>NC_057798.1:635393997-636096216 GCF_018294505.1 Triticum aestivum
AGCTAAGCCCCCGAGTGAGAGGTTTGCTCTTCACTCGGTAGGATTTTTATAACTTAGGCGAAACGGATTCGCAGCTAAGCCTCCGAGTGGGAGTCTGGCTCACCACTCGGTAGGATTTTTTACAAACTTAGGCGGAACGGATTCGCGGCTAAGTCACCCACTGAGGGGAAATTTTATTAGACAAAATGAAAAGTGACAAAAATTATGGAGGAACTATGACACTATTATTTTGAGGTCCATGAACTACAGAAGTACTTTATTGCAACTCATCCGAGTGATAAAACTTAAGTGTAAAATGGGCGGAGTAGTTCCGCGTTCCAAGCTCGGGGCTCGTCGATATTATGCTCGACGTTGTAAAGACGGTACGCCCCGTTGTGGAGAACCTTGGTGACGATGAAGGGACCTTCCCAAGAAGGAGCAAGCTTGTGTGGTTTGTGCTGATCCACTCGGAGAACCAAATCTCCTTCCTGGAAGGCTCGACCTCTCACATTTTTGGCGTGGAAACGACGCAAATCTTGTTGGTAGATGGTCGACCGGATCAGAGCCATCTCCCTTTCTTCCTCTAAAAGGTCGACTGCGTCCTGCCGTGCTTGTTCAGCTTCTGCTTCGTTGTAGATTTCAACTCGAGGAGCATTGTGGAGAAGATCACTCGGCAAGACTGCTTCAGCTCCGTAGACCAAGAAGAATGGAGTTCTTCCGGTCGACCGATTAGGTGTGGTCCGCAGTCCCCAAAGCACTGAGGGAAGTTCGTCGACCCAAGCTCCAGCTACATGCTTGAGATCACGCATCAGTCGGGGTTTCAATCCCTTGAGAATCAGGCCATTGGCTCGCTCTGCTTGTCCATTCGACTGCGGATGGGCGACTGAAGCATAGTCGACCCGTGTGCCTTGAGAGTTACAGAAATCTCTGAATTCCTCCGAGTCAAAGTTCGACCCATTATCCGTAATGATGCTGTGCGGGACTCCATATCTGAATATTAGTTCCCTGATGAAGCTAACAGCAGTACCGGCGTCAAGGTTCTTTATTGGTTTAGCCTCAATCCACTTGGTGAACTTGTCGACTGCCACCAGTACATGCGTGAAGCCACTTCGCCCTGTTCTCAAAGGACTGACCATGTCCAACCCCCATACTGCGAAAGGCCAGACGAGTGGAATGGTCTTCAGGGCTGATGCAGGCTTGTGCGACATATTCGAGTAAAACTGACATCCCTCGCACTTATCCACTATCTCCTTTGCCATCTCATTCGCCTTTGGCCAGTAAAATCCGGCTCGGTATGCTTTGGCCACGATGGTCCGAGAGGACGCGTGATGACCACAAGTCCCCGAGTGAATATCATTAAGGATGATTCGACCTTCTTCCGGCGTTATGCACTTCTGACCGACTCCAGTCGCGCTTTCTCTGTATAACTGTCCTTTGATTACGGTAAAGGCCTTAGATCGGCGGACGTTCTGTCGAGCCTCTTCCTCATCCTCTGGGAGCTCTTTTCTCAGGATATACGCGATATATGGAACCGTCCAATCGGGAATGACCACCAAGATCTCCATGACCAAGTCGACCACTGCTGGGACTTCAACCTCAGTCGGATCTGTGGCACTCTTGGGCTGTGGAGCTTCTTCGGTGAAAGGATCTTCTTTGACTGACGGAGTGTGTATATGCTCCAAGAACACACCACTCGGAATGGCTTCTCTCTTGGATCCTATCTTTGCTAGATCATCAGCTGCTTGATTTTTCAGTCGGGGTATATGATGGAGCTCCAACCCCTCGAACTTCTTTCCTAGCTTCCTCACTGCACTGCAGTATCTAGTCATGGCTGGGCTTCTCACGTCCCACTCCTTCATCACTTGGTTGACCACTAAATCCGAGTCGCCATAGACCATCAGGCGACGAACACCGAGTGAAATGGCCATGCGCAACCCATATAAGAGGGCCTCATATTCTACCTCATTGTTGGAGGAATCAAAGTGAATCTGGAGCACATATCTGAGCTTATCTCCTCTGGGGGAAACCAGGACG
Source organism: Triticum aestivum (assembly GCF_018294505.1). Classification (NCBI taxonomy): domain Eukaryota; kingdom Viridiplantae; phylum Streptophyta; class Magnoliopsida; order Poales; family Poaceae; genus Triticum; species Triticum aestivum. The sequence continues at coordinate 635,396,011 of NC_057798.1, forward strand.
ACCCCAGCACCGGAACCATTCAACATCTTAGAGCCATCAAAGAACATGGTCCAATGCTCCGAGTGAACTTCAGTCGGCTGCTGCTGTTCAATCCACTCGGCGAGGAAATCTGCTATTGCCTGGGACTTAATGGCTTTCTTTGCCTCAAACTTGATATCAAGGGGAAGAAGTTCAATCGCCCATTTCGCCACTCGACCAGTTGCATCTCTGTTGTGCAAAATCTCTGATAGTGGAGTGTCGCTGACGACTGTGATGGAATGATCAGAGAAATAATGAGCAACCTTCTTTGTGGTCATGTATATTCCATACACAAGCTTCTGATAATGAGGATATCTCTGCTTGGATGGAGTCAAGACTTCAGACAAATAATACACTGGGCGCTGAACTTTGAGAGCTTTTCCTTCTTCTTCCCGCTCGACCGTAAGCACAGTACTGACGACTTGTCCTGTGGCTGCGATATAGAGCAACAGAGGCTCTTTGCTGATTGGAGCAGCAAGCACCGGCTGGGTGGAGAGCAGAGCTTTTAGCTCGGCAAATGCTGCATCAGCTTCTGGAGTCCACTCGAACTTGTCTGCCTTCTTCATCAGTCGGTAAAGAGGCAATGCCTTTTCACCGAGTCGTGAGATGAATCGACTCAATGCGGCCAAGCATCCAGTAAGCTTCTGGACATCGTGCACTCGCACAGGGCGTTTCATTCGGAGAATAGTGCCGATCTTCTCTGGATTAGCGTCGATTCCTCGTTCGGAAACGAGAAAACCGAGTAACTTGCCACCAGGAACTCCAAATGTGCACTTTGATGGATTGAGCTTGATATCATACCTTCTGAGGTTGGCAAATATTTCGGCGAGATCAGCGAGCAGGTCGGAACCTTTTCGTGACTTGACAACGATATCATCCATATATGCTTCCACATTTCGACTGATTTGAGTGAGTAGACACTTCTGAATCATTCGCATAAATGTGGCTCCGGCATTCTTGAGGCCGAATGGCATGGTGATATAGCAGAAGCACCCGAATGGAGTGATGAAAGCTGTTTTTATCTCGTCGGGTCCGTACAGACTGATCTGGTGGTACCCGGAGTAGGCGTCTAGAAAAGACAGTCTCTCACATCCCGTGGTCGAGTCAACAATTTGATCTATGCGAGGGAGAGGAAAATGATCTTTCGGGCAGGCCCGGTTGATGTGCTTGAAATCAATGCACATTCGGAGCGATTTGTCCTTCTTAGGAACCATGACGACATTAGCGAGCCACTCGGAGTGGTATATCTCTCGGATAAATCCTGCCGCCAACAGTCGAGCCACTTCCTCACCAATGGCTTTTCTCTTCTGGACGGCGGACCGCCGAAGATGCTCTTTAACTGGTTTTGCAGATGAGTCGACTCTTAGGCGATGCTCAGCCAGTCCCCTGGGAACACCTGGCATGTCAGCGGGCTTCCATGCAAAAATGTCCCAGTTCTCACGGAGGAACTGGATGAGCGCTTCTTCCTATTTTGGGTCGAGTGTTGTGGAGATGCGGGTCGGAGCTGCATCGGGGTCGGTTGGGTGAATGTGAACAGGCTCCGTCTCACCGGACGACTGAAATGCAGACTCTATGGCGGGTTTCTTGGATCGCAGCAAGTCACTCGGATCTGCGTTTTGCTTGTATTCTTCGAACTCGACCGCTGTCACCTGAGAATCAGCAATCTTTGAGCCTTTCTGGAAGCACTCTTCTGCCTTTTTCCGATCACCGGTGACAGTGATCACTCCTTTGGGGCCGGGCATCTTCAATTTGAGGTACACGTAACATGGTCAAGCCATGAACCGCGCATAAGCTGGTCTCCCCAAAATGGCATGATATGCACTCTGAAAATCCACGACCTCGAACGTCAACTTCTCTTTGCGAAAATGTTTCGAATCACCAAACACCACGTCCAGAGCTATTTGGCCGAGTGACTCAGCTTTCTTTCCTGGTATAACTCCATGAAAGCTCATGTTACTGGTGCTCAGTCGGGACATCGGAATGCCCATTCCTTTTAGTGTGTCTGCATACAACAAATTCAACCCACTACCACCGTCCATAAGCACTTTTGTCAGTCGAGTGCCTTCAACAACTGGATCGACCACCAAAGCTTGCCTCCCAGGGGTGGCAATATGAGTCGGGTGATCAGATTGGTCGAAGGTGATGGGTGTTTGGGACCATTTCAGATAGTTTGCTTTTGCTGGGGCAACCATGTTCACCTCACGGTTAATAACTTTCAATCGACTCTTGCTCTCCACATCTGCAAAGATCATTAGAGTAGAGTTGATATGGGGATATCCTTCCTCACTGTCCTCCTTGTCTTCGACCTTGTCCGACTCCTTCTCCTTGCTATTAGACTGTTTTCCCTGAAACTGCTGGATCAGGAGTCGACATTGGCGAGTGGTGTGCTTCGGGTAGATGATATTCCCCTCTTCGTCTTTCTTCGTGTGGATGTGACACGGCATATCCATCACATCGTTCCATTCTTTATCCTTTACCTTCTTAGGGTTCCAGGATCCTTTTGGTTTCCCTTTAAACTTTCCCTGAGTCACGGCCAGAGCCTCTCCAGGAGCTGCCGGTTCAGCCTTCCGCTTCTGTTTCCGACTGGTGTTTCCCTTTTCCGACTGACTCGGCTTGTGCTTGCCGCTTCGGAGTCGGTCTTCTTCTTCGCCTTTGGCGTACTTGGTAGCAATCTCCATCATCCGACTCAAGGTCATGTCACCGGTTCGACCAAACTTCAAGCTCAATTCTCTGTTCTTGACGCCATCTTTAAAGGTGCAGACTGCCTGATGATCAGACACATTCTCCACAGTATGGTGCAAAGTGATCCATCTCTAAATATACTCTCTGAGAGTCTCATTGGTCTTCTGCACGCAGACTTGCAACTCCATCAGTCCAGCCGGTCGTTTGCAAGTTCCTTCAAACGTTCTGATGAACACTCGGGACAGATCTTCCCAAGTGTAAATGCTGCTAGGAGGTAATTGAGTCAACCATGCCCTGGCAGAACCTTCCAGCATGAGGGGCAAATGCTTCATGGCCACCTCGTCGTTCCCACCACCAATCTGAACCGCCACTCGGTAGTCCTCAAGCCAAGTTTCAGGCTTAGACTCACTAGTGAACTTGCTGACTCCTGTTGCCAACCTGAAATTGGGAGGGATAACTGCGGCTCTGATAGCTCTGCTGAAACATTCAGGACCAGAAACATGCACTCGACTGCTTGTGGGCGCATCTCTGTCGAGTCCGCCTCGATGGGCTCTGTTCCGGTCGACCAAACCTTGCACGATAATGGATCGCGCGTCGAAGCCTGGTTCTCTGGGGTCGACTGGAACTCTTCGCCCCGTACTGAACTGACACCTGTCATCTTGCTGCCGAGGAGCGTAAGACCCACCCCTCGGAGGGGAATTGGGCACTCGACGCCTATCATCTCGGTCGAGTCGGTCACCATATTGGTCTCGCCGATTCTCGCGCCCTTCACGCCGCGGAGGCGATCTGGGACTGTGAGCCGACTGAACCGTATTCGCAGCGACGGATCGACTGTGAATTCTGTTGCGCGACTGCGACACGGCCGAATTCTGGTCTCCTGCTGCCCGGAGCAGATCCCTGATCTGCATCAAGCCTCTGCCAGCTTCCGACTGAGAGGGTTGGATGGACTCTGCTATACGGGTCGCAGCTGCTAAATTCTGGATTGGGGTTCGATATACCTGAGTCGGCGGGAAGAGTTGACGTCGACTGGTGTCGGGAATTCGTTGCCGCGCGCGCTCGTCGAGTGCTCGCTGAAGATTCTCCAGTCGAGTGCGTTCGGCCAAATTGGCCAAACGTGCCTCCTCCAAGGCGCGAGCCTCGGGGGTTTCTCTTGCGATGGGAGTACGCAGGACATCCACGTTCCTACGGCGAAGTTCTTCCCTTTGCAGAGAGTCGAGTGGCTCGGGCTGGTACTCTTCGTGGTCTCGTGTGGGGTCGCCTCCGTCGCCTGCTCCACCATCACGGGCGAAGCCAGGGGGACTGCGGGGCCCGTCGACCATCAGAATTTCCGCCACCGGATCACTGCTATCGCACTCGGATGTGGTCTCTATGGAGCCAGTCGACAGATCGAACAGGCCGTAGAGAGATTCGTCGGGCTCGATTGCCGCAACTTGGGTGGTGGCCGTCTGGCGAGCCACCGCGTGCCTCACCCACCGCTGAATCCTCGACCGGCCCGAGCGCTTGCGCTGACGGGAGACCGGGAGGGTGGTCGATGGGGATGTCGACCGATACGGGGTCGACGGTTGCCGCAGCAGAACGCCGCGGACACATGCGCGAAAATGTGTCGCACCGCGGACGGGGAGCGCATCAACGTCGAGTGGAGCCTCCTGGAGCCAGGCGGAGTCATCGGCGATGAAGATGAGAGCGCCGAGACGGATCTCTCGACCCTCGACCAAAACTCCAGCAGCCACCATGATGAAAGTACTCGGAAGAATCGCAACTTCTCCACAAAATTGCTAAAACACCTGCCCCACGGTGGGCGCCAACTTTCGTGGTTCTAAGCCTGACAGTAGAGTGGAGGGTAGGTATGGAGAGGCAAGGTCCTAGCTATGGAGAGGTTGTAAACACAAGGGATGTACGAGTTCAGGCCCTTCTCGGAAGAAGTAAAAGCCCTACGTCTCGGAGCCCAGAGGGTGTCGAGTGGATTATGTGTATATGAGTTACAAGGTGCCGAACCCCTCTACCTGTGGAGGGGGGTGGCTTATATAGAGTGCGCCAGGACCCCAGCCAGCCCACGTAGGAGAGGGTTTAAGGTGAGTTAAGTCCGGGGCGTTACTGGTAACGCCCCACATAAAGTGTCTTTACTATCATAAAGTCTACTTAATTACAGGCCGTTGCAGTGCAGAGTGCCTCTTGACCTTCTTGTGGTCGAGTGAGTCTTCGTGGTCGCGTCCTTCAAGTCAGTCGAGTGAGTCCCTCGTTGGTCGACTGGAAGGTGACCTCTTCTAAGGGTGTCCTTGGGCAGGGTACTTAGATCAGGTCTGTGACCCTACCCTAGGTACATGACCCCATCAGGCCCCCCTTGCCCCTTCCCCTATAAATAGAGGGGTGAGGGGAGGGCTGAACACCCAAGCCAAGGCGCAGCCCCTCCCCTCCCCAAAACCTCTCCTCCTCCGTTGTGTGCTTGGCGAAGCCCTGACGGAGACTGCCTCACCACCATCATCACGCCGTCGTGCTGCTGCTAGAGCCTTCTTCCTCAACCTCTCCTTCCCCCTTGCTGGATCAAGAAGGAGGAGACGTCGCCCGTACCATACGTGTGTTGAACGCGGAGGTGCTGTCCGTTCAGCACTTGGTCATCGGTGATCTGAATCACGGCGAGTACGACTCCATCATCACCGTTCCCTCGAACGCGTCCGTACGCGATCTACAAGTGGTATGTAGATGCAAACTCAATCCCTTGACTCGTTGCTTAGATGAAATCATAGATGGATCTTGGTGAAACCGTAGGAAAATTTTTAATTTCTGCAACGTTCCCCAACAGCACGCCCCCACGGAAGAGTACAAGAATAAAAAACAAGAAGTATACCCGGATGACTGCTCGCGACGCCAGGAACTCTTGCGTCTAGTGCTGGAGAGCGGTGGCCTGAGCTTGGAGCCGGGCCCGGATGTCCTGCGCGCCGTGTTCAGAACAGCCGTCCCGCCCCCAGGCGTCCACTCCGGCGAGCCAATGCTCATGGCCTCCGCCTCTAGGGCCGACGAGCTTGCAGCCCCGGCCTCCTGCGGCCGTGGCGCCAAAGCCGCCTTTGCCGCATTCCGGGATGCTGGGGAGCGGTCCGTGATGGTCGCCCCACTGCCATCTTGCTACCAGCAGGCGGCACCAGTGGTGCGTCACGCCGGCCGCCTTGGTCCTCGACGGTTGATGCCGGCGGAGGCATCTGTGTCTCCAGGGCGATGCCGTTGCCCCCACCCTCTCCATGGCCGGATGGTCATTGCCGGCTCCTGCAGGCGGCGCCGAGATCTCAGGTGCGGGTGGCGCGGAGCGGAGGGGGATGACGAGTTGCGGAGCCTAGCCGCGTATAGCCTCTCCCACCTATGCCTTGGCCGCGGCGTTGGCTTGCGCCTTTGTGGCCGCGTCCACCCCCTCCTGCGCCGCCTTGGCCGCTGCCACCTTCGGCCGCTCTGCCTCCTCGTGCTCCTTGCGCGCCTCCTGCGCATTCCTCTCCGTCGCCGCCTAGAGCTCAACGCGCGGATCCATGCGGCGAGTGTTGGCGGAGCTCTCCGCCGTCCCGACCACGGAGGCGGCACCAGACCGCACAAGAGAGAGCGGGGCCCTGATCAAGCGAAATAGAAAAAGAACTCAGAATGACATGCGCAAGGAAAAAAAGAAGAAGGGACGCGAGAAGGAATCAAATACTTACGCAGACACCATCTAGGGCTGCTTTACGGCCTTCCGAAATAGGTTCGCCTTCGCGGCGGCCTCCTCCCACTTGGTCGCCGCTGCCGAGCTCTTGGATTTCTTCGGCCGACTGCCGTACATCAACGGTGCGGATCATCGCTTTAATGCGTCGCCTGGGGCAGTCGGCGCGGCTGATGAGCTCGCACCCACCTGGTCGGTGGCCGGCTGGCGGCACGATGTGTTCTCCTCCTCATCATCATGCGGCTAGTCGTTGAGGCCGCCTCCACCTCCGGAGCCGCCTGCTCCGCCACCACCACCCATGGCGTCATCTTCTTCCAGGGCGGCCGCCCCCAAGTCGGGGTCGTCCACGTCACTCACCGATCGGTCGGGCAGATATTCGTGGCCCTGCACCAAGGCATCGGCTGCCGACTGGGTGACGAAGATCTGCTTCATGGCCGACTTGTCAGGCGGCAAAGAAGAACCCGACAACTAAAGAGAAAAGAGGAAGAGTTGAGGACTCACCACACGCGGCGGGTGCGCGCGGGGGTACGGCTCCTTGCCGAACTGCCACTCCTCCTCCAGGAGCTAGCAGTTCGAGATGTAGTTCACCAGATGAGCTACCTCTGTGCGCGACATCTTCTTTGTGCACATCCGGCACTGGTCTCGGTTCCCACTCATCTGGCTGATCATATGAGGTCGGCCTTGAAGGGGGAGCACCCAGTGCACCATGAAGGCGGTGAGCAGATCTGACCCCTTGAGGCCTTCTACCTCCCTCAGCAACTTGAGCTGCGTGATGGCGGCGGAGGAGGCGGCCGATAGCGTCTTCGGGCGGAATGCCCAGTTGGTGCGGGGTTCAGCCGGCGGGCCGGCTACATAAGCCGGCAGGCTGACGAAGTCGGCTAACAGGTGGACGTTCTTGACATAAAAATAAGATTTTTGCCACAGCTTGACTGACTGTGTCAAGCTGATGGCCGGGAAGAAGTTGTCGGTGCCTGGACGCCGCACCGCAACGAAGGCGCCGCACTGAGCCGCCTTCCCCTTGGCGTAGGTGCCAAGCTTGGTGTAGAAAAACTCCCCCAGAGCTCGAGGGTGGGGAGGATGCTGAGGTAGCCTTTGCAGAGAGTCACGAAGGCCGACAGCAGCACCACCGTGTTTGGCGTGAGGTGGTGCGGCTGGAGTTGGTAGAATTGGAGGAAGGAGCAGAGGAAGCCGCTCGCCGGCACGCCGAAGCCACGAAGGCAATGCGACCGGAAGATGACGCGTTCTCCCTCCTCCGGCACCGGCGAGATCACCCTCTTGGGCCGCAGGCGTACCTCTACGAAGCCCTCGTCGGGCAGCCGCCGCATTTGGTGGAGCAAGGCGAGGTGATCCTCGTGGACGTCAGAGTCGTCCCAAGCCCCGGAGCTCGCCCGCTCGCACGCCATGAGCACTTGGAGAGCGACGAAGGCGCGATGTGGTGGCGAGTACGCGAGCCGGCGACGGAGCAACGATGCTGCGGGGTGGCTGAAAACAGCGGCGACGAACTGCGGAGAAGCAATGAGAGGAAGAAGATGACGGCGAAGGGATAGGAGGGCGCGTGTGCATCTGCCGCTCCCCTCCTCCCCCTACTTATAACCTTGGGCGGCGGAGCCGAGGGGGCGGGGCGTGGGGGTCGTGGGATTAACTGCGCCCACGACCCCACGACCCCGTGTTTACCCGCCATAACGGCGTGCATTTATTACGCCCCGGAATGCCAACCGTCCGCCTCGGTCACACCGGATCCGCGTGCGTGCCAAGGCGCGGTAGTGGTGGGCCCCAGCCTGCTACGACGTCCCGTCGCGTGCGTGGGCTGGCAGGCTGGTTCAGCCGGCTAGCGCCACGTGGCGCACGATCAGCGGGCGGCTGGCTCGGTGCCTAGCAAGCGTGCCACCTAGCTCCCGCCTCGGCATTTCAAAATCACCAGACGGCGAGCCTGATTGCGGCCGACTCCTAGCTGACGGCCCTTTAGAATGGGAAGCTACCGAGGCCTCTCGCCCCTTTCAGCCGTGATGCCCCACCAGATTCGGGGACTACTATCGGGTAAATGACCACGGGTAGCCCTATCTTCTCCCCATGATGTTTCAAGACATCGAGGCCGGCTGCGCAACTCAAGCATCAAGGACAAAGGACTGCCTTCTTATGGCCAGCTGGTCCAAGTGGCCGGCTGTAGGAAGGCGACAAGGCCCAAAGGGTGGCCCCAGAATGGGCCAACTCCATGCTGGCAGCAACCAGAGTGACCGACTCCTGACGGATGACCCATTCATGTGCCCTCAAAGTTTGCACCCATATAACCGCAATGAGACAGGGTGTGGCTATAGTACAACATGCCACCCCTGAATCCAGGAACGGGCGTGGCCACAGTGCAGTGTACCGGGCGGCTGATACGTCTCCAATGTATCTACTTTTCCAAACACTTTTGCCCTTGTTTTGGACTCTAATTTGCATGATTTGAATGAAACTAACCGGAAGTGACGCTGTTTTTAGCAGAACTGGCATGATGTTGTTTATTGTGTAGAAAAAAAAGGTTCTCGGAATGACCTGAAAATCCACAGAGATCAGTTTTGGGAAATATAAAAAATATTGGTGAAAGAATCAAGACCAGGGGGCCCACACCCTGTCCACGAGGGTAGGGGGCGCGCCCCCCTGTCTCGTGGGCCCACTTGAGCTCCACCGACCTCCACTCCAACTCCATATATTCCGTTTCATGGAGAAAAAAATCAGACAAAAAGTTTCATCGCGTTTTACGATACAGAGCCGCCGCCAAGCCCTAATCTCTCTCGGGAGAGATAATCTGGAGTCCATTCGGGGCTCTGGAGAGGGTGATTCGTCGCCGTCGTCATCATCAACCATCCTCCATCACCAATTTCATGATGCTCATCGCCGTGCATGAGTAATTCCATCGTAGGCTTGCTGGACGGTGATGGATTGGATGAGATTTACGATGTAATCAAGTTAGTTTTGTTAGGGTTTGATCCCTAGTATCCACTATGTTCTGAGATTGATGTTGCTATGACTTTGCTATGCTTAATGCTTGTCACTAGGGCCCGAGTGTCATGATTTCAGATCTGAACCTATTATGTTTTCATGAATATATGTGTGTTCTTGATCCTATCTTGCAAGTCTATAGTCACCTATTATGTGTTATGATCCGACAACCCCGAAGTGACAATAATTGGGATACTTCTCGGTGATGACCACAGTATGAGGAGTTCATGTATTCACTATGTGCTAACGCTTTGTTCCGGTTCTCTATTAAAAGAAGGCCTTGATATCCCTTAGTTTTCGCTAGGACCCCACTGCCACGGAAGGGTAGGGCAAAAGATGTCATGCAAGTTCTTTTCCATAAGCATGTATGACTATATACGGAATGCATGCCTACATTACATTGATGAACTGGAGCTAGTTCTGTGTCACCCTATGTTATAGCTATTACATGAGGAATCGCATCCGACATAATTATCCATCACTGATCCAATGCCTACGAGCTTTTCACATCTTGTGTTTCGCTTATTTACTTTTCCGTTGCTACTGTTACAACTACTACAAAACCATCATCTTTACTTTTGCCACTTTTACCATTATTATCATACTACTTTGCTACTAAATACTTTGCTGCAGATACTAAGTTATCTAGGTGTGGTTGAATTGACAACTCAACTTCTAATACTCAAGAATATTCTTTGGCTCCCCTTGTGTCAAATCAATAAATTTGGGTTGAATACTATACCCTCGAAAGCTGTTGCGATCCCCTACACTTGTGGGTTATCAAGCTTAATTTCTGGCACCGTTGCTGGGGAGCACAACTCTATTCTCTGAGTCACTTGGGATTTATATCTGTTGATCACTATGAAGAACTTGAAAGATGTGAAAACTACGATTTATCCCTCAACTACGAGGGGAGGTAAGAAACTACCATCTAGCTCTTCACTGGATTCTCCTTCTGTTTTGAGTAAGCTTGCGACACCTAAACCTGCTACTGCTATGAATTCTGATATGTCGCATGTTATTGATGATGCCACTTCTGTTATGCATGATACTTATGATGAGACTACTTCTGTGTGTGATACTACTGTGCCATTAGTTGAATTTCTTGATGAACAACTTGCTAGGGCTAGAGAGAATGAAATTATTGAAGATGCTATTATTGATGATAGTGATGATGAAAGTTCTCCCCCTGATAATGAGTTCCTGTTGTTCCTGAGGGTTATGTTATGGATAAGGAAGCTGCTAGAGCTATATTTGCTTGCAAAGATAGATACGATCTTAAGAAGTTATTAGCTAAATGGAAGCAGCAATCTCTTAATGCTAGAATGAAACCTGACCCTACTTTTGCTACTTCACCTATTTGTGTTACTGATAAGGATTATGAATTCTCTATTGATCCTGAGATTATTACTTTAGTCGAATCTGATCCTTTTTATGGCCTTGAATCTGAAACTGTTGTGGCACATCTTACCAAGTTGAATGATATAGCCACCCTGTTTACTAATGATGAGAAGTCTCGCTATTATTATATCCTTAAGATATTTCCGATCTCATTAAAGTGTGATGCTACAACTTGGTTTAATTCTCTTGATCCTGGTTGTGTGCGTAGTCCCCAGGATATGATTTATTACTTCTCTGCTAAAAATTTCCCTGCTCATAAGAAACAAGATGCCTTGCGGGAAATATATAATTTTGTGCAAATCAAAGAAGAGAGTCTCCCACAAGCTTGGGGGAGGCTTCTCCGATTACTTAATGCTTTTCCTAATCATCCTCTTAAGAAAAATGAAATACTTGATATCTTTTATAATGGACTAACCGATGCTTCCAAGGACTACTTGGATAGTTGTGCTGGTTGTGTTTTCATGGAAAGAACAGTCGACGAAGCTGAATTACTATTAAATAATATGTTGACTAATGAAAATAATTGGACTCTCCCGGAGCCAATTCCTAAGGCACCTGAACCAATTGAGCCAACTCCTGAGCCTATTCGTAAACCCACTCCGAAGAAGAGAGGTGTTCTATTTCTCAGTCCTGAATATTTGCAAGAGGCAAAGAAATCAATGAAAGAAAAAGGTATTAAAGCTGAAGATGATAAGAATTTACCTCCTATTGAAGAAATACATGGTCTTAATATACCGCCTGTTCAAGAAACACGTTGTCTTCATAACCCGTCACAGGTAGTAAAGGTAAATTCTCTCTATAGATATGATAAAGTTGAAATTCCCTCTACTAAATTCCATAGCCCGTGCTTAGATGAATTTGATGACTTTATGGCTAGGCAAGAAAGTTTTAATGCTTATGTTGGTAGAGAATTATAGAATAATGCTTTCGAGATAGGACACTTGAGTGATTATATGGCTAGAGTTAAAGGTGAAATTAAACTCATTAGCAAATATGCTTCTATGGTTGCCACTCAAGCTGAGCAAGTACTTAAATCTCAAAATGATTTGCTTGATGAATTAAATAATAAACCTGATTTTGCTGTTAGAGTGGCTACTAGAACTGGTAGAATGACTCAGGAACCTTTGTATCCTGAAGGCCATCCTAAGAGAATCGAGCAGGATTCTCAGATAAATAATTTAGAGGCACCTCGTTCTTCTAAAAGAAGAAAAAGAAAGATGATATGACTTTGCATGCTTCTAGTGAACCTATTGTAGACACACCTGAGAATACCAATGATATTTCTATTTCTGATGCTGAAACACAATCAGGTGATGAACATGAACCTAGTGATAATGTTAAAGGTAATGTTCATGTTGATGATCAACCTAGCAAAAATAATGAAGTAGAGATTGAACCTGCTATTGATCTTGATAACCCACAATCAAAGAATCAACGTTATGATAAAAGATTGGCTTGAATTGAATAACTTGACACCTACTGAAATATCTTTGCAAATGGCTGACAAATCAACTGCCATACCTGTCGGTATTTGTGAGGATGTGCCTGTTGCGGTTGCAAATGTCACTATCTTAATGGACTTTGTTATTCTTGATATTCCCGAGGACGATAGTATGTTGATTATCCTTGGTAGACCCTTTTTGAATACTGCAGGGGCTGTTATTGATTGCAACAAAGGCAATGTCACTTTTCATGTTAATGGTAATGAGCATATGGAACGCTTTCCGAGGAAACAATCTCAAGTTCATAGCATCAATTCTATTGAAAAATTCCAACTATCATTATTGGAGGTTTTGAATTTCCTCTTCCTACTGTCAAGAAAAAGTATGATATTCTTATTGTTGGGGATGTTCATATCCCCGTTGAGGTAACTTAGTGTTATTCGAAATTTCTCCGGTTACGTGTTATTCGGAATGAGTTTATTAACAATACTTGATCAACCTTGTTAGTGGATTCATTTTTATGATCATGAGATGGATGAAACTAGAAGGCACAACCTTCTGTACCCTCTTTTTACTTTCTTTTATTTAGAATAAATAAAGCAAAAATAGTATTATCTATCTGTTTTCTGAATTATCCGTGCAATAAAAAAATATCCCGAAAATAAAAGTGCTCCAAATGCCCTGCAAATTTAGTATGATTTTTATGGAATATTTGAGGATTTTAGGCACTGAAAACACCGCAGGAGGGGCAAGCACCTGGCCACGAGGGTGGAGGTCGCGCCCACACTACCTGGGTGCGGCCCCCTATCTCGTGGGCGCATGGTGGCCCCCCTCCACTTATTCCTGCACCCACACACTCCATCTTCTTCCCAAAAAAATCCCCATCCATCTCAAGCACGAGTTCTAGCTCATTTTGCTGCAATTTTTGATCTCCTTGCTCAAAGCTCCATTCACAAAACTGCTTTGGGAGATTGTTGCTTGGTATGTGACCCCTCCATTGGTCCAATTAGTTTTTGTTCTAGTGCTTTATTCATTGCAAATTTTTGCTGCATTGGTGACCCTGTTCTTGAGCTTGCATGTCAAATTTCTGAGATCCCAAGTAATTCTAATGCATGATATAGGCTCTAAGCACTTGTAGGAGTAGTTACTATTAATCTTGTTTAGTTTTATTCACTTTTATTTTGAAGTTACTAAAATTTCAGAAATTTTCAGAAAATGTTAAGGAGATTTTTGAGGGGCTCTTCTAGCCAAGGCCCAAAGGAGAAACAAGTTAAAGAGAAGGAAAAGGCCAAGTATAATCTTCCTCACACAGCGGAAGTACGACCGTGTGAATGGCCATGTGATAATTTCTTAAGAGAAGCCGGGATTTATGAAGACTTTTATTCCTTGATTGAAAATGCAGGCCTCACCGTTTTCCTCCACTACCGGATCGGTCAGTATCTCTTACTCACCAATACTTTCATGCAAAACTTTTATTTTTATCCTAAGAATTCACCTCCATCAGTGTCGTTTCATTTATATGATGAATTCAAGGAAATGTCTTTACGTGATTTTTGCACGGTATGTAGAATACCCTTTGAGGGCAAATTAGATGAACCACATCGTAAAGATTTGGATGGCTTTGTTAATACCCTTACTGTAGGGGACCCAAAGAAGGGTTCCGATGCAAGAATCTCTAGCATACACTTTCCTGTTTTACGCTACTTTGCCTTATTTGCTAGTAGATGCTTAATTTCTTGTGGAAATAGTGGAAACTTCAGTGTTCCTGATATTATTATTCTATTACATGCCTTGTTTAATGATAATAGTTTTAGTATGGGTGCCGTTATTGCTAAACGGCTAGGCTTGAACCGTACAAAAGGCCCCATCTTTGGAGGTATCTGTGTTGCCCGTCTTGCTCGACATTTTCGGATACCCATTAGACACTATGAGAAAGAGGAGACAATATTGCCTCCTTACATTTTAGATTACAGGAGCATGGTAGCGCATGAGTTTATTGTTGACAACGAAGATAAGATGCTTCTGTATAACCTGAGATTTAATAAGAAACACAATGAGACTATTATTCTGCCTGCACCTGTGTTGTTTGATTTGACTGCAGTTAATTATCTTGTCACGTCGGAAGAGGTGTACACTCATCAAGGCCAAGCATCCACTCTAGAGCCTGAGCCTGAGCCGGAACCTTCACTAGACCCTTATCGTGCATCATCTTACCAGTGGGATCCGGAGGAGATGGCTGACCAGTGGTATCCTAATTACACCCCTCAGTACACCGGAGAGAGTAGCCGCAATCCTTGGCATTAAAGCAACTTAGGCGAAAGCCTAAGCTTGGGGGAGTACGTATTTCTCACCGACTTTACATTCATGTTCACACACTAGTCTAGTTGTCGGTGCTCATACTCTTTCATTGTATTATCCATGCTAGTTTAATTCCTTTTTCTAGTTTTCTTCTTGTGTGTTTGCTAAACCTTAAGAAAAACCAAAAAATAGTTAGTTTAATTTCCATGCTTGTAGTAGAATTAAAATAAAAACCCAAAAAGATTTCTCGTTCTTCTTCTTACTTGTTGGGAGCTTTCCCGTGTAAATAGTTTTATTTTCTTTTCTTTCCTTTGGGGGTCGAGAGTAGAAGACCATATTGAAAATGTTTTAGTGGCTCTCATGTGCATGATTGTTTATTTAATTTAGAGCCCATATTGCTTTGTCTTCTCTCTTGAGTTGAATGCCTGCAGATTCCAGCTTAGTCCAGTGCACGTGAACTATTATTATTATACACATCGTTCGGTCGTGCAAGTGAAAGGCAATAATGACGATATATGATGGACTGGTTGAGATGAGAAAAGCTGGTATGAACTCGACCTCTCTTGTTTTTGTAAATATGATGAGTTCATCATTCCGGATTCAGCTTATTATGAAGTAAACATATTTGCAATGACATTTAGAGATTATAGTTGCTTGTGCCATGCTTGATTAGTTATGAGTTATAATGGTTTACCTTGCATTGCAACATGCTATTAAAATGATTATGATGTGGTATGATGGGATGGTATCCTCCTTTGAATGAATTGAGTGACTCGACTTGGCACATGTTCACGCATGTAGTTGAAAACAAATCAACATAGCCTTCACGATATTTATGTTCATGGTAGATTATATCCTACTCATGCTTGTATTCGGTGTGAATTAATTTTAATGCATGTTCATGACTATTGTCGCTCTCTCAGTTGGTCGCTTCCAAGTCTTTTGCTAGCCTTCACCTGTACTAAGTGGGAATACTGCTTGTGCATCCAAACTCCTTAAACCCCAAAGTCATTCCATATGAGTCCACCATACCTTCCTATATACGGTATCTACCTGCCATTCCAAGTAATTTTGTATGTGCCAAACTCCAAACCTTCAAATGAAATTCTGTTTTGTATGCTCGAGAAGCTCATGTCACAACTAGGGCTACCTATATCTTCCATGCTAGGTGGGTTATTCTCAAGAGGAGTGGACTCCGCTCCTCATTCACGAGAAAGGGCCGGTAACCGGGATGCCCAGTCCCATGATCCAAAAAGATCAAAGCAAATCAAAATAATTAAACAAAACTCCACCAGGGCTGTTGTTAGTTGGAGGCACTCGTTGTTTCGAGCAAGCCATGGATTGATGCTTGTTGGTGGTGGGGGAGTATAACTTTTACCATTCTGTTTGGGAGCTGCCTATAATGCATGTAGTATGGAAGATATAGCCATCTCATAGTTGTTGCGTTGACAGTGAAAGCATGCCGCTCAAAATGCTATTTATCCATATTTTAAAATCGAACTCTGGCACCTCTATAAATCCCTGCTTCCCTCTACAAAGGGCCTATCTATTTACTTTTATGTTGAGTCATCACCATCTTATTAAAAAGCACCCGCTGGAGAGCACACTGTCATTTGCATTCATTACTATTGGTTTATATTGGGTATGACTTGACTGGATCTCTTTTACCATGAATTACAATGTTTAGTCAGTCCTTGATCTTTAAAGGTGCTCTGCATTTATGTTTTGCGGTCTCAAAAAGGGCTAGCGAGATGCCATCTTGTTATATCATATTATGATTGTTTTGAGAAAGTGTTGTCGTCGGAGTTTTATTATTATCGCTCGCTAGCTGATTATGCCATTGATATGAGTAATTGTGAGACCTAGGTGTTATTGTGAGTATGGTTAGTTCATAATACTTGCTAAAACTTGAATGCTGGCTTTACATGTTTACAACAACAAGAGCAAATAGAGTTTGTAAAAGTTTTTCTTTATCACTTTCAGTTTATCAACTGAATTGCTTGAGGACAAGGAAAGGTTTAAGCTTGGGGGAGTTGATACGTCTCCAACGTATCTACTTTTCCAAACACTTTTGCCCTTGTTTTGGACTCTAATTTGCATGATTTGAATGAAACTAACCCAGACTAACGTTGTTTTTAGCAGAACTTCCATGATGTTGTTTATTATGTAGAAAACAAAAGTTCTCGGAATGACCTGAAAATCCATGAAGATCAGTTTTGGAAAATATAAAAAATATTGGCGAAAGAATCAAGACCAGGGGGCCCACACCCTGTCCACAAGGGTGGGGGGCACGCCCTCCCCCCTGGGTGCGCCCCCTGTCTCGTGGGCCCCCTGGAGCTCCACCGACCTCAACTCCAACTGTATATATTCCGTTTCACGGAGAAAAAAGTCAGAGAAAAAGTTTCATCGCGTATTACGATACGGAGCCGCCGCCAAGCCCTAATCTCTCTCGGGAGGGCTGATCTGGAGTCCGTTCGGGGCTCCGGAGAGGGGGATTCGTTGCCGTCGTCATCATCAACCATCCTCCATCACCAATTTCATGATGCTCACCGCCGTGCGTGAGTAATTCCATCGTAGGCTTGCTGGTGGTGATGGGTTGGATGAGATTTACCATGTAATCAAGTTAGTTTTGTTAGGGTTTGATCCCTAGTATCCACTATGTTCTAAGATTGATGTTGCTATGACTTTGCTATGCTTAATGCTTGTCACTAGGGCCCGAGTGCCATGATTTCAGATCTGAACCTATTATGTTTTCATGAATATATGTGCGTTCTTGATCCTATCTTGCAAGTCTATAGTCACCTATTATGTGTTATGATCCGACAACCCCGAAGTGACAATAATCGGGATACTTCTCGATGATGACCATAGTTTGAGGAGTCCATGTATTCACTATGTGCTAATGCTTTGTTCCAGTTCTCTATTAAAAGGAGGCCTTAATATCCCAGTTTCCGCTAGGACCCGCTGCCACGGGAGGGTAGGACAAAAGATGTCATGCAAGTTCTTTTCCATAAGCACGTATGACTATATTATCCATCACTGATCCAATGCCTACGAGCTTTTCACGACTTGTGTTTCGCTTATTTACTTTCCCGTTGCTACTATTACAACTACTACAAAACTATCATCTTTACTTTTGCCACTGTTACCATTATTATCATACTACTTTGCTACTAAATACTTTGCTGCACATACTAAGTTATCCAGGTGTGGTTGAATTGACAACTCAACTGCTAATACTCAAGAATATTCTTTGGCTCCCCTTGTGTCGAATCAATAAATTTGGGTTGAATACTATACCCTCGAAAGCTGTTGCGATCCCCTACACTTGTGGGTTATTAGCGGCCATCCCTAGCCCAGCGCAGCACTGTTGCCACGCTACCCATGACATCATCCATGGAAGAGCGACCATGCTCCCACGACAGGTTGTCGGTACGGCCCGCATGCGGCGGGCCCTACTTGTCCGCGAGATACCAGAAGGTGGCATGCCCAGACCAGTCAGCATAGGGGAAGGCCGGCTCCCAGCAGCCGGCCCTCCCCTTCCCTTGAAGTTTGTGCGCCATTAACCATATGAGACGGGAAGTGGCTACAGTGAACGCCCACCAGGCGGCAGTACTGTAGCCATGCTCCCTCCTACCAAGCCCTCGTCATCAGAGGCAGGGCTACAGTGATGAGCAGCCGACAGGACCCACAAGAGGCAGGCCTACCTGCCGGCCAAGAGCCCGGCAGCCGGTAGGACCCACTAGGCGGTGGGCCCCAGCAGCCGGCGGAGAAGCCGGCGACCATAGACACTGATGGCCCGGGCCTACACCCGGCCGGATTACCATTCTACCCCTGGGGGGTAGGCCTATATAAGCCCCCCATGGCACCCATGCGAAGGGTTTAGATTCTTAGAGATTACACACACACGTAGAGAGAGTAGTAGAGCTAGGCTTGCCCTTCTTCCTCCTCGAGCCGAACAGTTCAAGGAGCAACCTTGTAGCCACTTGTCGATCTAGTGATCATGCGGAGACCACGTAGAGCAGGACTAGGGGTGTTATCTCCTAGGAGAGCCCTGAACCTGGGTAAGATGCGTTGGCATGCATGTTTACGCCTTATCCCGTTTCCAGGCACCGGCGATGTCTTACTAGCTCCCGTTATGATTAGCCATACTTTGACATATGTCGCACCAACCACCCGACAATTCTTCAATATTGGTAAGACCAAGCACATCACATAAAGATTTCGGAATTGTAGAAACACTAGCACACAAGTCACACAAAGAAAAACACTCATAATTTTTAATCTTGACTTTGATAGTAGGTTCCCACTCATCATGCAATTTCCTAGGAATCGAAACTTCTAATTTCAACTTTTCATCAAAAGCTGTCATCATAGCATCAGCAATATGTTTAGTAAAAGCTTTATTTTGTTCATAAGCATGGGGTGAATTTACCATGGATTGCAACAAAGAAATACAATCAACCAAAGAGCAACTATCATATTTAAAGTCTTTGTAATCCAAAATAGTGGGTACATCACTAGTTAAAGTCTTGACCTCTTCAAACCCACTTTTATCAAAATTTTGAACAAGATTTTCACCCTCTGAATCATAGGGTGCCTTCTAGCTAAAGTTGACTCTTCTCCAGTCCCTTTTTCATCAACCTTAAATTTACTAAACAAAGAATCAATAGAAGAAACACCAATCATTTTAAGATCTTCATCACTTTTATGATAGTAATCACTAGAAAATGCTCTTTCTAAAAATCTCTTTTAGCTCTAAGCATAGAGGTTCTTTTCTTACTTTCATACATAGAAAGGTAAAGAGATTTAATTGATTATTCAAGTTTAGGCACAAAAATTTTCATCTTGAGAGTTTCTACATCATGAGAAATTCTATCAACACTTCTAGACAAATCATCAATTTTATTCAACTTTTCTTCTATCAAAGTGTTGAAAGCTTTTTGCGTATTGATAAATTCTTTAATATTGCTCTCAGGATCAGAGGTGTTTCTATTTTTATTATAGGTTGGATTACCATAGGAATTACCATAGTTATTATAGGAATTACTAGGAAAAGGCCTAGGATTAGAATTACCTCTATAAGCATTGTTACTGAAATTGTTTCTAGAGACAAAATTCACATCTATGGCATCACTCTTTTGCTCAATCAAAGTAGAGAAAGGCACATCACTAAAATCAATAGGAGCACTTTTATTAGCAACCAACTTCATAAGAGCATCAACTTTTTCACTCAAAGAATTTATTTCTTCTACCGAATTTACTTTTTTACTAGTAGGAGCTCTTTCGGTATGCCATTGTGAGTAATTTGCCATAATGTTGTCTAGCAGTTTAGTAGCTTCACCCAAAGTAATTTACATAAAAGTACCCCCCGCGGAGGAATCTAAAAGATTACGAGAAACAAAATTCAATCCCACATAAAAAATTTGTATGATCATCCAAAGATTTGACCCATGAGTTTGGCAATTCCTTAGCATCAATTTCATCCTTTCCCAAGACTGTGCAACATGCTCGTGTTCAAGTTGCTTTAAATTCATGATCTGGTTTCTAAGGGAAATAATTTGTGCGGGCGGAAAATACTTAGTAATAAAATCATCCTTGCACTTGTTCCAAGAACCAAATTTTTGCGCGATCTCGCAAAGAAAACGGAAATAATTTCAACTTCACAACATCATTGTCCACATCTTTTTTATTTTGCATATCGCATAATTACACAAATGTGTTAAGATGGGACGCGACATCCTCATTAGGAGTAACGGCAAATTGATATTTCATGACAAGATTCGGCAAAGCAGTATTAATATCACAAGACTCTAGTGGCGGGAGGAGCAATCGGAGTGCTAATAAATTCATTGTTGTTGGTATTTGAGAAATCACACAACTTGGTGTTCTCTTGAGTCATGATTACTTCACAACAAGATTGTACTCAAAAACAGATCTGACGAGAAAACGGCGAACGAAAAAGAGGGCGAATAAAACGGCAAACTTTTGTGAGGTGGGGGAGAGGAAAGCGAGAGGCAAATGGCAAATAATGTAAATTGCGAGAAGATGAGATTTGTGATTAGGAACCTGGTTGGTGTTGAAGATCCTCCCCAGCAACGGCGCTAGAAATTCCTTTTGATATTTGCTAGAACTACATCGGTATTTCCCCAAAGAGGAACGGGTGATGCAGTATAGAGACGGTAGGTATTTCCCTCAGTGATGAGACCAAGGTTATCGAACCAGTAGGAGAACCTCCTCACACCACGTAAACATCACCTGCACACAAATAACAACTACTGGCAACCAGATGTGTTAAAGGGGTTGTCAATCCCATTCGGGTACGGTGCCTCAAGATAGGCAAATAACATGAGGTAAAAGTGGTAGATAGGATAAATAGATGACGGAACAAATAAATTGCAGCAAGGTATTTTTGTATTTTTGGTTAGATCTGAAAATAAATGCAAAGGAAAATAGATCGCAAAGGCAAATATGATGTAAAGAGATCCGGGAGCCATAGGTTTCACTAGTGGCTTCTCTCAAAAAATAGCAAACGGTGGGAAAACAATTACTGTTGGGCAATTGATAGAACTTCAAATAATCATGACGACCGCTGGGCCTAAGTCGCCCATTACAGCGTCAGCTACAATAGCTGGTACATCAACATATGATACAAGAACCTCTCCACTTGGGAGGGAAAGACCTAGTTTAGCTAGGTGATGAGCCGGCATATTTGCATCTCTCCTACAGTGGAGTACTTCACACGATGCAAACCATAGGTTCATCTGAAGCTTCATATACTCAATCAAGTGCGCCTGCCTTGAGAAATCTGGCCCTCTCATGCTTGTTCCACCAGAAGCGCATCAGTCTCGATGATCAGGTGCAACACGCCGAGCTTAGAAGCAACATCCAATGCCTTTTCAACTGCTAGGAGTTCACCGCCAAACGCATCCGCCACATGGTCATTTCGTCCTGCTCGAGCCGCCACCACTGTCCCGTCGCTGTCTCGGACCATCACCCCCCATGCACCCAGGTGCATACCCGGGGTGTGTGCGCCATCCATGTTGATTTTGAGCACATCGGCTGGCGGCGGAGACCACTGTTGGGGAACTACATGCACTTTGGCACATTTGCTGAAATAACCCTGGTATTCCTCAGTCGTACATGCAGCTCTACGGGAAAATTGGCCGTGCTCCATGGGCTTCTCTCCGTGTCTCGCTTTCTTCCTCTGCGTCCACCATTGCCACCACATCAAGACAATCAGCATGCGCTCCTTCTCCGGAATCTACCACAGTGTGTCCAGGGTTTCCTCCACAGAATCCCACACGCTCAATCGCTGCCACACGTGCTCAAGGCTAAGTGCACGCCACACCTGCTTGATTTCCTGGCACTCCACGAAGAGATGCTTTCCAGATTCGTTCCGCGAGTTGCACAGAAAACATTTGTGGTCTTCGATGGTCATGCCCCTCCTGCACAGGATATCCTTGGTTGCTAGTGTGTTGTGTGCCATCCTCCAGATAAAATGTTTGATTTTCCCTGGGCAAGGCATACGCCAAATCCTCTTCCACTTGTCTTGTCCTCCATCGTTCAGGTTGCCAGGCTCGATTTGTGGCGCCCCACCATCTCCCCCCGCTGCTTCCGAGATTGCTCTCTTCAGCTTATATGCATGTCGAACCGAGAAGAGCCCTTTGGGATCAAAATGCCAGGCCATGAAGTCCACAGCACCATCCCGTAAGGGCATTTGGAGTATCAAGTCTGCGTCCTCCTCCCAAAAAGTGTCATGAACTAGCTCAACATCCCAAACACCCGTAGCAGGGTCAATGAGCTCTGAAACTCTGGTTAGCAAACTACCTCCCCTCGGTGTGATAACCTTGCGTGACCAAGCTCTCGGGATCCATGGATCATCCCAAATCCTTATGCTCTCCCGCATCGCCCACTCGCCATATGACACCTTGGTTAACCAACTCAATGCCGTGGGAGATACTTCACCATGCATAGGACATGTTTGCATTCACCCCCGCCTCCAGAATAGAGCTGTTTGGGTAGTATTTGGCCTTCATGAGCTGAGCACAAAGGCTGTCGGGTTCTTGGGCTAGTCTCCAGACTTGGCAGGCAAGCATGGCAATGTTGAAATCGTGAATGTCCCGAAAGCCGAGACCACCCCACCCTTTTGACCGGGTAAGTTTCTGCCAACCCATCCAATGAATTTTGTTCTCATCATCCTGCTGGCTCCACCAATACCTGGCAATCATGGCACTGATCTCCTCACAGAGGGTCTTGGTCAAGTAGAAAACCGACATGGCAAAGGTAGGGATGGCCTGCGCCACTCCCTTCACCAGGATCTCCTTGCCCTGCCTAGAGAGAGTTTGCTCATTGGAGCCTTGCATTCTGGTCCAAATAGAATCCTTGATGTAAGCAAAAGCTTTCTTCTTGGAGCATCCGATATACACCGGTAATCCCAGGTATTTCTCGTTGTATGCCTCACTAGCTATATCAAGAATGGCCTTGACCGCATCTTTGGACTGTGTTCGACAATTTTTGCTGAACATGATCGCCGATTTCTCGTGGTTGATGCACCGTCCGGAGGAATGTTCATACACTGCCAAAATCATGCGCAGTTCCTCCGCTTCATTTGGTTTTGCTTTCATGAGTAACACCGAGTCATCAGCAAAAAAGAGGTGCTAGATAGCGGGCGCCCCTGGACAAATTTGAAGGCCACTAAACACCCCCCTCCTCTGAGCGTCATTGAGCAAGGCTGACAACCCCTCGGCGCAAATCACGAAAAGGTACAGTGATATTGGATCGCCCTACCGAAGCCCCCTGGAAGGCACAAACTGATCCGAAAGATCCTCATTCATCTTGATCTGGTACCTAACTGTTGTCACACCCTTCATAACAAGTCTCACCCAGCTCCTGGCAAAACCAAGTTTGATCATCATTGCTTCTAGGAAAGACCACTCTACCCGGTCATATGCTTTGCTCATGTCCACTTTCACCGCAGCAAACTCCTCCTTGCCTCCATGTTTATTCATCAGGTAGTGTGAAATCTCATAGGCCATCAAAATGTTGTCTGTGATCAGACGCCCCGGCACAAACGCACTCTGATTACCTGATATTATCTGTGGCAGAACAATCTTGAGGTGATTTGCAAGAACCTAAGAGATGATCTTATACAAGACATTACAAAGACTGATGGGCCGCAAATCCTTTATTCTCGAGGGGTTTTTGACCTTTGGTATTAGAACCACCATTGTATCATTCCACCCTTGCGGTAGCTCGCCCCCCTTCAAAACCTTCATCACCTCCTTTGCAATGTTCCTGCCCATGAGATGCCAATATTTCTTAAACACAACAGCCGGCATGCCGTCCTGGCCCGTAGCTTTAAGGTCCCCGATGTGATCCAGGGTCGCCTTGATCTCCATGTCAGTGAACTCGGCTGTAACGCACTCGTTCATAGCCCGAGTAACCTTAGTTGGGACAGACCGAAGGAGATCATCATAATTGTTATTGCCATTTGAGGTAAACAAGCCCTGAAAATAAGACTGAGCATAATTAGTTAGATCTCGCCTTTCCTCCAGCACTACACCATCCTCCCTCGTGAGCCGCCTGATACGGTTGGCTTTCCTCCTCGTCGAGGCATAGCGGAAGAAGAACTTCGTATTTCTATCCCCTTCCTTCAGCCACCATACGTGAGCACGCTGTCTCCATTTTATGTCTACCACTTCCTCAAGATGTTCCACCAAGCAGCGCAGGCGTACTTCTTCTGCAACCTTCTCCGGTGTAATATCTCTCTTCCTACACTCCTCCAGCGCTCTCTTCGCTTCCTTTAACTTCCTCTCTGTATCACCCAGCACCGTTCTGCTCCACCTCGTTACGTCGGCTGCCACGCCCTCCAACGTTTTATCCTTAGTAGCAACGATACATACGTGTCGGTTCCCCTTCTGTCACTGGGATCAAGCACCGTAAGATCGAACCCATTACAAAGCACCTCTTCCCATTGCAATATAAATAGATCAGGTTGGCCAAACAAAATTCAAATATCGGAGAAGAAATACGAGGCTATAAGCAATCATTTATATAAGAGATCAAAGAAGACTCAAATAACTTTCATGGATAAAAACATAGATCTGATCATAAACTCAAAGTTCATCGGATCCCAACAAACACACCGCAAAAAAGCTTACATCATATGGATCTCCAAGAGACCATTGTATTGATAATCAAGAGAGAGGGGGAGAGAGAGGAAGCCATCTAACTACTAACTACGGACCCGTAGGTCTACAAAGAACTACTCACGCATCATCGGAGAGGCACCAAATGGAAGTGGTGAACCCTCCGTAATGGTGTCTAGATTGGATCTGGTGGTTCTGTACTCTGCGGTGGCTGGAATTGATTTTCGTCAACTCCCCTAGGGTTTCTGGAATATTGGGGTATTTATAGAGCAAAGAGGCGGTTCAAGGGGCGCCCGAGGTGGGCACAACCCACCAAGGCGCGCCTAGGCCTCCTGGCGCGCCCTGGTGGGTGCTGCCCTCCTCGAGGCACCCCTAGGTGCAGCGTTGGCTCATTGGATGTCATCTGGCCAAAAAAATCGTCAAAAACTTTGGCTGCGTTTGGACTCTGTTTGATATTGATTTTCTGCGATGTAAAAAACATGCAGAAAAAAACAACTGGCACTGGGCACTATGTTAATAGGTTAGTACCAAAAAATAATATAAAATTACTATAAAATGGTTGTAAAACATCCAAAAATGATAATATAACAGCATGAAATAATAAAAAATTACAGATACGTTCGAGACGTATCAAGCCCTGGAGTCGAACATGATGGCTCTCAAGGCGATGGAGGTCGACATGGAGTTGACTGCGAATAAGAATGCCCAAACTATCCGGCAGATGGCAGTTGTACCATGATGACTATCACCTTGTCACGTGATGCTTTTTTTTACGTGGGCACATCAACTTCAAGTTTAGGCTAGTCACAGTGGGAGTAACTTAGCTAGTAACATAGAGCATTTTAAAAAAAAATTGCTTATGTGGCAAGTAGTTTTTTGCAGGAAACTGTCGATCTATTTATTTGTAATGATGGTAGTATAACAAACACCAGAAATAATAAAAATTACATCCAGATTCATAGAACACCTAGCGAAGACTACAAGCACCGAAGGGAGCCGAAGGAGCGTCACCGCTATCTACCCTCCCTCGTCGGAGCCGGACACAACTTGTTGTAGTAGACAGTCGGAAAGTCATCGTGCTAAGGCCCCATAGGACCAACACACGAGAACAACAACCGCCGTCGATGAAGAGAAGTTTAGATCGAAAGGATCCAATCTGAAGACACATGAACAAAGACGAACAAGACCGGATTGGAGTGAATCAAGCAAAGACCACCACCGACGAATCCCGCAAGATCCGTCGGAGACACACCTCCACAAGTCGTCCGACGATGCTAGAAACACCATGGAACGGGGGCTAGACCGGGCGAACCTTATTCCATCTTCAAGAAGCCACCGTCGTAGCGTCTTCTTGAGCAGAACACAAAACCTAACAAAATTAAAGAAGCACATGTTAATGAAGCCCTCGCGCTGGAAGGACTAGGATCCACCGCGCACCCATGGCCCTAAGGCCACATGAGACGCGGGAGATCGGCACCGCCGCCGACAGGAGGCAGAAACCCTAGCCGCCTTTCCTTGGAGGAGAGAGATGCTCATGGTAACACAATATGTTACTACTACTTTCGTCCTGGTTTATTGGTCCTCTTTATATTTTGTGCCAAATTTTGACTAAAATATTTAACTAACAAAATATTAATGCATGTCATTAAAAAAATTATCATTGGTCAAAATTTGACACAAAATACTATGAGGACCAGTAAACTAGTACGAAGGTAGTATAACATAGCACTTTTCAAGAGAAGATAAGTGTACAATAAAAAATAAACTAAAAGAAGGAATAATTATAACAGTAATTTCAAAGTAAAATATTGTACCCTGGTCATAAGCATTGTAGATTCACCCATGCTTCTTAGTTATTGCATGTTCTTGTAAACATTAAATTTCAGAGTACTAGTTTTTATTTTTCTAGTAATAAAGAAAGTTGAAAAAGAAGAAAATCATAGTTATCTTACAGCCGCAGTACATAGGCCATGACATAAGAAGTCATGCATGGATCGTCGGTGCTATCTAGTATATCAGGAGTTGTCACAGAAGGAGGCCTCACTAGCATATCTCTCTTGCGGCAAAATTCCTTTTGTGATCTTGCTTTTTCACGTCCAAATTATGCATCGCTTAGGTACCAAGATTATATCAGTTATATCCCGCCTATGCAACAACATAAATTCAAAGACCTAGCAAGGCACTAGGACGCGGAAATTAAGAAAGTCGATGCGGCCGATCACAGCAGCAAACAAAGCAACAATACCGTCCACCGTCCTTGACAACACATGAACTACAAGAAAAGTTCTTCAAAAGCAACGTCTTTAAAAAGGAAACGCCGTACAAGCGCAGTCTTTGTCGGATCTAACCATTGAATGTCTGATCTATATAAGAGCTCCGCACAACTATTGAATGGCCGCACTAGCATATCTCTCACATGGAAGAATTCTTTTTGGTGCCCTTCCTTGCCACACACAAATTCTGCGTTGCTTGGGTGCAAAATATTGGATTCGGCTGGGCAAAATGCACACCTGCTGCTAAATTGGCACAACGGCTTTTCTGTTGAGATGAAAAGAATAGAGAAAGACCAAGAGAGAATTAGCCATGATGTTGCATAATAATATATACAGATACTAAGTATCGAACAAACACAGTTATTTGGCAAGAGGCTGAGATGGTTGCAAATATAAATTTAGGTAGTACCTAAGATGATGCATGTTTCAACGGCTAGTTGGTGGGAGTGTCTGTCAAAATATAGCTCAGCAAAGAACTGATGCCTCTCGGTGGCATCCCTCAGGCGGCGAGCTGAGAAGGCGAGGTGGTACCAGAAAGTTCCCCTGAAACCAACGCAGGCAGCCTTCATCTCTGTGGTCGACTGGTCAGGATACTCAAACTCGGCGCCCTACATCATATCAATCGGTCTCAACCATAAGTATTAAGCACAACCGAGACCAATGCATAGCGAAGAAGAAGGAGAATAGAATGCTTGTGTATCTCGTACCTTGTTGTTGTTGGAGTTGTAATGTTTGATTGCACGGTGTACAAGCGTACGAATACGGCTGGCGACGATCTCTCTGTCACCAATCAAATAAACAAGAGTACATCAAATCAAATAAATAAAAATAGATTCTATGCAATTCAACAAAGGCGTGTAAGAAATTAATCGAGTAGGAAATTACATACTCTCGTGTGTAGCGGGGAAGACCACTGCTGGATCTATCATCGACGTATCGTTGAATGGCAGCCAGCGCCTCTTTTGACATAGGCCGGGCGATGTGTTTCCGGGAGAGGGCGGCTGTAATCATACTCGCCGCCGGCGGCTGTGGCAGGGGAAGAGAACAAAGATCCCATCGATCGATCGATCCTGGTATGTGTGGTCTGTGCGTCTAGCGGACGCCGCAACTTAACTCTAAATAGCCGGCCGGATTTCTCGGTATGGTAGCCGGTAAACCGATCGGGATTTGGAGACGGAGACGTGTCTATTTCGTTACGTGAAACTATATTTATGGATTGGAGACGGAGACGGAGTCACCCGATGGATTTTCGGAATTGATAACTGCCGAACGTACTGTGTTCTAGCAAATTACCCCGAACGTCCTGTTTACCGTTGGATCTACTCCCTCCGTTCCTAAATATTTATCCTTTTAGAGATTTCAAATGGACTATCCCATATACATGTATATAAACATATTTTAGAGTGTAGGTTTACTCATTTTGCTTTGTATGCAGTCATTTATTGAAATCACTAGAAAGACAACGGAGGGAGTAAACACGAACATTAAGTCAGAGCACCGAAGCCACGTCAGCGTACCAGATCATTCGGAAGAAAACAGAATCGTCCCGAACGAACCCATCCACTCCTCTTCGCTCAATTCTCTTCTCTATCCCATCACTAACTCTCCCTTATCCTCTTGCTTCCTATCAGACACACCGCGCGAATCCTTCCTCTTGTCCCCGTCGGTTGTTCCCCGGTGTTTGGCTGGCCCTATTCCTAGCGGCGGCAGCATACAATTTGGACCCGACAAGGGGCCGCCATGGAGGTAGTCACAGCGGCGAGCGATGGCTGCTCACGACGGTCGGCAGCGCTTCTTTTATCCCCTGCGAGGAGAGGAGGAGCTACATCACCGTCGTGCGGCGGTGTTCCCTTCGTCTCCGTGTGAGGGGAGGAGGAGCTACATCGGTGTCATGAGGCGGTGTTCCCCTTCGTCGTCGTGCGAGAGGAGCACCCTTCGGCTCCGGCGCGATCCAAGAAACAGAAGCCATGGTGGGGTTGCAGCGGCTCGTGGCGCCTACTCGCGACGTCCGGGCCGACCTGCTGTTGAAATTTGGGATAGGCTTTAGGCCCATAGAGCAATTTCTAAAAATCTCTAAGGCCCCATGTGGGTTATATGGCTGGTGGAGGTGTAGTGGGAAGTTTAGTCCCACCCCGCTAGTGGAGAAGGAGTTGGACCTCTTTATAAGGGATTCTCTTCTACATGCTACTGAAGCTTGAGAATAGAAGAGGCCCTCGCGCACTCCTCCGCCGCCCGCCTCGCCAAGCCAAGCCACGCCACGCCAATGGAAGCAGAATTAACAGCATTAGACACATCTGGTGTTGAAGCAAGATGGCTTCGAGATCTTTTGCTGGACTTGCCATTGGTTGATAAACCGGTTCCGGCTATCCTTATGAACTCTGACAATCAGACTGTCATCACCAAGGTGAAGAGTTCAAAGGACAACATGAAGTCCAACAAACACATAAGAATAAGATTAAAGGCTGTCAGAAAATTAAGAAACTCCAGCGTGATAGCGTTGGACTACGTCCATACGGCTAAGAATCTGGCGGATCCCTTTACAAAAGGGCTATCACATGTTGTGATAGATAGTGCATCGGGGGAGATGGGTATGAGACCCACATGAGTTGCCATGGTGGTAACCCAACCTATGTGATCGGAGATCCCGTGAAGTAGGACCTGGGAAAACAAGCCAGTGGTGAACTGAGGAGAGTAACTACACTAACCCACTCCGTTGGAGATGCAATACTATCGATACTGTATGGTAGGATGACTATTGTCTTAATGTGTTCCAAAGCTTATGTAAGCAAGATGCTATCGTACAGAGCGATCTTTGGAGGAACACACCTATGTGAGCCCGACTGCTGGTCACAGTCTATGAGATTGGAGTGATCTCTAGTAAGCTCATGAATAGGCCAGGAGTGTGACTTATATGCTCCACCCGAGGGGTCAGCCTTCGGCAGCCTAGTACTAGTAAGACATGTGGTGAAGCTTCTTTACGCCAAACTGACAATTCAAGGTATAGTCGATTGTTCAGTTGTGAAGGAGTGTAGCTACTTGCTCTAGGTGCAGCTCAACCTTAACAGGTCTTCACTGAAACACTAGTATATTGAAACAACAATTGGAACACAGGACACTATGGGCCCTCGAGATCTGGTGGGGGATTGTTGAAATTTGGGATGGGCTTTAGGCCCATAGAGCAATATCTGAAAATCTCTAAGGGCCCATGTGGGTTATATGGATGGTGGAGGTGTAGTGGGAAGTTTAGTCCCACCCCGCTAGTGGAAAAGGAGTTGGACCTCTTTGATGTCTACTACACAACCTTCTTCTAGTAGACGTTGTTGGGCCTCCAAGTGCACAGGTTTGTAGGACAGTAGCAAATTTCCCTCAAGTGGATAATCTAAGGTTTATCAATCCGTGGGAGGCGTAGGATGAATATGGTCTCTCTCAAACAACCCTGCAACCAAATAACAAAGTGTCTCTTGTGTCCCAAACACACCCAATACAATGGTAAATTGTATAGGTACACTAGTTCGGCGAAGGGATGGTGATACAAGTGCAATATGGATGGTAGATATAGGTTTTTGTAATCTAAAATTGAAAAAAACAGTAAGGTAACTAATGATAAATGTGAGCACAAACGGTATTACAATGCTAGGAAACAAGGCCTAGGGTTCACACTTTCACTAGTGCAAGTTCTCTCAACAATAATAACATAATTGGATCATATAACTATCTCTCAACATGCAACAGAGAGTCACTCCAAAGTCACTAATAGCAGAGAACAAACAAAGAGATTATTGTAGGGTACGAAACCACCTCAAAGTTATCCTTTCTGATCGATCTATTCAAGAGTCCGTAGTAAAATAACACGAAGCTATTCTTTCCGTTCGATCTATCCTAGAGTTCATACTAGAATAACACCTTAAGACACAAATCAACCAAAACCCTAATGTCACCTAGATACTCCAATGTCACCTCAAGTATCCATGGGCATGATTATACAATATGCATCACATAATCTCAGATTCATCTATTCAACCAACACAAAGAACTTCAAAGGGTGCCCCAAAGTTTCTACCCGAGAATCAAGAAGAAAACGTGTGCCAACCCCTATGCATAAGTTCACAAGGTCACTGAACCCGCAAGTTGATCACCAAAACATACATCAAGTGAATCAATAGAATACCCCATTGTCACCACGGGTATCCCACGCAAGACATACATCAAGTGTTCTCAAATCTTTAAAAACTCAATCCGATAAGATAACTTCAAAGGGAAAACTCAATCCATTACAAGAGAGTAGAGGGGGAGAAACATCATAAGATCCAACTATAGTAGCAAAGCTCGCGGTACATCAAGATCATCCCAAATCAAGAACACGAGAGAGAGAGAGAGAGATCAAACACATAGCTACTGATACATACCTTCAGCCCCGAGGGTGAAAAAGTCCCTCCTTGTCATGGAGAGCGCCGGGATGGTGAAGATGGCCACCGGTGAGGGATCCCCCCCTCCGGCAGGATGCCGGAACAGGGCCCCGATTGGTTTTTGGTGGCTACAGAGGCTTGCGGCGGCGGAACTCCCGATCTATTGTGCTCCTGAATGTTTTCAGGATATATTGGTATATATAGGCGAAAGAAGTCGGTCAGGGGAGCCACAAGGGGCCCATGAGGGTGGGGGCACGCCCTGGACCCTCGTGGCCACCTCGTTGCTTCCCTGATGTCCACTCCAAGTCTCTTGGATTGTGTTTGTTCCAAAAACGATTCTCCCGAAGGTTTCATTCCGTTTGGACTCCGTTTGATATTCCTTTTCTGCGAAACACTGAAATAGGCAAAAAACAGCAATATGGACCGGGCCTCCAGTTAATTGGTTAGTCCCAAAAATAATATAAAAATGTATAATAAAGCCCATTAAACATCCAAAACAAATAATATAATAGCATGGAACAATCAAAAATTATAGATACGTTGGAGACATATCACTCTTTATAAGGGATTCTCTTCTACATGCTATTGGAGCTTGAGAATAGAAGAGGCCCTCGCGCACTCCTCCTCCGCCGCCTGCCTCACCACGCCACGCCTTGTCACGACGCGCCGCGGGTTGCGGAAATGAGCCGAGCCGAGTTCACACCTACGCGCTTATTTTTGCCAGTCACTAACGAAGAGTTTTCTGACAGCTGGGCCACGATTTGAGACATCGGATCATGGGCTGTCACAGACTCGGGCGTGGGTCGAGCCCACGTCTCTCCACGCGGTTGTGCCTATATAAGTGTGTGGTGTCTCCTAACCATAGCCGCAACAAAAAAATCACATCTGCTCCCACGCGAACCGCCCACATCGTTCCTGTGCTGCTGCTGCCGCCGGTGACTCCATCTCGTCCGCCATGTTCACGGTCTACGGGAGAGCAGGTCTCCGAAACCCCGTCTCTCCGGTTCCTGTACGGGAGAGAGGCGAATAGGTTTTTGGTAAGTGACTACGCGACTGCTCGCCTTCGATCCACTACTCCCTCTACGTTTGCGTCGTCTTCGTCATCACCATGTCCACCGACGCCGAACGTGCCGCCGCCGAGAAGACCAAGGCTGACAAGAAGGCCGCCGAGGATGCCGCTGCTGCTGTCACCGCCGCCTCAGCTTCTGCCTGTCCTACTGGAGGGTATAACACGTTTATCCCGCTCCTGTTTATTTTCGTATTACCAGTACTTGCAGTATGTGTAGATTTGTCTACTGTTTGCTTAGTACGTGCATGTTTAGATTAGAGTCAGTATATCATCAATGCAGTCAATGCCATGCTAGTGATTTATCTATGGATTAAATTAGTCAAAAAATTGCCTATTTACTCAACAATCCAAAAACCTATTATGTGTAGGAATGTTTCGGCAAGTGGCTTTGCCGCAGCACTGAAATCGGATAAGTTTACCGGTACATACTTTGAGCATTGGCAGACTAAGACCACTCTATGGCTCACGGCTATGAACGTGTTCTGGGTCTCCGGTGTCTCCACGGGAACGATAGCTCCTAAACAGGAGAAGGCGTTCAGGGAGGCCACCGTTGTGTTTCTCCGAGCAGTTCTTAGCGTGATAGGAGATAAACTGGTCGAGGCATATTTGCACATGCATGTCGCCAAGGACTTGTGGGAGGCGCTCGAATCTATGTTCGGGGCCGCCAATGCCGGGAGCGAGATGTATATTGTAGAGCAGTTCCACGATTACAAGATGGTTGAGAACCGTCCTGTATTGGAGCAGGCTCATGAGATAATATGCATCGTTAAGGAGTTTGAGCTTCTTAAGTGCGATTTACCGGGCAAGTTTGTTGCGGGCTGTATAATCGCTAAGCTTCCTAATTCCTGGAGGAACTTTGCCACCACTCTGAAACATCATAGGCGTGAATTCTCAGTGGAGGACTTCATTCGCCATCTGAGTGTTGAGCAGAATTCGAGGGCAAAGGACTCGCACAGAAAAGGGCTGAAGGGACTTTTGTTGCCAACATGGTGAACCAAAGGAACTTCAACTCCCACAAGCCCAAGGGAAAGAACGGTGTCCAACACAATACCGACTTTAAGAAAAAGGGTAAGAAGACCTTCAAGAAGAACAAGAAGGATGAGGGCTGTTTTACTTGTGGTTCGGTTGAACATTGGGCCAACAAGTGCCCAAACAAGTTTAAGAAGTCAGGATAGGACTCTAAGTCTGTCAATATGATTGTGGGCAACAATGAGAATGGTGCATCTGGGTACGGTAATTTATTTACTGTCTTTTCAGTGTTTCAACCCACCGATTGGTGGGTGGACACAGGTGCATGTGTTCATGTGTGTGCTGACATTTCATTGTTCTCTTCTTACCATGTCACAGGCCACGGGTCTGTATTGATGGGGAATGGCGTGAGTGCTTCTTTTCATGGTGTTGGCGCGGTCGATCTAAAGTTTACTTCAGGAAGGATCGTGTAGCTGAAGAACGTGCAGCATGTCCCTGCCATCAAGAAGAACCTTGTTAGTGGCTCCCTTCTATGTAGAGAACGGTTTAAGTTGGTATTCGAGTCTAATAAATTACTTGTTACTAAGTATGGACTATTTGTTGGAAAAGGTTATGAGAGCGGAGGGATGTTCCGCCTTTCCCTCGCAGATTTTTGTAATAAAGTCGTGAACCATATTCATTTGAGTGTTAATGTATCTGAAGTTTGGCATTCACGTCTTTGTCACATAAGTTTTGGTGTTATGACGTGACTAGCTAAGTTGGATTTAAGCCCAAGTTTCACTTTAGCCAAAGGTTCTAAGTGCCTTTCATGTGTGCAAGCTAAGTAACCTCGCGAGCCTCACAAGGCTGTGGAGGAGAGACACTTGGCACCATTAGAACTCATACATTCTGATCTTTGTGAGATGAATGGTGTGTTGACTAAAGGTGGAAAGAAATACTTCATGACATTGATAGATGATTCTACTAGGTATTGATATGTATATCTGTTAAATACTAAAGATGAGGCTCTACACTACTTTAAAATCTATAAGGCAGAAGTTGAGAATCAACTTGAAAAGAAAATTAAACGAGTCAGATCAGATCGTGGTGGAGAGTACTTCTCGAGTGACTTTGATTCTTTTTGTGTGGAACACGGCATTATTCATGAGAGGATGCCTCCCTATTCACCCCAGTAAAACGGGGTTGCCGAGCAGAAAAACCTACTCTAACTGATTTGGTTAACACCATGTTAGATACATCGGGTTTATCCAAGGCATAGTGGGGGGAGGCTATATTGACGGCATGTCATGTCCTCAATAAAGTTCCGACAAAGGATAGTGAGATCACTCCCTATGAGAAATGGGCGAAGAGAAGGACAACATTCTCGTACTTGCGTACTTGGGGCTGTTTGGCGAAAGTCAACGTGTCGATCCCCAAAAACCGTAAGCTTGGACCAAAAACTGTGGACTGCGTTAATTTGGGCTACACTAAGAACAACGTTGGTTATAGATTTCTAGTAGTGAAATCTGAGGTACCTGACCATAAGGTCGGTACAATTATGGAGTCTAAGGATGCTACATTTTTCGAGGATATTTTCCTATGAGAGATATGCAAAGCACTTAGACAGGAATCTGAGGAGACTCTTGAGCCTGCCATTCCTATGGAATATTATGAACGAACACATGATGAAAATCCTGAGGAGGATGACGAGGAAACCCTTGGTAGGGGCAAGAGACAAAGGACTGAAAAGACCTTTGGTGATGACTTCTTCGTGTACCACATGGATGATACTCCCACTTCTATTTCAGAAGCGTATGCCTCTCCAGAAGCTGACTACTGGAAGGATGCGGTCCGTAGAGAGATGGATTCCATCATGGCTAACGAGATATGGGAGATCATTGACCGTCCCTATGGTTGCAAACGATTGGGATGTAAGTGGGTGTTCAAGAAGAAGCTTAGGCCTGATGGTACGATTGAAAAGTACAAGGCTAGGTGAGGGAGTCCTGGACTAGGGGGTTTCCGGATACCCGAACTATCATCATCGGCCGGACTCCAAGACTATGAAGATACAAGATTGAAGACTTCGTCCCGTGTCCGGATGGGACTTTCCTTGGCGTGGAAGGAAAGCTTGGCAATACGGATATGTAGATCTCCTACCATTGTAACCGACTCTGTGTAACCCTAGCCCTCTCCGGTGTCTATATAAACCGGATGGCTTTAGTCCATAGGACGACCAACAATCATACCATAGGCTAGCTTCTAGGGTTTAGCCTCCTTGATCTCGTGGTAGATCTACTCTTGTAATACCCACATCATCAATATCAATCAAGCAGGATGTAGGGTTTTACCTCCATCAAGAGGGCCCAAACCGGGGTAAAACATCGTGTCCCTTGTCTCCTATTACCATCCGCCTAGACGCACAGTTCGGGACCCCCTACCCGAGATCCGCCGGTTTTGACACCGACATTGGTGCTTTCATTGAGAGTTCCTCTGTGCCGTCGCAATCAGGAGGGATGCCTTTTCCCATCTTTAAAGACGGCGCCATCGTCAAGGGAGCTTTGGCCACCGGCCAAACTATTCGGCTAGGCGGTTTTCTTATGACCGCCTGTTCGGCCACCGCTCCGACAATGACCTCTTAGGTCATCAAAAGCGATTTTCACGTCAACTTGGAATTCGCCGAGCAGCTAGATCCGATGGAGCTCTCCTCCGTAAATGAGCTCTTGGATCGCATCGCCGCCCTGGGAGTCGCCACAGACTGCGATCAGATTGGGCTTAAAACCGATCGGGGAGAAATTAACTCTCCCCAGGCTACCCACCACGTTGTCGTGGTAGAGGAACAACGCGGCGACTCTTCTTCTATGTTAAAGACCAGTTATGTCCGGATTCCCGATGCCTTCATGCCGGATTCCCGCGGAGGGACGGACGTCAATCAAGTACTGAACCTAAAGTCAGGCATCAGACCAGATTTGTTGGATAACATCCAGCAATCCAAGCTTCCAAATCCGGAAACTTCTCGGCCTTTGAGCCTCAGATCGGGCGGGGTTCCGAATTTAATTCCGCCCGCCCACCCAAACATAAGCGATCTATCTCAAATATGGCAAGAGCCCGATGAAACAGTACATCATTACTGGGCCAGATTCCTCCTGGTCATGGACAGGATAAAGGACTGTCGTGAGGAAAGCGCAATCTCAATTTTCTGCAACAATTGCACGGACAAGGGAATCATGAACGCCATAAGTCGTCGCGAAGTTACACGCTTCGCCGACCTGGCGATCATAGTACAAAAATACTGTGCGATGGAGAGTGCCTGGAAAACCAAAACCAGGTTTTGGGACAATCCGGCCCTGAATACAACCCTAGTTCGAAATAAAAGGGTGTGTCATACTCAAGCACCTAGGTTAAAAAACAAAAAGCAAAAACCCCCTAAAGGGCACGGAACCGTACTGGAGGGATGGCTCAACGGACCCTGTAAAATCCACAGTACAGAGGGCGCCACTCCAACACATAGCCTTCGAGCATGTTGGATACTATGGCAGGTGGCCAAAAGTGGCGAAGGCTTTCTAGCCCCGTGTAACCAGCCCAACAGTACCAGTACGGTATTAACAGTCTTCGAGACTTTCGCATTAAATAACATGCGGAAACGAACAATCCGCAGCCTCGCCGAAGTCTACCAAGTAGCAACAACAAATCCATGGAGCGACACGGCTATCAGCTTCAATGCGAGCGATGAACCTAAATTCCGAACAGCCCAAGCACCAGCCGCATTGGTCCTCAGTCCGATAGTGGACGGCTTTCGTCTTACCAAGGTACTCATGGATGGCGGCAGCGGATTAAACCTCATCTACGAGGAAACCCTCCAAAAAATGGAAATTGACCGGAGCCGCATTGAGCGAAGAAGCACAACCTTCAGAGGAATAATCCCTAGTCGAGAAGTACGTTGCACAGAAAAAATCACACTAGATGTAGTGTTCGGCTCGCCGGACAATTACAGGTCCGACGAGGTCACGTTCCAAGTGGCCCCGTTCGGCAGCGGATATCATGCCTTGTTAGGGCGAGAGGCATTCACAATCTTCCAAGCTATACCCCATTACGGGTACATGAAGCTCAAAATGCCCGGGCCCAATGGAATAATCACTCTTGTCAGTGATCCAGATATAGCACTCCGCGCTGAAAATAAGACAGCCGCACTGGCCTTAGAGGCATTATCTGAAGCCCTAGCGGCAGAAGAACTCACTGCGCTGCGCTCCACGGTGGATAGGGACGATGTGATACTCGATAAGAGGTCTAAGTCCACCACTTTTAAACCAGCAGACGAAATAGTCAAATTCCAGGTCCATCCAACGGACCCCACAAAGACGGCCTCCATTGGGGCACAATTAAATCCTGATGTAGAAGCCGCATTAGGAGAATTCCTTCAGGAAAATTGGGACATTTTTGCCTGGCACCCTTCAGATATGCCAGGAATCCCATGCAGGCTGGCAGAACACAGCCTAAATATCCTAAAAGGATTCAAGCTAGTCAAACAGGCTCTTCGGCGATTTTCCAAACCCAAAAGACAGGCAATGGGAGAGGAGCTAGCCAAACTCTTAGAAGCCGGATTCATCAGAGACATAAAACATCCGGACTGGCTAGCCAACCTGGTAATGGTACCAAAAAAGGACAAATCCTGGCGCCTTTGTGTCGATTTCAAAGAACTTAACAAGGCATGTCCAAAGGACCATTTCCCTCTCCCTCGCATCGACCAAATCATCGATGCTACCGCAGGGCACGATTCATTGTGCTTCCTCGACGCATACTCCGGATACCATCAAATCAAGATGGTGGAAAAAGACCAGGCCACAACGGCATTCATTACTCCGTACGGACCATTCTGCTTCAACACAATGCCCTTCGGAGTCAAAAACGCCGGCGCAACATATCAGCGCATGATTCAGACATGTCTGGCCACCCAGATAGGCAAAACAGTGGAGGCGTACGTAGACGATGTGGTCATTAAGACCAAACACGTCGAAACTCTAGTAGACGATTTGAGGCTTACATTCGACAACCTCCGAGCATACGACATTAAGCTCAACCCGGAAAAATGTGTTTTCGGTGTACCAGCTGGAAAGCTCTTGGGCTTCATTGTATCCGGTAGAGGAATTGAAGCAAACCCAGCCAAGATCCGAGCTCTGTCACAATTGGATATCCCAAAAGACCTCAAACAAATACAAAAACTAACTGGATGTGTGGCGGCTCTAAGCCGCTTTATCTCCAGTTTGGGAGAAAAGGCACTGCCCCTCTATCGCCTCCTCCGGCGCACTGAACACTTTAAATGGACGGATGATGCAGGTCGGACTAGAAGAAATTAAGGCTATATTGGTGACAAATCCAGTCCTGGTCGCGCCCAACCTGGGCGAACCTATGTTATTATATATCGCGGCAACACATCAAGTTGTTAGCGCCGTACTCGTCGTCGAACGAGAAACAGAAGGGCACAAATTCCCTCTTCAAAAACCAGTGTAGTACGTATCCACTGTCTTAACCCCATGCAAGTCCCGGTACCCACATTATCAAAAGATAGTGTATGCGGTGTTCATGGCATCCCGGAATCTGCGACACTACTTTCAAGAGTGTTCCATAATGGTGGCCTCCGAAGTACCTCTCAACGATATTATAAACAATCGTGACGCGACGGGCAGGATTGCAAAATGGGCCATTGAGCTCTTACCATTTGACATAACCTACAAACCACGGCGAGCCATAAAGTCGCAAGTTTTGGCTGACTTCATTGCCGAATGGACCGAAGCCGAACTCCCTAAAGAGTACGGCGCATACTCCAATTGGATCATGCATTTCGACGGCTCCAAAATGTTGGCTGGCTTGGGGGATGGCATCGTCTTGACGTCCCCAACCGGAGACACAGTCCAATACGTACTTCATATAATGTACACGGACACCAACAACGCAGCCGAATACGAGGCCATTCTACATGGTCTCCGGATGGCAATCTCCATGGGTATTCAACGCCTAGAGGTGCGCAGGGATTCAAACCTCGCAATATCCCAAGTAAATGGAGACTTTGACGCCAAGGATCCGAAAATGGCAGCCTACCGTAACGCCGTCATAAAAATGTCAGCTCGGTTCGAAGGACTCGAATTCCACCATGTAGCCCGGGATAATAACCAGGCAGTAGACGTGTTGGCACGCATCGGCGCAAAATGCGACGCCGTCCCTCCAAACATCTTCCTGGAGCGGCTCTTTAAGCCATCCGTATTATGGGAAGAAGAGTCCAGAAATAACAACCCGGAACCAACTGCACCACCCAACACGGAACATTCTGACACAATCGGTGGCTCAGCCAATGAAATAACACCTTCAGCCCACGAAATAATGGCAGTAATTGCCCCGTGGACGGAACCATTCCTAGCCTACTTAATCAGGCAGGAACTCCCCGAAGACCAAAATGAGGCCCGCTGCATAGTTCGGCGATCTAAAGCCTACAAGGTCCATGAGGGAGAACTTTATAACAAAAGTACAACCGAAGTCCTTCAAAGGTGTATCTCTGAAGAGGAAGGGCGAAATCTCCTGGCTGAAATTCACGCTGGACTCGGTTGGCACCACGCCGCAGCCCGGGCCCTTATAGGCAAGGCCTTCCGTACAGGATTTTATTGGCCGACAGCCCGGGCAGATGCTCAGGACTTAGTCCAACAATGCGTCGGTTGCCAGCTATTTGCTAATCAAAGCCACATGCCACCCACCGCCCTCAAAACTATACCCATCACCTGGCCGTTCGCGGTCTGGGGGCTTGACATGGTTGGACCCCTTAAAGGGGGAACCCACAAGAAAAAATACTTATTGGTCATGGTGGACAAATTCACCAAATGGATAGAGGCCAAGCCGGTTAAAACGGCAGAATCCGGACCTGTGATAGACTTCATATCAGGGGTAGTACACCGTTTCGGCGTCCCCCACAGCATCATCACTGATAACGGCATGAATTTCACGGTCGACGAGGTTAAACTCTGGTGCAAAAACATGGGCATCAAGCTCGACTACGCTTCAGTCTATCACCCTCAAACTAACGGTCAAGTGGAACAGGCAAATGGTCTAATCAGGAATGGCATTAGACCCAGATTAGTGCGGTCCCTCACGGAATCTAACACGCACTGGGTAGAGGAGCTAGACTTCGTACTCTGGGGGGTGCGGACCACGCCAAACCGCACTACCGGATTCACACCATTTTTTATGGTATACGGTGCTGAGGCAGTTTTGCCCTGCAACATACTTCATGACTCACCTCACGTGCGCATGTATGAAGAAAGAGAAGCCGAGTTAGATCGGCAGGACAGTTTGGACGCCTTAGAGGAGGAGCGCGACGTGGCAAAATCCCGTTCCGCATTCTATCAACAGCAGGCTCGAAGATATCAAAGCAGAGAAGTACGGGCTAAAACTTACAATGTTGGCGAACTAGTTCTATGCCTGCCGGACAAGAAAAAGGACAAACTTAAGCCCAAATGGGAAGGTCCCTTCATCATCGACCAAGTCCTTACCGGCGGTGCATACCGTCTACGCAACGCATCTAACAACCGACTCGAGCCAAACCCATGGAACGCAGCCCGTCTCCGAAGATTCTACGCCTAGTGCCGGGCTCAGAGTTCGTCTCCTTCCTCCGTCCACCTTTCATATTTTTTCGCTGTCTTTGTTTTCCCTCCTTTTTCCTCCCTCTTTCAGTGCAAGCCTCTTGAGGGCTGATCTGCGCTCTGTTCGCACTCACTTGATGTGCTACTCGCACTCGTTATACCTGGGGGCTTCTTTAACAGAAGCTTATCTATACGGGCTTCATGCCCAACACATGTGTCATACTTCCTCATGTACCTTTTACTCACCATTATATGCATCGATATGACTTAAGTTTTGGCCAAGCTGGGTTGCCTGGCTCCTGTGCTTACCCCTACGTTCCCGATTGTTCGGCTAGGAGGTAAAGGGAGCACCTCTACGATTGTTACTGCCGGATCAGCCGGATGTGTACCTCAGACTGGGTGAAGCCGAAAGCTAGCGTTCTTAAGGAAATTTTCGGTCGGTGACCTAAAAGATGATTCATTACTTATTTATTTCTCTGCCCCCAGATGCTTTTTCTGCTCTTTTCATAGTCTGGATATGCACTTTAGGGCATGCCTCCCAGGGAAAGTAACCCCTAACGGAACTATTCTCCCTAGAAGATGTTTCTTACTAACCATGTAATATAACATAGCTAGTTGGGCACTTGTCTGATAAAGCACTTATGACCCCTACGCCTTGTCTCCATGCATGCCCCGGTTTTTGTATAACCGTC
The DNA here is from genome assembly GCF_018294505.1 of Triticum aestivum. NCBI lineage: Eukaryota > Viridiplantae > Streptophyta > Magnoliopsida > Poales > Poaceae > Triticum > Triticum aestivum. The sequence continues at coordinate 635,437,671 of NC_057798.1, forward strand.
AGGGTATTCGGACACACTCCGGACTGTTGGGTCCCGAGGTTGAAGCGAAAAGGTCCGCAAAGACAAACGATCTACAATCCGGCTAGAAGGCATTTTACATGTCATTTTAAATTACATCGTCAAACTGACTGATTGTACTCCTCTTCAATCCCATCTAACAGGTTGTCTAATTTACAGTCCCGTTGGGAATATTTCACGGCCAACTCTACTTGGCCATACATCAGGCTCACAGGGATCTCCTTCTCATCGGGCCCCACAGGTCCGACCTCGGCCATGTGGTTTGGATCAGCCCTCGTGTACCGCGTCTTCACCATGGCCCAGGCCTCCCTGGCGCCTTGATGGCAGGCCGATATCTTCCACAGACGGAAACGCTGCCGTACTCCCTGAAGCTTCTCAGCAAGCCATCCAAGACCCTCGGGTAGGGAGACGGAAGGCCATAAGGCCTGAACGACGCCGCTCATAGCCTGCCGAACATGTTCGTGCAGTTGCAGCAGCTCGAGAAGAGGGTCTCCCGTGGAACCAGGCATCTCCTCCGCCGGACAACCCGTGAGCACACCTACAGACACAATTTTGTCAATCGACTTCCTTGCCGAACTCTTCTTTTCAAAAGAGTTTGCTCAAGCACTTACTGTAAATGCCGCGACGAAGCCATCGATTCTCCTTTACGGAGTTAGACAGCTGGACCCGAACACCTTTTAGTTCTTCGCCCAGCTGGGTGTTGGCATCTTGGAGTTTGTTCCTCTCTTGCTGCACATTTATAAGCACCTTCTCGCCGGCCTTAAGCTGGCACAGCAGATGTTCCTTGTCCGGATCTAGTCCGGCACCCTCTGCAATATTATTGTCAGATTATACACACACGCCGCACTTCATAAACTACTTCTCTTTTCGAAATATGAATTACCAGAGGGGGTCTCTGTGATTCCCCGGGCAGCGGCTAGCGCGGCCTCAAGTTGGGCCTTGCATTCTTGAAGCTCCTGGGACAGGTGGGTATTCTTCTCTGTAAGATCCTTCATAACAAATGATCCTTAAATCAGTTACTTTAACTATTTTAAGTCTCGGGGGCTACTGGCATATATAACCATTAAAATTCCTCTCCCGTATGTCTTTTACATACTGCTCCGTGGCTCTGGTTAAACCATCTTGAGCAGCACGGAAGTGCGCGTCTCCCGCATTAAAGGCATTCAATGGCGCTCCCGCATTAAAGCATCTGGGGAGAAACACGCGTCACGAAGAACTGTCCGGCGGCGCCTGTGATTCATGGCGCTCTCCACCTCAGACCTGGTGGCGGACAACCTATCGGCATCCTCCGTTGGAGGAGCATCCGGCTCGCGCCTTGCGCTCGCCTCCCCCTCCGGACCAGGCGATGGAGCCTGGCTGGCGGAGGCTTGGTTGGCAACCTCTCCGGGCTCAGTCCGGCTAGTGCTCTTTCTCCTGGAAGAATCATGAGCATTAATGTACCTCCCAGGAGTCTTTCCCTTAAAGGACAAGGGTGCGCCATACCTCTGCGGTGACGTTTCGATTCGCGCCGCACTCCTCTTCCGCCTGTTGGGCCGCACTGACCCTGGTTGGTCAGTCGTCGCGGGCTCGGCTTCCCGCCGTAAAGGCACCTCCTGCGAAGCACCGTTGGTACACGATGGTCAGAAATAAGCATTACAAAAGTAACGGTGTCAGGACTTCGGTCATACTCACCTGAGAAACCGGAGATAAACCGGGGTAGTCAGCCGTAATGGCGACTAGAGCATTATCTATGCTGAGCTGGTGGCACACCCCGTCAATCAGTTCCACCATTATGTCCGGATCCTCTCCGGAGGCCAGATCAAGGGATCTTCCCGGATCCTCGGGTTGTGGAGTCGGGCTTTCCATGCCCTCCACATCCTGGCGCAGTTCCTGCATCGAAATCATAAAGTAAGACACTTATCTTTGAAAGCACAGATCAGATATATAAACGTCCGCTTACCCAGCTCTGAGGGTTATTCATGGAGAATCCATTCAATGGACTCGTGCAGAAAAAGTCCTCCTTCTCCCCCATGTACAAGCCGGACAGGATCTTCACCAGATCGACGGCCGATCCCGGCCCCTTGCGACCATGACGGGTGGCGTCATTCTCCCCATTGAAATCCCACATGGGGTAGCCCCTATATTGGAGCGGCTGCACCCCTCACATAATGCATGTGGCCATGACTCTAATCATGGTTAATCCAGAATGGGCCAGTAACCGTATCCGGCCCATCAGATATTGGACGCTCCTATCATCTTCCCGTTGAGGGCTCCGCGGGCGCCAACTCAGGCGTTTCTTCAGAGGAGCGTTGCTAAACTCCGGGAGGCCAATCCGAACTGGATCCGGCAGCGGGGCGTCTTCCATATAGAACCACTCCGAAGGCCAGTCTTCGGATGCCTTCTTCGGGGTTCCGAATAGATATCCGGTCCCGGCGATGCGCCATATTTCGGCTCCGCCCACTTGATATATCGACCCCTCATGAGAACGGGGTACGAGGCAAAACAGTCTCTTCCACAGCGCAAAATGGGGCTCGATACCCAAGAATAGCTCGCAAAGAGCTACAAAGCCCGCGATATGCAAAATGGAGGCATGTGTGAGGTGGTGAAGTTGGAGTCCATAGAACTCCAGGAGCCCCCGGAGAAACGGATGTATGGGAAATCCGAGTCCCCTTATTAGGTAGGGGACGAAGCATACCCGCTCTCCTTTGGAGGGATTGGGGACGCTCTCCGCCTGCTTCCCACCCTTGTAGGTGGCCAGTCCGGCTCGAACCGGAACCATGAAGGCTGGGGGAAGGTATCCCTCAGCTTGGAGCATCACTAACTCGCTATGCGGGACTGTACATCTCCTCCAATCCCTGGCTGAGGTCTGGGAGCGCGAGAGGAGGATCCGCGTCGACTGTCCATGTTGGAATGGATTTTTGTCAGATGCGCTTCGATGAATGCTTGCGGAAGGAGGATGGTGTGATTCGGATCTGGATCCTCGCCTTTCTTATAGGCGGCTTATTCACGCAGCTAGGGGAGTGGAACGTAAAAATACCTTGGCTTTTCGCATTCATACGACACGTGGAAGAGGGCCATTATTGGACGTGGAAGCCAAGGAGCGCAACATTTATAAGGAAACCAGACACTATTCGGCAAACACATGGAGTATGGAGGGGAACCCGCCTTGCAAACGCCGAAGACAATATACGTGCCGGACTCGTCGTCATTGAAGCCTGGTTCGGGGCTACTGAGGGAGTCCTGGACTAGGGGGTGTTTGGATAGCCGAACTATCATCATCGGCCGGACTCCAAGACTATGAAGATACAAGATTGAAGACTTCGTCCCGTGTCCGGATGGGACTTTCCTTGGCGTGGAAGGCAAGCTTGGCAATACGGATATGTAGATCTCCTACCATTGTAACCGACTCTGTGTAACCCTAGCCCTCTCCGGTGTCTATATAAACAGGATGGCTTTAGTCCATAGGACGAACAACAATCATACCATAGGCTAGCTTCTAGGGTTTAGCCTCCTTGATCTCGTGGTAGATCTACTCTTGTAATACCCACATCATGAATATCAATCAAGCAGGACGTAGGGTTTTACCTCCATCAAGAGGGCCCGAACCTGGGTAAAACATCGTGTCCCTTGTCTCCTGTTACCATCCGCCTAGGCGCACAGTTCGGGACCCCCTACCCGAGATCCGCCAGTTTTGACACCGACACTAGGCTTGTGGCCAAGGGCTATGACCATAAAGAAGAGGAAGATTTCTTCGATACTTATTCACCTGTGGCTAGACTGACTACCATTTGAGTATTACTCTCGTTGGCGGCCTCGCACGGTCTTCCCGTCCACCAAATGGATGTTAAGACGGCTTTTCTGAATGGAGAGCTAAACGAGGAAATCTACATGCAACAGCCAGATGGCTTTGTGATAGATGGTCAGGAAAGAAAGGTGTGTAGGTTGCTGGAATCTTTATATGGCCTGAAACAAGCACATAAGCAATGGCATGATAAGTTTAATACAACTCTAACATCTATTGGCTTCGTTGCCAATGAAGCTGACAAATGTGTATACTATCGCCATGGTGGGGGCGAAGGAGTTATACTGTGCTTGTATGTTGATGACATACTGATGTTTGGAAGCAATCTCAAAGTCATTGAGGAGGTCAAGTTGTTTCTGTCTCGGAACTTTGAGATGAAAGACCCTGGTGTGGCTGATGTTATCTTGAACATCAAGCTACTAAGAGATCATGAGGGTGGGATCACACTTCTGCAATCCCATTATGTTCAGAAGGTGTTGAGCCGTTTTGGATATTCGGACTGCAAACCATCTCAAACACCGTATGATCCTAGTGTGTTGGTTCGAAAGTTCAAAGGCACAGCTAAGGATCAACTGAGATACTCCCAAATCATTGGTTCACTCATGTACCTAGCAAGCACAACGAGGCCTGACATCGCATTTGCTGTGAGAAAACTAAGCCGGTTTATTTCCAATCCGGGTGATGTACATTGGCATGCTATTGAGAGAGTTATGCGCTATCTGAAAGGTACTATGAACTACATACTTCACTATACCGGATACCCGTCAGTACTCGAAGGGTATAGTGATGCGAATTGGATCTATGATGGTGATGAGATGAAGGCCACAACCGGGTATATGTTTACTCTTGGAGGTGGTGCTATTTCCTGGAAGTCTTGCAAGCAAACGATCTTAATGAGATCGACAATGGAAGCAGAATTAATAACATTAGACACATCTGGTGTCGAAGCAGGATGGCTTCGAGATCTTTTGATGGACTTGCCATTGGTTGATAAACCGGTTCCGGCTATCCTTATGAACTGGGACAATCAGACTGTCTTCACCAAGGTGAAGAGTTCAAAGGACAACATGAAGTCCAACAAACACATAACAATGAGATTAAAAGCTGCCAGAAATTAAGAAACTCCAGAGCGATAGCGTTGGAGTACGTCCATATGGCTAAGAATCTGGCGCATCCCTTTACAAAAGGGCTATCACGTGTTGTGATAGATAGTGCATCGAGGGAGATGGGTATGAGACCCACATGAGTTTTCATGGTGGTAAACCAACCTATGTGATTGGAGATCCCGTGAACTAGGACCTAGGAAAACAAGCCAGTGGTGAACTGAGGAGAGTAACTACACTAACCCACTTCGTTGGAGATGCAATACTCTCAATACTATATGGTAGGATGACAACTATCTTAATGTGTTCCAAAGCTTATGTAAGCAAGATGCTATCCTACAGAGCGATCTTTGGACGAACACACCTATGTGAGCCCGACTGCTGGTCACAGTCTATGAGATTGGGGTGATCTCTAGTAAGCTCATGAATAGGCCAGGAGTGTGACTTATATGCTCCACCCGAAGGGTCGGCCTTGGGTAGCCTAGTACTAGTAAGACATGTGGTGAAGCTTCTTTATGCCAAACTGACAATTCAAGGCATAGTCCATTGTTCAGTTGTGAAGGAGTGTAGCTACTTGCTCTAGGTGAAGCTCAACCTTAATAGGTCTTCACTGAAACACTAGTATATCAAAACAAAAATTGGAATAGACGACACAATGGGCCCTCGAGATCTGGTGGGGGATTGCTGAAATTTGGGATGGGCTTTAGGCCCATGGAGCAATTTCTGAAAATCTCTAAGGGCCCATGTGGGTTATATGGCTGGTGGAGGTGTAGTGGGAAGTTTAGTCCCACCCCACTAGTGGAGAAGGAGTTGGACCTCTTTATAAGGGATTCTCTTCTACATGCTGGAGCTTGAGAATAGAAGAGGCCCTCGTGCACTCCTCCTTCACCGCCCGCCTCGCCACGCCTCGTCGCGACGCGCCGCGGGTTGCGGGAATGAGCCGAGCCGAGCTCACACCTACGCGCTTATTTTTGCCAGTCACTAAGAGAGAGTTTTCTGACAGCTGGGCCACGATCTGAGATGTCGGATCGTGGGCTGTCACGGACTCGGACATGGGTCGAGCCTACGTCTCTCCACGCGGCTGCGTGCCTAACCCTAGTCGCAACGAACAAATCACATCTGCTCCCACGTGAACTGCCCTCGTCGTTCCTTTGCTGCTGCTGCCGCCGGTGACTCCATCCCGTCCGCCGCGTACATGGTCGACGGGAGAGCAGGTCTTCGAAACCCTGTCTCTCCGGTTCCTATATGGGAGAGAGGCGAATAGGTTTTTGGGAAGTGACTACGCGACTGCTCGCCTCCGATCCACTATCCTCTACGCCTGCGTCGTCTTCGTCATCACCATGTCCACCGAATCCGAACGTGCCAGCGCCGAGAAGACGGAGGCCGACAAGAAGGCCGCCTAGGATGCCGCTGCTGCTGTCACCGCCGTCGCGGCTTCTGCGTGGCCTACTGGAGGGTATAACACTTTTATCCCACTCCAGTTTATTTTGGTATTAGTAGTACTAGCAGTATGTGTAGATTTGTCTACTGTTTGCTTAGTACGTGCATGTTTAGATGAGAGTTAGTATGTCGTCAATGCAGTCAATGCGATGTTAGTGATTTATGATACGTCTCCAATGTATCTATAATTTTTTATTGTTCCATGCTATTATATTACCCTTTTGGATGTTTATGGGCTTTATTTTACACATTTATATCATTTTTTGGGACTAACCTACTAACCGGAGGCCCAGCCCGTATTGCTGTTTTTTTCCCTATTTCAGTATTTTGAAGAAAAGGAATATCAAATGGAGTCCAAACAGAATGAAACCTTTGGGAGCATGATTTTTGGAACGAACGTGATCCAGAGGACTTGGAGTGCAAGTCTAGAAGCAGCCAAAGCGGCCACGAGGGTGGGGGGGCGCCCACTCCTACAGGGCCCGCCCCCTGTCTCGTGGGCCCCTCGGGCGGCCATTGTCGGTGTCAAAACCGGTGGATCTCGGGTAGGGGGTCCCGAACTGTGCGTCTAAGGCTAATGGTAATAGGAGATAAGGGACACGATGTTTTACCCAGGTTCGGGCCCTCTCGATGGAGGTAACACCCTACTTCCTGCTTGGTTGATCTTGATGATATGAGTATTACAAGAGTTGTCTACCACGAGATCGTAGAGGCTAAACCCTCGAAGCTAGCCTATGATTATGATTATTGTTGTCCTATGGACTAAACCCTCCGGTTTATATAGACACTGGAGGGGGCTAGGATTACAAAGAGTCGGTTACAGAGAAGGAAATCTACATATCCGAATATCCAAGCTTGCCTTCTACGCGAAGGAGAGTCCCATCCGGACATGGGACGAAGTCTTCAGTCTTGTATCTTCATAGTCCAATAGTCTGGCCAAAGTATATAGTCCGGCTGTCCGAGGACCCCTTAATCCAGGACTCCCTCAGTAGCCCCTGAACCAGGCTTCGATGACGATGAGTCTGGCGCACACATTGTCTTCGGCATTGCAAGGCGGGTTCCTTCTCCGAATACTTCATAAAAGATTTAGAACACAAGGATCGTGTCCGGCTCTGCAAAATAAATTCCACATACCACCGTAGAGAGTACAATATTCCACAAATCTAATCTGCTAATGGCCTTTCATAGCATGATGTCATGCCATGGCCGGTCATTATTCGAACCGTTTTCATAACCTATCGACGCACATATCGCGAGGCGGTTTTATCAGCACGTCTTGTCGAAGCAGAGATCGTGTCCCCCCATTGTGGGATTCTCAGTAATACGGGTGCGGGTAACCCAACCGTGCAATCAATTGTGGCGCTTGGGGGAATAAGCGTTTTTAGCAGGCAAGTGGGCAGTAGCAGGATCTTTGCTGCCTTTATAAGGGGATAAGAACCTTCCCTTTCACCCACGCCCTTCTCTACTCATCCATTCCATTCCACTCGATCCCTAGTGCCCAAGCGCTCCTCTTCTCCGCCCAAAAGGGCTTCCCGAAGATGTCCGGATCTGGAGCAGGAGGCAAGTGGATGGCCTCTATCGTCGAGGAGAAGGATATCAAAAAGCTTCGGGGGGGCGGGTATCTGGCCAAGAGAATTAGCCACCATCTTCCGATGGCGGGATAGATTGTCCCCACCCCGGAACCCCACTAGAGGGTAGTATTTCTCCCTCATTTTGTCCGTGGGCTAGGGTTGCCCCTCCACCCATTCGTTCGCGACATCATGTACTACTATGGGATTATTTCCATGACCTATCCCCAAATTCCTTCCTCAACATCTCGACATTCATAGTCGTGTGCGAGGACTTTTTCCGCGTCCCGCCGCACTTCAACTTATGGCTAAAGGTTTTTAATGTAAAGCCCAAGGTAGTGAGCGGCGAGCATGTCGAATGCGGAGGCGCCATGGTGAGAAGGATGCCCAACGTTACATGGCCGACGGGGACTTTCAATGATTCCGTCAAGGAGTGGCAGCAGCAGTGGTTCTACATCACCGAGCAGTGTGGCAAGGAGTGGACCGCCGTTCCGGAGTTCAGATCCGGTGCCCCCTGCGACTTACGTCCTGGCACAAGAAGGGCCTGAACTGGGCTTTGTCTAACGAGCTATCAAAGCTCCAGACGTGCGTTCAAGACATGGAAGACAAGAGTGTCATGCTCGTCAATGTAGTCCAGGTGATGTTGGTTCGCCGGATTCTACCATGTCAACACCGAGCTTGCAATCTATGGGAGTTCGACCCGGCCAAGCACCAGACCCTGCTAGAGCTCTTTGGCCCTACGCACAAGGACATCTGGAAGGTGCTTTTCAAGTCCGGCAAACCGTGGCCGGACTCCACCGAGGACCGTGGGTACCAAATGTCCCGCCCCACAATTTCAGTAAGCAATTGAATGTTTGACAACTCACGTGTTCTATCCGTACATCCTCACGAAAATACTTAACGTGTTTCCTATCATTTCCCTAGGGCTGGGCAAAGAAGGCGGGGCGGATCTACTGTCCAGCCCCTCTGCCAGAAGAACCGGCCGGCCCACTTCTGATGAAGATGCTGGTCCCGGCGCCATATAAGGCACCGAAGAAGAAGACCAAAAAGGAGGCCAAGAAGACCAGGGGCGGCCTCCGTCGTCGTGGTGCCCCAGACGCACAATCTGAAGACTCCAATGCCCATTCTTCCTCCGAAGAGGACGAGGAGGAGGACGACGAATCCCCCGCAGGGGGAAAGAAGAAGAGAATAGCCTCCAACTCCTTGGAGGCCGATTTGCCTAAGAGGGGAAAAACTCCGCTTCAAGAGGAGTCCACCGACGCCGCCGATAGCAGCCTGGAGTAGGATCCCAGGGCCGAGCCCCTGGTGAACTCGTAAGTACAAAATCCGAACACAATCATGCGTCCAGAATTGTCATGGCATCACGTTCTAATCTGAGCCGTGTTTTTCTTTTTAAGTCCGGCGAAGCCCCGCGCCGAACAATCCTCATCAGAAGATCTGCTGGATTCAGACGCTATGGGGAGCGGGACACCCCTGAAGGCCTCCTCCTCCAAACATAGGAATGAAACCGAGGTTTCGTCCCAGAAGGACCTAGGCCACGGAGGAGGGGAGAAGGTCACAAAGGCGGCGTGAGGAGGCCATACTTCTGGGGCCGGTCACACGGGAGAGGATGCTCCCGTGGGTGTCGACGGCGTGGGTCATCAAGAATCCGGACCCAAGCCGGACACGATTCTAGAGACTGATACGTCCATTTTGCATCATGCTTTTATGTCAATATTTATTGCATTATGGGCTGTTATTTCACGTTATGTCACGATACTTATGGCTATTCTCTCTTATTTTACAAGGTTTACATAAAGAGGGAGAATGTCGGCAGCTGGAATTCTGGGCTGGAAAAGGAGCAAATATTGAAGGACTATTCTGTGCAACTCCAAAAGTCCTAAAACTCCACGGAATACCTTAGAATAAATAAAGAAAAATTGTCTCCAAAGATGAAGGCCAGGGGGCCCACACCCTGCTCACGAGGGTGGGGGCGCCCCCCCTAGGCGCGCCCCCCTACCTCGTGGGCCCCCTGGTGGCTCTCCGACGTCTCCATCTTCTCCCATATGAAGTCTTTTGATGAGAAAAAAAATAGCAGAGAACCTTTCGGGACGAGACTCCACCACCACGAGGCGGAACCTTGACGGAACCAATCTAGGGCTCCGGCAGAGCTGTTCTGCCGGGGACACTTCCCTCCGGGAGGGGGAAATCATCACCATCGTCATCACCAACGCTCCTCTCATCGGGAGAGGGCAATATCCATCAACATCTTCACCAGCACCATCTCATCTCCAAACCCTAGTTCATCTCTTGTATCCAATTCTTGTCTCCAAGTCCGGGATTGGTGCTAGTAGGTTGCTAGTAGTGTTGATTACTCCTTGTAGTTGATGCTAGTTGGTTTATTTGGTGGAAGATCATATGTTCAGATCCTTTATCCACAATATTACCCCTCTGAAAATGAACATGAATATGCTTTGTGAGTAGTTACGTTTGTTCCTGAGGACAAGGGAGAAATCTTGCTATTAGTAGTCATGTGAATTTGGTATTCGTTCGATATTTTGATAACATGTATGTTGTCTAACCTCTAGTGGTGTTATCTGAACGTCGACTACATAACACTTCACCATTATTTTGGCCTAGAGGAAGGTATTGGGAAGTAATAAGTAGATGATGGGTTGCTAGAGTGACAGAAGCTTAAACCCTAGTTTATGTGTTGCTTCGTAAGGGGCTGATTGGATCCATATGTTTCATGCTATGGTTAGGTTTACCTTAATACTTTTGTTGTAGTTGCGGATGCTTGCAATAGAGGTTAATCATAAGTGGGATGCTTGTCCAAGTAAGGGCAGTACCCAAGCACCGGTCCACCCACATATCAAATTATCAAAGTACCGAACGCGAATCATATGAGCATGATGAAAACTAGCTTGACGATATTCCCATGTGTCCTCGGGAGCGCTTTTCCTATTATAAGAGTTTGTCCAGGCTTGTCCTTTGCTACAAAAAGGATTGGGCCACCTTGCTGCACTTTATTTACTTTTTTTACTTGTTGCTCTTTACAATTTATCCTATCACAAAACTATCTGTTACCACTTATTTCAGTACTTGCAGAGAATACCTTGCTGAAAACCGCTTATCATTTCCTTCGGCTCCTTGTTGGGTTCGACACTCTTACTTATCGAAAGGACTACGATAGATCCCCTATACTTGTGGGTCATCAAGACTCTTTTCTGGCGCCATTGCCGGGGAGTGAAGCGCCTTTGGTAGGTGGAATTTGGTAAGGAAAAATTTCTTTAGTGTGCTGAAATTTTCTGTCACTTGCTACCATGGAAAGTAATTGTCTGAGGGGATTGTTCGGGGTATCTTCACCCCGTCCAGTTGAGCCAAGAGTTGCTCCTCAACCTACTGAACCTACTGAACCTATTGAAAATGAAACTTCTTTTGAGATTCCTTCGGGTATGATGGAAAAACTGCTAGCTAACACTTTTGCAGGAGATGGAACAAAGCATCCTGACGAACATCTACGCTTTTTGGATGATATTTGTGGACTATTTAAGCTTGCAGGTATACCCCGATGATGCTGTAAGAGGAAGGCTTTCCCTTTATCTTTGAAGGGAGACGCATTGACATGGTATAGGCTATGTGACGATACGAGATCATGGAACTATAAAAGGTTGAAATTGGAATTTCATCAAAAGTATTACCCTATGCATCTTGTTCATCGTGATCGCAATTATATATATAATTTTTGGCCTCGCGAAGGAGAAAGCATCGCTCAAGCTTGGGGAGGCTTAAATCAATGTTATATTCATGCCCCAATCATGAGCTCTCAAAATTGACAATTCTCCAGAATTTTTATGCTCGGCTTTCTGCTAATAATCGCACCATGCTTGATACTTCTTGTGCTGGCTCTTTTATGATGAAGTCTATTGAATTTGGATGGAATTTATTGGATAGAATTAAATGCAACTCTGAAGATTGGGACCTCGACGAAGGTAAGGAGTTAGGTATGACACCTAAGTTTGATTGTGTTAAATCTTTTATGGATACCGATATTTTCCGTAAGTTTAGCACTAAATATGGACTTGACTCTGAGATAGTAGCTTCTTTCTGTGAATCTTTTGCTACTTATGTTGATCTCCCCAAGGAGAAGTGGTTTAAATATCATCCTCCCATAGACGTAAAAGTAGCTGCACCTATTAAAGTTGAAGAAAAGATTGTCACTTATAATGATCCTATTGTTCCTACTTCTTATGTTGAGAAACCCCCTTTCCCTGTTAGAATGAAGGATCATGCTAAAGCTTCAATTGTTGTTCATAAAAGCAATATTAGGACTTATACACCTCCTGAGCAAGTCAAAGTAGAACCCAATATTGCTATTGTTAAAGATCTCTTGTCTAATAATATTGATGGGCATGTTATTCAATTCACTGGTGAAACTGCTAGAATTGCTAAACCCTGTGATAGAGATAAACATAGACTTGTGGTAGGCATGCCTGTTATTTCTGTTAAAATAGGAGATCATTGTTATCATGCCTTATGTGATATGGGTGCTAGTGCTAGTGTTATACCCCTTGACTTATACAAAGAAATTATGCATGAGATTGCACCTTCTAAGTTAGAAGATATTGATGTTACAATCAAACTTGCCAATAGAGATACATATCTCCAATGGGAATTGTTAGAGATGTTGAAGTCTTGTGTGGGAAAACCAAATATCCCGCTGATTTTCTTGTTCTTGGTTCTCCACAAGATAGCTTTTGTCCCATTATATTTGGTAGACCCTTCTTGCGTACTATTGATGCTAAGATAGACTACAAAAAGAATGTTGTTACTGTTGGCTTGGACGATATGGTCCATGAGTTTAATTTCTCTAAATTTAGTAAACAACATCGTGAGGAAGAATTGCCTAGTAAGGATGAAATTATTGGTATTGCTTCTATTGTTGTACCTCCTAGTGATCCTTTAGAACACTATTTTCTAGACCATGAAAATGATATGTTCATGAATGAAAGAAGGGAAATAGATGAAGTATTCTTTAAACAGGAACCTATTCTGCAACACAATTTGCCTGTTGAAATCCTAGGGGATCCTCCTCCATCCAAGGGTGATCCCGTGTTTGAGCTTAAACCGTTGCCTGATAATCTTAAATATGCTTATCATGATGAAAAGAAAATATATCCTGTTATTATTAGCGCTAACCTTTCAGAGCATGAAGAAGAAAGATTATTGAAGACTCTGAAGAAGCATCGTGCCGCTATTGGATATACTCTGGATGATCTTAAGGGCATCAGTCCCACTCTATGTCAACATAAAATAAATTTGGAAGCGGATGCCAAACCAGTTTGTGATCCTCAACGATGTTTGAATCCTAAAATGAAAGAAGTGGTAAGAAAAGAAATACTCAAGCTTCTGGAGGCAGGTATAATTTATCCCGTTGTTGATAGTCAGCGGGTAAGTCCTGTCCATTGTGTCCCTAAGAAGGGAGGTATTACTGTTGTCCCTAATGATAAAGATGAATTGATTCCGCAAAGAATTATCACAGGTTATAGGATGGTAATTGATTTCCGCAAATTAAATAAGGCTACTAAGAAAGATCATTACCCCTTACCTTTTATTGATCAAATGCTAGAAAGACTATGCAAACATACACATTATTGCTTTCTAGATGGTTACTCTGGTTTTTCTCAAATACCTGTGTCGGCTAAAGATCAATCAAAGACTACTTTTACATGCCCTTTTGGTACTTTTGCTTATAGACGTATGCCTTTTGGTTTATGTAATGCACCTGCTACCTTTCAAAGATGCATGATGGCTATATTCTCTGACTTTTGTGAGAAAATTTGTGAGGTTTTCATGGATGACTTTTCCGTCTATGGTTCCTCTTTTGATGATTGCTTGAGCAATCTCGCTCGAGTTTTGCAGAGATGTGAAGAAACTAATCTTGTCTTGAATTGGGAAAAGTGCCACTTTATGGTTAATGAAGGTATTGTCTTGGGGCACAAAGTTTCTGAAAGAGGTATTGAAGTTGATAAAGCCAAGGTTGATGCTATTGAAAAGATGCCATGTCCCAAGGACATCAAAGGTATAAGAAGTTTCCTTGGTCACGCCGGATTTTATAGGAGGTTCATCAAGGACTTCTCAAAAATCTCTCGGCCTCTGACTAATTTATTACAAAAAGATGTACCATTTGTCTTTGATGATGATTGTGTAGAAGCATTTGAAATACTTAAGAAAGCATTAGTCTCTGCACCTGTTGTTCAGCCACCTGATTGGAATTTACCCTTTGAAATTATGTGTGATGCTAGTGATTATGCTGTAGGTGTTGTTCTAGGGCAAAGAGTTGATAAGAAATTGAATGTTATCCATTATGCTAGTAAGACTCTAGACAATGCTCAAAGAAATTATGCTACTACCGAAAAGGAACTTTTAGCGGTTGTATTTGCTTGTGATAAATTCAGACCCTATATTGTTGATTCTAGAGTAACTATCCATACAGATCATGCTGCTATTAAATATCTTATGGAAAAGAAAGATGCAAAACCTAGACTCATTAGATGGGTTCTCTTGCTTCAAGAATTTGATTTACATATTGTTGATAGAAAAGGAGCTGAGAACCCCGTTGCAGACAACTTGTCTAGGCTAGAGAATGTTCTTGATGACCCACTACCTATTGATGAAAACTTTCCTGATGAGTAATTAAATGTCATAAGTACTTCTCGTAGCACTCCGTGGTATGCTGATTATGCTAATTATATTGTTGCTAAATTTATACCGCCTAGCTTCACATACCAACAAAAGAAAAAGTTCTTATATGACTTGCGGCATTACTTTTGGGATGACCCACATCTTTATAAAGAAGGAGTAGATGGTGTTATTAGACGTTGTGTATCTGAGCATGAACAGGAACAGATCCTGCGCAAGTGTCACTCCGAGGCTTATGGAGGACACCACGCTGGAGATAGAACTGCACATAAGGTATTGCAATCCGTTTTTATTGGCCTACTCTCTTCAAGGATGCGCGTAAGTTTGTTTTGTCTTGTGATGAATGTCAAAGAATTGGTAATATCAGTAGACGTCAAGAAATGCCTATGAATTATTCACTTGTTATTGAGCCATTTGATGTTTGGGGCTTTGATTATATGGGACCTTTTCCCGCCTCTAATGGTTACACTCATATTCTAGTTGCTGTTGATTACGTTACTAAGTGGGTAGAAGCTATTCCAACTAGTAGTGCTGATCATAACACTTCTATTAAAATGCTTAAGGAAGTTATTTTTCCGAGGTTTGGAGTCCCTAGATACTTAATGACTGATGGTGGTTCACACTTTATTCATGGTGCTTTCCGTAAGATGCTTGCTAAATACGACGTTAATCATAGGATTGCATCTCCATATCACCCGCAGTCTAGTGGTCAGGTAGAATTGAGCAATAGAGAGCTCAAATTAATTTTGCAAAAGACTGTCAATAGGTCTAGGAAGAATTGGTCCAAAAAACTTGATGATGCATTATGGGCCTATAGAACTGCATATAAAAATCCTATGGGTATGTCTCCGTATAAAATGGTTTATGGAAAAGCATGTCATTTACCTCTCAAACTAGAACATAAGGCATATTGGGCTATTAAGGAGCTCAACTATGATTTCAAACTTGCCGGTGAGAAGAGGTTATTTTATATTAGCTCACTTGATGAATGGAGAACCCAAGCTTATGAAAATGCCAAGTTGTTTAAAGAAAAAGTTAAAAGGTGGCATGACAAAAGGATACAAAAGCGTGAGTTTAATGTAGGTGATTATGTATTGCTATACAACTCTCGTTTAAGATTTTTTGCAGGAAAACTTCTCTCCAAATGGGAAGGTCCTTACGTTATCGAGGAGGTCTATCGTTCTGATGCCATAAAAATCAACAACTTCGCAGGCACAAATCCGAAGGTGGTAAACGGACAAAGGATCAAACACTATATTTCAGGTAATCCCATAAATGTTGAAACTAATATTATTGAAACTGTAACCCCGGAGGAATATATAAGGGACACTTTCCATAACGTTCCAGACTCCGAAAAGGAATAGGTATGTGGTACGGTAAGTAAACCGACTCCAAAACAATTTTTAAGGCAATATTTCTCTGTTTTGGAATATTTAGAAAAATAGAAAAATAAGTAGCAGTCCGGGGAGGACACGAGGCCTCCACGAGGGTGGAGGGCGCGCCCTACCCCCTGGGCGTGCCCCCCTATCTCGTGAGCACCTCGCGTGCCCTCTAGACTCTGTTTCCTTGCATGATACGTATTTTGGTCGGTAAAAATTCATTATATATACTCCCGAAGGTTTTGACCCTCGTATCATGCAAATCTCCTCTGTTTTCGTTTCGAGCTATTTCTGCTGCAGACTAGGGCAAGATGTCTTCCCAAGATTCGGAGGGAGAGAGCTACATGGCTGATTATATTGCAAATCCCAAGGTATATGGGGAAGTGGAGCATTATGGCTGGACCATGGAGGAAGAAGAAGACTATGATCCAAAGAGGAAGGTGGAAACAAGTTCCGACGAAGAGGACTATCCCCTACCTCAACCTGGTGACATGCATGTGGAGTTCAAGAAGTCAAGCCTCCATAAGGTCCAATCTATCCCACCTCGTTTTTTGTAGGACAGTAAGGCAGCACTATGCAAAAAGATAATGAAACTTGAGCTCGAGAATGAGGATCTGAGGTATGAGAATTTTAGCCTCAAACGCAAGCTAGAGAAGAAAAATGCGACAACTCCATCATCAACAACACCTCCATCACCTCCGAAGATATAATCACATGGGTATGGGCACTCCCCTTGGCAACTGCCAAGCTTGGGGGAGGTGCCCTGGTATCGTATCACCATCACAACTCCTATCTTTAGCGTTTTTCATAGTTCGATCTTTTTAGTAGTATCTTGATTTAGTAGAATAAAGTCATGGCATGATCTAGTTTTGAGTTTTGCTTTATGATCCCTCTTTGTAATCGAGTATATGAGCTATATAATAAAGATTAGTGTTGAGTCAAGGGATTGAGTATTTTGCCATAATCTTGGGTGATTAGAAGAAAAAGAATAAAAAGAGTCAAGAGTTCATATTGATCTTATTGAAAGTAATGACTTCACATAGAAAGAGTATGATGATTTAAAGTTGTTGGGAGTTGGCAAATATAGCTTTGGTCATCGTTGCAATTAATAGGAAGTAATAAGGAAAGAGAGGTATCACATATAGATATATTATCATTGACATCTTTTATGATTGGGAGCACTCATTAAAATATGACATGCTAAAGAGTTGATGTTGGACAAGGAAGACAACACGATGAGTTATGTTTTCTTACATCTGAGATAAAGTATGTTGTCATGATTCCTCTACCGTGTTGAGCTTGCCTTTCCCCCTCATACTAGCCAAATTCTCAGCACTAAGTAGAAATACTATGGATTGAGTAAGATCCTTCAAGTAAGTTGTCATCGGTTCAAGCAATAAAAAAATTTGCTCTCTAAATATGCATGACTTATTAGTGCAAAGAAATAAGCTTTGTACGAACTTGTTGTGGACGCAATAAAAGCGACGGATTGCATAATAAAGGTTCACATGTAAGGGGCAATATAAAGTGACGTTCTTTTGCATTAAGATTTTGTGCATCAACCCTAAACGCGCATGACAACCTCTGCTTCCCTCTGCGAAGGGCCTATCTTTTATTATTATCCTCTACCTTATGCAAGAGTCATGGTGATCTTCACCCTTCCTTTTTCATTTTATCCTTTGGCAAGCTCAGCATGTTGGAAAGAACATGATATATATATCTAATTGGATGTAGGGGAGTGTGAATTATTACTGTTGATGTTACCCTTGAGGTAAAAGGTTGTGGGGCAAAAACTATAAGCCCCTATCTTTATCTGTGTCCGATTAAAACTCCATAACCACAAGTATCGCGTGAGTGCTAGCATTTATGAAGGACTAAGTGATAGTTGAGTATGTGGACTTGCTTTTAAGCTCCTACGTAGACTCTTTCCGATGTTATGATAAATTGCAATTGCTTCAATGACTGAGATTATAATTGTTGGTTCCCAATAAAGTTTCTGATTCATATTTTGGCTTTGTGAAAAGATCATTACTAGAACATAAGTAATCATATGAGAAAATTTATATATGTTGCTGTTATGAAGTAATCATGATGCCTTCATGTCCGTATTTTATTTTTATCGACGCCTCTACCTCTAAACATGAGGACATATTTATTGTTATCGGCTTTTCGCTTGAGGACAAGCGAGGTCTAAGCTTGGGGGAGTTGATACGTCCATTTTGCATCATGCTTTTATGTCAATATTTATTGCATTATGGGCTGTTATTTCACGTTATGTCACAATACTTATGGCTATTCTCTCTTATTTTACAAGGTTTACATGAAGAGGGAGAATGCCGGCAGCTGGAATTCTGGGCTGGAAAAGGAGCAAATATTGAAGGACTATTCTGCGCAACTCCAAAAGTCCTGAAACTCCACGGAATACCTTAGAATAAATAAAGAAAAATCGTCGCCAAAGATGAAGGCCAGGGGGCCCACACCCTGCTCACGAGGGTGGGGGGCGCCCCCCTGGGCGCGCCCCCTACCTCGTGGGCCCCCTGGTGGCTCTCCGACGTCCATCTTCTCCCATATGAAGTCTTTCGATGAGAAAAAAATAGAGAGAACCTTTCGGGACGAGACTCCGCCGCCACGAGGCGGAACCTTGGCGGAACCAATCTAGGGCTCCGGCAGAGCTGTTCTGCCGGGGACACTTCCCTCCGGGAGGGGGAAATCATCACCATCGTCATCACCAACGCTCCTCTCATCGGGAGAGGGCAATCTCCATCAACATCTTCACCAGCACCATCTCATCTCCAAACCCTAGTTCATCTCTTGTATCCAATTCTTGTCTCCAAGTCCGGGATTGGTGCTAGTAGGTTGCTAGTAGTGTTGATTACTCCTTGTAGTTGATGCTAGTTGGTTTATTTGGTGGAAGATCATATGTTCAGATCCTTTATGCACAATATTACCCCTCTGATTATGAACATGAATATGCTTTGTGAGTAGTTACGTTTGTTCCTGAGGACAAGGGAGAAGTCTTGCTATTAGTAGTCATGTGAATTTGGTATTCGTTCGATATTTTGATAAGATGTATGTTGTCTAACCTCTAGTGGTGTTATGTGAACGTCGACTACATAACACTTCACCATTATTTGGGCCTAGAGGAAGGCATTGGGAAGTAATAAGTAGATGATGGGTTGCTAGAGTGACAGAAGCTTAAACCCTAGTTTATGCGTTGCTTCGTAAGGGGCTGATTTGGATCCATATGTTTCATGCTATGGTTAGGTTTACCTTAATACTTTTGTTGTAGTTGCGGATGCTTGCAATAGAGGTTAATCATAAGTGGGAGGCTTGTCCAAGTAAGGGCAGTACCCAAGCACCGGTCCACCCAGATATCAAATTATCAAAGTACCGAACTCGAATCATATGAGCGTGATGAAAACTAGCTTGACGATATTCCCATGTGTCCTCGGGGGCGCTTTTCCTATTATAAGAGTTTGTTCAATCTTGTCCTTTGCTACAAAAAGGATTGGGCCACCTTGCTGCACTTTATTTACTTTTGTTACTTGTTGCTCGTTACAATTTATCCTATCACAAAACTACCTGTTACCACTTATTTCAGTACTTGCAGAGAATACCTTGCTGAAAACCGCTTATCATTTCCTTCTGCTCCTCGTTGGGTTCGACACTCTTACTTATCGAAAGGACTACGATAGATACCCTATACTTGTGGGTCATCAGAGACCCATAAGGTCCCCGAGTCAGACAGACAGCCTCCGTCAACTGGAGGAGGTATGCCTGCTCCACCGGCCACCTCTGTCCAACCAGAGGTGCCGGATACTTTATTGGCGGCGCTGAAGGGTGCCTCCATCATTGATGAACACCGTGCCCTCATGGGTGCGGTGATTGAGAAGATTCAGTCCATCGAGAGTGGACTGAATGAATCATGTATCAGCCTCATAGGATGCTTTGAGGTATGCTTTATGAGTTTTTGAGAGAGTGTCATGGTATAGATAGTAGCCCCTGATACGCCATTCGGTGAAAGGAAGAACCGGACAGAGGATCAAATTCGTGTTCGCAGGAGACTTACTTGATGACATTTATCACTCTTTTTGACCAGCAGGCATCTGTAGCGACTGTCGCCTCTCAAGCTGCGGAAGTATCCGGACTGAGGCATAGTCTGGAGCGGGCCGAAGGAGAACTTGGCCAAGTGAAGAGACAGCTGGAGGATAATCAAGGTATGTAGAAACCTTGTTTATGTAGCACCAATGAATAAGTGTACATGATGGAAATATTTTTATAATGTGCTCTAGGAGCGATGGCCGAAATTGAGGCTCTCAGGAGGGTTGTGGCCGAAGCCGAGAAGAAGGCAGCCGCAGAGCAGGCTCTTCGTGAGAAACACGAGGCTAGAGTTATTGAGCTGAGCATCAAGAGGCCGTGCAGAAATGCAAGACCTTGGAGCAGAGTTTAGTAGGGAAAGAATCCGAACTCTCCCAGGCTCACCAAGCCGCAAGTGATGCCCGACGGGAAGCCCAAGTTGCCCTGAAGGAAATCGAGGAGGCGAGGAAGATTGCGGCTGGTAAGGCTTTTTCTATACAAAGCAAGTATTGGAGATGAGAAAATCAAATTTGACAACTTGAGTTTTGATGTATTCAGGGGTATTTGCGGAGCTGCCGCGCAGCATATATGATGCCGCCCAATTCTACCGAGCCGAAGGGGGGAATATTGCGGATAAGCTCTTCTGGATGCAGTATCTGGCGCTAAATTATCCGATGACTTTCTCTGATCAGCTGAAGCAGCTGGTCGAGCTGCATAAGGCGGATGAGTTAGCCATGAAGGATTTAATTATATGGCTGTGGCCTGCTGAGCCAATTCCAAGCAGCTACTTCGGACTCGTGAAGCGGCTTGTAAGTGCCTGCCCTCGACTCGAAGTCATCAAGCGGTCGGTCTACATAAAAGGTGCGCGAATGGCCCTCGCCCGTGCCAAGGTGCATTGGGGGAAGATGGACGCAAAAAAGCTGATGACTAAGGGACCGTCGGAGGGGAAGGAACACCGCAAGCCCGAACTGTATTATGAAGGTGTCTTGAAAGGAGCCCGCCTTGCGGCGGAGCAATGCACCAAGGACATTATATTTCCATAAATACGGTCATGTTCGTCCTTTGTAATAATTGAACAAGAGCATTCTTATCATCTATTGCTTGTTGTTTGAAAGTTTTTCCTCCTGTGCGGCTGTTTTATATATTAATCCTGAGAGTCGTCCAGTCGTCGGCTTCCGCCCCCATGTAGTGAGTACGGGGGTGTTCGGGATAAACCTGAGCACCCTTTATCCCAATTTTGGGTCCTTAAAGGAGGTGTTCAGCACAACGAACCAGGTAATCAGAATATAGGGCTTTATCGCTCTCACTTAGCCATAGGAGTTGTTACGAGGAAGGTAGGCGCAGCCCCTGGTGTTCGGAAGACTGCACTAGGGGCTCTATAAGCGCCTGATCGGAGAAGGCCGATCCGTCACACGCTGCATTGGTTATAGCATTATGCGGAAGAAATCCTTAAAGATTTTAGAACCTCTCAAATAGCTGACCAGCTCTCGCTGCATCATGACAGTCAGTTTTCGGCTTTCTCTACTGAGGTGCTTGTCCAGAAGAACCGGGACACAATCGCAGTAGTTCTCCCAGTGCTACCTTAGCCGATATAGCGGAACATAAGGTACCAAAACATAGGAGCCGGGCAAACCCAACTATTGACCCAAGACATGATTCGGAGTTGATGCATATAATGTTATAAGTTCGGGGTGCCGGACTACCGTGAAGGTGTTCGGGATTTTTTGCCGTAGTAGGGGTGTGACAAAGCCCCTGGCATATTAAGGCATATCGCGATAAGCAGCCGCCTTTTAACAAAAGAGTTTTAAAAAAAGAAATAGCAGTAGGTGAGCATCACATAAATCCACATGTTGTATTTGAGTAATACGTCCATGCGTATGAGTACAGATGATGTGATAAAAAGAAATATGATTGCGGAACCTGCTGTTACCGGGCGTGAGGAAGTTGTGTTCGAATCCGAGGTGTAGTCAGATCATTGTAGGGGAATATCTAGAGATTCCCTGACGCACTCAAACTGTTCCCACGCCATCCATCATAGCCTACATAAAGGCGAACCTATAAAGAAAAAGTAAGAAATGGTGTTGCGCCACCTGGCGGTTGAGCCGCAATATGTGGCTTGTAGTATCCTTTTCCGGAGTGTTTTTAATTAATCTCCGGGCGGGCCGGGCTATCCTACCGCGCGGTAGTTTGGACTCCGTTGATGGTGTCCGGGAGCTTGGTCTTCGACTCGAGGTTCGACTGTAAGGTGCCGTCCGTTGTTCTTGTTGTTAAAGCGGTGGTAGACTCTTTGGCTGTGAGGGGGAGTTTTGACCTGCCATTAACCGTGATGACGCCGCGTGGACCGGACATCTTTAATTTATGGTAGGCATAATGCGGCACCGCATTGAACTGAGTGAATGCGGTTCGTCCGAGCAGTGCCTGATGGTCACTGCAAAAGGGGACGATGTCGAAGACTAAGTCTTCGGTACGGTGATTGTTCGGAGATCCGAAGACCACTTCCAGTGTGATTGAGCCCGTGCAAGAGGCCTCTACACCTGGTATGATACCTTTAAAGGTGGTTTTTGTGCACTTGATCCTTGAGGGGTTGATGCCCATTTTGTGCACTGTATCCTGGTAAAGCAGGTTTAGGATGCTGCCTACATCCATGAGAACTCGTGTGAGATGGAATCCATCGATGATGGGGTCGAGGACCAATGCGGCCGAACCGCTATGACGGATACTGGTAGGGTGGTCCCTGTGATCGAAAGTGATCGGGCAAGAGGACCATGGGTTGAACTTTGGGTCGATTGTATAGACCTCCCGTAGTGCACGTTTCCACTTGGGAATGTGGCTTGCGCATATCGTATTCACCGTTTTCACCTGGGGAGGGAATTTCATCTGTCCTCCTGTATTCGGTGATCAAGGCTCTTCCTCGTCGTCGTCAGTTTGTGACCCCTTCCTCTTGTTTTCGGCGTCTAACATGCCGGCTTGTCTGAAGACCCAACATTCTATATTGGTGTGGTTGGCCGGTTTTCCAGGGGTGCCATGAATTTGGCATGGACGGTCGAGTATGCGGTCAAAACTAGACGGGCCTGAATTGTTTTTGTTGAATGGTTTCTTCCGCTGACCGGACTTGGAGCCGCTGAATCCGATGTTGACTGACGTGTCTTCGGCATTATCGCCGTCCTTGTGGCGCTTGTGTTTGTTGCATCGTGATTTGTCATTGCTATCCTTGGCTTTCGATGTGCCGGGATTGCTCGATGTATTGTTGCTACGAGCCAACCAGCTATCCTCACCCGTGCAAAAGCAGGTCATCAGTGTTGTGAGAGATGCCATGGACTTTGGCTTTTCCTGGCCGAGATGTCGGGCAAGCCATTCGTCACGGATGTTATGCTTA
The DNA here is from genome assembly GCF_018294505.1 of Triticum aestivum. NCBI lineage: Eukaryota > Viridiplantae > Streptophyta > Magnoliopsida > Poales > Poaceae > Triticum > Triticum aestivum. The sequence continues at coordinate 635,461,091 of NC_057798.1, forward strand.
AAGGCCGCTAGGGCTTCGGCATCCAGACAGTTGACAATTTGGTTCTTTTTGGTTAGGAACCGGGTCCAAAATATCCTGGTTGACTCTCTGGGCTGCTGGGTTATATGACTTAGATCATCAGCATCCAGTGGTCTCACGTAAGTACCCTGGAAGTTGTCAAGGAATGCGTCTGCCAGGTACTCCCAACTCCCGATGGAGCTTGCCGGCAAGATATTCATCCAATGTCGAGCCGGCCCGTTTAGCTTTAGTGGGAGGTACTTGATGGCGTGTAGATCATCTCCGTGGGCCATGTGAATGTGGAGGAAAAAATCTTCTATCCATACCGCGGGGTCTGTGGTACCATCGTATGATTCAATGTTCACGGGTTTAAACCCTTTCGGGAATTCATGATCCATTACTTCATCAGTAAAGCATAGGGGATGTGCGGCGCCTCTGTGCCGGATTTCATTGTATTCGGCCCAGCCGGATTTGTTAGTGTTTCCGGCGTGACAATCCTTGTCACGCGTTGGGGCGCGTCCCCGTGATCCGTATATCGATCTTGACTGTCCTACTTTGTTTTCCAATACATCTCGCAGGTCCTTCGTGTAGCCCCGGGCCTTAGTGTTATTGTTTGATTGGCCACGGGGTGCGGTCTGGACTTCGGGCTGGTATGCCGTTTTGTCGCGGCCACAGAGTGGCCGGTCAGCCGCATCATGCGCTGGTAGCGTGGGCTTTAAAGCCTCCTCCTCGAGTTGAGGTAGCAGCCTGCGCTTTGGTTAGCTTTTGCTAGGGCGCTCGAGTTCGTATTCCTCGGCAACCAGGACCTCGGTCCATCTGTTGGTTAGCAGATCTTGATCAGCTTGAAGCTGTTGCTGCTTTTTCTTCAGGCTTTTTGCAGTGGCTATAAGCCGGCGTTTGAAGCGCTCCTGCTCGACGGGATCCTCAGGCACAATGAATTCTTCATCGCCAAGGCTCACTTCGTCTTCGGAGAGAGGCATGTAATTATCATCCTCTGATTCTCCATCAATTGCCTGTTCTTTAGGGCTAGCTTGCCCATCCTCTTGCTCGGCCTGCTCGAAGCCTGGCTAGGCAGGATTGTCTTCGTCTTCGGCACCGTCCGGATTGTTATCTCTTGTGCCGGTATCACTATTTTTGCTGTGGCGGGGCTTGGAGCGGCGCCGATGACGCCGGTGTCTAGGTTGCTTCCCCAAGGGGTTATCTTCCGTTGCCTCATCGCCTTTGTTTTCTTTAGGTGTGTCCACCATATAAATATCATATGATGAGGTGGCTGTCCAGCGCCCTATAGGCGGTGGTTCCTGTTCTTCTCCTGCATCTCGTCCATACTGTCAATGTTTTCGGAGTCGAAGTCAAGCACGTCGGTTAAGTCATCGATAGTGGCTATAAAGTGGGTGGTGGGTGGGGGACGAATTTCTTCATCGTCCGCTCCCCACTCGAGCCAGACATAGTTCGGCCAAGGATCTCCCGACAAGGAAAGAGACCTTAATGAGTTTAGCACATGTCCTAAGGGAGAGTGCTGAAAAATATCCGCGGCGGTGAACTCCATGATGGGTGCCCAATCCGATTCGATAGGCACGGACGCACGCGGTTCGGACCCTGTAGCCGGAGATGAGTCCGAGGGTTCGATGACACCACCCTCCGAGGAGGTAGGATCAGTGTTCAGCTTTGATGCCGATGAGTGTGCGGCCTCCGTGACGGGGTCCATCCACCCGCCCTCGGAAGGCACGATCTGCTCCAGATTGATTCCCGGTGCCGCCGCAGGCGCGATCTTCCGAATACTGTCCGACGACAGATTAAAGGCATGCCCGTCATGACCGTTCGGCGCACCCTGCATGGGCTCGAATCCGTCAAAGATCAAGTCTCCGCGGATGTCGGCAGTATAGTTTAAGCTTCCAAACCTGTCCTGATGGCCAGGGGCGTAGCTATCGATCTGCTCCAGATGGCCAAGCGAGTTGGCCCGCCGTACGAAACCGCCGAATACAAAGATCTATCCGGGAAGGAAAACCTCCCCTTCGACTGCATCATTGAAGATGATCGAAGGAGCCATCAAGCCTTATAGCGACGACACAGTGGAACTCTCAATGAAAGCACCAATGTCAGTGTCAAAACCGGTGATCTCGGGTAGGGGGTCCTGGACTGTGCGTCTAAGGCTAATGGTAACAGCAGGCAGGGGACACGATGTTTTACCCAGGTTCGGGCCCTCTTGATGGAGGAAATACCCTACTTCATGCTTGATTGATCTTGATGATATGAGTATTACAAGAGTTGATCTACCATGAGATTTTAGAGGCTAAACCCTCGAAGCTAGCCTATGATTATGATTGTTGTTGTCCTATGGACTAAACCCTCTGGTTTATATAGACACCGGAGGGGGCTAGGGTTACAGAGTCGGTTACAGAGAAGGAAATCTACATATCCGAATATCCAAGCTTGCCTTCCACGCAAAGGAGAGTCCCATCCGGACACGGGACGAAGTCTTGAGTCTTATATCATCATTGTCCAACAGTCCGGCCAAAGTATATAGTCCGGCTGTCCGAGGACCCCTTAATCCAGGACTCCCTCAGCCACCGACGTACTTCTTCCTCCTATATATACCCATGTACCCCGAAAACATCCAGGGAGCCAACGAAAAACAATTTCCACCGCCGTAACATTCTGTATCCGCGAGATCCCATCTTGGAGCCTTCGTCGGCGCTCCGCCGGAGGGGGAATCGACCACGGAGGGCCTCTTCATCAACACCATAGCCCTTCCGATGAGTTGTGAGTAGTTTACCACACACCTTCGGGTCCATAGTTATTAGCTAGATGGCTTCTTCTCTCTTTTTGGATCTCAATACCATGTTCTCCCCCTCTCTTGTGGAGATCTATTCGATGTAACTCTTTTTGTAGTGTGTTTGTCGAGATCAGAGGAATTGTGGGTTTATGATCAATTTTATCTATGAGAAATATTTGAATCTCCTCTGAATTCTTTTATGTATGATTGAGTTATCTTTGCAAGTCTCTTCCAATTATCAATTTGGTTTGGCCTACTAGATTGATCTTTCCTGCAATGGGAGAAGTGCTTAGCTTTGGGTTCAATCTTGCGGTGTCCTTACCCAGTGACAGCAGGGCTTGCAAGGCACATATTGTAGTGTTGCCATCGAGGATAAAAAGATGGGGTTTACATCATATTGCTTGAGTTTATCCCTCTACATCATGTCATCTTTCTTAATGCGTTACTCTGTTCTTATGAACTTAATACTCTAGATGCATGCTGGATAGCGGTCGATGTGTGGAGTAATAGTAGTAGATGCAGGCAGGAGTCGGTCTACTTGTCGCGGACGTGATGCCTATATACATGATCATGCCTAGATAATCTCATAATTATTCGCTTTTCTATCAATTGCTCGACAGTAATTTGTTCACCCACCGTAATACTTATGCTATCTTGAGAGAAACCACTAGTGAAACCTATGGCCCCCGGGTCTATCTTTTATCATATAAGCTTTCAATCTACTTTCATTTGCATCTTTACTTTTCCTATCTGTATTATAAAATACCAAAAATATATTTATCTTATCATACTATCTCTATCAGATATCACTTTCGCAAGTGGCCGTGAAGGGATTGACAACCCCTTTATTGTGTTGGTTGTGAGTTCTTTGTTTGTTTGTGTAGGTGTGTGGGACTTTTGAGGAGCCTCCTACTGGATTGATACCTTGGTTCTCAAAAACTGAGGGAAATACTTACGCTACTATTGCTGGATCACCCTTTCCTCTTCAAGGAAAACCAACGCAAGCTCAAGACGTAGCAAGAAGGATTTCTGGCGCCATTGCCTGGGAGGTCTTCGCTCAAGTCAAGACATACCAAGTACCCATCACAAACTCATCTCCCTTGCATTTACATTATTTGCCATTTTCCTCTCGTTTTCCTCTCCCTCACTTCACCCTTGCCGTTTTATTTGCCCTCTCTTTCCCAATTTTCTCCTCTCTTTTTCGCTTGCCTTTTTCTGTTTGCTCGTGTGTTAGATCGTTTACCTTGTCATAATGGCTAGTTCTTTATCCGCTCCTATGTCTCCCGAGTTTGAAGTTCTTCACTTCAAGCAAAGGCAAGGAGGAAACTTAAAAAATGCTTGTTATAGGACGATGGAATCTTATCGCAATTGCACCCTAGAGGTGAATTTTAGAACTCTTCTTTGCAATTTTTATGTTGGGCTAAACATGACGCATAGACAACTCTTGGACTGTATTGCCAAGGGAAATTTTACTGAAATTGATCCTAGTATTGCGCATGTAATTATAGAGGGTATAGTGGGAACACTGCCTCAAAAGGGAGGACCACATCCTACCCAAGAAGACACACAAGTGTTTGGAAAGATTTGCGAAGTTACAAAAATATTACAAAAGTCTCTTGAGCCTCTTAAAAGGGTTAGCGGAAATCTTCACCGCATGAATATGTTGATTACTCTTTGCAATAAGCGGTTAGATTCTTTAGATCTAAAAATTTCTGAGTATGAACAAAAACGTAAAGAACCTCCCGGATTCGAGCATGACTCCGCTAAAAAACTGAAAATCAAAGATGGCACTACTTAGATCTATCTTCGCTTTTATGCCTAGCTAGGGGCGTTAAACGATAGCGCTAGTTGGGAGGTAACCCAATTTTATTTGTGTTTTTTGTTTTTTTGTTTAGTAATAAATTTTGCATCTACCTTCTGTTTAGATGTGTTTTTATTTTTTAATTAGTGTTTGTGCCAAGTAGAGCCTATAGGATAACCTATGGTGATAGTTAATTTGATTCTGCTGAAAAACAGAAACTTTGCATGCACTAAATTAGTTTTGTTAAATCACACAAACGTGATTTTGCGTTGATTCTTTTTGCTTATGCTCAATAGACAAATTTAACAGGACTTCCTATTTTTGTAGGATTTTTAAAGTTCCAGAAGTTTGCTTTAGTTACAGATTGCTACAGACTGTTCTGTTTTTGACAGATTCTGTTTTTCGTGAGTTGTTTGCTTATTTTGATGCATCTATGGCTAGTATTAAGTGGTATGAACCATAGAGAACTTGGAATACAGTAGGTATAACACCAAAATAAATAAATAATGAGTTAATTACAGTACCTTATGTGGTGGTTTTGTTTTCTTTCACTAACGGAGCTTATGAAGTTTTCAAGTTTTGAGTTGGTCTACTTGTCACAGATGTGATGCCTATATACATGATCATGCCTAGATAATCTCATAATTATTCACTTTTCTATCAATTTCTCGACAGTAATTTGTTCACCCACCGTAATACTTATGCTTTCTTGAGAGAAGCCACTAGTCAAACCTATGGCCCCCGGGTCTATCTTTTATCATATAAGCTTTCAATCTACTTTTATTGGCATCTTTACTTTTCCTATCTATATTATAAAATACCAAAAATATATTTATCTTATCATACTATCTCTATCAGATCTCACTTTCACAAGTGGCCATGAAGGGATTGACAACCCCTTTATTGTGATGGTTGCGAATTCTTTGTTTGTTTGTGTAGGTGCGTGGGACTTTTGAGGAGCCTCCTACTGGATTGATACCTTGGTTCTCAAAAACTGAGGGAAATACTTACGCTACTATTGCTGCATCACCCTTTCCTCTTCAAGGAAAACCAACGCAAGCTCAAGATGTAGCAATTTATCTATGGATTAAATTAGTGAAAAAATTGCCTATTTACTCAACACATGTTGTAGGCGCACTCTATGCTATAGGTGCTCTTCTCGGAGCACGGCGAGATCAGATGCCTTGACGAGCTGGGCGCCTCTTGTGGAACAAGGATCCGATCGATGTGTCACGCCGCTCATTGCTATCTGAAGAATTACTGTAGTAAGCCCCCTTGTTCCGGAGTGCCGGATCCACCCTCAGCCGTCGATGCATCATTGTATGGCTCACCTGTTAGGATGTCGGTTGCCAATGGTTGTTTATTGTGGACGATTCATTTATTATCTAACGGATGTGGAGCCCTCGCCTGTCACTGTTTTCCTTTTCATAGCGACATGTTCTCTATCTCTATTTTCTTCCTCATTTCCTTGTTGCAATGGCTATAAAGCCACAGTTTGCTCCCCATTTTCGACGGGATTATTGTAATTGGGTTGAACCCTAAAGCCGGATGTGGCGTGCTACTCTACTTTACCTTTTCTCAAGTAATAGAAACCCTAGATCGGCTCCAATTTCTCTCCCAATTCGTGATGTTTTAGTGTTAATTCCAGCGATCATTGTTAGGTTCCTGACAATTGGTATCGTGAGCCAGTCCCTTCTTGGCAGTGGTGTGATTCTGAGCAGCATAGAGGTTGGGCGACCGTAAAATCCCTCTACGAGCTTAGATCTAGGCGGCAGTGGGCACAAGATGGCGGCCGGAGTGGTGAAATTTGGGTGCAGTAATGAGCTCAACCTGGTTGCCCATGAGCAATTCGTAGTGGTAAAAACCCAGGCCCTGAGATCTGACTGTGCATCACCGGCGGCGGGCGTAGGTGGCGGTGTTTGGTGGCGGTAGACTGTAATACCTGCGGGACCATCCCCAAAAAATCCCACCCAACCAGACCCCGTTCTACAGAAAGGTGTTCATCTTAACCTTCAACCATGAGCATCGATGAGTCTGCAGCCACGGTTGCACTCCAGTTGGATTCACTTGAGCTGGACATTCAGACCCTGCAACGTGAGCACGAGGACGACCAAAAGGAGTTCAAGGAATTCCAAAGCATGGTAAATCGAAATTTTGCCACTATTCATAAGAACTTTGACAAAATCCAAGAAAATTCCAGGCGTCTTCTCTTAGAACCTGAACTTGAAGAACTGTCAGAAGAACAGTATGCCAAGCAAGTGCACAACAGAGGGAGAATGCAAGCAGATCGCCTGTTGTTCCTGCAGGGCGACCAAGGAAACTGCAGCCAACCCCTCCGTCAGTAAATATGCCAAAGAAAATAGTTCCTCCAGTAGTGGGGATGGCAACATTAAGAGACCTAAATGGGAAAGAACTGGACCTTGATGGCATGGCTAAGGTACCTTACCAACACCAAAATTTTGGCCAGCAAAGGGAAGAACAAGCAGCTGTCATGGGGCATGGAAATCGTCAAGCACCAGTTAACATGGAGGAATTTGTGGATGAGGATGAGCTGGAGGCCAACTTCAAAAGGTTCAGACCAACTACACCTGTAGAGGGTCGCCGAAATGTGCTCACTGTCAAACCAATAGAACTGAACTTACCGAAATTTGATAGGTCACCCCTAGAATAGCATATCACCTTGTCATGCACTGTGTTGCATCTATGTTCTTTATATTTACTGTTTCTTCTCCCTCTTCTTCTCCGGTAGACCCTGAGACCGACGCTGATGCTGTTGTGTACGACTACGCTCCTGACGTCCAGCCACTTGCCGTAGAGCTTCAAAGCAAGCAAAAAAACCTTGATCATTCCTATATCGCCTATTATTTCTCTCTAATTCTTGCATTAGATTTTGCCACTATATACGTAGCTCCTATCTGATGCATAGCCTTATTTTGTAATATGCTATTAATACTTTACCTGTTGTCATATATGCCGAGTATAGGATGGTTAGGGATCATATATGCCATGATTACTACTGGATGTTTCGATCAATGTGATTGAGGTACAGAGACCGAACACACACACCACACACTAGTAGAAAACAGGGCTTTGGTCCAGGCCGAGTAAGCCCATTAATCCCGGTTCACTGACAAACCGGGACCCATGGGGGCATCGGTCCCGGTTCATGAGGCTAGGGGGGCGGCCGGGCCTCAAGGGCCATTGGTCCCGGTTCGTCTGGCCCCTTTGGTCCCGGTTCCAGACACGAACCGGGACCAATGGGCCTTGCTCCTGGCCTACAACCATTGGTCCTGGTTTGTGGCTGGAACCAGGACCAAATGTCGTCCTTTAGTCCCGGTTCCAGCCAATAACCGGGACCAATGATATGCCTATATATACCCCCTTGCCCGCGAGCAGAGTAGTGGAGTGCTCTATTTTTTTGGCTGGCCGTGGGAGAGCTTTGTGGTGCTCTAGCTCACTTCCTATGCACATGAGGTGTTTGATGAAATGTCTGAGCGACACTTACGCTTTCTCCTCTTGAAGCTCCTTGTCCAAGCTCCATTTTCCTCAAGATTTGTCTAGGTTTGGCGGTCCGTTCTGTCCCATCCCCGTCCTCACCGCCATCGATCGCCCGTGCCGATCTCGTCGCCAGCATCACCATGGTGAGCCTCTTGATCTTATCTTCTTTCTAAAAGAAAAAAGTTCTTACTTGTATGATTTAGATAGATACTTGTGTAATTTTCTTAATTTTATTATTGTTTGTTATTATATAGTGCAATGGTTTTGGTATCCGCCTCCATCGGCCCTCGTCCTATCTATGATTCGGATGTCGTATATATATATTATCTTTTATAACTATTTGTTTCACTTAGTGTTTATGACAATTATGCCGACAAACATGACATAGATTTTTTTTATCTAGGAGGTATGTGAACTAGAAATTCCAACCGGCCCTATTATCGAGAGGTTAAATTTAGTTGAAGAAGAAAACAAATACCTAAAAAATGAAAATAATTGAGGAGGAGAAGATGAGATTGGAGTTGCATGTTGTGGATGTCATCGATGATCACAAGATCGAGATGGATGCAATGCGCTTGAAGATTAGAAAGATTAGAAAATATACCATTCATGCTGAGGCTTGGTATCATTATGTCGTTGGATCAATTGTTACATTAGTTGCAATTATGATCGCATTAGTTGTTGCATTGAAATGTTTGTCGTTGGATCAATTGTTACATTAGTTGCGATTATATATATATATATATATGTGTGTGTGTGTGTGTGTGTGTGTGTGTGTGTGTGTGTGTGTGTGTGTGTGTGTGTGTGTGTGTCTGTGTTTGTTGTTCAATGAGAACTATATATGTATGAACTTTATGTATTTATTTTTCAGTAATAACATTTGATCACTATTGTACATTGGTTTTAATGTGATGATGAACTTCTATTAATTTGGTCACTTCTGTATTCATGATGTTCTGTAATGGTTTTTGACACACTTAATTATATAAAATGCACACAGATGAACCGGCAATGGATGTACGGTAACAGACGCACCTTCGAGTACATTCAGGGCATGCATACTTTTCTCGAAGTGGCTGAGACAAACAAGCAGAATGGTTTTATGTGTTGTCCATGCCCTATATGTGGGAATACGAAGTCTTACTTTGACCGGAAAATCCTTCACACCCACTTACTTTATAAGGGTTTCATGCCACACTATAATGTTTGGACCAAGCACGGAGAAAGAGGAGTTATGATGGAAGACACCAAAGAAGAAGATGATGACAACTATGTGCCCCCTGAATATTTTGATGCTGCAACGGGGGAAGCTAAAGATCAAGAGGAACTAGACGATGTGCCCGATGATGATCTTCGCTGGGTCATTGTTGATGCAAAGAGATAATGCGAAAGTGAAAAGGAAAAGTTGAAGTTCGATCGCATGTTAGAGGATCGCAAAAAAGGTTGTACCCCAATTGCGAAGATGGCAACACAAAGCTCGGTACCACACTGGAATTGTTGTAGTGGAAGGCATAGAATGGTGTACCTGACAAAGGATTTGAGAAGCTACTGAAAATATTGAAGAAGAAGCTTCCAAAGGATGATGAATTGCCTGACAATACGTACGCAGCAAAGAAGGTTGTATGTCCTATAGGATTGGAGGTTCAGAAGATACATGCATGTCCTAATGACTGGATCCTCTACCGCGGTGCGTACAAGGATTTGAACTAATGCCCGGTATGCGGTGCATTGCGGCATAAGAAAAGACGAGATGACCCTGGTGATGTTGACGGTGAGCGCCCCAGGAAGGGGGTTCCTGCTAAGGTAATATGGTATGATCCTATAATACCACGATTGAAACGTCTGTTCACAAACAAATAGCATGCCAAGTTGATGCGATGGCACAAAGAGGACCGTAAGAAAGACGGGATGTTGAGAGCACCCACTGACGGGTCGCAATGGAGAAAAATCGAGAGAAAGTACTGGGAGGACTTTGCAGGTGACGCAAGGAACGTACGGTTTGGTTTAAGCGTGGATGGCATTAATCCTTTTGGGGAGAAGGACAACAATCACAGCACCTGGCATGTGACTTTATGTATCTATAACCTTCCACCTTGGATGTGCATGAAGCGGAAGTTCATTATGATGCCAGTTCTCCTCCAAGGCCCTAAGCAACCCGGCAACGACATTGATGTGTACCTAAGGCCATTAGTTGAAGAACTTTTACAGTTGTTGAATGGAAACGGTGTATGTGTGTGGGATGAGCACAAACAACAGGAATTTGACCTACATGTGTTGCTGTTTGTAACCATCAATGATTGTCCTGCTCTCAGTAACCTTTCAAGACAGACAAACAAGGGATACCGCGCATGCACACACTGTTTAGATGACACCAAAAGTATATATCTGGACAAATGCAGGAAGAATGTGTACCTGGGGCATCGTCAATTTCTTTCGACCAACCATCAATATCGAAAGAAAGGCAAGCATTTCAAAGGCGAGGCAGATCACCGGAAGAAGCCCCTCGTCCATACCGGTGATCACAAAGTTGCTATGGTCAATGATTTTTACAAGTAATCTTTAGAAAGGGTCCCGGCAGACTATCTGTTTCGAATGACGCTGAGGGACGCGCACCCATGTGGAAGAACAAATCAATATTTTGGGACCTACCCTACTGGAAAGACCTAGAGGTCCGCTCTGCAATCAACGTGATGCACGTGACAAAGAATCTTTGTGTGAACCTACTAGGCTTCTTGGGCGTGTATGGGAAGACAAAAGATACACCAGAGGCACCGTAGGACCAGCAACATGTGCACGAAAAAGACGGCATGCCTCCAAAGCAGTATGAAGGTCCTGCCAGCTACGCTCTTACCAAAGAAGAGAAGGAAATCTTCTTTGAATGCCTGCTCGGTATGAAGGTCCCGTCTGCATTCTCGTCGAATATAAAGGGAATAATAAATATGCCAGAGAAAAAGTTCCAGAACCTAAAGTCTCATGACTGCCACGTGATTATGACGCAACTGCTTCTGGTTGCATTGAGGGGGCTTCTACAGAAAAACGTTCGATTAGCCATTGTGAAGATATGTGCATTCCTCAATGCAATCTCTCAGAAGGTGATCGATCCAGAAATCCTACCAAGGCTAAGGAGAGATGTGGCGCAATGTCTTGTTAGTTTCGAGCTGGTGTTCCTACCATCCTTCTTCAATATCATGACGCACGTCCTAATTCATCTAGTCGATGAGATTCTTGTTTTGGGCCCTGTATTTCTACACAATATGTTCCCCTTTGAGAAGTTCATGGGAGTCCTAAAGAAATATGTTTGTAACCGTGCTAGGCCAGAAGGAAGCATCTCCATGGGCAATCAAACAAAGGATGTCATTGGGTTTTGTGTTGACTTCATTCCTGACCTTAAGAAGATTGGTCTCCCTCAATCACGGTATGAGGGGAGACTGACTGGAAAAGGCACGCTAGGAGGGGACTCAATAATATGTAGGGACGGGAATTCTTGGTCTCAAGCACACTCCACAGTTCTACAGAATTCTACCTTGGTGACCCCATATGTTGATGAACCAAGAATATTCTGCGCTCCAAACACCCGAAGTAGTGTGACGACTGGATTACATATGAACATGTCAGGACTTTCGGCAGTTGGTTGCAAACACGTCTCAGGGGTGATAACACTGTTTCTGATGAGCTGTACTCGTTGGCCAAGGGACCATCTTCGACTGTATTGACTTACAAAGGTACGAGATAGATGGGAATACATTTTAAACGATCACCCAAGATCAAAAGAGCACCAACCAAAATAGAGGTGTCCGCTTTGATGCAGCAACCAAGAGGGTAAAGGACACATATTATGGTTACATAGTGGACATATGTGAACTTGACTATGGACATGATTTTAATGTCGCTTTGTTTTGGACTTTCGGTGCAAATGGGTTAATCTATCAGGAGGCAGGGTACAGGTAGACCCATAGTACGGAATGACAACAGTGGATCTGAACAATCTTGGGTACACAGACGAACCATTCGTCCTAGCCAATGATGTGGCGCAGGTTTTCTATGTGAAGGACATGTCTACCAAATCGAGAAAAGGAAAAGATAAGGAAGCGAATACATCATACAATGACCCAAAGCGCCACATAGTTCTTTCAGGAAAAAGAGACATCGTGGGATTGGAGGAAAAGGCAGACATGTCTAAAGATTATGAAAAATTTCATGAAATTCCTCCCTTCAAAGTCAAGGCTGACCCAAGCACCATGTTAAATGATGAAGATTATCCATGGTTACGGCGCAATAAGAAAAGGACACAAGCGAAGAAAAAGTGAAGACTTTCTCTCCACAACTATTATGATGATGCCTTTGATCTAGAATATCACTGCAGTTACATGTGAAGAAATGAAATGCCTTTTGTAACAGATGATTTTCCATCCGAAACCCTGATACTTCGAAAGAGATTGTCCGTTTTGTACATGAAGTGCATCCAGTTTTTACTGTAACCCTCTCAACTTTTTAGCACATGCTATGTGGGTGAAATGATGATACCATGCCAACTTTCAACCTTTTCAGAGTTCATTTGTAGTGCTTTTCAATTTCAGGGTCATTTTGCTTTAAAAAATTAGTAAATGCATGAAAAATACCAGATGAAGTCAGAAAGGGTTGAAAATTGATGATGTGGCTTTGAATGGTTCATTTTGAACACACAAAAAGTCTGGAGTTCAAATAAGTTCAAAAAATGAATACCTTTGTAACAGATGAGTTTTCGTCTGAAACCTTGATACTTCGAAAGAGATTGTCCGTTATGTACATGAAGTGCATCCAGTTTTTGCCGTAACCCTCTCAATTTTTTAGCACATGTTATGTGGGTGAAATGATGATACCATGCCAACTTTCAACCTTTTCAGAGTTCATTTGTAGTGCTTTTCAGTTCCAGGGTCATTTAGCTCAAAAAATTAGTAAATGCATGAAAAATACCAAGTGGAGTCAGAAAGGGAAGAGATGATGTGGCTTTAAATGGTGCATTTTGAACACACAAAAAGTCTGTAGTTCAAATAAGTTTTAAAAAATGAAATCCCTTTGTAATAGATGAGTTTTCGTTTGAAACCCTGATACTTCGAAAGAGATTGTCCATTTTGTACATGAAGTGCATCCAGTTTTTGTCGTAACCCTCTCAACTTTTTAGCACATGCTATGTGGGTGAAATGACGATACCATGCCAACTTTCAACCTTTTCAGATTTCATTTGTAGTGCTTTTCAATTACAGGGTCATTTAGCTCAAAGAATGAACTAATAGCAAAAAGAATGAACTAGTAGCAAAAAGAATGAACTAATAGCAAAAGGAATGAACTAAAAATAATCAATTAAAATATTCTGTTATGATAAACTAAAAGAAAACTATAGTATTCTTCAATAGCAAAAATAATCAACTAAAAAGCTTTTATAAAACTCTAATAGCAAAAGGAATCAACTAAAAAGCTTTTGTAAACCTCTAGTATTTTTGAAACTAAAATCATATAAAATTTATGCAACTAAAATTATCAAAATATTTTCTGTTCAAAACATTAATGGAAAAGAAAAATTCATAAAGAAATTTTTTGTTAGAAATTTTAATTGCAAACTAAAATAACAAAATCTGTTTTTGATTAAACAGACATTTAAAATAACCTAAAAATTACCAAATTGAATATAATGATAAAACACAATAATATTAAATAGCAGGAAAAAGAATCACTCAAAAATATATTTTTATAGTAAAGTTATTCACAAACTAGTGATTCACACAAATTTCAAAGAATTCAAATTTAAACTATTCAAATTTGAAAACTAATGGCACTAACAGAAAGTCTATAATTTTTGTGACCTGATAGCAAAAAGAATTAAAAAATAAATCAAAAAACAAAAGAAAATAAATAATGCAAAATCAAAACCAAAAAACTAGAAAAAAAATTAAAAAAATGCCGCCTACTGGGTCACCACGGCCTTAATACGACTAGAAACCCAACCAGCCAAGTGGGCCAGGATTCAGGCCCGTAGAAGGCCCAGTAGGCCCACAAGCATGTAGAGAGAGGTTAGGCCCGTAAGCCTGCTTTAGAGAGGAGCTCGACAGCTCAGGCGCACCGCACCTTATAAACAGGTGCGGCTTTTTCTCAGCTAGCGAGGTGGGACTAGACTCCCACCACCACGTCGTTGTGCAAGGCCCATTGGTTCCTGTTGGTGGCACAAACCGGGACCAATGACCACCTTTGGTCCTGGTTCGTGGCACCAACCGGGACCAATGCCCCCCTTTGGTCCCGGTTTGTGCCACCAACCGGGACCAAAGGGTTGTGCTTCCCGCCCTTTTGCCTGGCCAAAACAGACCTTTGGTCCCGGTTGGTGGCATGAACCTTGACCAAAGGGGGCCATTGGTCCCGGTTTGTGCCACAAACCAGGACTAAAGGTGTGTCTATATAAGCCAACACTTAGGAAAAATTTCCCAACTGCTCGCATTCTCCCTCGACGCCGCCAAGCCGCTCCTCGTCGATGTCGCCGTCGCCGCGCCCTTCCCTGTCGCCTCTCGCTCCTCGTTGCCTTTCGCCGTCGCCATCGCCGACACCTCCCGACGACGCCGAGCTCAACGCCAGGCAGCCCCTTCGTCATCGCCCGTGCCATGTCATCCACATCGACGTCGTCGCCGTCGCTCATGCCCCGTCATCGCCGTCGTCGTTCCCGTCGTCTTCCCCGAGCTTGTGCCCCTGCCCCTGCTGCCCCACCCCCGAGCGCGCCCGGCCGCGCGCGCCCCTGCCCCGCGGCCCGGCCCCACCGTTGCTGTTGCCGTGTGCCATCGCTGCCCCCACCATCGCCGTCACCGTCGTCGTGCCATCGCCGCCTCCGCTGTGAGCCGCCGCCGCCCCAGCTCTGTATATATATTGATTTTTTATACGATGAATTTTATTGTTCATATATAATGTATATATGTATGTGGCTATATGTATGTATGGATGTTCATATGTGTATTAATTTTTTTGTTCATACATGTATTTTTTTGTTCATATGTGTATTAATTTTTTTTGTCACAGCATTTTTTGTTAATATATGTATTTTTCATAGCATTTTTTTCATGTATATAAGTATGTGGCTATGTATGTATAGATGGATATCATTTTTGTCCATGTATGTATGTCGTTGTTGATATACCCCCTCCTTGATAACTTTGACATGAGGAGGGGAGGCGATATACCCCCTCCCCGATAACATTTTGTTTCTAAGTTTCTAAGGTAAAATGTTCACCCCCCCCCCTCTCAATATACCGGGCGACCAACTCTCGAGGCCACCCAAACCCTAGAAAAATAGCGTTGTCGATCTCCTACCCCCTCCCGCCCCTACCCGATAAACTCTCGAGACCACCCAAACCACTAGAAGAAAACTCCGGTAACTTCGACATGAGGTGGGACATCGATCAACCCCCTCTCGCCCGAACAAGTCTATGTATCATTTTATATCGCGGTGGACATATATCAAAGTTTGAATTTTGACATATGCAACATTTGATCATATATCAAAGTTTGATCATATATCAAAGTTTGATCATATATCAAAGTTTGAATTTTGACATATGCAACTTTTGACATAGATTTATCAAGAATACCCCCATTATGGATGTGCACAAGTTGATCCAACTTTTGACATATATATTATTCTATATGTCATGTTGTCTGTCAAAGTATTAAAGAAATCCATGGCTTCATCCTTAGCCGGAAGTAACAGGCGTATGATGCGAAGCTCTTCAAAGTTGTTTTGGAACGGAGTTCCGGATAGAATAATTAGCTTTTTGGTACGAATTTCAGCAACAGCCTTCTAAATAGCGATATTCGGAAGGCTCTTGCTGAATTTTGTACCAAAAAACTAATTATCCTACCCGGGACTCCGTTCCAAAACAATTTTGGAGAGCTTTGTACCATTATGCGCCTGTTACTTCTGGCTAATGATGAAGCCATGGTTTTCTTGAATACTTTTACACTAGACAGCGTGACATATAGAAGGGTAGATGAGATCAGGAAAAATATGGACCATTTTCTGCACATCCAGAATGGCGCCATTTTGTTAAATCCCTTAAAGGTTAAGAGAATCCCTTGTTTGACATTCGTGAGAGATGCGGTCCGGACATCGGACATTCATGAGAAAACTTCGGTAACTCTTCAACATGAGGGGGGACGTCGATCAACCCCCTCTCGCCCGACCAAACCCTAGAAGTGTCAAGGCCACCCCAAAACCTAGAAGCATTAACGAGGCCACCCCAAATCCGCCTAGAAGCGTCGAGGACACTAATATGATTCCTGGTCTATGTTTAGCTAGCTAGGTCTATGTTTGACACTAATATATCCATCTCTCATGTTTGTATATTAATTGCCATGTTGTAACATTTGCATAAACTATGGATCAAGAAAGAGACTTGGAAAAAGAACAGTTTTTGGGGGATATAATCTTCGGCGGAGGTGATGTCTTGTCGTTTCTCAACGACACCGATGGTCAGGAAGGAGAGGATGACGGCTCTAGTGATCGAACAATAGAGGAGCAAGGACATGATTATGACGGCTACGGTGACCGAATGGCGGAGGAAGAAGGAGACCATGATGACGGCTCCAGTGACCGAATGGAGGAGGGAGATGTTGCAAAGTCCGACGAGGTATATATATTAATTAAGCATGTGCTGACTAATTGGTGCATTAATTGTTTTGGTACATGTATATTAACTCTTCTTTCTTCTTTTATAGCCCTCCGGATCGAGCCAAACTTCGGTAACAAGACGAGGCCCGAAGAAAAGGTTGCGGCGGGATGAAAGGTTCAGGACCACAGCACTCGCAGACGATGGCCAACCAATTGAACCCAAGCGGACCAAGGAAGCATTTTCTGCTCAGTGCGGAGCTATTGTTTGGGTCAGCATCCCGATCAGCATCCAGCTATGGAATAAGCCTAAGAACGAAGACCCTGAACAGCTCCTAGTTTATATTTACGCGTTCTTTATTATCTTGCAAACCTATCCAACAACACCTACAAAGTACTTCTAGTTTCATACTTGTTCTAGGTAAAGCGAACGTCAAGCGTGCGTAGAGTCGTATCAGTGGCCGATATGACTTGAGAGAGTATTTGTTCTACCTTTAGCTCCTCGTTGGGTTCGACACTCTTACTTATCGAAAGAGGCTACAACTATCCCGTATACTTGTGGGTTATCAAGACCTTTTTCTGGCGCCGTTGCCGGTGAGTCATAGCGTGGGGTGAATATTCTTGTGTGTGCTTGTTTGCTTTATCACTAAGTAATTTTTATTTGTTGTTCTTAGTTGTTCTTTCTCATTAGTTATGGATATGGAACATGAAATACCAAAAAAAATAGGTGTACTTGCTGCTCATGGAGATGGGGAACCTCCTAAAACACTCGATGATCGTTATGTGAAAGATATTATGTACTACTTTAATAATCCTGAGAAAACCCCATTCAACTATGTTATGGGAGTAACGTTGGATCAACATGAATACTTTAGGGATTATCGCTTGACACAAAAAGGGAAACTATTATGGGATCAAATTTCCATGTTGCGTTTGTATGCTCGTCAACTATGTGTGATACATGATTATACTTGTTGCTCTAGGATGAAGGCTCCACACCTTCCCTTTTCATGCAAATTCAATGATAATGAAACCTTAGCTTCTTATGCTAATGGTAACTTTGATTACTATGATGTGGAACAAATAGAAGAATTTGTTGCTTTTATGGGTGCTTATGAGGTTGAATCTATGTTTAAAGCGTTTGATGATTTTGATGATTCAGTTTATAGACCAGAAAATCTTGCTATACTTAGATATTGGTATGAAAATTATGAATACAATTACTATATTAATACATTTATTGAGGAAGTCTCCGCTGTCCAAGAAGAGACTAATATTTTGCAGGAAGCTATGGAAGAAGAAATTGATGAAACTCTGAGCTCATTGGATGAAAAAGATGATGAGGAGAGTGAAGAACAAAAGGAGGAAGAGCGGATTGATCACCCGTGCCCATCTTCTAATGAGAGTAACTCTTCAACTCCTACATTGTTTAATTCCCCTTCGTGCTTACTGAAGGATGATTGTTATGATCCCTTGAATTTGTTTGAAATATCCCTTTTTGATAATGCTTGCTATGCTTGTGGCCAAGATGCCAACATGAATTATGCTTATGTAGATGAACTTGCTATATGTAACGCCCCGGATACAACTTTCCATATTCGTAACTCCAACTCTTGCCTTTTCCGGAGATGCAATATGATATTTCCTTCGTGCTTGGGTTTTTGTCTTTTGCTTTGCATTTTATTCATGTCATGCATTTCATCATCGCATCATTTGCATTGCATCGGCACTCGTTGCCATCATTGTTTTTTTAACTTGCATCCGCTTGTAGTTGCCGAGTCCCCCCTTGCTTTTGTTGACCGCCCCGAGACCAACCGTGTTTTCGTTTCCCTTTTGTCCGACCACCTAACCTCTCTTGCCAGCTCGCAGCCCCCCTCGCGCGTGTGTCTGAAACTCCCCCGAACCCGACCCAGACAGTCATCGCCGATGGGTCCGGATCAACCCCAAACATCCCTAAAATATCTTCATTAATTTGTTTGGACTCCCGAAGCATTTTATTCTCGACCGTCCGATTTTAATCGGATGATCCAAACTCCCCTCGTTTTTCATATATATAGTCCACCCCTGGTCTATTTTGGAAAATCCTAAAAATCCTCCCCTTGTCCCTAGCCGCGCCGCCACTCTCGCGCATCCACCTTGGGATCCTTCCCGATCCATTCCACCCAACCAGATCGCACCGACCGCCTCCCTCGTTTTCAGCATCGAACCAACCCCAGGCCCATCGATGCACTCCTCGCCCGAGCCCCGGAGCTCCTCCATGTCGTGCCCCTCCTCGAGCCCGAGGCCATGCCTCCTTTGCTCGATCCCCTCCAGCGCAAGCCACTTCTTCCCTCAATCCCGATTGGATCAGGTAGCTGCTCGAGGCCCGAGCAGGAGCGCTCGGCCTCGTCCCCTCGCACCACCACCGGCAACCGTACCTCGCCGGAGCTCGTCCGCGAGCAGGACCACCGTCGCCCTCTCCTTCCTTTTCCCTCTATTTACCCTCTTCTCCACCTCATCTCGTCGTCTCTTGTTCTCCAGGACGAACAGGAGCCTCGCCATGGCCACCGGATGGAGCTCCGCCGCCATGGGAGCCTCCGCTGCCCGACCTCGCCTCTGTCTCGACTTCGCCGTGCTCCTCCCCTGCCCCGAGCCCCGACCGCGACCAGCACCAGACCCGCAGGTCGCCAGCGCAACCGTCGCCCTCGCCTTCTCTCTTCTTCCCCTTCCCGTTCTGCTTCTCTGAATCTCTCTCTCTCCCTCCTTTCTTCAGGTAACAGCAACAACCACTGCCGATTGGAGCTCCTTAACCGTGCTTCCCTTGCTAGTCTCCGGCCAGATCCGTGGTCCAGGGACCGGATCCGCACGTCCGCTCCATCCCTGCCATCCCGCCGGAGTCCCCTGCCTCGCCGGACCACGCTGCTGCCGCGCCGTTGACCCCGTCCTCACCGCGCCCCTGCTTCCTCTACATCGAAGACGAACGAGGTGCGCCCCGCGTTGACCAGTCCAGCGCCAGCCTGGACAAGCGCCACTCACCGCGTCCTCGACCGCACGCGCCTGGGCCACCTCCCCTTCGTCAGATCCGGCCCAGCCGCTCCTCTGCTTCGCTCGCAGGCCCAGCCTGCGCCCCGCGGCCTGCCTCCACCTCCTCATCGACCTGGGCCTTGGCCCGTGGTGAGCTGCCCCCCAGCTCATGTTCCTGCTAGGCCAGCCAGTTTCGGCCCATGCCGTGTTTGTTTAGCGTCTGCGAATTTGCCTATTATCCAGAAAACTGCACATTTATAGATTACCCCTCCATGTTCATGCATATTATAACTAATAAACCATGCATCGGATTAAAATGTTTTATATATGTAAAATGCTTAGAATTTCATCTAGTTTCATAATATGATGTTTTCATCCATGTTCAAAATGATTAACTTGTTGTTTGCTCTAATTTGCATAAATGCCATGCTAAAATGTTTTATTTCATAACTAAATAACCGTAGCTCCAATTTTAATAAACTTTATATGTAAATGGGGTGAAAAAATGCCTAGTTTAACATGGTGCACTTTATTTTCCTGTTTAACAACAATAAAATATGTTTTAGGGGAGAACAGTACCAAATTCAAAATATGCATATGGGGATTTTCCGGAATTGTTGTTTGTTGTTTCCGGCCTCATCTAAACTTGCCTAAATAGTTAGTTTACTTATGCTTCACCTCTTGCCATGTTAATCAACATTTAATATTGTTGGGTACATAAACGAGAGAGAACTAAACATTTGAATGTGGTGTTTCGTCAATATGCAACTCGTTGCATATTGAGCTCCACTTAACTTGTAGTATTGTTTGTTGGACTTTACCATGCCATGCCTCTTTAAATCGGACATGCATCATACTTGTTTGTGCATCATGCCATGTTTATGCTTGTGCATTTACCATGTTGTTTGTTTATTTCCGGTGTTGCTTCTTAGTTCCAGTATTGTTTGTTCCATGTTTATGTTTGTTCCACTCTTGTCGCCCTAGTTTCTGTCATACCGGTGTTATGTTCCCGGATTTTGCGTTCCTTACGCGGTTGGGTGATTTATGGGACCCCCTTGACAGTTCGCTTTGAATAAAACTCCTCCAGCAAGGCCCAGCCTTGGTTTTACCATTTGCCTCACCTAGCCTTTTTTCCCTTGGGTTTCCGGAGCCCGAGGCTCATCTTTATTTTGCGCCCCCCCCCCCCCCCGGGGCCAGTGCTTCTCTAAGTGTTGGTTCGAACCAAGCAACCTACAGGGCCACCTTGGGGAAACTCGAGGTCTGGTTTTACTCGTAGCTTGACTTATCCGGTGTTGCCCTGAGAACGAGATATGTGCAGCTCCTATCGGGATTGTCGACGCATCGGGCGGCTTTGCTGGTCTTGTTTTACCATTGTCGAAATGTCTTGTAAACTGGGATTCCGAGTCTGGTCGGGTCTTCCTGGGAGAAGGTATATCCTTCGTTGATCGTGAGAGCTTATCATGGGCTAAGTTGGGACACCCCTGCAGTGTATAAACTTTCGAAAGCCATGCCCGCGGTTATGTGGCAGATGGGAATTTGTTAATGTCCAGTTGTAGATAACTTGACACCAGATCCGAATTAAAACGCATCAATCGTGTGTGTAGCCGTGATGGTCTCTTTTCGGCGGAGTCCGGGAAGTGAACACGGTTATGGGTTATGTTTGACGTAAGTAGGAGTTTAGGATCACCTCTTGATCATTGCTAGCTTCACAACCGTTCCTTTGCTTCTCTTCTCGCTCTTATTTGCGTTTGTTAGCCACCATATATGCTTAGTTGCTGCTGCAACCTCAACACTTTACCCCTTCCTTTCCCATTAAGCGTTGCTAGTCTTGATACCCATGATAATGGGATTGCTGAGTCCTTGTGGCTCACAGATTACTACAACAACAGTTGCAGGTATAGGTTTTGCAATGATCATGACGCGAGAGTGATGTTTGCTTGTTTTGGAGTTCTTCTTCTGCTTCTTCTTCGATCAGGGGATAGGATCCGGGTCGGCAGCCTGGGCTAGCAGGGTCGATGTCGTTTGAGCTTCTGTTTGTGTTTCATCCGTAGTTGGATGTTGCTCTTATGTAACATGATGTTGTATTCGTGTGGCGTTGTATGCCTTTTGTATGTATCCCCATCTATTATGTAATGTTGATGTAATGATATCCACATTGCAAAAGCGTTTCAATATGCGGGTCTATCCTTGGTGGGACCTTCGAGTTCCTTTTGGATAGGGTCGCATATTGGGCATGACAAGTTGGTATTAGAGCCTCGACCGACCATAGGAGCCCCCTTGTTTGTTGGCCGTTGTTGAGTCTAGAAAAAAAACTATTTTGAGTCTTAGGATTATATATATCGGAGAGTAGGATTCTTTTTACTCCTCAGCCCCCTTCGTCGCTCTGGTGAGGACTCTTAACGTAGATGTTTTGTCTTTCCTGTCCTCAATTTTTCACAAATTTTTTTTTAGGATCACGCGGGTATCTTGGAATCGTTCTGATATTCTTGTGATGAGAACATTGTTCTTGGTGCCTCCTGACATTCAGGGGTTGTGGCAGTGTCCCGGGGAGTTGAGCTCCGAGGTGTTGTCGTCACAATTTTATCATTGCAGTTTTGGAATACCTGAGTTTTGCCGACATCGAAAATCTATTTTATGCAGTTGTTGGTGAGATAACCTCGACACCACCCAGTACTAGGGAGTTCGGGAGTATTGCCATAGCTAGTATAATGGATGCTTTTCGAAGGTTGAGGTACACGATTTTCGGAGTTTTCTTGGTTATGTGTTGACGGATGGATATAGCTTGGATGTAGGTATTGTTAGTTTGGGTGAGATATTTATTGCTTCCCCTGTATCCCCAACACCAGATTGCATAACCAGAAAGTTCCGGGAGTTTATAGGTGGGAATTCAAGTAGCTCCTAGAATATCTTTTCGACAGATGCATGATATGGGATTGGGTAAATCTCTATCATATGTATTTGTTCCGTCTTATTCTGCAAGCCAAATCCTTTGTTTTGTTTTATTTGTGGTATTCGAGTTGCTTCGAAGTCAAATGTTGAATCCATACCTTTCATAAACGGTGTTCTCATATTTCTATGGGAGTACTAATCCTTCTTGATCACTGAGGTTGTCATGTCAACTCTTTTCCAACAGGTGCGCTTCTCTTCGAGATGATCACATCATTCTCCCCATCCGCAAGATCAATTTTAAGTTTTCTCAATGGTGTTTGTTTCGTTCATCCCAAGTTGTCTTTGTTTTTTCCCACCCTCCCACCCTTTTATTCAAGGACTCATTTATTTTAATCAAGTATCCATTTATTCATGTGAAGTCACTTCACTCTTTTCAATCAATGTTCTGATCCGGTGATCCCTCATGAAGATGCTCACGAGCTTCAAGTTCATAATCCTTCATTCTTTTTTCTTCTCCAGTGGATCCAATTCAAGCTTTCAGTGTTGATCATATTCCTTTCCTCGTGTCAAATGCTTTCTCATGCCGGTGCACCTCTCAATCACTCACCTATTGCTATTCATTTGTTCCAGAGTGTTGAAGATATCTCAAAAGATTTGTATTTCCATTCTTAATCCGTTCAAGCTATTTGGAGATTGTTATCTCATCCAAGCCATTTAATTCAACCGGTGCAATCTCTTTTTAAAATCATTTCCAACAGTGTTTCTTTTGAGTGGGACCTAACCCACAGGTCGTTTCCCAGGATCTTACCTGACTCTTCGAATTATCAGGAGCGATTCTCAAATTCATTTCCAAGTTTGACGTAAGAATGAATTTTCATTAGTCACATGCCTTCTCCAAGGCCATTTTCAAATTATTTTCATCTTTGGCTCAACCTTTCCTCTTTTAATTCTCCCGGAGTATCTCAACAATTCATGGTGGTTCTCATCATCATTCTCAACATTTGAAGACCGAAGAAGGATTTCTCTTAAATCTTGGTCCATTCTCTTGAATATTCATGGTTCGGGCTTCATGCTATCCTCATAATTATTTTGGTTGTGACAATTCTTTTATTACCATCCGGAGCATTTCATGAGTTGTTTCCATTTCTTTCCTCCAAAGGCCATCATGTCATAATTCTTCATTCTCAGCGTGTAGCTATCATTCTCCAAATCTTACCAGTGCATCGTTCAAATACCCTCTAATCAGTTCGCGATCTCTTCGTTCTTGTGCATCTCGATTTACTCAAGTATCTTCGTTCATTTTCTAATTCTGTCTGGCGATTCGTTCTAATCTCTTCGTTCGTTTACATTTTCATGGTGGTTCGTTGAAGATTCCTTTTCCGTTCTCACCATATCAATTCATTCATTCTTTTCTATCCTACCGGTGGCTCATGAAGACCCTCTCAAATTTGGCACATATCTCCCCTTAATCTTTTCCCAATGTGAATAAGTTGTATGCAATCCATTACTTCCCATCAATTTAATTGGTGAAGGATCAGCATAATGTAATTCTTATTCTTGTTTCATCGAGTAAATTCAATTCCTTATTCCGGAGGTTCATCAAAATTCTTGATTTCATTTGTTCATCTTTCTTTCCGGAGTTCCAAGTTTTCTCGGTTATATCATTTCAAAGCTTCATCTTATCACTGCAAGGCTTCACCTTGTGTTGCCAACTTCTCTTTCTTTCTATCATCCTTTTGTTTACCGGAGTTCTTCATGGAGGCTCTACATGGTGGTTCGTCAAGGATTCATTTCTTTCTCGATTTGTCCTTCAAGTTTCTCTCGGAGTTAAGATCCGCCAAGCTATACTCTAAAATAAACATGGTTCTCAACACATGTTGTTTCTGAGGAGTTCAAGTATTCTTCATCTTGCATTCCGAAGTGC
This sequence comes from Triticum aestivum, assembly GCF_018294505.1. Lineage (NCBI taxonomy): Eukaryota > Viridiplantae > Streptophyta > Magnoliopsida > Poales > Poaceae > Triticum > Triticum aestivum. The sequence continues at coordinate 635,485,596 of NC_057798.1, forward strand.
AATTCTTTCTACCTTATCTTTTGAGGTGGTGTTATGTCGTTCTTGACAATTTCCCTTCGTGTTTCATGATTCACATGTTGTCAAGAATAAGGTATATTAAATCCATCAATTTCTTCCTTGGAGTTATCTTAGTTTAGATTTCACCTAAAGCCTTTCCTAAGGAATGTTGCCAATTGTGGTGCTTATCAATTCCAAGTTTTCTCTATCCTCTCGGTGAGAGAATTTTTCATCTCTTCTTTGACCTCAAACAAGCAATTGTTTTTTGTTAGTGGCGGAATTTCACCTCTGGTGTTGAGATGTTCCCATAAGCCCACTTCAAGCTTATTCTTCTCGTTGCTAGTTTTCCAACAACTCCGTTCTAACCTTCTTGGAAGGGTGCTTTCCAAGCTCATTTGTGGCAGAAGTTGGCATTTTCTACTCCATTCTTTTATTTCAATGATTTATCTTCTATTCTTTCTTCCGGAGGCATGGTGATGTTGCTCTCTTCACTCATCATCTCGAATTGTGAGGATCGTGTTCTTTTCACGCTTATCCATTAACCGGAGTGTTGTGTCACCTCTTCAAGTTCTTTTCCTCTTATCAAGTTTTCCTTCTTCTTTCAGTCGGAGTGCTGCCCAAATTATATCAATCTTATTCCTTCTCTATCTAGTTTTAACCGGAGCGGTTTCAATATTTATCTTATCAATAAACCTCTTGGTTCTCGTCGTATCCCTTGTTCCTCTTTTCTAACGGAGTGTTTTCAACTTTGCTCATCTTCGTTGTTTTCTTTCTTTCATTTTGCTCAACATCTCAAGGTTCATGATTTCACTCATTTGTCGAAGAAGCAACTTTATTTTACCTCTTCCTCTTCCATTTCTCTCCGGTGTCATCCTAGATCTCGGGACAAGATCCTCTCGTAGTGGTGGAGTGTTGTAATGCCCCGGATACAACTTTCCATATTCGTAACTCCAACTCTTGCCTTTTCCGGAGATGCGATGTGATATTTCCTTCGTGCTTGGGTTTTTGTCTTTTGTTTTGCATTTTATTCATGTCATGCATTTCATCATCGGATCATTTGCATTGCATCGGCACTCGTTGCCATCATTGTTTTTTTTAACTTGCATCCGCTTGTAGTTGCCGCGTCCCCCCTTGCTTTTGTTGACCGCCCCGAGACCAACCATGTTTTCGTTTCCCTTTTGTCCGACCACCTAACCTCTCTTGCCAGCTCGCAGCCCCCCTCACGCGCGTGTCTGAAACTCCCCCGAACCCGACCCGTATAGTCATCGCCGATGGGTCCGGATCAACCCCAAACATCCCTAAAATATCTTCGTTCATTTGTTTGGACTCCCGAAGCATTTTATTCTCGACCGTCCGATTTTAATCGAATGATCCAAACTCCCCTCCTTTTTCATATATATAGTCCACCCCTGGTCTATTTTGGACAACCCTAAAAAAATCCTCCCCTTGTCCCTAGCCGCGCCGCCACTCTCGCGCATCCACCTTGGGATCCTTCCCGATCCATTCCACCCAACCAGATCGCACCGACCGCCTCCCTCGTTTTCAGCATCGAACCAACCCCAGGCCCATCGATGCACTCCTCGCCCGAGCCCCGGAGCTCCTCCATGTCGTGCCCCTCCTCGAGCCCGAGGCCATGCCTCCTTTGCTCGATCCCCTCCAGCGCAAGCCACTTCTTCCCTCAATCCCGATTGGATCAGGTAGCTGCTCGAGGCCCGAGCAGGAGCGCTCGGCCTCGTCCCCTCGCGCCACCACCGGTAACCGTACCTCGCCGGAGCTCGTCCGCGAGCAGGACCACCGTCGCCCTCTCCTTCCTTTTCCCTCTATTTACCCTCTTCTCCACCTCATCTCGTCGTCTCTTGTTCTTCAGGACGAACAGGAGCCTCGCCATGGCCACCGGATGGAGCTCCGCCGCCATGGGTGCCTCCGCTGCCCGACCTCGCCTCTGTCTCGACTTCGCCGTGCTCCTCCCCTGCCCCGAGCCCCGACCGCGACCAGCACCCGACCCGCATGTCGCCAGCGCAACCGTCGCCCTCGCCGTCTCTCTTCTTCCCCTTCCCGTTCTGCTTCTCTGAATCTCTCTCTCTCCCTCCTTTCTTCAGGTAACAGCAACAGCCACCGCCGATTGGAGCTCCTTGATCGTGCTTCCCTTGCTCGTCTCCGGCCAGATCCGTGGTCCAGGGACCGGATCCGCACGTCTGCTCCATCCCTGCCGTCCCGCCGGAGTCCCCTGCCTCGCCGGGCCCCGCTGCTGCCGCGCCGTTGACCCCGTCCTCGCCGCGCCCCTACTTCCTCTGCATCGAAGACGAACGAGGCGTGCCCCGCGTTGACCAGTCCAGCGCCAGCCTGGACAAGCGCCACTCACTGTGCCCTCGACCACACACGCCTGGGCCACCTCCCCTTCGTCAGATCCGGCCCAGCCGCTCCTTTGCTTCGCTCGCAGGCCCAGCCTGCGCCCCGCGGCCTGCCTCCACCTCCTCATCGACCTGGGCATTGGCCCGTGGTGAGCTGCCCCCCCCCCCAGCTCCTATTCCTGCTAGGCCAGCCAATTTCGGCCCATGCCGTGTTTTTTTAGCGTCTGCGAATTTGCCTATTATCCAGAAAACTGCACATTTGCAGATTACCCATCCATGTTCATGCATATTATAACTAATAAACCGTGCATCGGATTAAAATGTTTTATATATGTAAAATGCTTAGAATTTCATCTAGTTTCATAATATGCTATTTTCATCCATGTTCAAAATTTTTAACTTGTTGTTTGCTCTAATTTGCATAAATGCCATGCTAAAATGTTTTATTTCATAACTAAATAACCGTAGCTCCAATTTTAATAAACTTTATATGTAAATGGGGTGGAAAAATGCCTAGTTTAACATGGTGCACTTTATTTTCCTGTTTAACAACAATAAAATATGTTTTAGGGCAGAACAGTACCAAATTCAAAATATGCATATGGGGATATTCCGGAATTGTTGTTTGTTGTTTCCGGCCTCATCTAAACTTGCCTAAATAGTTAGTTTACTTATGCTTCACCTCTTGCCATGTTAATCAACATTTAATATTGCTGGGTACATAAACGAGAAAGAACTAAACATTTGAATGTGGTGTTTCGTCAATATGCAACTCGTTGCATATTGAGCTCCACTTAACTTGTAGTATTGTTTGTTGCACTTTACCATGACATGCCTCTTTAAATCGGACATGCATCATACTTGTTTGTGCATCATGCCATGTTTATGCTTGTGCATTTACCATGTTGTTTGTTTCTTTCCGGTGTTGCTTCTTAGTTCCGGTAATGTTGCGATTGTGAGGATTCGTTCGACTACTCCCGTTCATCTTCTTCATGGACTCGTTCTTCTTCCTAGCGGGATTTCAGGCAAGATGACCGTCACCCTGGATCTCATTACTATCATTGCTATGCTAGTTGCTTCGTTCTATCGCTATGCTGCGCTACCTATATTTGCTCTTCAAGCCTCTCTATTTGCCATGTCAGCCTCTAACCTTTTCACCCTTCCTAGCAAACTGTTGCTTGGCTATGTTCACTACTAGAAAAACCGCTACTAATGGCGCACCTAATTTGGCCATTAATGGCACATCACTGGTGCGCCATTACTAGCACGCCATTAGTAATTTTTACTAATGGCGCACCACTGGTGCGCCATTAGTATCTGGTATACTAATGGCGCACCACTGGTGCGCCATTAGTATAGGCCACGGTGCGCCATTAGTATGCCTCCCAGGGCCATGTATACCCAGGTGCTTTGGCATACTAATGGCGCACGACGAAGGGATGCGCCATTAGTAACCGAGGCATACTAATGGCGCACTGTCCAGTGATGCGCCATTAGTATGCTTTGTCATACTAATGGCGCACTGTCATGTGATGCGCCATTAGTATGAATATTAGGTTTTTTTTATTTTTTTTCTGTTTTTTGCACAGGTTACAAAATGTATAATTTGACAAAATATAGACAGCACACATCAATAACAGATTCATCGAATACAATAGAAGATTAGTCTTTGAATACAATTCATCATATTAGTCTCCGAATACAATTCATCATATTAGTCTCCGAATTTGAAAAGACCGAACAAAGATAGAACATTATATTACAAGTCTCGAGACCGCGAGTAGCGAGTTTGTCTTCACATTACAAGTCGATATCGATCATCTAAACTACCATCACATAGAAGAGAGCTGCGGTCATCACGATGAGCATCATCACGATGAAACTCGTCTTCATCCGGTTCCTCCAACGCTCCCTCCCCTCTCCCGCTAGATAGCGGGCGTATCTAGATTCGGCCTCGGCCCTAGTGGTGTACCCTTTGTAACTGTTACCGCTGAATCGGTGAACCTGTCTCCGACACTCCTCCCAGTCATCGTAGACTCCGGGAACCTTACCCTTGTACACGACATACGTCGGCATCGCTATACAATCTGAACTTTTTTTTTCATCTATGTGCTCATTTAACTTTGATCCAAATAGTATCAAAGTTCTTAGAAACAAGCAGCTCTGCTAACAAAGAACAGTAAAAATGGGGCTTGCCTTAAGATGGGAAGTAAAGTTGCAAACTGAATATGTAGCTGCTAGGACCCAGTTTATCTTTCATGCACTCTGCTTCAACACAAATGTGCTCTGCTTCAACACATTGGAAACTGAGTTCTGACTGCTACAAATTTAGTTTTCAGATACCAGCAATCAGGAGCCTACATGGTACCATTTTGTTATCCTAGCAAGAACAGCATGAGCCAAACAAGTAAATGGAAAACATGTTTCCTCAACAAGCAAAAAGGGAAAATGCAATTTATGGCACATAGATGTTGATCCACTGATATTCATAAATTTCAGAAGAGAAAACAGCAGGCATTGCGCATGCAGTATTTACTGCTAACCAGGGAGAAGAGGTTCTTATTTTCACTCCCAACAACAAGCAGGAAAATGTCTACATCGATGCACTCGGACGAAGAAAGTGCAGCATACATATAGTTCATAACAGAGTGCACTGTGTGCAGAAACAGGAAGCGTACTATCAATCATCCACATATTTTTCGACAAAGATCAATCATCTATATAGTAAGGGATAGCTAAATTCGCACTTTACTAAACAAACTATCCCTCAAGTTATGCTATGAAAACATATTCAGTTTTTGAGACACCAACAATTAAGAACCTACAGACAAGTATTAAGAGAGCAGCTACACTAGGATTAAAGAAATTGACTCCTAACTACTACCCAGTTCAGCATTGAGACTCCACCAATTAAGGTCCTACATAGTAATAGACCATCTAAAATAGCATTCCACTACTACCCACTACAAGCAGTATGTGCTAAACTAGCATGTCACTACTACAGACTAGATTGGAAACTGGGTCCTAGCAGCTACATATTCAGTTTGCAACATAACCAATCAAGACCCTACAAGGTGCCACTTGTTCATCCTACCAAGAACAGCAGCATCCAGAAAAGCCCCATATTTCATGCACTCTGCTTCTACACAAATGTGCTCTGCTCCTAGCTAGTTTCAGTTCAGATCTGTTTACTCTTTGCTCTTATCCTGGTTTAGATCTTGTGGTAATTAAATAAATGTCCGTATATGCAATTGCAGACCAAAACAAAACTACAATTAACAGCCCCTGTTTTATTGCAAGTAAATTTGCTATCTTATACTCCCTCCTCTCTGGATTAGAGATCCTGCATGTAAATCTAGGTTGTCTATTTTACCAACATAACAATACATATCACAAAAGTTATACCGTTAGTAGAAAGTACAATAAATCTTCAGCAAGAACCAGTAAGGTCCATATAGGGCTCTGGCTCCAACTATATCATGTTTTATTTAAACACAGTATGTTTCAATTCCTCCTCTATACAAATCTTGAGCAAGGACCAGCATATAGTATATGTCAACGATTCCGCAAGCAAGAACACGAGGCTTACTTGAGATCCAAAGAGTACCTACCGGACTAGAGATATCGGGAACTAAACTATCAACGAAATCAATCACAGCAACTAAATCGATCCAGCACAAAAACAAAACGATAAAGATCACCGATCCGTAGAGCCACGCGTGAGGAGGCGTAGGGGAGGGAGGGAGGGAGGGAGGGGAGGGGAACCTTTCTTGGGCTGCTGGCGATGGGGATCGCTGCTTCTGCTACGACGGCGGAGGCCGCGCTTCCGCTCCCTGGTTCGGGGCGGCGGGGCGACGGACGATGGTGTCGGGGCGGCGGGGCGACGGTGGTGTCGGGGCGGCGTCGAGGGCGGTGGGGCGACGGTGGTGTTGGGGCGGCGTCGAGGGCGGCGGGGCGACGGTGGTGTTGGGGCGGCGCTGGGGCGGCGGGGCAACGGTGGCGTCGGGGCGGCGTCGAGGGCGGCGGGGCGACGGTGGTGTCGGGGCGGCGCTGGGGCGGCCGGGCAACGGTGGCGTCGAGGGCGGCGGGGTGACGGTGGTGTCGGGGCGGGGCGACGGTGGCGTCGGGAGAGGAGATCGGGGAAGGGGATCACGGGCGAGGGCGAGGGAGAGAGAGGGGATCGGTACGAAGTAGGGGCGCACAATACTAATGGCGCACCACCCCTCGGTGCACCATAAGTACATTAGTAGTTTTGCAAAAAAAGGAATAAAAAAATAATAAAAAAACAACATTAGTGGCGCACTCTCTGGCAGGTGCGCCATTACTAGTTACAACTAGTAATGACGCACTACCTATGGATGCGCCATTAGTATGTTTGGACAGGCGCACTAGTTCAAAAAAAATTTGATACTAATGGCGCACCGTGTGCCAGGCGCGCATTAATAGTTTCAACTCTAATGGCGCATCAGAAGGTGGTGCACCATTAGTATATACTAATGGCGCACCACTTGTCTGGTGCGCCATTAGTGTCAATCCCATCTATAGCCTTTTTTCTAGTAGTGGTTAGCGCTTTGCTCAGCCCCTCTTATAGCGTTGTTAGTTGCAGGTGAAGTTGAAGATTGCTCCATGGTGGACAGGATTATGTTGGGATATCACAATATCTCTTATTTAATTAATGCATCTATATACTTGGTAAAGGGTGGAAGACTCGGCCTTATGCCTGGTGTTTTGTTCCACTCTTGTCGCCCTAGTTTCCGTCATATCGGTGTTATGTTCCCGGATTTTGCGTTCCTTACGCGGTTGGGTGATTTATGGGACCCCCTTGACAGTTCGCTTTGAATAAAACTCCTCCAGCAAGGCCCAACCTTGGTTTTACCATTTGCCTCACCTAGCCTTTTTTCCCTTGGGTTTCCGGAGCCCGAGGGTCATCTTTATTATAGCCCCCCCCCCCCGGCCAGTGCTTCTCTAAGTGTTGGTCTGAACCGAGCAACCTGCGGGGCCACCTTGGGGAAACTCGAGGTCTGGTTTTACTCGTAGTTTGACTTATCCGGTGTTGCCCTGAGAACGAGATATGTGCAGCTCCTATCGGGATTGTCGGCGCATCGGGCGGCTTTGCTGGTCTTATTTTACCATTGTCGAAATGTCTTGTAAACCGGGATTCTGAGTCTGATCGGGTCTTCCTGGGAGAAGGTATATCCTTCGTTGGTCACGAGAGCTTATCATGGGCTAAGTTGGGACACCCCTGCAGGATATAAACTTTCGAAAGTCGTGCCCGCGGTTATGTGGTAGATGGGAATTTGTTAATGTCCGATTGTAGATAACTTGACACCAGATCCGAATTAAAACGCATCAACCGTGTGTGTAGCCATGATGGTCTCTTTTCGGCGGAGTCCGGGAAGTGAACACGGTTCTGGGTTATGTTTGACGTAAGTAGGAGTTCAGGATCACCTCTTGATAATTGCTAGCTTCACGACCGTTCCTTTGCTTCTCTTCTCGCTCTTATTTGCGTTTGTTAGCCACTATGTATGCTTAGTCGCTGCTGCAACCTCACCACTTTACCCCTTCCTTTCCCATTAAGCTTTGCTAGTCTTGATACCCATGGTAATGGGATTGCTGAGTCCTCGTGGCTCACAGATTACTACAACAATAGTTGCAGGTACAGGTTTTGCAATGATCATGATGCGAGAGTGATGTTTGCTTGTTTTGGAGTTCTTCTTCTGCTTCTTCTTCGATCAGGGGATAGGATCCAGGTCGGCAGCCTGGGCTAGCAGGGTGGATGTCATTTGAGCTTCTGTTTGTGTTTCATCCGTAGTCAGATGTTGCTCTTATGTAATATGATGTTGTATTCATGTGGCATTGTATGCCTTTTGTATGTATCCCCATCTATTATGTAATGTTGATGTAATGATATCCACCTTGCAAAAGCGTTTCAATATGCGGGTCTATCCTTGGTGGGACCTTCGAGTTCCTTTTGGATAGGGTCGCATATTGGACATGACACTATAGTTCCTTATGTTAAACATGAAATTGTTGCTATTGCACCCACGCATGATAGTCCTATTATCTTTTTGAATTCTCCCGACTACACCATATTGGAGAAGTTTGTGCTTATTAAGGATTATATTGATGGGTTGCCTTTTACCATTGCACATGATGATTTTGATAGATATAATATGTATGTGCTTGCTGCTCCTACTTGCAATTATTATGGGAGAGGAACTACATCTCCACCTCTCTATGTTTCCAATATGATAGAATTGCAAGAAACTGCTTATACTATGCATTGACCTTTACTTGGTGTGCATGAATTGTTCTTTTATGAGATGCCGATGCATAGGAAGAGAGTTAGACTTAGTTGTTGCATGATATATGTTACTTTGTGCTCACTAGTAAATTACAAATCATTGTTAATTAAAATTGGCTTTGATATACCTTGGGATCTGGGTGGATCCATTACTTGAGCACTATATGCCTAGCTTAATGGCTTTAAAGAAAGCGCTGCCAGGGAAACAACCCGGAAGTTTTAGAGAGTCATTTATTTATGTTGAGTGCTTTCATATAGTTTAAAAACAAAAAAATAAAGAGGGGAACCTAAAAACTTTTCAAAAAGGAAAGTGAAAGTGAGAGAGACAAGCATTGTTGAAGTGGGAGAGCTCCTTGAACTTTGTTCATGCTCACGAAAACTTTGTGAATCTTGATTACAGAAACTTTTCATCAAAAATAATTATCCCCTTTTACAATTCCTTTGTATAATAAAAATAATGTGCCAAGGTTTGCCTTTAGGATGTTTACAATGCTTGTTGGTTTGTACAGTGCAGGACAGAAACATTGGCTGTAGTGCGTGATTTTATATTTTAACTGGAACATCAATTGGTTCTGATTCATTTTGCACTGTCTTGCTATACAACTTGTTTATTTTCATAATTTTGGTAGAACTTTTGGGGTACCAGAAGTATGGTGGATGCTCAGATTGCTACAGACTGTTCTGTTTTTGACAGATTCTGTTTTTTGATGCATAGTTTGCTTGTTTTGATGAATCTATCAATTTATATTAGTGGATTAAGCCATGGAAAAGCTATATTACAGTAGACACAATGCAAAAACAAATATAAATTGGTTTTCAACAGTACTTAGAGTGGTGATTTGCTTTATTATACTAACGGATCTTACCGAGTTTTCTGTTGAAGCTTTGTGTGGATGAAGTGTCTAAACAAGGAGGTCTCGATATGAGGAAAAGGAAGAGAGGCAAGAGCTCAATCTTGGGGATGCCCGAGGAACCCCAAGTAAATATCCAAGGAGACTCAAGCGTCTAAGCTTGGGGATGCCCCGGAAGGCATCCCCTCTTTCTTCAACAAGTATCGGTATGTTTTCGTATTCGTTTCGTTCGTGCGATATGTGCAAGTCTTGGAGCGTCTTTTGCATTTAGCTTTCATTTTTATTATATGCACCATGCTAGTATGAGATAGTCCTTGGTCAATTTATAGAATGCTCATTGCACTTCACTTAAATCTTTTGAGTATGGCTTTAAAGAATGCTTCACGTGCTTCACTTATATCATTTGAAGTTTGGATTGCCTGTTTCTCTTCACATAGAAAACCGCCATTTGTAGAATGCTCTTTTGCTTCACTTATATTTGTTAGAGTGTGGGCATATCCTTTGTAGAAAGAATTAGACTCTCTTGATTCACTTATATCTATTTAGAGAGATGACAGGAATTGGTCATTCACATGGTTAGTCATAAAATCCTACATAAATTTGTAAGATCGCTGAATATGATATGTTTGATTCCTTGCAATAGTTTTGCGATATAAAGGTGGTGATATTAGAGTCATGCTAGTGGGTGGTTGTGGATTAGTAGAAATACTTGTGTTGAGGTTTGTGATTCCCATAGCATGCACGTATGGTGAACCGCTTTGTGATGAAGTTGGAGCACAAGTTTATTTATTGATTGTCTTATGAGTAGCGGTCGGGGACGAGCGATGGTCTTTTCCTACCAATCTATCCCCCTAGGAGCATGCGTGTAGTACTTTGTTTTCAATGGCTTGTAGATTTTTGCAATAAGTATATGAGTTATTTATGACTAATGTTGAGTCTGTGGATTATACGCACTCTCACCCTTCCATCATTGCTCGCCTCTTCGGTACCGTGCATTGCCCTTTCTCACCTCGAGAGTTGGTGCAAACTTCGCCGGTGCAATCAAACCCCGTGATACGATACGCTCTGTCACACATAAGCCTCCTTATATCTTCCTCAAAACAGCCACCATACCTACCTATCATGGCATTTCCATAGCCATTCCGAGATATATTGCCATGCAACTTCCATCATCATCATATACATGACTTGCGCTTTTCATTGTCATATTGCTTTGCATGATCGTAAGATAGCTAGCATGATGTTTTCATGGCTTGTCTGTGTTTTGATGTCATTGCTATGCTAGATCATTGCACATCCCGGTACACTGCCGGAAGCATTCATATAGAGTCATATCTTTGTTCTAGATATCGAGTTTTAATATTAAGTTGTAAGTAAATAAAAGTGTGATGATCATCATTATTAGAGCATTGCCCCAGTGAGGAAAGGATGAAGGAGACTATGATTCCCCCACAAGTCAGGATGAGACTCCGGACTTTATGAAAAATAAAAGAGGCCAAAGAAGCCCAAATAAAAAAAAGAGGATAAAAAAGCCCACCAAAACGAAAGAAAAAATATAAAAAGGAGAGAAAATAAAAGAAAAAATGAGAGAAAAAGAGAGAAGGGGCAATGTTACTATCCTTTTACCACACTTGTGCTTCAAAGTAGCACCATGTTCTTCATAGAGAGAGCCTCCTGTGCTTTCACTTACATATACTAGTGGGAATTTTCATTATAGAACTTGGCTTGTATATTCCGATGATGGGCTTCCTCAAATGCCCGAGGTCTTCATGAGCAAGCAAGTTGGATGCACACCCACTTAGTTTTTAGTTTGAGCTTTCATACACTTATAGCTCTAGTGCATCTGTTGCATGGCAATCCCTACTCACTCACATTGATATCTATTGATGGGCATCTCCATAGCCCGTTGATACGCCTAGTCGATGTGAGACTTTCTCCTTTTTGTCTTCTCCACATTGATGGGGAACGTAGCAGAAATTCAAAATTTTCCTACGTATCACCAAGATCTATCTATGGAGAGACCAGCAACGAATAGAAAGGAGAGTGCATCTACATACCCTTGTAGATCGCTAAGCGGAAGCGTTCAAGTGAACGGGGTTGATGGAGTCGTACTCGTCGTGATTCAGATCACCGATGATCCTAGTGCCGAACGGACGGCACCTCCGCGTTCAACACACGTACAGCTCGACGATGTCTCCCACGCCTTGATCCAGCAAGGAGAGAGGGAGAGGTTGAGGAAGACTCCATCCAGCAGCAGCACAACGGCGTGGTGGTGATGGAGGAGCGTGGCAATCCTGCAGGGCTTCGCCAAGCACCTACGGGAGAGGAGGAGGTGTCACGGGAGGGAGGGAGGCGCCAAGGGCTCAGGTATGGATGCCCTCCCTCCCCTCCACTATATATAGGGGCAGGGGAGAGGGGGGAGGCGCAGCCTTTCCCCCTCCTCCAAGGAAGGGGTGCGGCTAAGGAGGGGGGAGGAGTCCATCCTCCCCAAGGCACCTCGGAGGTGCCTTCCCCCTTTAGGACTCTCCCCTTTTTCCTTTATCTTGGCGCATGGGCCTCTAGGGGCTGGTGCCCTTGGCCCATGTAGGCCAAGGCGCACCCCCTACAGCCCATGTGGCCCCCCGGGGCAGGTGGCCCCACCCGGTGGGCCCCCGGGACCCTTCCGGTGGTCCCGGTACAATACCGATGACCCCGAAACTTGTCCCGATGGCCGAAACAGGACTTCCTATATATAAATCTTTACCTCCGGACCATTCCGGAACTCCTCGTGACGTCCGGGATCTCATCCGGGACTCCGAACAACATTCGGTAACCACATACAAGCTTCCTTTATAACCCTAGCGTCATCGAACCTTAAGTGTGTAGACCCTACGGGTTCGGGAGACATGCAGACATGACCGAGATGTTCTCCGGTCAATAACCAACAGCGGGATCTGGATACCCATGTTGGCTCCCACATGTTCCACGATGATCTCATCGGATGAACCACGATGTCAAGGACTCAATCAATCCCGTATACAATTCCCTTTGTCTAGCGGTATGGTACTTGCCCGAGATTCGATCGTCGGTATACCGATACCTTGTTCAATCTCGTTACCGGCAAGTCTCTTTACTCGTTCCGTAACACATCATCCCGTGATCAACCCCTTGGTCACATTGTGCACATTATGATGATGTCCTACCGAGTGGGCCTAGAGATACCTCTCCGTTTACACGGAGTGACAAAATCCCAATCTCGATTCGTGCCAACCCAACAGACACTTTCAGAGATACCCGTAGTGTACCTTTATAGCCACCCAGTTACGTTGTGACGTTTGGCACACTCAAAGCACTCCTACGGTATCCGGGAGTTGCACAATCTCATGGTCTAAGGAAATGATACTTGACATTAGAAAAGCTTTAGCATACGAACTACATGATCTTGTGCTAGGCTTAGGATTGGGTCTTGTCCATCACATCATTCTCCTAATGATGTGATCCCATTATCAACGACATCCAATGTCCATGGTCAGGAAACCGTAACCATCTATTGATCAACGAGCTAGTCAACTAGAGGCTTACTAGGGACATGGTGTTGTCTATGTATCCACACATGTATCTGAGTTTCCTATCAATACAATTCTAGCATGGATAATAAACGATTATCATGAACAAGGAAATATAATAATAATCAATTTATTATTGCCTCTAGGGCATATTTCCAACAGTCTCCCACTTGCACTAGAGTCAATAATCTAGTTCACATCGATATGTGATTAACACTCAAGGTCACATCCCCATGTGACTAACACCCAAAGAGTTTACTAGAGTCAATAATCTAGTTCACATTTACCATGTGATTAACACTCGATGAGTTCTGGGTTTGATCATGTTATGCTTGTGAGAGAGGTTATAGTCAACGGGTCTGAACCTTTCAGATCCGTGTGTGCTTTACAAATCTCTATGTCATCTCCTAGATGCAGCTACCACGTTCTATTTGGAGCTATTCCAAATAACTGTTCTACTTGGAGCTATTCTAAATTGTTGCTCCAATATACGTATCCGGTATCTCTACTCAGAGCTATCCGGACAGGTGTTAAGCTTGCATCGACGTAACCCTTTACGACGAACTCTTTTACCACCTCCATAATTGAGAAAATTCCTTAGTCCACTAGTTACTAAGGATAACTTTGACCGCTGTCCTGCGATCCATTCTTGGATCACCCTTGTACCCCTTGACTGACTCATGGTAAAGCACACTTCAGGTGCGGTACACAGCATAGCATACTGTAGAGCCTATGTCTTAAGCATAGGGGACGACCTTCGTTCCTTTCTCTCTATTCTGCCATGGTCGAGCTTTAAGTCTTAACTTCATACCTTACAACTCAGGCAAGAACTCCTTCTTTGACTGATCCATCTTGAACACCTTCAAGATCACGTCAAGGCATGTGCTCATTTGAAAGTACTATTAAGCGTTTTGATCTATCCTTATAGATCTTGATGCTCAATGTTCAAGTAGCTTAATCCAGGTTTTCCATTGAAAACACTTTCCAAATAACCCTATATGCTTTCCAGAAATTCTACGTCATTTCTGATCATTAATATGTCAACAACATATACTCATCAGAAATTCTATAGTGCTCCCACTCACTTCTTTGGAAATACAAGTTTCTCATAAACTTTGTATACACCCAAAATCTTTGATCATCATCAAAGCATACATTCCAACTCCGAGATGCTCACTCCAGTCCTCAGAAGGATTGCTGGAGCTTTGCATACTTATTAGCATATTTCAGGATAGACAAAAACTTTCCGGTTGTATCACATACAACCTTTCCTCAAGAATCATCGAGGAAACAATGTTTTGACATCCTATCTGCAAGATTTCATAAATAATGCAGTAATTGCTAATACAATTCCAACAGACTCTTAGCATCGCTACGAGTGAGAAAGTCTCATCGTAGTCAACTCCTTGAACTTGTCGAAAAACATCTTAACGACAAGTCGAGCTTTCTCAATGGTGACACTTACCATCATTGTCTGTCTTCCTTTCAAAATCCATATGTACCTAACAGCCTTACGACCATCAAGTAGTTCTTCCAAAGTCTACACTTTGTTTTCATACATGGATCCTCTCTCGGGTTGTATCGGAATCCGGGCCCACCATCGCTTCTTCATAGCTCGTAGGTTCATTGTTGTCTAGCAACATGACTTCCAAGACAGGATTACGTACCGCTCTGAAGTAGTACGTATCCTTGTCATCCCACGAGGTTCGGTAGTGACTTGATCCGAAACTTCATGATCACTATCATAAGCTTCCACTTCAGTTGGTGTACGTGCCACAGGAACAACTTCCTGTGCCCTACTACACACTTGTTGAAGTGATGGTTCAATAACCTCATCAAGTCTCCACCATCCTCCCACTCAACTTTTCGAGAGAAACTTTTCCTCGAGAAAGGACCCGATTCTAGAAACAATTCATATTGCTTTCGGATCTGAATTAGGAGGTATACCCAACTGTTTTGGGTGTCCTATGAAGATGTACTTTATCCGCTTTGGGTTCGAGCTTAATCCTGAAACTTTTTCACATAAGCGTCGCAGCCCCAAACCTTTAAGAAACGACAACTTAGGTTTCTCTAAACCATAATTCATACGGTGTCGTCTCAACGAAATTATGTGGTGCCCTATTTAAAGTGAATGTGGTTGTCTCTAATGCCTAACCCATGAACGATAGTGGTAACTCGATAAGAGACATCATGGTATGCACCATATCTAATAGGGTGCAACTATGACGTTTGGACACACCATCACACTATGGTGTTCCAGGCTGTATTAGTTGTGAAACAATTTCCACAATGTCTTAATTCTGTGCCAAACTCGTAATTCAGATATTCATCTCTATGATCATATCATAGATCTTTTATCCTCTTGTCACGACGACCTTTCAACTTCACACTGAAATTACTTGAACCTTTCAATAATTCAGACTCGTGATTCATCAAGTAAATATACTCAACATCTACTCGAATCATCTGTGAAGTAAGAACATAACGATATTCACTGCATGCCTCAGCACTCATTGGACTGCACACATCAAAATGTGTTACTTCCAACAAGTTGCTATCTTGTTCCATCTTACTGAAAACGAGGCTTTTCAGTCATCTTGCCCATGTGGTATGATTTGCATGTCACAAGTGATTCAAAATCAAGTGAGTCAAAACGGTCCATTTACATGGAGTTTCTTCATGCATATACACCAATAGACATGGTTTGCATGTCTCAAACTTTTCAAAAACGAGTGAGCCCAAAGATCCATCAATATGGAGCTTCTTCATGTGTTTTATACCGATATGACTTACGTGGCAGTGCCACAAGTAGGTGGTACTATCATTACTATCTTTTGGCATGAACATGTGTATCACTACGATCGAGATTTAATAAACCATTCATTTTAGGTGTAAGACCATTGAAGGTATTATTCAAATAAACAGAGTAACCATTATTCTCCTTAAATGAATAACCGTATTGCGATAGACGTAATCCAATCATGTCTATGCTCAACGCAAACACCAAATAACAATTATTTAGGTTTAACACCAATCTCTTTGGTAGAGGGAGCGTGCGATGCTTGATCATATCAAGCTTGAAAAAACTTCCAACACATATCGTCAGCTCACCTTTAGCTAGTCTCCATTTATTCCGTAGCCTTTTGTTTCGAGTTACTAACACTTAGCAACCGAACCGGTGTCTAACACCCTGGTGCTACTAGGAGTACTAGCAAAGTACACATTAACACAATCTATATCCAATATACTTCTATCGACCTTGCCAGCCTTCTTATCTACCAAGTATCTAGGGTAATTCTGCTCTAGTGGTTGTTCCCCTTATTACAGAAGCACTTAGTCTCGGGTTTGGGTTTTACCTTGGGTTTCTTCACTAGAGCAGCAGCTGATTTGCCATTTCATGAAGTATCCCTTTGTTCCCTTGCCCTTCTTGAAACTAGTGGTTTCACCAACCATCAACAATTGATGCTCCTTCTTGATTTCTACTTTCGCGGTGTCAAACATCGCGAATACCTCAAGGATCATCATATCTATCCCTGATATGTTATAGTTCATCACGAAGCTCTAACAGCTTGGTGGCAATGACTTTGGAGAACCATCACTGTCTTATCTGGAAGATCAACTCCCACTCGATTCAAATGATTGTTGTACTCAGACAATCTGAGCACAAGCTCAACAATTGAGCTTTTCTCCTTAGTTTGCAGGTTAAGAAAGTCATCGGAGGTCTTATACCTCTTGACTTGGGCACGAGCCTGAAATCCCAATTTCAGCCCTCGAAACATCTCGTATGTTCCGCGACATTTCGAAAAACGTCTTTGGTGTCTCAACTCTAAACCGTTTCACTGAACTATCACGTAGTTATCAAAACGTGTACAAACGACGTTTGGGGTTCAGCACACTGAGCGGTGCATTAAGGACATAAGCTTTCTATGAAGCAATGAGGACAATCCTCAGTTTACGGACCTAGTCCGCATAATTGCTACTATCAACTTTCAACTATATTTTCTCTAGGAACATATCTAAACAGTAGAACTATAGCGTGAGCTACGACATAATTTGTAAAAACCTTTTGACTATGTTCAGGATAATTAAGTTCATCTTATGAACTCCCACTCAGATAGACATCCCTCTAGTCATCTAAGTGATTACATGATCCAAGTCAAACTAGGCCGTGTCCGATCATCACGTGAGACGGACTAGTCATCATCGGTGAACATCTTCATGTTGATCGTATCTTCTATACGACTCATGCTCGACCTTTCGGTCTCCGTGTTCCGAGGCCATGTCTGTACATGCTAGGCTCGTCAAGTTAACCCTAAGTGTTTCGCGTGTGTTCCGAGGCCATGTCTGTACATGCTAGGCTCGTCAACACCCGTTGTATTTGAACGTCTAAATAAAACACCCGATCATCACGTGATGTTTTGAAACAGCGAACTGTCGCAACGGTGCACAGTTAGGGGAGAACACTTCTTGAAATTGTTGTAAGGGATCATCTTATTTACTACCGTCGTTCTAAGAAAATAAGATGCATAAACATGATAAACATCACATGCAATCAAATAGTGACATGATATGGCCATCATCACTTTGCTCCTTTTGATCTCCATCTTCGGGGCTCCATGATCATCATCGTCACCGGCATGACACCATGATCTCCATCATCATGATCTCCATCATCGTGTCTTCATGAAGTTGCCTCGCCAACTATTACTTCTACTACTATGGCTAACGGTTAGCAATAAAGTAAAGTAATTACATGACGTTTAAGTTGACACGCAGGTCACAAATAAATAAAGACAACTCCTATGGCTCCTGCCGGTTGTCATACTCATCAACATGCAAGTCGTGATTCCTATTACAAGAACATGATCAATCTCATACATCACATATATCATTCATCACATCCTTTTTGGCCATATCACATCACATAGCATACCCTGCAAAAACAAGTTAGACGTCCTCTAATTGTTGTTTGCATGTTTTACGTGGCTGCTATGGGTTTCTAGCAAGAACGTTTCTTACCTACGCATGAACCACAACGTGATATGCCAATTGCTATTTACCCTTCATAAGGACCCTTTTCATCGAATCCGATCCGACTAAAGTGGGAGAGACAGACACCCGCCAGCCACCTTATGCAACTAGTGCATGTTTGTCGGTGGAACCGGTCTCACGTAAGCGTACGTGTAAGGTTGGTCCGGGCCGCTTCATCCCACGATGCCGTCGAATCAAGATAAGACTAGTAACGGCAAGCATATTGAACAATATCGACGCCCACAACTACTTCGTGTTCTACTCGTGCAAAGAATCTACGCAATAGACCTAGCTCATGATGCCACTGATGGGGAACGTAGCAGAAATTCAAAATTTTTCTACGTATCACCAAGATCTATCTATGGAGAGACCAGCAACGAGTAGAAAGGAGAGTGCATCTACATACCCTTGTAGATCGCTAAGCGGAAGCGTTCAAGTGAACGGGGTTGATGGAGTCGTACTCGTCGTGATTCAGATCACCGATGATCCTAGTGCCGAACGGACGGCACCTCCGCGTTCAACACACGTACAGCTCGACGATGTCTCCCACACCTTGATCCAGCAAGGAGAGAGGGAGAGGTTGAGGAAGACTCCATCCAGCAGCAGCACAACGGCGTGGTGGTGATGGAGGAGCGTGGCAATCCTGCAGGGCTTCGCCAAGCACCTACGGGAGAGGAGGAGGTGTCACGGGAGGGAGGGAGGCGCCAAGGGCTCAGGTATGGATGCCCTCCCTCCCCTCCACTATATATAGGGGCAGGGGAGAGGGGGGAGGCGCAGCCTTGCCCCCTCCTCCAAGGAAGGGGTGCGGCTAAGGAGGGGGGAGGAGTCCATCCTCCCCAAGGCACCTCGGAGGTGCCTTCCCCCTTTAGGACTCTCCCCTTTTTCCTTTATCTTGGCGCATGGGCCTCTAGGGGCTGGTGCCCTTGGCCCATGTAGGCCAAGGCGCACCCCCTACAGCCCATGTGGCCCCCCGGGGCAGGTGGCCCCACCCGGTGGGCCCCCGGGACCCTTCCGGTGGTCCCGGTACAATACCGATGACCCCGAAACTTGTCCCGATGGCCGAAACAGGACTTCCTATATATAAATCTTTACCTCCGGACCATTCCGGAACTCCTCGTGACGTCCGGGATCTCATCCGGGACTCCGAACAACATTCGGTAACCACATACAAGCTTCCTTTATAACCCTAGCGTCATCGAACCTTAAGTGTGTAGACCCTACGGGTTCGGGAGACATGCAGACATGACCGAGATGTTCTCCGGTCAATAACCAACAGCGGGATCTGGATACCCATGTTGGCTCCCACATGTTCCACTATGATCTCATCGGATGAACCACGATGTCAAGGACTCAATCAATCCCGTATACAATTCCCTTTGTCTAGCGGTATGGTACTTGCCCGAGATTCGATCGTCGGTATACCGATACCTTGTTCAATCTCGTTACCGGCAAGTCTCTTTACTTGTTCCGTAACACATCATCCCGTGATCAACCCCTTGGTCACATTGTGCACATTATGATGATTTCCTACCGAGTGGGCCCAGAGATACCTCTCCGTTTACACGGAGTGACAAAATCCCAATCTCGATTCGTGCCAACCCAACAGACACTTTCAGAGATACCCGTAGTGTACCTTTATAGCCACCCAGTTACGTTGTGACGTTTGGCACACTCAAAGCACTCCTACGGTATCCGGGAGTTGCACAATCTCATGGTCTAAGGAAATGATACTTGACATTAGAAAAGCTTTAGCATACGAACTACATGATCTTGTGCTAGGCTTAGGATTGGGTCTTGTCCATCACATCATTCTCCTAATGATGTGATCCCGTTATCAACGACATCCAATGTCCATGGTCAGGAAACCATAACCATCTATTGATCAACGAGCTAGTCAACTAGAGGCTTACTAGGGACATGGTGTTGTCTATGTATCCACACATGTATCTGAGTTTCCTATCAATACAATTCTAGCATGGATAATAAACGATTATCATGAACAAGGAAATATAATAATAATCAATTTATTATTGCCTCTAGGGCATATTTCCAACACACATAACCCCCACCATCATATTCTATTCCACCTATAGTGCTATGTTCATGGCTCACGCTCATGTATTGCATGAAAGTTGAAAAAGTTTGAGATTATTAAAGTATGAAACAATTTCTTAGCTTGTCATCGGGGTTGTGCATGATTAAATACTTTGTGTGATGAAGATAGAGCAACAGCCAGACTATATGATTTTGTAGGGATAACTTTCTTTGGCCATGTTATTTCGAAAAGACATGATTGCTTTATTGGTACGCTCGAAGTATTATTGTTTTTATGTCAAATGATAGACTATTGCTTTGAATCACTCGTGTCTTAATATTCATGCCATGATTAGACATATGATCAAGATTATGCTAGGTAGCATTCCACGTCAAAAATTATCTTTTTTATCATTTACCTACTCGAGGACGAGCAGGAATTAAGCTTGGGGATGCTGATACGTCTCTGTCGTATCTATAATTTTTTATTATTCCATGCCAATATTATCCAACTTTCATATACTTTTGGCAACTTTTTATATTATTTTTTGGGACTAACATATTGATCCAGTGCCCAGTGCCAGTTCCTGTTTGTTGCATGTTTTATGTTTCGCAGAAACCCAATATCAAACGGAGTCCAAACGGGATAAAAACGGATGGATAATTATTTTGGAATATTTGTGATTTTTGCGAGGAAGAATCAACGCGAAACGGTGCCCGGGGTGGCCACGAGAGTGGCCCACGCCACCATTCCAGGTGGGCGCGCCCCCCACTCTCATGGGCCACCCGTAAGGCGGTTGATGCCCTTCTTTGGCCACAAGAAAGCTAATTTTTGGAAAATGATCTGGGCGAAGGTTTCAATCCAATCGGTGTTACGGATCTCCAGATATAAAGGAGACGATGCCAGGGCAGAATCCCAGAACGCAGAAACAAAGAGATAGATCCAATCCCGGAGGGGCTCTCGCCCCTCACAAGCCATGGGAGCCAAGGACCAGAGGGGAAACCCTTCTCCCATCTAGGGAGGAGGTCAAGGAAGAAGAAGAAGAAGAAGGTGGGCTCTCCCCCCCTTGCTTCCGGTGGCGCCGAAGCGCTGCCGGGGGCCATCATCATCACCGCGATCTTCACCAACACCTCCGCCATCTTCACCAACATCTCCATCACCTTCCCCCTTCTATATTCAGCGGTCCACTCTCCCGCAACCCGCTGTACCCTCTACTTGAACATGGTGCTTTATGCTTCATATTATTTTCCAATGCTGTGTCGCCATCCTATGATGTCTGAGTAGATTTTCGTTGTCTTATCGGTGATTGATGAATTGCTATGATTGGTTTGAGTTGCATGTTTTATTATTGGTGTTGTCCTATTGTGCCCTCCGTGTCACGCAAGCGTGAGGGATTCCTGCCGTAGGGTTTGCAATATGTTTATGATTTGCTTATGGTGGATGGCGTGAGTGAACAGAAGCACAGACCCGAGTAAGTGGGTTGTTTGCGTATGGGATAAAGGGGACTTGATACTTTAATGCTATGGTTGGGTTTTACCTTAATGAATCTTTAGTAGTTGCGGATGCTTGATAGAGTTTCAATCATAAGTGCATATGATCCAAGTAGAGAAAGTATGTTAGCTTATGCCTCTCCCTCAAATAGAATTGCAACAGTGATTACCTGTCTAGTTATCGATTGCCTTGGACAAATAACTTTCTCGTAACAAAAAGCTCTCTACTAATACTTACTTTATTGCTTCTTTATCTAAACAACCCCTAGTTTTTATTTACGCGTTCTTTACTTTCTTGCAAACCTATCCAACAACACCTACAAAGTACTTCTAGTTTCATGCTTGTTCTAGGTAAAGCGAACGGCAAGCGTGCATAGAGTCGTATTAGTGGCCGATAGGACTTGAGAGAGTATTTTTTTTCTACCTTTAGCTCCTCGTTGGGTTCGACACTCTTACTTATCGAAAGAGGCTACAACTATCCCATATACTTGCGGGTTATCACTCCTCCTCCGCATCGTCAGCAACGACAGAAGACAGATGCCGCCGCTCCGGCTCCTTCGGTGCGTCAGAGCACTCCGCCTCCTTCTCCGCCTCATAAGCAAAAATGGAAGAGAGACGCCACCTCTCCGGTGGCTAGCAGTACAAGCAGAGGCGGGAGGCGGCAATTCAGATACGGTCCATCTCTCAAGCCTCTAGAAAAGTTACCATACGAGATGACCGAGAAGGAAAACGCGAAGATCTGTAAAGCCCAAGCGAGGGATTTTTTTCAAAGAAACCTCCACCTCCGAAGGAGATGATAGATCCGGTGAAAGCGAAGCAGACTATCAATGCCCTGAAGCGACCACCACCGCCTCCGCTGGATTCCAACTATTTCTGCGCTCTTAAAAGGACATATCAAGATGCGCGGTGGTCGGGAACTACTTCCAGTGATAAAAGGTTAGCAGAACGAAGAAGTGGGAAAAAATTCCCCAGCTCGGCGAACAGGCGAACCAATCGTGCCCCCCGCTCAAGGTGTCTAGCGATATCGTTGCTAATCTGCCGGGGATGGTGCCCGGTACCAATCCTGGTGATTACTTGGGCGATGATATAGAGTTTGAAACAATGAAGGTGGACGAATTCAGATACCAGTACGGGAAGCCTCTCGTCAAAGATGGAAGTCCTCATCTAACAACGATGATGTGAAGAATCCATCGATGGTACATGAAACCTGCAGCGAGTCTGGGAAGGATACTTTGACGATGAGAATTAAAGGGGAGCACGACCTCGTTGGAACTGGTCTGTTCTTTGTTGAATTTGATGAGTGATTCCAGTTATACAATCAAAAGGCCCTCGACAAAACACTCGTGACTTGCTACTGTTTTTACGTGCTACTTCTGTAATTAAGTCTCTCTATATAGCTCAGCTCTTTCATTGCATGTGTATATATAATTATCCTCACTATATTATGCAGATTGAAGATCTTTGAATGCAGAAAAGCACAAATCTATGACATTGGGTTCATTAACCCAAATATCATACATGAATGGACGGTTCAAAAGAATATCACAGAAACCGAGGACAACTTGCTACAATCGTTGCTCAAAAATCAAAACAAAGATAAAATACTCTTTCCTTACAACTTCAAGTGAGTGTTATTGTCTTGTGCATATTTGGTTTCCCTTATTACTCGAGGTTATAGTAATGTAATTGATGAGTTATGCATGCATGCGCAGTTTCCACTTTATACTCCTAGAGATTAAGCTTGAGCGTGGGGTAGTAACCGTCTTAGACTCGAGGCGAAAAGATTCCGATGACTATGCGGACATGACTCAAATGCTCTAGAAGTAAGTTCAGTCGATCATTATCGCACCATATCGGCAACTTTGTTCATTTCCTGATATCAAGTAATTATTTTCTTTGTATGGCAGGGTTTGGAAAAAGTTCACCATAATTATTCCGGGACTGTCGGGCGAGCTGTGATTTACACACCTGAAAGTAAGTACTACTACCTAGTTCCGCGCATCTCCCATTGATTCTATCTAGTTTCATCAATACCATTTAGCATGCTTGCTTATCAGTTTGATTGACCTCTATTTCTCGTAAAGTGCTTGTGGCAAGAAGGCGGGAATGATTTTTGTGGATACTACATTTGCAAGTTCATCCGCCACTCGACCTATGAGCGGGGCTACTCTGAAAAACAATTTGAAGTGTGTAAGCAAAAACATTCACAATTTTATTTTATTACCATCATTTGTGTTGAGTTTCATTCATATACATGTATTGACCCTCTTCTTCAATCTAGATCTGGCAGATGCGGGATGAACTCCTACCACAAGATCACATAGGAGCAATTCAAGAGGAATTGTGGGGATTCTTTCTTGACCACGTCATCGATAAAGCCGGAGAATACCATGTGGAAATTGATATAGACATGAGATGTTAGGGATTGTAAGAGATCTTATATTGTATATATGTAGCTAGTAGCATCGGATAGATATACGAAAACTTGTCGTTCGACAAATCTCTCAGAGAAAGAGAGGTGCACTCCTCTCTTTATATGTTCATGAAAATCTTGTGTAACTAATGGTTCCTTCATTTGCTTACTAGCTAGCATGTCAATTTCTCTCTATATGTATAGTAGCTAGCGTCGACCAAGCACGGAGATAAGAGAGGTCACTTCTCTCTATTAGCTAGCTAACACAATATATGAAACCCCTAAATTACCCTCCAAAAACCCCTAACCAACAAAAACCCCTGCTCCTGCTAGCTGCTGATGCGTGGATGCCTTTTGGTCTCGGTTGGTGTTACCAACCGGGACTAAGGGTGCTCCTACCTGGCCGCCCCGCAGCGGCCACGTGGAGCCCTTTCTGTCCCGGTTCGTAAGCGAACCGGGACTAAAGGTTCTGGGCTTTAGTCCCGACCCTTTAGTCACTGTTCCAGAACCGAGGCTAATGGGCCTCTAGAACCGAGACAAATGGCCCATTTTCTACTAGTGAAAGCCCCCCCCCCTTATAGGTGTATGACTCTGCAGAGCTACTATCGAGTGCGAGGGTGATGCTTCGTATTCCACTACCGATGGTATCTCTATAGTGTAGCACATTAGGTGTGGTTTACCGAGGGTGATTTCCTCGCACACTCACCACTTCTGATGATGACTCTGTCGTGAAACACCTCAAGTGTGAACCCATTGAGGGCGATTCCTCCAAGTTCACCCTACCGAGTGTGATTCCTTTGAGTTCACCTTGATGGTATGGACCCACAACTACTTTAACTTTTCCCCGTTAACTGTTACTGTGGGGCTAAAGGGACACGTGGTACCACCCCGGTAGAGTTGGACCTCAGTTCCCGAGAATCTATTTATAAGTCGGGTCGGCCCAATGGTACCCGCGAGAGTTATTTACGCACCACAACCGGGCAGGCAGATACCACCCCAGGAGAAGGATGGGCCTAGACCTTGTCATAAGACCGTGATACAGGATGACAGGAGCATTTATTGTCACCGCAAGCTCCCAACACACTAACAGATTTGGCTATATGATCTCAGTAGGCCTCTGGCCTTTTTGCACTAACCACCACGGGGCATAAGTTATGGGCACTCGGCGTCATACGATTCTCCCAAAAGCTCTTCAGATGTCAAAGTTCAAAGATGTGGGCTGATTGTTGGGGTGGACGGTAACCACATGTGCTTGTATAAGGAGGTGGTTTGGTCCCCGGCCAGTCACACAATGCTCAGGAGTACTTAATTAGGACGATTGGACAATGACCCCTTCGCACTTAGGATGTAGACCGGCGTGCTAACCTCTCTGTTGAGCCTAGGTAGGACTACGGCATGTCGACCAGCCGAGACCGGTCATGACCAGGAAAAGTGTGTCCAGCCAAAGTTAATCCAGCATGACGGGTAAGTTGGTGCACTCCTACAGGGAAGTAATCTATCTGAATAGCCATGTCCACAGTAACGGACGCTCGGAGTTGCATCCCAATCTACTACAACTAGAACTGGATACTTGTTGCACTGAACTTATATGATGGCTCTGGGATTGCTTCCTCGTGGGGTAGACGAGGAAGGATCTCTGGGTGTTGCTATTCTTTACTTGTTACTATATGATATGTTACTCTACTCTCTTCTGTTGCGCAAGACACTTCATGAGGCTAGTCTTGGTTAGGCTAGGTCTTCCCTTCTATTCTGACATTTCTGCAGTATATTCCTCAGACAAACCCTTCCCTTGATACTAATGCATACATATCGTAGATCTGATGTACGTCTTGCGAGTACTTTGGATGAGTACTCACGGTTGCTTTGCTACCTTTTTCACCTCTACCCGGTTGCTGCGATCAGATGATGGAACCCCAGAGCCAGCTGATCCCGCCGATGGCTACTACTACCCCGATGGAGCCTACTATTACGAGGAGATCGGTGACCAGGAGTAGTTAGGAGGCCCCAGCAAGAAGGCCTATGCCTTTTCGATCTAGATATTGATGTTTCGCTAGCCTTCTTAAGGTCAACTTGTCTATTTATGTCTGTACTCAGATATTGTTGCTTTCGCTGACTTATGTATTCGGGTCCTCGTGGCCCTGGCTTGTAATTTAAATCTTTATGTTTGAATTTGTGTCTAGAGTTGTGTTGTGATATATTTCCGTGAGTCTCTGACATAGATCGTGCATGTTTGCATGTATGATTAGTGCACTGTCGAGGCTGGGATGTCATAGAATATTACTTGGGTCTTATTAGGGATAGCCTTATTCCCAAATAATATTTGTAAAAGGTTTGGTTTCTACCAGAGCTAGCTAGGGTTTCAACTAACTGCATCGGGATTTTATCCCTTCTAGGCAAACAATCAAACAATCAAAGTCAACCACTATCAAACCCTAGGCTGTCATTGGTATTTCTTAGAAAAATGTTAATTCCCCGTGGAAGTTTTAACATACCAGATTTGAAAAAAAAATCTGAGATGTGACAATTGCACTAGGGAGTACTGGAGAACCCTAGTACTTATTGCCGTCTGCACGGGGAAACACTTAATCATCATTGTGGTAACTGGAGTGGCGACATACGGTGGTGACACGAGTGTACGTGGTAACTGGAGTGGGGACAAGTACTTTATATATCGGCTCCATCCATGCAAGATCATATCAAGTAGGATTTGTGATATGAATGTAGAGCTATGCCTTAGCACGTGTTGTCAGCATCATACTTGTGGTGATAACTTCAAATTAGTCAGCAAAAGAAAACACATAAAGTGAATCGAACCCGTGACGTCCTGTATCATCGTAAGAGCATCTCTAGCAGACCCGTAAAAATCCCTGACCCGCAAAATAACCACCAAAATGCAGGTCGGCACAGAAAATCCCGCCCGAAGAGACCCCGCAAACCCGTCCGGCCCATAAATATTTTTGACTGGCGCGGCAAAATCTCGATCCCAAGCCGCTAATACGCGGGTTCTCCCACCCCCCCTCCCCCCGGCCCGTCGGCGCCCTATATATAGCGAGAGCGGTTGGTCGCGAGGACATTTCAGCTCGCGCTTTTCCCCACCTACAACCTCCCCTCGCCCCGCCATGGGGCCGTCGCCCACAAATCCGGCGACAGTAGCCGGCGGGATCACGCCGAAAGGCCGCCACACGCCCGAGGTTGCCTTCCGCCACCTCCTCATGCGTCGGCAGGCCGGAAAGTTGCAGATCTGTGGCCGTTCATCGTGGGTGGCCGGATTTGGCTTTTCTGGCCGCCGGTGGCTACGCCAAGCGATGGAATGGTCGGGGTACCCTGCGTAGCCCTGGCAAAGCGCCATCGCCGCATGCAGGTACGGGTTCATCCTGTAGCCGCCGCTGATGGTTTGCCGACATGGATTCGGCCGGCCGTCCACCGAGCTTGACGCTCGCGCAGCGGCTCTGCGGCTCGCCGATGCCGCTCATATGATGCGACGACTGCATGAGTACAGTGTTGCGGCTAACTTCGGGCACGTCAAAGCACCCTGAATGGGCGTTCTTCAAATGCGAAAACGACGAGGTATGCGTTGTTTTCATTCGGCTTTGGCACCGTATTCTTTGGTTCAATTGCGATATCTCATTTCGAACACCGTCATGTGTGTAGGAAGATGGATGCTCATTTTGGTTTTGGGAAAGAGAATAAATTGATTTATTGACAGAAAGAAACTTAATAGATGTTCGTGCACTCCTTAGTAGAATCGAAGCTAATGATGTGTCTGCATGTGCAGTTAGAGAAGAAAGTAGAGGAGAAGTAGCCTCTACTTCTTTGGAACCAAAGAAGAAGAATGAAGTATGCAAAATCAAGAATCATCAGATCAATAATGAATGTATGGAGAAGATATTGGTCCCACTAGTGGGACCAGTTATGGAAGTTGGATATCTTCTAAAATGCAAAATTGTGGTTCTTGTTTTCTTTGGTCTTGCTATTCTAACAAAGATGTGGTGATATCTTATGTATCCAATGTCGTTGAAAAAGCAAAGAAATGTATTATCTTGTGTCAAATTGAAGTGCAAATTTCGGATTTGCGGGCAGACGACAATGGCGCAAGAGCAGAACCTGCAAAGTCGACCCGTAAAAGAGCATATTTCATGAATATCCTTTTGTACGGGTCCGTTTTGTGGGGTCTGTCTCTGCGGCCACCCGCGCCGGCCTACAAAGCCGTTTTTCCGTGAACTATAAATGCATTCTGCGGGTCGGCGTTATACGGGGTCTGCTAGAGATGCTCTAAGTTGCAGTAACCACAATGGCACTAGACTGGAAGTGGCTACTCGAATCTTCTTCCTTTCATTTTTAATTGTTTTTCCTTTTCCCTTTTTCTTTCTCCCGCTTCGAAGAAGATGCTTAAAATTTGTGAAGGTTTTCTTCAAAATCGGTAAACATATTTTCTCAAAATTGATGAAACTTTTTTCAAATTGATGAAATGTTGACAAAGACAATGAACTTTTTAAAAATCCAATGAAATTTTCTCCAGCTTTGATGAACTTTTTTTAAAAAAATCCATGGTTTTTTTCAAATTCGATGAACCTTTTTCTCATTTGATGAACTTTTTCCAGCATTAATGACTTTTTATTCAAATTCAATGAACTTTTTTCAAATCGATGAACTTTTTTTTCAAATTCAATGAGTTTTAAAATTGATGTTTTTTTAAAATTTGGTAAAAAAATATATAAAATTTGAGAACCTTTTCAAATTTGTGTCCTCTTTTTCAGATTCATGAACTGTTTTCAAATTTACAGTCTTTTTCAGATCTATTTTTCAAAAAGTCAATTGTCAAATGGTTGACCGATCGGCAAGACAAATCAACGGCTGACTTGGCGACGCCTGACCACGTGAAGGAAGTTGGGTTGGGATCGAGCGAAGGAACAAATAGACGAACGTGTTTTTTGGGCCGGACAAAGAGGGGGTCTTGCGCGCGGGAAAGTTTGGTGAACTGGCATGCTACATGTGCGACATTAGTCGCAATCGGGGAGTTTTCTCTACAGCCAGATCTAATTAGCAGGTTACGACGACGGGCGCGCTGCATGTGCGCCATTAGTTGCAATCGGGGAGTTTTCTCTTTCTTCGTAGATTCATTTATTCAAAATGTTTATCTCTTAAAACGTGCGTTCAAATCTCAAACCATTTGACCGTTGGATTCCTTGCGTCGAGATGTTCAAAATAAGATCCCATGTTGATAGGTTTTGACGAACATTTTTTTCATGAAAAAACCATGCTTCTAGTGAAAGAAAAAAACACGTTTTTTTTCGTTTCCGGGCTGCACGACCATGAATCTCACGGAAGAAAAACCGTCTTCTCATGGAAGGAAAAAAGAGAGGAGAAAACACGTTTTCGTCCGTTTCTGATAGGCACGGCCGTGCCTCTCGCGGAAGCAAAACCGTACCTCTCACAAAAAAGAAGAGAGAAACCATTTTTTTTTTGTTTCCAAGAGGCATGGTCGAGTCTCTCATGGAAGCAAAACCGTATCTATCGCAGAAGCAAAACCGTGCCTCTCAAAAAAGAAAAAAAAACACATTTTCTTTCCGTATCCATGACGCACGACCATGCCTCTTGCGGAAGGGTGGAAAAAGAAAACATTTTTTCCGTTTCCAAGAGGCACTGCCGTGCCTGTCGCGAAAGTAAATTCGTGCTTCTCGCGGAAGCAAAATCGTGCCTCTTGTGGAATTAAAAAAAATGTGTTTTCTCGCAAAAATATTGTCCAAAAGCGAGAAAGAACGGTGAAAAACCAATAATCCAAAAAACCCGAAAAAGACAGTCTAAAAAGCCAAAACGCGTACAGAAAATTAGAAAGCAAAATTCGGAGGGAGAGCCCGGAGAGCGACACGTGGCGGCCGAGAGCGCACCAAATGGTGCACTCTCACCCCACCACCAGGTGATAGTTGAAAGGCTCCCGAAGGAGCGCTCGTCAACCAGTTGCTCCTGTTTGCGAGCCTTCTAGGAGGTTCTCAACATTTTTTCCTTTTGGGTTGGCTCCTTTGGATTTCTCGGGCTGGATTTATTTTTGTTTTTATGTTATTTTTCTTTTGAATTCATTTTTTGTGATTGATTTTTCTTTGGAATTCATAAACCTTTTCAAAATCCCAAGTATTATTTCAATTTTGGCACTTTTTCAACTTCACGGACATTATTCAAATCCATCAATTTTTTTAAAAAAATACATGCACTTTTTTTCAAATCCATAAACTTTCTAAAAATTCACAAATAAATTTGAATCCGTGATATGTTTTTGTCAAATTCAGAAAAAAAATCAATTCGTGTTTTTTCTGCAAATTGAAAAACAAAAGAGCAGTTCTTTTCAAGAAGAGCAGTTACAGGAAAAGCACAGAACAGAGGCGGGCGAAAGGGTTATTGGGCCGCACCTGTGGGCTGCGGGAGCCAACGGGCGAGCACTCTCCTTCTCCACCGCTTCAAATACTCTGCTTTGGCGGCCGAAGCCGAACCAAAACCCCGCCCTCCACTTGCCATCGCCTTCTACTTGGCCGGAATCAAGATTCCCCAAGAACCCCATCTCTCTCTACCCCCCCCCCCCCTCCTCCCCACCGCCCCAACTGAGCCCTCCGAGTCCAATTTCGATGGACCAGTTACACGGGTACGACGAGCGGCCAGTGCGTAGCTGCACCACGCACCTCCACGCCGGCGACGGCGAGGACGGTACCCTCCGCCGGCGCCGCACTTCGCCGAGCGCGGTACACGCGGACGGCCTCTTCGCTGCCGTCACGGGCTCGCCGGCGCCGCATCTACATGGGGGTGGCGCTACCCTCCGCCGGCGCCGCACTTCGCCGAACGCGGGGCACGTCGACGGCCTATGCGCCGCCGCCACGGGCTCTCCGGCGCCGCAGCTACACGGGGATGGCGCTACCCTCCGCCGGCGCCGCACGTCGCCGAGCGCGGGGCACGTCGACGGCCTATGCGCCGGCGCCACGGGCTCGCCGGTGCCGCAGCTACACGGGGATGGCGCTACCCTCCGCCGGCGCCGCGTGTCGCCGAACGACAACCCCACGGTGAGTTGTTGGCCCTCGAACTTTCTTGCGTGAGTTCTTGTAGGAGTTCCTTGTGATTCGGATTGGATTCTTGGGGGAAATTGGGTGTCCGAGAGAAAATCGCGCTTAAACTTGGTTCATTGGAAACGTTCTTTCAGCGTCGTTTGCTGTTATGTTCTTGTTCTGTTAACGATCCGTGCATTGTTGGTGAATTCTTTGGTTTTTTCGATTCGATTTCAGCTTATACGGAGTTCCTCGCCTGGAAGCGGCGCCCAGGGGAGTGCAGTGCGACAGGAGCGTCGCCGCTTCCGACCGCAGAGGGCGGTGATCCGACGGCGGAGCGCCTCCGGCCGCCACCACGTCGCTGCGGAAGCGCCGGCGCCGATCTCCGAGGAGGGAGAGACCGAGGCGACCCCGGGTGATGCCGTCCCGGTAAGATCCTGGGATGACGGTGATTGTTTCTTAGCCTGCCACTGCCTCTGATTGAATGTTCTGAACATAAGCGTGGTTGTATGAAGATTTGGGAGTTTTACATGGAGAGATTTCGGGCGGGTGATTCTGGCTGCAGGGGTGCCGTGTTCCGAGCGGGCGGGGTCGATTGGGTTGTGCGGCGGCGGCGATGCATCCGGCTAGCGGCGGCTCACGGCACCGGCAACCCGTCGGCCGTCCGACACCACACACCACGCCCCTCCAGTTGGCACCTTAGGTAAGGTTTGAAACTTATGATGCACATTTGTGTGAGTTGGGCTATGCTAGTGCCCCCGAACGATCTTAATGAATCAAGTAGACTGAAAATATATAGTGTATTTTTGTGCAGTGCCCCACCAGGATCTTCTTCGGGCATCTTATAATGCCTGCCCCCTGCCCCCCGCCGGGAGAACAGGTGAGCTACTATATATGAAGTTGCTCTAGATCTCTATATAGGAGTAGTAGTAGCATTTGTTCTGCATGCAGCAGCGGGTATGATACTCTGGAGTTGTATTTAATTAACTGCAGCCGACATAATTATCCAAGGAAGGAAGGCGGCCAGTGAGCTGTTCCTTGCGCGAGGGAGATATGAAGGGGTGATGGGTCGATTGAAGATTGTGATTCAAATGGGGCTAAGCTACTGGCTGCACGAGCTCAAGGATTGGTTCCGTGAGGCCAGAGGCTCACCGCGAGAGTACCGGCCAATGTTGGCTTGGTCTTGGCTGGATATTATGGGCAGCCCACTCATGCAAGATAACGGTAAGTTCTGTATGACTGAATTTTCTTGATCGCGGTCGCTAGGTGCAGCTAGCTAGATTGGATATATAAAAAAAACTAATAAGGCTTGTGTGGATACCATTTCTTTTTGCAGGGAGTTGCACAATCGCGGCGTGCTTGATGTGTCTAGATGCCCAGCACCGGCTCGCCTTCGAGCGGCAGCATGGGGTGGACACGTTTGCTTACCACATCCCTGCTGAGACCGCCGAGGACTTGCTGGGCTTGTGCAAAGGTTGCGGCGTCTGGACGGAGGACGATGGAGCAGACGAAGGCAATGTGCTGGAGGTGCTGAGAATCACCGGAGGAGCAAAGGCTGCGTCCTACCGGCCGGGCTGGGAGCCCCACTGTACGCTTCAAGTCAAGAGCTGGGAGAAGATGTTCAACTTTGCCGGGATGTTGCCAGCATTCAGCATTGCGTACACGATGCACACCAAGGGGCCGCTACTTGGCTCGTTCATCGCAGGACAGGATTACTACGCGGACGGCTGGGAATCGAGGGTCTACCGCGGAGGATCGGGCGAGGAGGCGGAGCCGCACGTGGTGGTTTGTTTTGGCTACGTTTTCGACAATGGCGAAATGCACGTGACGGTGATCGACAACCATCGGCTCTACGGGCCGCTCAGATGGATCCTGTACGATGCCTTCACCACCTTCACCCGAATTGAGGTCGAGCCCCTGGACGCGGGCAGTCTAAGGAAGGAGCACAAGACCAGTTGGTGGCGCGGGCTTCTGGGCAAGCTACGGAGGACCAAGCAGCAGCCAGCCTGGAGGCTCTGGCGCTATCTCCTCAGCGAGATATGGAAGATGACGGAGCGTGATTTCCTTTCAGCCAAGCCATCTACCTAGTCTAGTGTAGTGTAGGGGCCTAGTGCATGGTTGGTTACAGAGAAACACTACATGATAGGATGTGGGATGTTTTCTGTGATCTCTAATCGCCTTGCTCTTCCTGTAAAATGTCACACTAGTGTGGAATGCTGCTTCCTCTTTTTCATATCATTAACTGTGAACTGTGCTGCAAGTCATGTAAATTCAGTCAGGGTACAGGAAATTACAAGAGAAAACTTTCAAAAGAGGTTTCAGTAACTAAACTGGTAGAAACTGAGTAACTGCCAGAGTCTTCCGTTGATAAGGGGTCAAAGTTCTACTTCTTGCAGTGCAGACTTCATAAACTGCAAGAAAAACTCTATACTTCCCAAGTCTGAAATACGTCAAGATGTTGCTTGTTTCAACGACAGTATACTTCCCAAGTCTCAAAGCTGCCAAATCACATTATGTTAGAAGCTCACAAAAACAAATGACCGTCACCGCAAGGATTAAGTATTTCATATCACAGAAACCTTCCAGATTTGGATGGTCTGGTCCTCCAGGAGCTCAAGAACGTACTCTCCTCACTTTCCACAAATCCCCTGAAGAAGAGATGGGAACATTAGTAGGAAATGAATACAGGTGACTAGAATGAATAGTTGAGTCATTATTGCTGCCCAAAAAAACCTTGGACATATGTTTCCAACAAGTGTACTGCAGTCTGGTGGCATTTTCTTTTCTTTATTGAATACGCACGAGAGCTGTGTATCATTGCATTAAGAAGAACTGTACAGAGTTATCAATAGCTACAAAGATTCAAGTTACAACCAGTCCTGACTTAACCTAGTACAGATGATTATCTTATGACAGTGCTGCTGATTATAAACTTACAGCAATGCTGCCTATCAATGGAATAATGAACCATAAGCCTCAAACTTCATCTGATGCTAGTTGGAACTGGTATACTTTAGGAGGTGAAAGTTGGAGAGTGATCCCCGTGCTTGCATGTGAAATGTACAGATCCATGCACGATGAGTGGAACCGAACTGTCAGAATATCTCTTTCAATTATTAGTGGCAGTATTCAGATTTGCAAGCCGATTCAGCTCGTGGAAGTTCAGTTGATTGACACCCGTTACTACATGACTACTGTACAGAGTACAAGGCAAAAGGACAACATTGTACAGTAGGAGAAAATCCTTTCACAAGCTTCTGGTGATATCAGGAGCAGCATGTTTCAAGGCATGAAATACGTGATGAATTCAATATATGGTCTTAAATTACAATCTAGAAACTCAACAAAGCAGCAGTGAAGTCATTGGTCACAACCTATAAACTTCAACAAGCAGCGGTGACAGTAGCAACCTTTTCCAAAAGAAGAAAAAACACAGCATTGCCAGGTTGCAGCACCACAAAATGCAACAGAAGAAGTCAATACAATACAGTACAGGTACAGAATATAACTAAATATCTTTAACAAAATTAAATATTTCAAAAGTAGTGTAGATACCTAACATGGTAATATTATCATTGCCGTATGCATGATGAGCTCATCATTATCAGGAAGCTTCTCATACATTACTTAATCTAGCTCATCTGTAAATAACTACTAGAAGAGGATTATAGGGTGCATACCTCACTAAAATCCAGCTCATCCTCTTCTCCGAACTCCGCAAGAAGTATATCAATGTCCATCACAGCTTCTCATCCCAGCCCCAAGAACATCCCCCATGACCGTTCGTTCCTTGCATGTTTTCCCTAACTTATTGGCCAGCATGAGAAGACCCTTCTCTTATTTGAGAACAAGACCGCTTGGATACCTGATTTAACGGATACAAAGCATCAAAACTGCTTCAGCACAATGTTCAAGTAGCACAACACAACAATAGTATGGTTTCGCAGTATCACTTTCAAGAATCAATATGGGAAAACAAGTAAGGAATACAAACAGCATACCATGTATAATGGACATTCTTCACCAGAACATAACTTCATGCCCAGGTAAATGAGGCCAGAAAGGCAGAAACGTCCCCTGTTGTGGTAGTTTCAGCATCAAAAGAGTAGTATTTGCTCACAAATTAAACACAATTACGGAAGTACTTCTATGCACAAGGTAGGAACAGCATAGCACATCTTCTACCATATACTGAACCTTCTGCCACCATTCAATCATTGGTTTCTATCCAAATATTTGTTCCATTTTATTCACCATCAATATTTATATTATTTGCTACGTAAAGTGCAATACATTTCCAAAAAGAAATTATGCACATATTCATTGAACAAATCATATTCCCCTAGCCTCTTTTTAACATTTATGCCTCACTGAAGATGACAAAATATTTTTGTGCACAGCATACATACTAAGCTTTCTGTAGAAAAAATTATGCAGCTAATCATAGTTGGCCATATCCCATATATTTCACATGTGTAACTAATTAGAGTGAGTCATTAAACACTTTTGCATGTCAATAGTGGAATAAGAGTTTTCTATTGAACACAAGAACGATGTAGGAAAGCATGACATGGTACTAACAATACAAATTGGCTACTGAGAAGATGGGGAAAAAAAGGGTTGCAACGAGTATGAGCAATTCACCCTGTCAAAAAAGAGTATGAGCAGTTGACCCGAGAAGAAGCTATTAGCCCCTGCTCCTCCGAAATGGTGAAGCGGATTTTCCAAGGGGATTCTGTTTTGCTAAGAATATTCCACCCAGGGCAACTCTTCCCTGGGAACATCTCCCCTTGAGGCCAAACAAGGCCTAATTGTACAAAATCTACACTTTCAGATGCCCAAGTGAGTGTTGGGACGGAGGGCTCTGAAGAACTTGCGGCCGTGTGCAGCAGAACTAAAACGAAGACAAGTGCAGGGACTAAGTAATTGTTCACTTTGTGGGCATGATATGGAGACGTTTGTTTCATACTCCTCTGTAGGGATGTGATCATGGAAGAGTCTCACTGGAGTGTGGCTTTTGATTTTATTTTTGTCAAATCTGAAAAAGTGCCGAAACTGAACCCAGCGACTTGCAAGTTGTGGCGAATCTCACCGTGTTCCTTCAATTGGATCCGCCCGCCTACGCCATGGTGGCTTCGGGGACCCTGCTCCCGGAGGACCGCCGCCTTGTCAAACGCAGCAGCAGTGGACGGCCGTCTCGCGCATGACCGCCGCCGCACACTCGGGGCAGTGCGCCATGGAGTCGTACCAGAGCGCCGGCGGGTCGTCGACGTTCACGAGGTGCCGACGCCGCGAGCAAATCTGCCGCCTCGTCCTCGCCGCCCTCTTCCTCTCCACCACCAACATCAGGCCGCAGCCGCACCACTCCGCTCCCTTTCGACCACAACCTCCACTCCCCGTCTCCCCTACCTCCCGTGGGTGAGGGTGAGGCGAACCCATGGCGACCGAGAGGCTTTTTTTTTTTAACCGCGACGAAGACGGATTTTGATACTGGAGAGATGGACACAGGAAAAAAAACTCTTACCGCGCACGAAAGAAAAAGAAAAGAAGAAGAAGAGTGAGTACAGGGGAAAACTGCTGGTGCGATCGACTCCCCGCTTGTCGGCCCCTGTGCGCCCAGGAGGTCATCCAACGGTTCACGATCGGCCGTTCAGGAACGAGGATCGCGCACGCCCTTTATTTAGCACCTAGGCCTCTGTTTAGTTGATTGCATTTACCTCGGTCAGAGCCACCCTAGCAGATGTCATATATCGTCCCGTCCCGTCCCCTACCACAAAATAACAACCATTTTACATGGTCCCCAAAAAAATTACGAGGAGGCCATATCTCAAGTTTTTTACAAACCTTTTCATTTTCCACTATCCCTCGCTGAACTGGTGAGAGGGAAATTTCAACACCAACCGCTCCCGTTGCAGCCGACACAACTGGCGGCATTGCCTCCCGAGCTCGATTATGGCCAAATAAAAGAGAAGCGGTGGCGAGCCAAAGGATTATGACCTTAGCAACGGAAGTGGATCCTCTAACATCCTGAAGTAATGTCACCAAGCTACAGTGACATGTGCATGTAAAACGAAGAAGAGATGTCACGAGCTACAGTGAAATACTGTAGCAATCACTATGCGGATTTACTGTATCATGTACAAAAAAATTCAAAAAATAATTTTATTGCATCATAATTTAGTTTGTATGTTATTTTTGTAAATATATACAGTAGATTTGTAATTTGCAAATTAATTATAATCATCTTAGACTTAACCATATGAATGTGAGGAAGGGATGTCACGATTACTGTAGCTTACGTGACATCCCTTCAGGATGTTAGAGGATCCGCTTCCCTTAGCAACCGGGACCGAGACGGGGAAGAAGATGGCAGCGACCACGCAGCTGGAGTAGCCGCCGCCAACCACTACGGCCCTCCCTCCTACAACTCGTTTGTGCTCGCAAGCGTCGCGAGCAGTCAGGCGGCCAAAAGACGGCGGCCATTTTTCTGTAGGCTATACTCTGCAAGCATAATAAATCGAGGAAAGCATGTCGCAGGTCACCATTTTCTTGTAACTAATCATTAGAAGTAAAGTATCAATGCTAGTTTGGTTGGATGCCTGGGCTCCATGCCTAGGTAAAACTAGAGCCTGGTGTGCGCCTGAAAACTCCAAAGAAACTGCCTGGTCAGGCTAGCCTGCATGTGACTTGTTTGGTACGTGTCCACAGCCCTGACCTGCTATTATCAGCCAATAAACAACTACTAGCCTGTGGCCTCACTGAACTGCATGCAAGAGAAAGTGAGATTAGCATCCAGGCACGACCCAGGCTACCGATTCCCAGCGCCTGGGCCAGGCTAACACGCGCGCCTGGTGATTCAACCAGGCTAATGGCCATGCAAGACGCTCCAGGCCAGGCTAGTAGTTGAATTCCCAGGATAGCAACCAAACATACTCCAGGCTAGTCTCAGGCACGCTCCAGGCCAGGTAAATTTTAGACAGGTCTCCAACCAAACTAGCCCTGTTCAATCCCATACCAAACAGATCATCAGCCTCAAAAGGATTCAGTTTTTTTAGTCAAACTAGCAAACATGAAGCTACATCTGCCCCTAATCACATCTTATTCATAGGAACAGTAGCATAATCTTCCACACTAGATTGACCAAGAATAGGAAAAAGAGAGAATTGTGGAAGAACGAGAACAAAAGAAAACACAACACCGTGCTACAAATCAAAGCACCGAATCCATCCATAATAGATGTGAATGCTTGATGCGCCGAAGGAAGATGGGTAGAGCTGGCGATGGAGGGATGTGGGGTGGCGGAGCACCGGCGGGTCGCCGGAGCACCAGTGTTCATGTCACCAGGGGCGGGTGGGCGGAGGTGAGTGGCCGGTGTTTCCCGTTACCGGCGAAGGACGATTCGAGGTTGAGGGTTGGTTGCACACCAGCATTCCCCGTCACTGGCGCCGGATGAGGCAGGAATGGGGCCTGGTGGCACGAAACCTAGCGGCGATGTCGCTATGTCATCTCCTTCATGCGGGGGATTAATAGCTGAGGCTGGGAAAAAAGGGGCCGCTGGGGAATACTCCCTCCATTTTTGTATACAAGGCCACAAACTCGGATTACATGTATCAATGTAAAATTTAATGCTTGCTTTACAAGTCAACTTTTTTTCTTATTTACTAGGATCATTAATACTCCGCATGCATGCAAAGAAACTGAGTGAAGAAAGTAGCTGGCTGTCATTATGGTTGCATACATGCAAGTATTAAACATGTTGTTAGTACAAGAAAATATCATTAACTTTGCTTCGATTACTGTTGGTGGCTTTGTATAGATGCAAAATGTATATTTCATAGTGGCCTTGCATATAAAAATAGAGGGAGTATATGGGATAGCATTTTACCTATAAATATAGCAAAGTGGCAGGGGTAGGGAGGGCGTGGGATCGGTGGAACGCAGCTGCAACTGCCCGGGAGGAGCTTTCCCTTTCACGTGCAAAAGAGTTGCGGCTGCGCGTCCAAAGCGGGCCTTTTCACTGTTCTAACCCATTTGCTGAAGTTTAACACAATTTGACCTGTATTTAAAAGTTTTTTCGAATCTGACCCATTTTAAAACGCCATTAACCGTGGCGTTTTGCTTGCACTGAAGACGCCGCGAACCCTGGCGTCTGCCCATGGCCCGCCGCCCTGATCAGCCCGTTTGATAGTCCGACGTGGCAAAGGGTAAACGCCATGGTCCTTGGCGTCTACCCTCGGAGATGTGTTGCCTGGGCATCAATTTTTAATCATTTGACCGTACCAAAACCAATCGCTAATAGCGCGATCAGGAAAACAAATAAGAGGCAGCCAGCTCTATGCCTTGTGGGCCTTCGCCTGTCACATGGCAACCATACTATTCCATGCGAATTAGCACAAGTATTGAAGTGCTGCACGCAGCCATGTAACGTGGTGCACGCCAATTACAAATGTTGCTAGCTTTGCATGCACGTCTTTCTCTCTTCTGGTAATTATTTCTCTTAGATCAATGTGTCAAACTTTAATCTATTTGCACCACTGTATTCTACACGGTGAACTCTACAAATAGAGTCCAATATTGAATATAATTTCTCTTATGAATATTTTGCAATACGTGGGACCCGCACGTCATATAAAGGGGTCTCCTAACGTGAACCGAGTCTGGACTTTTTCTGGTATTTGGTTTTCTCACTCAAACATCATGATCTCACCAAAAGCGAGTTCATTATTAACACATATAATTTTCATAGGGGCCCATATGTCATGGAGCACTGCCTTGTTAATATTCATATAGTACAGAAAAAAGGAAAACTATTGGTGCAACTACATGTCGGCTGCATTGGCACATGCAAAATTCATATATGAGGTTAACAAGGCAGTGCTCCATGACATAAGGGCGTCTCGTAAGCATTGCATCATCATCATCATCATCATCATACGGGGTTAATGAAGTTATTAACTCCAACATGTCAATTCACCGTTTTGTTGATTGGCGAATAAGCAAACCCCCTCTCCCTTTCGATGTTGTGCACCGAGACTCGCGCCAAAACCTTGGACGCTTTATTTCCCTTAGTGATATACGGGACTCCCCTAAATTGTTTCACTATCAAGCCTAAATATCAATCGTAGTTCACTCTTCTATTTTAATTTTTGAAAAACTTTGTTTGGGGATGATTGCGTGCACGCGATCATGGCCCCGGATGGAAGATAGCCTCGGGTGGGACCCCGCGGCTCGAGCATACGGGCTTCGGTCGTGCCGATTCCGGATCCGTTGGAAAGCCTTCGGAGAGTATAGGACCGTGGACGTGGACGTCGAGACGACTCGTGCATGAAGGCCGCGTGCTACGTTGCGCCAAATAGTGAAATGCCTGCTCGTCACGCGAGGCGGCGAACGGTCCACACAGGCCTACGGAGCTTCCAAAGGGTCCACTTCTTCGCGAGAGAATTCGTAGACGCCGCCTCGACCCCTCTGTGAGGTTTGGGATGCTTCCGAGGAATTTCAAAAAATAAAAACATCTTGTAGCACAGCTACCCCTCCGTGAGGTTTGGAGCACTGCCTTGTTAACCTCATATATGAATTTTGCATGTGCCAATGCAGCCGACGTGTAGTTGCACGAATACTTTTCCTTTTTCTGTACTATATGAATATTAACAAGGCAGTGCTCCATGACATATGGGCCCCTATGAAAATTATGTGTTAATGAATTCGCTTTGGTGAGATCACGAGGTTTGAGTGAGAAAACCAAATACAAGAAAAAGTTCAGACTCGGTTCACGTTAGGAGACCCTTCACATGACGTGCGGGTCCCACGTATTGCAAAATATTCATAAGAGAAAATATATTCAATATTGGACTCTATTTGTAGAGTTCATCGTTTAGAATACAGTGGTGCAAATAGATTAAAGTTTGACACATTGATCTAAGAGAAATAATTACCAAAAGAGAGAAATACGTGCATGCAAAGCTAGCAAGATTTGTAATTGGCGTGCACCACGTTACATGGCTGCGTGCAGCACTTCAATACTTGTGCTAATTCACATGGAATAGTATGGTTGTCATGTGACAGGCGAAGGCCCACAAGGCATAGAGCTGGCTGCCTCTGATTTATTTTCCTGATCGCGCTATTAGCGGTTAGTTTTAGTACGGTTAAATGACTAAATATTGCTGTCAAGGGGTAGACGCCAAGGACCATGGCGTTTACTCATTTGCCACGTCGGACGGCCAAACGGGTTGACCAGGGCGGTGGGCCAGGGTAGACGCCATGGTTCACGGCGTCTTCGGTGCAAGCAAGACACCACGGTTGATGGCGTCTCGAAATGGGTCAGATTCGAAAAAACTTTCAAACACGGGTCAAATCGTGCTAAACTTTAGCAAATGGGTCAAAACAGTGAAAAAGCCCTCCAAAGCCGAACAAAAGCTAGTTGTTTGGTTGGGCTGCTGGCTTTTAAGGCTAGAAAGTTGCCTCGAAGCCCAAACAAACACCCTCCAGGGCTCTCGTGCACTCTTTCTCCCTCTCGCCTCTCTCTCTCTCTCTCTCTCTCTCTCTCTCTCTCTCTCCCTCCCTCCCTCTCATGCACACGCGCGCGCACACACACACAATATGTACCTCTCACACCCCCATACACCCTCTCTGGCATGTACCTTCTCTCTCACTGTGTCCCTCTCTCACACACTCTCCTCATAGTCGTCTCTCTTTGTCTCACACACAATCTCTTTCTCTCTCACACACAAACACTCTCTCCCCTAATTGATACGTCTCCCTAGCTACCTCCCCTTGTCGCACACGCTCTCCCTCTCTCTCTCTCTCTCTCTCTCTCTCTCTCCCTCTCTCTCCATAGGCTCAAATTCCCTCGGTATCTCGCGCACACACTTCTTCCTTCCCTACACTCTATCTCTCACCCTTCCCCATGGTTTCTCTTTTGACCCTTTCAAAGCAACTATTGCCAATAGTAGGTTATATGATGAGTACAAACCAAGACCCATTTCTGCAGGGCCCGTAGAGATATCCTTGACCATCATGATAGTGTCAATATTTTTGTTTAGTATGGTTGCAAGGCCTGTCAACCTTGAAGGTCTAATAATTCCACATCTATTGGTCCCAACACATCCTCCATAGCCAGCATGGGACTAAAATTTTGGTCTTCCCTTTGCCACACATAAAGGGGCCACATGGCCTCTAGAAATTTCTCTTACGAATTATTGCAAAAGAATTGAAATATTAAATGGGCTCGGCATAATGATTCCAATAGTTAGCACCTTGTCTACGGAAAACCCTATATGACGCTTATTGTATCAAGTTGTCGTGCAAACGCACAGACCAATTAAATGGACCGGCCCGTTGTGCGTTTTACTGATCCCGATTTTACCTTCTAGAAGGTTCCACACCGGTCCATATTTGAATATATTTTTCCTTTTCTTTTTTTCTTCTATTTCTTTTATGGTTTACTTTGCTTTTTCATTACTTTTTCCTTTTTTATCTTATTTTTTCTTTTCTGTTTCTTTTTCATTATCATTTTTTTCGTTTCTTTCTATTTTTATAAATTTAGAATTTCAAAATGTTCAAATCTTCAAAACATGTATTATAAAATCATATTTTATCCCTTCAATTAAAAAATCTAAAATTTTAATTTTGTTCGTATTGTTAAGAAATATTCAGAATTTGGAATAAAAACATTTTTTTAAATGTTTGGGAATTTCCAATTTTTTCTCGTGTTTTACAAAATGATCAAAATTATTCACTTTTTCAGAATTTTTTTGGGATTTTCAAATTTTATTGCGTTTCAAAAATGATTTTCAGAATTTTGAAAATTGTTCACTTAAAAAAACAAATATTCAAAAATTGTTTGAACATTTCAAAATTGGTTTGGTTCAAATATATTTTTCACCCTTTTTGAAAACGCTCAGTATTTCAATTTTTTCAAAAAAAAGTTCATATTTTCAAACTCTGTTGGAAACATTTTCAAAGAATGGTCAGAACTAAGTGAGGATATTTCCCCCTTATTAGGCCCCTAAAATCTGGC
Organism: Triticum aestivum; assembly: GCF_018294505.1. Lineage (NCBI taxonomy): Eukaryota > Viridiplantae > Streptophyta > Magnoliopsida > Poales > Poaceae > Triticum > Triticum aestivum. The sequence goes on from NC_057798.1 coordinate 635,528,657, forward strand.
AAAGCGGATAAGTCTCCCCCTCTAAGTGGTTTTCCTCATTGATAGCTGGTATTGAGTTGGTGATGACATTATCTGTGGTGTTGATGTTGCATGGAAGGTGTTTGATGAAATGTTGCTATCAGAGAGAATGCCAGATAGCGCCGTGCCTGGCACCATCGGTCGCGCCTGAGGGCGTCGCTATAGCGGTGAGCGTGCTGGGTACCGAGGAGACCTGCGACTGTACCCAGCACACCACACCTATAACTCGTCTAGCTAGCTCGCAGACACACGCTCCCACGCGGCTCATGGAGGTGAGCGGCTCGGTGCAGAACCTCGGCGACAGCTTCTGGAGCTCTTCTCCGTGCGGTGGACCACGGCGATGGCGAGCGACTGAATTCGTCGTCCCTGGTGCGAGGAGAAGGCGCCGCGTCCCCCGCGCAGCTGGTCAGCGCGAACCAGATCTTCCGCGGCATCCGCCTCCTCCCCTGCGAGCCCGACGGCTGCTCCGGCGTCTCCACGCAAGAAGAAGGCGACGGCTCGGTGGCCCGTCGCGCCGCGCTTGTCGCCTCGGTCGTCGCTGTTGTTCCACCGCGACGAGCAAGCACGGTAGGGCGTGACCGCCGCACGGAGGGCGGCGCGGTTCCTGGTGCCGTTGTGCCGGAAGGCCGGGGCGCTGGCGCCGGCGAGGCACGCGCACAGCAGGGTCGCGCCCGCGTGGAGCGCGTCGCGCGGGTCCACGTCGAGAGGCGCCATTTCCAGTCGCAGAGGAGACGAAGGAAATGGCCGGCCTCTGCTGAGGTTAGTAACAAGCAATACGGACAGCTGAATTTTGGCGTCAGCCTCCAAGATTTGTTACGCAATTCATACCATACACGTACATAAGTACTACTATCAAAGAGGTAGCTAAAAGCGCTCACCAAACGGACGAGAAGGCGAGCCAGAGCAAGAGGATGAAAGAGAATCACGAGTCCGGCAACAGCTGTGCCTAGTCCTTGCCGTGCCCCTCGTCCGGCAGCTGCCGCTCCTCCATCGCCTTGGCGAGCATCTGCTCCTCGTACCTCCGCAGCCTCTCCTCCACCCTCGCCTGCAAGAGCGGACGTGAGCAACGAAGAATGCCGTCCACGACGCAATCCTCTTCTGCAAGAAGTCGAGTGTAAGTGCATCTTCTCAAATCAAAGCATCTTCCAGAAGGTGGACGACACCCTCGCCGTGCTCCACACCCACGCCTTTGCAGGGCTCCTCGGCGGCGTCCTCATAGGGCTCCCTGGAACTCACCGCCCTGCACACCCACATCCCGGGCACGTGCGGCCAATAGCATCATTTCATCAAATACCTTCCCAGCAACATCAACACCACACAGTGGCGGAGCTACACAAGATTGGGGGGGCAAGAGAGAAAATGTTCAATTCTAAGGGGGCAAAAGTTGTAATTTTTTCTAATCTGCACTTACATATAAAAATTTTCTTCACAAATTTTACCAAACCTGGGGGGCCATGGCCCCTGCAGGGTTGCATGTAGCTCCGCCAGTGACACCACAGATGATGTCATCCTCAACTCAATACCAGCTACCAAATGAGGAAAACTGGGTGGCTTACTTCGCCGGGGAGATGCAACCTATATACGATGCCTCGACACAGAGGAATGGTTGTGCAGTAGTGCCGTTTCACGATGCACGTAGCTGATGGGATCATGAAAAAGTGGTGATGACAATGCATAAGTGGCATCGATGATAGTGCTACTCAAGCACATAGTCTCAACTTTCGGGGTTGGGTGAAAACCTAGGTCAGAGACATGTTGGTTATACCTGACAATGACGATGTTTAATGTCGTTACCTTGTTGAAGAAATTGCTCGGATATGCTTAGGCTGGTTCTTCAAAGTGAAAATCTAGATTCTGGCCTTGGGAGGTTGGATCCGGTGAGGTCAATGCTTGAGCATTGCTCCCTTCCTGAAGGCATTGTTGTTGAAGAATCTCATCGTCCGTGTGGTGTCATGAGACGATTGACGCGGATATGGTCATTGTTGTAGTTTGTCTACCAGGATTTGTTCGCATTGGATTTTTATTTTTATTTTTCGCCTACGCTTAGTTTTGGTCTTACATGATTTTACTATTTATCGGCGTGGTTTTGTGCGTGCGGGTTCGTGTTGCTTATGTGCAAACTAACTATGCAGAGGCCGGGTATGTGATTATTATGTTTGTATTCTCTTAATACTCCATCTAAGTTAATAAAATCCTCCCTTTATCAAAAACCAAATGAGAAAAACCACTTAGACGGGGAGATTTATCCGGTTTGCAAGATTTTAGGCCTTATACAATGCAAGGTGTTTAGGGAAGTGCTTAAAAAATAAACCAAATTTTAGCGAAAAAGGCTTTTCCCCCGCTTTATAGATAAAGCCAACTACCAGAGCCATACAGGATACAAAGGTTCACACAACACACACACACACACACACACACACACACGAACAATAGAGTACGACAACAGGTACTGAGGTTCTGCCGATGGCACAACTCAACAAGCCAAAAAAAAGAAGAACACAAAGAGGGGAGCTTAGCCTAGCTCCTAATTCGGCTCGGGGGGCGGTGGAGGAAGCGGCGGCGATAAGCGGAATGCCATCGAGCGAAGGTCGGCGATGAAGGCAGAGATGGCATCACGATCTTGGGGGCGGCTAAGCGGACGCCAAACCTGCAAGTAACCAGAAAGTTTGAAGAGAGTGTCAGTAGCACGTTGGAGCAGAATGCGTTGAATCACAAGTCTATTACGGATCGTCCAGAGTGTCCAGGCGAGGACCCCAATGTCCAGCCACCTATTGTGGCGAGTGCGCAGGGGGGAGGCCTGAAGTTCAGTGAACATGTCTGGGAAATTGGTGTGGTACCAATGGCAACCAACCACCTCTCTAAAGCAACTCCAAATAAATTGGACGGACACACAGGAGAAGAAAACATGATTCGAGTCTTCCAGAACGCCACAGAGCGGGCAAAGTCTGTTGCCCGGACCATTGCGCTTATGGACCTCCACGCCGGACGGGGTCCGGCCACGGATCCATTGCCACATGAAGATCCTAATCTTCAGAGGCAGGGGAATGGACCATACCGCCATCAGAGGAAGGGGGCAGTGGAGGGGGCAATGGCCTGATAAAGGGACTTGGTGGAGAAGTAGCCCGATGGCTCTAGGTGCCACCGAACACGGTCCGATGCGGAGTCCACCTCGGGCTCATGTAGGGCAATGCAATCAAGAATTTTGTGCCAAGCCACAGTATCCGGAGGCCCAAATGGCCCCCAGAAAGCGAGGCGCCCTAAGTCAATAAGGGCACTCTCGACGGAAATCCGGGGGTCAACTGCGATGGAGAAGAGGTCGGGGAAGCGTGCCCACCGGTTAAACCAAAACAGAGTCACAGCCCCAGAGCCGATCGAGATGGAGGTCCCAATGCAAAGAACCGGGAGCAACTGGATGACAGACTGCCATAATTGGGGGCCTCCAGACCGCTGACAGAAGGCAAGCGGTTGTCCATGCAGGTACTTGCTCCGGATGATGTCGAGCTAGAGACCACCTTGCCCTTGTGTGATGTGCTAGAGCCAACGGGATAGAAGAGCAATATTGAGCACATAATCCTGAGCCCCCCTTGCTCACACGACTTGCAAATGTCCGGCTAACTGACCATGTGGTATTTTTGCTTATTATTGTCCCCAGCCCAGAAGAATCGCGCCTGGTGTCGGTGTCAAAATCGGCAGATCTCGGGTAGGGGGTCCCGAACTGTGCGTCTAAGGCTAATGGTAACAGGAGACGGGGGACACAATGTTTACCCAGGTTCGGGCCCTCTCGATGGAGGTAATACCCTACTTCCTGCTTGATTGATCTTGATGATATGAGTATTACAAGAGTTGATATACCACGAGATCGTAGAGGCTAAACCCTAGAAGCTAGCCTATGGATATGATTGTTGTTGTTGTCCTACGGACTAAACCCTCCGGTTTATATAGACACCGGAGGGGGCTAGGGTTACACAGAGTCGGTTACAGAGAAGGAGATCTACATATCCGAATTGCCAAGCTTGCCTTCCACGCAAAGGAGAGTCCCACCCGGACACGGGACGAAGTCTTCAATCTTGTATCTTCATAGTCCAACAGTCCGGCCAAAGTATATAGTCCGGCTGTCCGAGGACCCCCTAATCCAGGACTCCCTCAGTAGCCCCTAAACCAGGCTTCAATGACGATGAATCTGGCGCGTAGATTGTCTTCGGCGTTGCAAGGCGGGTTCCTTCTCCGAATACTCCATAGAAGATTTTGAACACAAGGATCATGTCCGTCTCTGCCAAACAAATTCCACATACCACCGTAGAGAGTACAATATTCCACAAATCTAATCCGCTGACAACTTTTCACAGTGTGACATCTCGCCACGGCCCGGTCGTTATTCAAACCGTTTTTCTCAACCAGCTGCTGCACATATCGCGAGGCGGTTTCCTTGGCACGTCTTGTCGAAGCAGAGATCGTGTCCCCTTATCACGGGATTCTCATCAATACGGGTGTGGGTAACCCAACCGCGCCATCAATCGTGGCGCTTGGGGAATAAGCGATTTTACGGGGCAAGTGGGGAGGCGCATAGTTTCTACCACCTTTATACGCCTTTATAAAGGGATAAGGATTCCTCTTTTTCACCATGCCTTCTTCTTCCCGTGCCCATCCATTCTCGCACGCTCGAGCTCTAGCGCCCAAGTTCTCACCTTCTCCACAAAGCCATTCCAAACATGTCTGGAGTGGGAGGCAAGTGGATGGTCTCCTCCGTTACGGAGGAGGACATTACGAAGCTCCGGGAAGCCGGATACCTGGCCACAAACATTGCGCACCGGCTTCCAGACGCAGGGCAGATAGTCCCTACTCCATAACCCCATGAGAGGGTTGTATTCCTTGCCCACTTCGTCCGTGGACTGGGATTCCTCCTCCACCCATTTTGTCTGCGGGCTTATGTTCTACTACGGGCTGGACTTCCATGATCTGGCCCCTAATTTCATCCTCAACATCTCGGCGTTTATCATCGTGTGCGAGGCCTTCCTCCGCATCAAGCCCCACTTCGGCCTGCGGCTGAAGACCTTCAACGAGAAGCCGAAGGTGGTGGTTGGCCAACAAGCGGAGTGCGGGGGCGCCATGGTGGGCAAGATGCCCAACGTCACCTGGCTTGAAGGCTCCTATGTGGAGACCGTGAAGGGGTGGCAATCGGGGTGGTTCTATATCACCGAGCCGCATGACGCCAATTGGGCGGCGGCCCCCGAATTTCGATCCGGCATCCCCATGCGGCTCACCTCCTGGAAAGAGAAGGGCTTAGCCTGGGGTTCGTCGGTGGAGCTGACCGGACTCCAGACCTGTGTCAAAAATATGATAAGCAAGAAAATCAAGCTTGCCAACGTGGTCCAGGTCATGCTCTTCCGCCGGATCCTTCCGTGCCAAAGATGGGCATTCAATATGTGGGAGTTTGACCCGGCCGAACACCAGACGCTGCGAGAGCTCTTCGACACGATGCACAAAGACGTCTGGAAGGTGTTGTTCAAGGCCGCCGAGGTACCTCCTCCCATTACTGAGGATCGCGGACTCAGCGCAAAGCGCCCTGCCAATCCGGTAAGCTCTTTATATCTCACAGGATGTTCCTTTCCCCAGTGTATTCGTGGGAGGGATCTAAGCCTCCATGCCAATTTAACAGGACTGGGTAGCGACAACGGAGCGGATCGATTGTCCAGCTCCACTGCCTGAAGATCCAACAACAACTCTCTTAACGGAGATGCTGTTTCCGGTGCCCTATGAGGTGCCGGATGATGTCTACTAGACAACCTTCTTCTTGTAGACGTTGTTGGGCCTCCAAGTGCAGAGGTTTGTAGGACAGTAGCAAATTTCCCTCAAGTGGATGACCTAAGGTTTATCAATCCGTGGGAGGCGTTGGATGAAGATGGTCTCTCTCAAACAACCCTGCAACCAAATAACAAAGAGTCTCTTGTGTCCCCAACACACCCAATACAATGGTAAATTGTATAGGTGCACTAGTTCGGCGAAGAGATGGTGATACAAGTGCAATATGGATAGTAGATATAGGTTTTTGTAATCTGAAAATATAAAAACAGCAAGGTAACTAATGATAAAAGTGAGCACAAACGGTATTGCAATGGTAGGAAACAAGGCATAGGGTTCATACTTTCACTAGTGCAAGTTCTCACAACAATAATAACATAGATAGATCATATAACAATCCATCAACATGCAACAAAGAGTCACTCCAAAGCCACTAATAGCGGAGAACAAACGAAGAGATTATGGTAGGGTACGAAAGCACCTCAAAGTTATCCTTTCTGTTCTATCTATTCAAGAGTCCGCAGTAAAATAACACGAAGCTATTCTTTCCGTTCAATCTATCATAGAGTTCATACTAGAATAACACCTTAAGACACAAATCAACCAAAACCCTAATGTCACCTAGATACTCCATTGTCACCTCAAGTATCCGTGGGCATGATTATACGATATGCATCACACAATCTCAGATTCATCTATTCAACCAACACAAAGTACTTCAAAGAGTGCCCCAAAGTTCTACCGGAGAGTCAAGACGAAAACGTGTGCCAACCCCTATGCATAGGTTCATGGGCGAAACCCGCAAGTTGATCACCAAAACATACATCAACTGGATCATGTGATATCCCATTGTCACCACAGATAAGCACGGCAAGACATACATCAAGTGTTCTCAAATCCTTAAAGACTCAATCCGAAAAGACAACTTCAAAGGGAAAACTCAATTCATCACAAGAGAGTAGAGGGGGAGAAACATCATAAGATCCAACTATAATAGAAAAGCTCGCGATACATCAAGATCGTGCCATAGAGAGAACACGAGAGAGAGAAAGAGAGCAAACACATAGCTACTGGTACATACTCTCAGCCCCGAGGGTGAACTACTCCCTCCTTGTCATGGATAGCGCCGAGATGATGAAGATGGCCACCGGTGATGGGTTCCCCCTCCGGCAGGGTGCCGTAACGGGCTCCCGAGAGGTTTTTGGTGGCTACAGAGGCTTGCGGCGGCGGAACTCCTGATCTATCTTCGTATTCGATGGTTTTAGGGTATATGGGAATATATAGGCGAAAGAAGTCGGTCGGGGGAGCCATGAGGGGCCCACGAGACAGGGGGTCGCACCCAGGGGGTGGGCGCGCCCTCCTATCTCCTGGCCTCCTCGAAGCTTCCCTGGCTTGTACTCCGAGTCTCCCGGATCATGTTCGTTCCAAAAATCATGCTCCCGAAGGTTTCATTCCGTTTGGACTCCGTTTGATATTCCTTTTCTTCGAAACACTGAAATAGGCAATAAAACAGCAATATGGGTTGGGCCTCCGGTTAATAGGTTAGTCCCAAAAGTAATATAAAAGTGTATAATAAAGCCCGTAATCATTCAAAACAGATAATAAAATAGCATGAATGCTTCATAAATTATAGATACGTTGGAGACGTATCACCAGAGAAGAAGGCCAAGAAGAAGGTCGTGGGGACCAGGAAAGGTCTCCGGCGCAAGTTTGTATCGGACTCGTCATTCGAAGACGCCGAGGCGCGCTCCTCCAACGAAAACAAGGAGGAGGAAGAGGAAAGTTCTCCCCCCAACCCAAGGGACAAGAAAAAGGAAGGCCGCCCCGTCTGGGGAGGCCGAAGGGTCCAAGAAGGGAAAGACCCTCCCTCCGGACCACTCCACAACTGCCGCATACAGCAACCAGGAGTGGTTGCCCAGGGACAAGCCCCTGGCGAAGTCGTAAGTATCCGGACACTATAATACTTATGGAATGTTTTGCTTTATTGCTTCTTATCATGTTAAATATGATCGTGCAGTCCGTCCAAAGCCCACATCGACGTATCCTCCTCGGATGGGTCTTTGGGCCAGTCGGCGATGAACATCGATTCACTCCCGACGGCCACCACCCCCCGGCCCGCGGACGACACCGAGGTGTTGTCTCAGAGGATACTGGACCAGGGGGAGACAACTCTGGAGACGCCCCAAGGCGAAATCCTCAACGCCGGGCACATGGGGGGAAGACCCCCATGGATTCTGATGACGGGGGCCGCAACAAGTTTGGCCCCCAGCCAGATACTATGCCGGAACCTCCAGTGCTTCCAGATTCAGGCAGGCAGCCGCTCACTAAGGGGGGGCGAGCCGTCTGTGACGATGACCTCTGTCCATCCAGAGGCATCGGACAACTTGCTGGAAGCGCTTCGCGGCGCTTCTATTGACGAAGAGCACCGCACCATCATGAGTGCGGTGATAGAGAAGGTTTGGTCCACCAAAAGCGGATTGACCGAAGCCTGCGCCAGCCTCCTAACAGGCTTTGAGGTAAGTAATCAAATTATGAGAAAATATCACAATATAGACAGTAGCCCCTGATGCTCTGTTTGGTGTTCGGAAAGAAAGGCCGAACAGAGGATCAAATAACGTCCACAGGAGTCTAATCAGAATATGTCTATGTGAATAAGCAAGCGTCGCTGCTGGCCGCTGCCACTCGTACTGCGGAGGTCTCAGGACTGAAGCGGGACCTGGAGCGGTCCGAGGAAGAGCTCGGCCTCACTAAGAGGCAGCTCGAAGAGAACAAAGGTAAGTGATACCCCGTCTGTATATTGATAAAGAAAAAATGGTTTTAGATCATAGAATCATTATGAACTTTAATAGGGGCCACGACCAAAGTGGCAGCCCTGAAGAAGGCGTTGTCCGAGGACAAAGACAAAGCGGCCAAGGAGCGCATCGAGCGCGAGAAGCAAGAGGCCCGAGTCGACGAGGTCCAGCAAGAGCTCCAGGATTTCATCAAGAAATACGAGTCCTTGGAGCGTGACTCTAAGACACAGGAGTCTGAGCTTGCGAAGGCCTTCCAGAGCGCACAAGATGCCAAGGCCGAAGCTCAAAAGGCCCTCCAGGAGATTCAGGCGGTCAAGAAGATAGCGGTGGGTAAGGCATTCATTATGCAAAGCAAGCATGTGAAGGAGACTTTCCTTTTACTTACCCGAATTCGGAGCTCTCCAGGAGCGTTCGCACATCTGCCGCGCAGCATATCGGATGCCACGGAGTTCTACCGGGCTGAAGAAGGGAGCTCGACGGAGAAGTTGTTCTGGTCTCAATATACTGGGACCGAACATCCGATGCCCTTGAGCGACCAGCTGAAGCAACTGGTCGAACTGCATAAGGCGGCTGAACTGGCCATGAAGGACCTCATAGTCCGGTGATACGTCTCCAACGTATCTATAATTTTTGATTGCTCCATGCTACTTTATCTACTGTTTTGGACTATATTGGACTTTATTTTTCACTTTTATATTACTTTTGGGACTAACCTATTAACCAGAGGCCTAGCCCAGAATTGTTGTTTTTTGCCTTTTCCAGTATTTCGAAGAAACAGAATATCAAACGGAGTCCAAACGGAATGAAACCTTCGGGATCGTGATTTTCCAACCGAACGTGACCCAGGAGACTTGGACCCTACTCCAAGAAGCGCCAGAGGCGGTCACGAGGGTGGAGGGCGCGCCCCCCTGGGCATGCCCTCCTACCTCGTGGGCCCCTCGGAGCTCCGCCGACGTACTCCTTCCTCCTATATATACCTACGTATCCCCGAACGATCAGAACAGGAGCCAAAAACCTAATTCCACCGCCGCAACTTTCTGTATCCACGAGATCCCATCTTGGGGCCTGTTCCGGAGCTCCGCTGGAGGGGGCATCCACCACGGAGGGTTTCTATATCATCACCATATCCCCTCCAATGAAGTGTGAGTAGTTTACTTCAGACCTTCGGGTCCATAGCTAGTAGCTAGATGGCTTCTTCTCTCTTTTTGGATCTCAATACAATGTTCTCCCCCTCTCTCGTGGAGATCTATTTGATGTAATCTTCTTTTTGTGGTGTGTTTGTTGAGACCGATGAATTGTGGGTTTATGATCCAGTATTATCTATGGAAAATATTTGATTCTTCTCTAAATTCTTTTATGTATGTTGAGTTATCTTTGCAAGTCTCTTCGAATTCTTTTTGGTTTGGCCAACTAGATTGGTAGTTCTTGCAATGGGAGAAGTGCTTAGCTTTGGGTTCAATCTTGCGGTGTCCTTACTCAGTGGCAGAAAGAGTTGCAAGGCACGTATTGTATTGTTGCCATCGAGGATAACAAGATGGTTTTTTTTTATCATATTGCATGAATTTATCCCTCTACATCATGTCATCTTGCTTACGGCGTTACTCTATTTTTACTTAATACTCTAGATGCATGCTGGATAGCGGTCGATGAGTGGAGTAATAGTAGTAGATGCAGAATCGTTTCGATCTACTTGTTTTGGACGTGATGCCTATATACATGATCATCGCCTAGATATACTCATAACTATGCTCAATTCTGTCAATTGCTCAACAGTAATTTGTTCACCCACCGTAGAATACTTATGCTCTCGAGAGAAGCCACTAGTGAAACCTATGGCCCCCGGGTCTATTCTCATCATATCAATCTATATCACTTTATTTACTTGCTTTGTTTTTACTTTGCCTTTACTTTTTACTTTGCATCTATCTATCAAAAATACCAAAAATATTATCTCTATCAGATCTCACTCTCGTAAGTGACCGTGAAGGGATTGACAACCCCTAAGCGTTGGTTGCGAGTTGCTATCGTTTTGTATAGGTACGAGGGACTTGTGCGTGGTCTCCTACTGGATTGATACCTTGGTTCTCAAAAACTGAGGGAAATACTTATGCTACTTTACTGCATCATCCTCTCCTCTTCGAGGAAATCCAACGCAGTGCTCAAGAGGTAGCATCCGGCTGTGGCCTGGCGAGCCCCTGCCCAGCAGCTACTTCGGCCTTGTAAAGCGGCTGGTGAGTGCCTGTCCACGGCTTGAATTCATTAAGTGGCTAGTCTGCATTGAAGGTGTGCGCAGGGCCTTGGCCCGTGCGATAGTGCACTGGGAGAAGATGGATGTCGAGAAGCTGGTGACGGAGGGGCTGCCGGAGAGCAGGGAGCATCGCCGCCCTGAAAATTATTATGACAGTGTCCTGAAGGGTGCCCGCCTTGTGGTGGAGGAATGTGCTAAGGATGTAATATTTGAATGAATGTACTCATGTGATCATGTAATATGAAAACGAGTTCATGTGTGCTATATAACGCTTGTTGATTTAAAATATTACCTTCTTTGCGACCGTTTATAAAGTCTGAGAGTTGGCCAGTCGTCGGCTTCTGCCCCCATGTAATTAGTACTGGGGTGTTTGGGATAAATCTAAACACTCTTTATCCAATTTTTGTGGTCCTTAAGGAGGTGTTTAGCGCGACGAACAAGGCAATCGGACTATACAGCTTTATCACTCTCACTTAGCCATAGAAGTCTACAATTTTAAATTTTGGCGAAGCCCCTAGTATTCGTAAGGCCGAACTTGGGGCGCTATACACACCTAAATCGGACAAGGCCGATTCCTCACCCGAAGCAGAAAAAATCTTTAAGGATTGAGACCTCTCAAAAAGCGACCAGCTCTAGCCGCATCATGACAGTCAGTTTTCGGCTTTCTCTACTCAGGTGCTCATCCGGAAGAACCAGGACACAATCACAGTAGTTCTACCTGTGCTACCTTAGCAGATATAGCGGAACATAAGGCACCAAAACATGGGAGCCGGGCAAACCCAACTATTGACCCAAGACATGATTCGGAGCTGATGCATATAATGCTATAAGTTCGGGGTGCCGCACTGTCGAAAGTGTTTGGACTTTTCTTGCCGTGTTATGGGGTACACTGAAGCCTCTGGCGGACTGAACGTACCAGAATGTACAGGTGCAATTTGTAATAAATAAACAGTCAAGGAAAAAGATGAAGAAATGTAATAATAAGCTAACGATGTACATTATTTTCCATTGTTATTTAAATAATACGTCAAAGCGTATGTATACAAGTAGTGCGATAAGCAAAATAGGACTATTTGACATGTCCTAGTCAAGGGCAAGCTGCGTGTGGGTATGTAAAACAGGTATAACGATCGTTATCAGAGACCACCTGGGGATTCCCTTATACGTCAAAGCTTCTTGCCTCCTTGGTGTTTCCTTTCCGTGATGGGTCCGATAATCAGGCTATCGGAAAGGGCTTCCTGAAAATAGGGACCTGAAAAGAAAAGGTGTGAAGATATACGGGTCCTGGGGCGGTTGAGCCGCATTATGGACCGTGTTGTAGCCGTGCCTCCGCCTATGCCCATGGTATTTTGAGTGCGTAATTATGTACGCGTGACACGAATTTCGCCGCTTGACTGGGACTAGGATGGAGGCCGAATTTCTAGGCGAGCTCTGGACGTGCCGGACAATCCTGTTGCAGGGTACTCCGGACTCGCTTGACGGTGTCCAAGGGCTTTATCACCGAATTGGCGGTCTGCCTAAGAAGGCTGCTTTGTACTTCTGTTGCGAGGGCTGCAGTGTGCTCCGCCGTACGGAGCGAGCGCAGTGTGTTTCTGTGGCACCCCGGCTCAGGGAAAACCGGAACGCCCCGTATTCCAGCCCAGAGATTGAGGAGAAGTCTTCTGGAATACGACACTGCTTAGCAAAGAACAAACCAGATCTTTATTATTACACGAATATGAATACAAGGTCTCCGATATTACAATGAACAACATCGGTACAGCGACACTACGCCATCCTCGGTTGCTCTATGCAAGTAGCAAAAACAACTCGAAGCAGCGGAATAACTCTAGCAGCGGAACAACGAAGACGGTGGTGAACTCCACTCTGCAGGGACTCTGGCTGGAACACTTATCCTAGCTCACACGAACGGAAACCACGAAAAGCAAGCAATCAAATCCGGCATGACCTGCAAACTGGCATGACACGCCATGTCAGTACATTGAATGTACTTGCAAGCTCACAATAAACAAGAAGAATTCAAGACAGACAACAGCATGACAATTACAGGTTAAACAGGAATTATCATGATATCATCATAGCAACATGGCATGAGCAACATAAACATGATACAACTATCTCAACATGAATATATTAATCCAACAATACTAGCATGCAACATGAAACCACTATATGCACCACTTATACTACTCGGGCTACCTCGTAACCAACTTATGCATCACTTACCAACCTCGTACATCACACAATCATCTCAGGATCAAATCAAGCTTGGCATAAACAATACCATAGTGATCATTAAGTAACCACAAGGAGCTTGATCTTTACCCACGACTCTCGTACAACATCACGAATATACAACAACTCGGTATCCTTGATACCACCGTGATCCTTATGGTGATCACAACCACGACCAACACTGGGTCCCAAACCGTGATCCTTACGGCGATCACAACCCGACCACTAAATTGCCCGTGATCCTTACGGCGATCACAACCCGACCACTACATGGCCCGTGATCCTTATGGCGATCACAACCAACTTATCTCATTGTTATTAAGCACATTATTCTTATTACTGTTGACTCATGGTGTGACCTTCTCTCGACCTGGGCCCTTATCCGCGGGTGCGGCTATTGATAGATTTAATATACACTCTGCAGAGGTTAGTACACTGTACCCACACTACAGAACCCATGGCCTCGCACTCCCATTCGGGTGGACCAACGGTGTTTTGACAAAACCGATCTACTGCCATGACACTCTCCCGGCCACTCCGACTCACTCCTCGCTGAGCTAAGTCATGGGTGGCCCCGTGCCTACCTCCAGACACAACTACCACCGTCGTGGCCCAACACATAAATGATCCCACATGGGGATCAGCCGGCTATAATAACTACGAGCACACAAGGTTATGCTCCGCCTACCTGATCAGGGTAGCACGCGCCCATAACCTTCCCTCATTGGAGGCACCGGCGAGAGACACAACAATAGACCCAGTTAGGACTGTCCCATACCGGTAAGCGTGGTTGCACTGGTCAGCATCGATTCAGCGGCACCATGACTCAGCCAACAATTGTTCAAGTTTAGTTTAATCCGGTTAACTTGAATGCAAATATGCCGAGCCATGATAAAATAACATGATGCCAACAATAACACATGAACATGATATCAACATCATCATGAGTGTATCACATAACTTTCCACCATACCAACAATAACTCATATCCACTGAGCATCGCATACTGACTAGCATGATCATCTTCAACATCAACATGTACTACTAACAAGCATAAACATATGAAAGATAATACTAGCAGGTATAACATGATCACAGAGTACAAAACAACATAGCACAAAAGTGAACATGCAAATCTGAACATCACCGAAACAACGATAACCATCTATTCAACAAGCAAATATTTATTAAATATTCAAGTTGAAAACCATGGATACTGCATGACTATCATGCAAGTGGGTATTGTGGCTTGCCTGGGGATGAAGAAGGCACCGGGGAGAAGTGCGGTGAGGCCGCGGAAAGATTCGCCGAAAATCGTTCTCTCTCAGAGGGGGCTGATTGAGGGCAGGGGAAAAATGGTCATTTTCATAGTGTCAAACCATAGTGAGAACATGACCAACAGAACAGGCTCGACGAAACGAAGAAGTGAGCGTTGGATTCACCTCAAACGGAGTTACGGATAAAAAGATATGGACGGTTGAAGTTCAGGGACCCATCTATAATGAAAATACTTTAACCAGGGGCCTGAACAGAAAAAGTGAAAACGTACTCAGAGAAATGCGCTTTCACCTTATTCGTTAGAACAGTGGCGGGGCTGACGCGTGTGGGTCCCACGAGTGGGGCCCGTCACTTTTCCATGTGGGCAGGGTGGGTCAACGGGCTGAGGCTGCCACACGGGGCCCGCGAGGAGAAGAGGGGCCTGCCTGGCCTCTGTCTTCTTCTTCCTCGTCCTGCTCCCGCATGGGACAGAGGAGGGAGGGGATGACCGAGGCAGGGAAGGAGCGGTGAGGGGGGCCGGCCAGCTCCGGCCATCTCCGGCTAAGCCAAGGGCACCAGCGAGACGGCAGAGCTGCACCGCACGCGCTCCAGGAGAGAAGAGGCACGGGGGAGGCCTGGAGCGATGGTGATGAGCGGCGACCAGAGAGGTACAGAGGGCGGGTGCCGGCGATGGAAACGGGCCACTACGGCCACCTCAAGCCAAAGCGCGGGCACATGCGGCTTCAGGGCGACGCTGCGGTCCCGTTCAGAGGAGAAAGGGGCACCGGGGAGGAGTGGAACGGAGGGGAGGGGTGGCGCCATGAGGAGGACAGGAAGCTTCGGGAGGCGGAGGTTGACGGTGAAGCAGCGGCTCTGGCAAGGGGGAAAGGGGTTGGGGCGGCTCGTGGAGACATGGGGGAGGACGATGGACATCACCAGAGGAGGAGAGGAGGCTTGAGCTCGTCGGAAACAAGACGAACTCCGGCGAGGTCAGGGTAGTCGAAGGAAGAAACGGCAAGATTGGACAACTCTGGTGATCGAGGAGGCTTGGGGAGAGTCTGGTGAGGTGCGGAGGGGGTTCGGGGTCCTTATATAGGCCGAGGGGAGGCTTCTGGAGCTCACGGGCGAGCTCTCGACCAAGCTTTAATGGTGGACAGAGGCGGGGCACGGCACAAGCATGGCGCTAGCGGCGCATTCATGGTGAACCACGACGAGCCATCGACACAGGGCGATGCAGGGCATCACGGGGAAGCTCCAGGACAAGGTTTGAGGTCGAGACGACGAGGGAGACGACTGGCACAGGGCCGGGAAGAATCCAGAGCACGCCATTTGCATGACATCAGCGTGATCACCATGCGCACTGGAGCAAACTCCATGTTTTGGCTGGGACAACCATGTCTAGTGGATGGACCTTGGTGCCCTTAGTCCAACTAAGGAAATAAATCGGTCCAGGGGCAAAGAAGAGATTTGCACTTAGCTCCAAACGTAAATCAGTAAGAAGGTGTTTGTAACTTGCTGTGGTTAAACCAGCTAGGTAAATCAGTAACTACTTCTCTGGGAGGTTTAACTATCGAAGGACATTCATCCTGGAGGTTGGGAGGGTAAAAGGATCAAGTTTTACTGCAGTTGCTTCACAACTGCATACTTGGTCCAGAAATGAAGATCATGATGGTGCACTCACATGGAGTGTCTACTTGAGCTAAAATTGGGCAAAGCTTAGTCATTTGGTCATATTATGATGCTTTAAAAAGCTCATGCCAAATGGACAAACCAAAATAGCACTTGCTTCACAAACATCTCTGCTGACCAGAAACTTGGAATAATTATGGTGGTCAAATGGATCAATGAAATGATGCCAAATTGGGTGCAGAGATGTTTTATGGGTATAAGAATGATCTGGTAATTTATCAGGATTTTTGAAGCAATATAAAATATACTTGCTTCACAACCTGAAAATAATGCCAGAAACAAAGATTTGCTCCTGTGCTCACATAGATGATTGGATGGGGCTGCAAATGGGTGGAAGGGGTTAATATGAGCACATTAAGGAGTGTGCAAAAGTTCAACTCATTTGGGTACTCCTAGCTAGTACTTCCTTCACAAAGCCTTCTGTTTGACAGAAACTTTGAAAATTCACTGAGGAAGATTGTCTAGGCAAATAAATTTGAACTTGTGCATGGGGAAATTATTTGGACATATAAACATGCCCAAAAATGTTGGGAGTCAATAGGAGAAATATAAATGACACTTCCTTCACAAAGTGCCATTTAGGGCAGAATAGGAAATGAATTATTGGGGAATTATTTTTGAACATGGCAATGAAAAGTTTTGCCATATTTGATCAAGATATGACCCAAACAATTTATGAGAATTATTTGGGAATTTTAGGAGTGAGGGAAATATAGGTTGCTTCACAACCTAGGGCAATTGGAGTTATTCCTTTAATAGAAAAGGAATATTCCCAATAAAAAGAATATTGGGATTTGGGCTAGGATGGAAATGACTGGGTCTAGGGAAGGATTTGGAAATGACAAGCTACTCTGGAAGCAAAGAAGAGGTCATCTTCTTCAGTTTCCAGACCACAAAGCCATGAAAAAGAAAAACTCAAGCAAAAATCTCGGAAAAACAAAAGAAAAAGAAAGGGACAAAAATCAGGATGTCACAAACCTTACCCCCTTAAAGAAATCTCGTCCTCGAGATTTGGTTGCTCAGGGAACAAGTATGAATATTCTGACTTAAGGAAACCGTTTCCAACTCGGGTATCCTTTTTCCTTTATTGTTGTTCCCATTAAATTTTTATCTGACTAGCCCTAGGGTGGTTCAATTCACTGTATCCTCATTCTGATAGATCTTACCTTGCCCGTTCATGCTTATATAGGCTCCAATTTCTTTTTAGATCTGCTGACTAGCTGAGTGTGATTTGATTATCACGACTGAAATATATGTCCGTCTCAGAAATCCAAAAGTGATTCCCGCTGGGTGTGCCACCCGGCACTGACAACCTTTCATGTAATGATGATCAGTTTTTTCTGATGAAAACTCAAGCTCTGACTCATTGCATTGGGTTTCTCCACTAAATGCAGGTCCTTTGGGTTCCAAACAGTGAGTTAAAATATAACCGTTTCCTGACAGATTCTGACTCATCGCAAAAGTTTCTAAATCATCTTAACTGGTTCCATTGTCATGAGTATCGGATCCGTACCAAATATTTGATTGTCTCCTGTTGCGGCCAGCATAAAGGGTTTGGCCTGTATGATAATATCTGCAGATTTGGCTGACGGTGGTTCTGACGGAAATTTTTTGTTCACGACAGGCTATCCATGATGATTCATATAAGTGAGGACTCAGGCTTCCAGACTATTATTCCTCATGCCGATTACTCGTGTTGTAGGCATATCCATGTGGATCAATACTGAATTTAGACCGTCCGGGGGATCTGCACCATGTGGGTCGTATACAATTTTCATACCTGCATCGCTGGTCTTGCTCCTTCATTATTGTTTTCTTGGTCTAGATCCTTGGCTGAAAGAGCTGGGCCATATTGCTTCTTCGTATGACCACTGGTACTGTCAGTGCAATTTTTTGGCAATTGTAGTTTATCCTCATTTTCCTGACAGGGTAACCCATTAAATGGCAGGTTCAACACCTCTCAAGTTCTGATCGTTGGGAAATGATCATCCGAAACCCTTGCAAGAAATCGGCAAATAAATCAGTAGCCACCAGAACGGTCTTTACAACTCAGATCTGGGACATTACTGAAATAACTCAACCACGGCTTAGGACGGCCGGAAAGCAGCTCAGAGCATGAGACCGGGTCGATAAGAAGAAGGTGACAGCTCCCTAAAATAGCCAAAAAGTAGCTATA
Organism: Triticum aestivum; assembly: GCF_018294505.1. Classification (NCBI taxonomy): domain Eukaryota; kingdom Viridiplantae; phylum Streptophyta; class Magnoliopsida; order Poales; family Poaceae; genus Triticum; species Triticum aestivum. The sequence continues at coordinate 635,546,871 of NC_057798.1, forward strand.
GGGCTACTGTCACGAAAAAAAACTCAACAGATGTACGAGACGGCAGAAAAGCATCTCAGACTCGTGACAGTCGTTGAAGAGAGAAACAAAAATAGGCATCCACCCGGATAGCTAGAAACAGCTCAGATCACAGGCGTGGTGCCGTCATTGGAGGAAAAAGGGGACAAGGGCTCATCAGGATCATTTTCTAGTTCACGGGTACTTGTATTGAGCTCATTGGTGTCGTCAATCCTCATAATCCTTTGTCACACTATGGTGTATACTGGCTTTCTTCTATTAACCGTCCTCACGTGGTTGTCAAATCCTCATCCGAGTGACTTGTAAGATCTTGATGGTATGCTCATTGCATACATATGAGGACCTAATTCCGAGACAAACATGTATTCTGACTGAATTTTGATTCTAACCAAAATGTTGTGGATCTGATTCTTGGGATTTACTGCCATATGCTGTTAAGTCAATTCACAGTGTACTACCTTGTAGCAATGTCTTACTGAGGAATATTTGCTAACTTGTGCTCGAAACTTTCATCGGACAGCTTGCTGAAGAAGACTGGGTATCATGCTTCAGAAGCTTACCCCCTTAAAGATTTTGCTGGGGAAAGACTCAGTACCTTATGCTGGAAGCTTTTGCGGTTGCATACTGAAGAAGACAAAGTACCTTGCACGGAGAATCATCCACGTATTGTACTGAGGAAGATAGATGAATCTTGCCTTGGAAACTCCTCTGGTATTTTGCGAGGGAAGATTGGGTTGCTTACACCAGAAGCTTCTTATTGTGATATGCGGACCGATTTCCACATATACATACCATCTTAATATTTTTGATGTTGATTTCTTGTATGAAATGGGGGTTTGCAAGACTATTCTTCTTCCTGAGTATATGCCATATTTTTGCTTGCTTCCAGGTACATCGAGTTCCAAAATCATCCTCAACGAAAAATTAAACTTATATCTGAGTCATACATTGGATAATATTCTGTCAACCTTGCACACAATTTATCTTCTTGCTGATTTAATCATTTTGTTGTGATGGGTGCACGCTAATGCAAACTTGATACTGACGATCCATCCAGGATTTCTTTTGCATCCAGACAAGATACTCCCAATTTCACTGCAGTCAGCTGATAATTCCATTCTGTTTAGCTGAGTTTCCAAATATAATCAGTTCTTGCTGACTCTTCGGGTCCGGTGTCGGCTGACGAGCAACTTTAATAGGGGAAAAATTTGTAACACTGAAGGCCCAAAGAAAAGAACAAAAGAAACGACTAAAACAAAAGCACACAAGCATTCTACTAATATAATTAATCAAGCAATCATCACATATTACTGCTACTCACACAATAATATGCATGCACACCTAAGCACACAAATCTCATGAAAACTCCGGTATTTCGGTCTAATATGATGTGGCGGCGTGCACGAGGACGAATAAATGTGTGGAAGAATTGGTGTAAACAACGCTACACCAAGTGCTAGCTTAGCCAGATAGCAACCTGGACTAGCTTGGAGAGGAGAACGTACTTGGTAATCATGTAGTGGGACACGAAGGTCGCAACCACATTATTATCAAGCGGACGGAAAAAAGATCCGTACTCGTCCAAGAAATAGGACAGCAGGAAAAAACTGAGGCTGCTGACATTGCCCTTTCTTGATAACTAATATCATTAAGGGTTGCCAACATGACAAAATAAAAGAACGATCTGGGATAGACGCATGTCCATCACCGAAACGATAGATGGGACTGAAAGAAAGACATCGGTGCGATACCTGAGCACCATTTTGCAAATAGTGTCGGGATCACTTGGCATCACTCTGCTGGGACAGAAATGACACCAAACACCGAAAGAAAAGGAACTAGAGAAATGCAAAGGTTGAGCTGTAGTGGATCCGAACCGATACCACCTACACTCACCACATAAATCGTTATCACAACTAAGGCTATATGCATGCTATGCGACAAACAAATGCAGCAATCAAGTGCAACAAACCAACTGGGGTCTATACTACCGCTTTCTAACATTCGCGCGGTCTAGGGAATCCTACAGCCAGACCTGCTTTGATACCAAGCCTGTGGCACCCCGGCTCGGAGAAAACCGGAACGCCCCGTATTCCAGCCCAGAGATCAAGGAGAAGTCTTCTGGAATACGGCACTGCTTAGCATATAACAAACCAACTCTTTATTATTACAGGAATATGAATACAAGGTCTCTGATATTACAATGAACAACATCGGTACGACGACACTACACCATCCTCGGTTGCTCTATGCAAGCAGCAGAAACAACTCGAAGCAGCGGAATAACTCTAGCAGCGGAACAACGAAGACGGTGGTGAACTCCACTCTGCAGGGACTCTGGCTGGAATGCTTATCCTAGCTCGCACGAACGGAAACCATGACAAGCAAGCAATCAAATCCGGCATGACCTGCAAACTGGCATGACACACCAGGTCAGTACATTGAATGTACTTGCAAGCTCACAATAAACCAGAAGCATTCAAGATAGACAACAACATGGCAATTACAGGTTAAACAGGAATTATCATGATATCATCATAGCAACATGGCATGACCAACATAAACATGATACAACTATCTCAACATGAATATATTAATCCAACAATACTAGCATGCAACATGAAACCACTATATGCACCACTTATACTGCTCGAGCTACCTTGTAACCAACTTATGCATCACTTACAAACCTCGTACATCACACGATCATCTCATGATCAAATCAAGCTTGGCATACACAATACCGTAGCGATCATTAAGTAACCACAAGGAGCTTGATCTTTACCCACGACTCTCGTACAACATCACGAATATACAACAACTCGGTATCCTCGATACCACCGTGATCCTTACGGTGATCACAACCACGACCAACACTGGGTCCCAAACCGTGATCCTTACGGCGATCACAACCCGACCACTAAATGGCCTGTGATCCTTACGGCGATCACAACCCGACCACTACATGGCCCGTGATCCTTACAGCGATCACAACCAACTTATCTCACTGTTATTAAGCACATTATTTTTATTACTGTTGACTCATGGTGTGACCTTCTCTCGACCTGGGCCCTTATCCACTAGTGTGGCTATCGATAGATTTAACATACACTCTGCAGAGGTTAGTACACTGTACCCACACTACAGAACCCATGGCCTCGCACTCCCATTCGGGTGGACCAACGACATTCTGAAAAAACCGATCTACTACCATGACACTCTCCCGGCCACTCCGACCCACTCCTCACTCAGCTAAGTCATGGGTGGCCCCGTGCCTACCTCCAGACACAACGACCACCGTCGTGGCCCAACACATAAACGATCCCACATGGGGATCCTCCGGCTATAATTGAAGGAAATATGCCCTAGAGGCAATAATAAAGTTATTATTTATTTCCTCATATCATGATAAATGTTTATTATTCATGCTAGAATTGTATTAACCGGAAACATGATACATGTGTGAATACATAGACAAACTTAATGTCACTAGTTTGCCTCTACTTGACTAGCTCATTAATCAAAGATGGTTATGTTTCCTAACCATAGACATGTGTTGTCATTTGATTAACGGGATCACTTCATTAGGAGAATGATGTGATTGACCTGACCCATTCCGTTAGCTTAGCACTTGATCGTTTGGTATGTTGCTATTGCTTTCTTCATGATTTATACAAAGTTCCTATAACTATGAGATTATGCAACTCCCGTTTATCGGAGGAACACTTTGTGTGCTACCAAACTTCACAATGTAACTGGGTGATTATAAAGGAGCTCTACAGGTTTCTCCAAAGGTACATGTTGAGTTGGCGTATTTCGAGATTAGGTTTTGTCACTCCGATTGTCGGAGAGGTATCTCCGGGCGCTCTCGGTAATGCACATCACTATAAGCCTTGCAAGCAATGTAACTAATGAGTTAGTTACGAAATGACGCATTACGTAACGAGTAAAGAGACTTGCCGGTAACGAGATTGAACTAGGTATTGAGATACCGACGGTCGAATCTCGGGCAAGTAACATACCGATGACAAAGGGAACAACGTATGTTGTTATGCAGTTTGACCGATAAAGATCTTCGTAGAATATATAGGAGCCAATATGAGCATCCAGGTTCTGCTATTGGTTATTGACCGGAAACTGTTCTAGGTCATGTCTACATAGTTCTCGAACCCGAAGGGTCTGCACGCTTAACGTTACGATGACAGATATATTATGAGTTTATAGTTTTTGATGTACTGAAGGTTGTTTGGAGTCCCGGATGTGATCATGGACATGACAAGGAGTCTCGAAATGGTCGAGACATAAAGATTTATATATTGGAAGCCTATATTTGGATATCGAAATCGTTTCGGGTGAAATCAGGATTTTACCGGAGTACCGGGGGGTTACCGGAACCCTCCCGGGGGTTAATGGCCCTACATGGGCCCTAAGGGAGAAGAGGAGGGCCGGCCAGGGCACGCCGTCCGCCCCCTCCCCCTAGTCCGAATAGGACAAGGAAGGGGGGGCGGCGCCCCCCTTTCCTCTTTCCCCCTTCCCCCTTCCTTCTCCAACAAGGCAAGAGGGGGGAGTCCTACTCCCGGTGGGAGTGGAACTCCTCCAGGCGCACCCCTAGGGGCCGGCCGCACCTCCCCCTCCCTCCTTTATATACGGGGGCAGGGGGCACCCCATGACACACAAGTTGATCTTCGTGATCGTTCCTTAGCCGTGTGCGGTGCCCCCCTCCACCATATTCCACCTCGGTCATATCGTAGCGGTGCTTAGGCGAAGCCCTGCGTCGGTAGAACATCATCACCGTCACCACACCGTCGTGCTGATAGAACTCATCCCCGACACCCTGCTAGATCAGAGTCCGGGGATCGTCATCGAGCTGAACGTGTGCTGAACTCGGAGGTGTCGTACGTTTGATACTTGGATCGGTCGGATCGTGAAGATGTACGACTACATCAACCGCGTTGTTCTAACGCTTCCGCTTTCGGTCTACGAGGGTTCGTGGACAACACTCTCCCCTCTCGTTGCTATGCATCACTATGATCCTTGCGTGTGCGTAGGATTTTTTTTGAAATTACTACGTTACCCATCAGTGGCATCCGAGCCAGGTTTTATGCGTAGATGACATATGCACGAGTAGAACACAAGTGAGTTGTGGGTGATACAAGTCATACTGCTTACCAGCATGTCATACTTTGGTTCAGCGGTATTGTGAGATGAAGCGGCCCGGACCGACATTACACGTATGCTTACGCGAGACTGGTTTCACCGTTACGAGCACTCGTGCTTAAAGGTGACTGGCGGGTGTCTGTCTCTCTCACTTTAGTTGCGAAGGTTAAAACAGCACTAACTTGACGAACTATCATTGTGGTTTTGATGCGTAGGTAAGAACGGTTCTTGCTCAACCCATAGCAGCCACATAAAATTTGCAACAACAAAGTAGAGGACGTCTAACTTGTTTTTGCGGGGCATGTTGTGATGTGATATGGTCAAGACGTGATGCTATATTTCATTGTATGAGATGATCATGTTTTGTAACCGAAGTTATCGGCAACTGGCAGGAGCCATATGGTTGTCGCTTTATTGTATGAAATGCAAAGGCCCTGTAATTGCTTTAGTTTATCACTAAGCGGTAGCGATAGTCGTAGAAGCAATAGATGGCGTAAACAACAACGATGCTATGATGGAGATCAAGGTGTCGCGCCGGTGACGATGGTGATCATGACGGTGCTTCGGAGATGGAGATCACAAGCACAAGATGATGATGGCCATATCATATCACTCATATTGATTGCATGTGATGTTTATCCTTTATGCATCTTATCTTGCTTTGATTGACGGTAGCATTTTAAGATGATCTCTCACTAAATTATCAAGAGTGTTCTCCCTGAGTATGCACCGTTGCGAAAGTTCTTCGTGCTGAGACACCACGTGATGATCGGGTGTGATAGGCTCTACGTTCAAATACAACGGGTGCAAAACAGTTGCACACGCGGAATACTCAGGTTAAACTTGACGAGCCTAGCATATACAGATATGGCCTCGGAACACGGAGACCGAAAGGTCGAACGTGAATCATATAGTAGATATGATCAACATAGTGATGTTCACCATTGAAACTACTCCATCTCACGTGATGATCGGACATGGTTTAGTTAATTTGGATCACGTGATCACCTAGATGACTAGAGAGATGTCTGTCTAAGTGGGAGTTCTTAAGTAATATGATTAATTGAACTTAAATTTATCATGAACTTAGTACCTGATAGTATTTTTCTTATCTATATTTGTTGTAGATAGATGGCTCATGCTGTTGTTCCGTTGAATTTTAATGCGTTCCTTGAGAATGCTAAGTTGAAAGATGATGGTAGCAATTACACGGACTGGGTCCATAACTTGAGGATTATCCTCATTGCTGCACAGAAGAATTACGTCCTGGAAGCACCGCTGGGTGCCAGGCCTGCTGCAGATGCAACTGACGACGTTAAGAACGTCTGGCAGAGCAAAGCTGATGACTACTCGATAGTTCAGTGTGCCATGCTTTACGGCTTGGAACCGGGTCTTCAACGACGTTTTGAACGTCATGGAGCATATGAGATGTTCCAGGAGTTGAAGTTAATATTTCAAGCAAATGCCCCGATTGAGAGATATGAAGTCTCCAATAAGTTCTATAGCTGTAAGATGGAGGAGAATAGTTCTGTCAGTGAACACATACTCAAAATGTCTGGGTATAATAATCACTTGATTCAACTGGGAGTTAATCTTCCTGATGATAGTGTCATTGACAGAATTCTTCAATCACTGCCACCAAGCTACAAGAGCTTCGTGATGAACTATAATATGCAAGGGATGGACAAGACTATTCCGAGCTCTTCGCAATGCTAAAGGCTGCGGAGGTAGAAATCAAGAAGGAGCATCAAGTGTTGATGGTCAATAAGACCACCAGTTTCAAGAAAAAGGGCAAAGGGAAGAAGAAGGGGAACTTCAAGAAGAACAACAAACAAGTTGCTGCTCAAGAGAAGAAACCCAAGTCTGGACCTAAGCCTGAGACTGAGTGCTTCTACTGCAAGCAGACTGGACACTGGAAGCGGAACTGCCCCAAGTATTTGGCGGATAAGAAGGATGGCAAAGTGAACAAAGGTATATGTGATATACATGTTATTGATGTGTACCTTACTAATGCTCGCAGTAGCACCTGGGTATTTGATACTGGTTCTGTTGCTAATATTTGCAACTCGAAACAGGGACTACGGATTAAGCGAAGATTGGCTAAGGACGAGGTGACGATGCGCGTGGGAAATGGTTCCAAAGTCGATGTGATCGCGGTCGGCACGCTACCTCTACATCTACCATCGGGATTAGTTTTAGACCTAAATAATTGTTATTTGGTGCCAGCGTTGAGCATGAACATTATATCTGGATCTTGTTTGATGCGAGACGGTTATTCATTTAAATCAGAGAATAATGGTTGTTCTATTTATATGAGTAATATCTTTTATGGTCATGCACCCTTGAAGAGTGGTCTATTTTTATTGAATCTCGATAGTAGTGATACACATATTCATAATGTTGAAGCCAAAAGATGCAGAGTTGATAATGATAGTGCAACTTATTTGTGGCACTGCCGTTTAGGTCATATCGGTGTAAAGCGCATGAAGAAACTCCATACTGATGGACTTCTGGAATCACTTGATTATGAATCACTTGGTACTTGCGAACCGTGCCTCATGGGCAAGATGACTAAAACGCCGTTCTCCGGAACTATGGAGCGAGCAACTGATTTGTTGGAAATCATACATACTGATGTATGTGGTCCAATGAATATTGAGGCTCGCGGCGGGTATCGTTATTTTCTCACCTTCACAGATGATTTGAGCAGATATGGGTATATCTACTTGATGAAACACAAGTCTGAAACATTTGAAAAGTTCAAAGAATTTCAGAGTGAAGTGGAAAATCATCGTAACAAGAAAATAAAATTTCTACGATCTGATCGTGGAGGAGAATATTTGAGTACGAGTTTGGTCTACATTTGAAACAATGCGGAATAGTTTCGCAACTCACGCCACCCGGAACACCACAACGAGATGGTGTGTCTGAATGTTGTAATTGTACTTTACTAGATATGGTGCGATCTATGATGTCTCTTACTGATTTACCGCTATCGTTTTGGGGTTATGCTTTAGAGACGGCCGCATTCACGTTAAATAGGGCACCATCAAAATCCGTTGAGACGACGCCTTATGAACTGTGGTTTGGCAAGAAACCAAAGTTGTCGTTTCTTAAAGTTTGGGGCTGCGATGCTTATGTGAAGAAACTTCAACCAGATAAGCTCGAACCCAAATCGGAGAAATGTGTCTTCATAGGATACCCAAAAGAGACTATTGGGTACACCTTCTATCACAGATCTGAAGGCAAGATTTTCGTTGCTAAATTGGATCCTTTCTAGAGAAGGAGTTTCTCTCGAAAGAAGTGAGTGGGAGGAAAGTAGAACTTGATGAGGTAACTGTACCTGCTCCCTTATTGGAAAGTAGTCATCACAAGAACCGGTTCCTGTGACAACTACACCAATCAGTGAGGAAGCTAATGATATTGATCATGAAACTTCAGATCAAGTTTCTACTGAACCTCGTAGGTCTACCAGAGTAAGATCCGCGCCAGAGTGGTACGGTAATCCTATTCTGGAAGTCATGTTACTTGACCATGGCAAACCTACGACTATGAGGAAGCGATGATGAGCCCAGATTCCGCAAAATGGCTTGAAGCCATGAAATCTAAGATGGGATCCATGTATGAGAACAAAGTATGGACTTTGGTTGACTTGCCCGATGATCGGCAAGCCATCGAGAATAAATGGATCTTCAAGAAGAAGATTGACGCTGATGGTAATGTAACTGTCTACAAAGCTCGACTTGTTTCAAAAGGTTTTCGACAAGTTCAAGGGGTTGACTACGATGAGACTTTCTCACTCGTAGCGATGCTTAAGTCTGTCCGAATCATGTTAGCAATTGCCGCATTTTATGATTATGAAATTTGGCAAATGGATGTCAAAACTGCATTCCTGAATGGATTTCTGGAAGAAGAGTTGTATATGATGCAACCAGAAGGTTTTATCGATCCAAAAGGTGCTAACAAAGTATGCAAGCTCCAGCGATCCATTTATGGACTGGTGCAAGCATCTCGGAGTTGGAATAAACACTTTGATACTGTGATTAAAGCATATGGTTTTATACAGACTTTTGGAGAAGCCTGTATTTACAAGAAAGTGAGTGGGAGCTCTGTAGCATTTCTGATATTATATGTTGATGACATATTGTTAATTGGAAATGATATAGAATTTTTGGATAACATAAAGGGATACTTGAATAAAAGTTTTTCAGTGAAAGACCTCGGTGAAGCTGCTTACATATTGGGCATCAAGATCTATAGAGATAGATCAAGACGCTTAATTGGACTTTCACAAAGCACATACCTTGATAAAGTTTTGAAAAAGTTCAAAATGGATCAGGCAAAGAAAGGGTTCTTGCCTGTATTACAAGGTGTGAAGTTGAGTCAGACTCAATGCCTGATACGTCTCCAACGTATCTATAATTTTTGATTGCTCCATGCTACTTTATCTACTGTTTTGGACTATATTGGGCTTTATTTTCCACTTTTATATTATTTTTGGGACTAACCTATTAACCGAAGGCCCAGCCCAGAATTGTTGTTTTTGCCTATTTCAGTGTTTCGAAGAAACAGAATATCAAACGGAGTCCAAACGGAATAAAACCTTCGGGAACGTGATTTTATCACCGAACGTGATCCAGGAGACTTGGACCCTACTCCAAGAAGTGCTAGAGGCGGTCACGAGGGTGGAGGGTGCGCCCCCTGGGCGCGCCCCCTACCTCATGGGCCCCCTGACGCTCCACCCACGTACTCCTTCCTCCTATATATACCTACGTATCCCCAAACGATCGGAACAGGAGCCAAAAACCTAATTCCACCACCGCAACCTTCTGTATCCACGAGATCCCATCTTGGGGCCTGTACCGGAGCTCTGCCGGAGGGGGCATCCACCATGGAGGGCTTCTACATCAACACCATAGCCCCTCCGATGAAGTGTGAGTAGTTTACTTCAGACCTTCGGGTCCATAGCTAGTAGCTAGATGGTTTCTTCTCTCTTTTTGGATCTCAATACAATGTTCTCCCCCTCTCTTGTGGAGATCTATTCGATGTAATCTTCTTTTTGCGGTGTGTTTGTTGAGACCGATGAATTGTGGGTTTATGATCCAGTATTATCTATGGAAAATATTTGATTCTTCTCTGAATTCTTTTATGTATGATTGAGTTATCTTTGCAAGTCTCTTCGAATTATCCTTTTTGGTTTGGCCAACTAGATTGGTAGTTCTTGCAATGGGAGAAGTGCTTAGCTTTGGGTTCAATCTTGCGGTGTCCTTACCCAGTGACAGAAAGGGTTGCAAGGCACGTATTGTATTGTTGCCATCGAGGATAACAAGATGGTTTTTTTATCATATTGCATGAATTTATCCCTCTACATCATGTCATCTTGCTTAAGGCGTTACTCTGTTTTTAACTTAATACTCTAGATGCATGCTGGATAGCGGTCGATGAGTGGAGTAATAGTAGTAGATGCAGAATCGTTTCGATCTACTTGTCTTGGACGTGATGCCTATATACATGATCATTGCCTAGATATACTCATAACTATGCTCAATTCTGTCAATTGCTCAACAGTAATTTGTTCACCCACCGTAGAATATCTATGCTCTTGAGAGAAGCCACTAGTGAAACCTATGGCCCCGGGTCTATTCTCATCATATCAATCTCTATCACTTTATTTACTTGCTTTGTTTTTACTTTGCCTTTTACTTTTTACTTTGCATCTATCTATCAAAAATACCAAAAATATTATTTATCATCTCTATCAGATCTCACCCTCGTAAGTGACCGTGAAGGGATTGACAACCCCTGATCACGTTGGTTGCGAGTAGCTATCGTTTTGTGTAGGTACGAGGGACTTGTGCGTGGTCTCCTACTGGATTGATACCTTGGTTCTCAAAAATCGAGGGAAAAACTTACGCTACTTTGCTGCATCATCCTCTCCTCTTCGGGGAAATCCAACGCAGTGCTCAAGAGGTAGCAAGAAGAATTTCTGGCGCCGTTGCCGGGGAGGCTCACGCAAGCAAGTCAACCATACCAAGTACCCATCGCAATCCCTATCTCTCGCATTACATTATTTGCCATTTTCCTCTCGTTTTCCTCTCCCCCACTTCACCCTTGCCGTTTTATTCGCACTCTCTTTCCCAATCTCCTCCTCTCTTTTCCGTTTGCCTTTTTCCTGTTGCCTTTCTATTTGCTTGTGTGTTGGATTACTTGTTGCCATGGCGCAAGATAATACCAAATTGTGTGATTTCTCGAATACCAATAATAACAATTTCCTTAGTACTCCGGTTGCTCCTCTTAATAATGATGAGTCTTGTGAAATCAATACCGCTTTGCTGAATCTTGTTATGAAAGATCAATTCGCCGGCCTTCCTAGTGAAGATGCCGCTACTCATCTAAACAATTTTGTTGATTTGTGTGATATGCAAAATAAGAAAGATACGGATAACAATATTGTCAAATTGAAGTTATTTCCGTTTTCACTTAGAGATCGTGCTAAAGTTTGGTTTTCATCTTTGCCTAGAAATAGTATTGATTCTTGGAACAGGTGCAAAGATGCTTTTATCTCTAAGTATTTCCCTCCCGCTAAGATCATCACTCTTAGGAACGATATCATGAATTTTAAACAACTTGATCATGAGAATGTTTCCCAATCTTGGGAAAGAATGAAATTGATGCTTCGCAATTGCCCTACTCATGGTTTGAATTTATGGATGATCATACAAAAATTTTATGCCGGATTCAATTTTGCTTCTAGAAATCTTTTAGATTCGGCTGCGGGAGGCACGTTTATGGAAATTACGTTAGGAGATGCTACCAAATTGCTTGATAATATTATGGCTAATTATTCTCAATGGCACACCGAAAGATCTTCTAGTAAAAAAGTGCATGCTATAGAAGAAATCAATGTTTTGAGTGAAAAGATGGATGAACTTATGAAGATGTTTGCTCCTAAAAATACTCCTCTTGATCCCAATGATATGCATTTGTCTACCTTGCTTGAGAATAATAATGAATCTATGGATGTGAATTTTGTTGGTAGGAATAGTTTTGGAAACAACGCGTATAGAGGGAATTTTAATCCTAGGCCTTATCCTAGTAATCCTTCTAATAATTATGGAAAGTCCTACAACAACTCTTGTTGAAATTTTAATAAGATGCTCTCTGAATTTGAGAGTAGTGTTAAAGAGTTTATGAATTCACAAAAGAATTTTAATGCTTTGCTTGAAGAGAAATTGCTTAAAGTTGATGATTTGGTTAGGAACGTTGATAGAATTTCTCTTGAAATTGATTCCTTAAAGCTTAGATCTATTCCTCCTAAGCATGATATCAATGAGTCTCTCAAAGCCATGAGAATTTCCATTGATGAGTGCAAAGAAAGAACCGCTAGGATGCGTGCTTCCAAAGATGCCTTTATTAAAGCGTGTTCTTCCAATTCCTATGAAAATCAAGATGAAGATCTAAAAGTTATTGATGTGTCCCTCATTAAATCTTTGTTTTGAAATATGAATCCTTATGAATCTGAATATGATCTTCCTTTACCTAGAAGGCGTTCTAAGAATTCGGAGTTTCTAGATCTTGATGATGAATTTGATGAAAGTGGGATTGAAAGAAATAAAAACCTAGATGTTGCTAAACCCACTATTTTGGATCTCAAGGAATTTAATTATGAAAATTGCTCTTTGATTGGTTGTATTTCCTTGTTGCAATCCGTGCTAGATTCTCCTCATGCTTATAGTCAAAATAAGGCCTTTACCGAACATATTGTTGATGCCTTGATGCAATCTTATGAAGAAAAACTTGAGTTGAAAGTTTCTATCCCTAGAAAACTCTATGATGAATGGCAACCTACTATTAAAATTAAAATTAAAGATTATGAGTTTCATGCTTTGTGTGATTTGGGTGCTAGTGTCTCTAATATTCCCAAAACTTTATGTGATTTGCTAGATTTCCGTGATTTTGATGATTGCTCTCTAAACTTGCATCTTGCGGATTCCACTATTAAAAAGCCTATGGGAAGAATTAATGATGTTCTTATTGTTGCAAATAGGAATTATCTGCCTGTAGATTTTATCGTTCTTGATACAAATTGCAATCCTTCATGTACTATTATTCTTGGTAGACCTTTTCTTAGAACGATTGGTGCAATTATTGATATGGAGGAAGGGAATATTTGATTCCAATTTCTCTTAAAGAAGGGCATTGAACACTTCCCTAGAAAGAAAATAAAATTACCATATGAATCTATCATGATAGCCACTTATAGATTGCCTGCCAAAGATGGCAATACCTAGATCTATCCTTGCTTTTATGCCTAGCTAGGGGCGTTAAACGATAGCGCTTGTTGGGAGGCAACCCAATTTTATTTTGTGTTTTTTTGTTTTTGCTTATGTTTAGGAATAGATAATCCATCTACCTTCTGTTTGTATGTGGTTTTATGTTTTAATTAGTATTTGTGCCAAGTAGAACCTATATGATAACCTACGATGATAGTTGATTTGATTCTGCTGAAAAACAGAAACTTTGTGCGCACGAATATAATTTTGTTAAATCACAGGAACGTGGATTTGCGTTGATTCTTTCGGCTGATGTTCAATAAACAAATTTTCCAGGACTTCCTATTTTGGTAGAATTTTTAGAGTTCCATAAATTTGCGTTAGTTACAGGTTGCTGCAGACTGTTTTGTTTTTGACAGATTCTGTTTTACGTGTGTTGTTTGCTTATTTTGATGAATCTATGGCTAGTAAAATAGTTTATAATCCATAGATAAATTGGAAGTAGGTTTAAAACCAATATAAATAAAGAATGAGTTCACTACATTACCTTGAAGTAGTCTTTTGTTTTCTTTCTCTAACGGAGCTCACGAGATTTCTTTTGAGTTTTGTGTTGTGAAGTTTTCAAGTTTTGGGTGAATTCTTTTGATGGATTATGGAACAAGGAGTGGCAAGAGCCTAAGCTTGGGGATGACCATGGAACCCCCAAGATAATCCAAGGACACCAAAAAGTCAAAGCTTGGGGATGCCCCGGAAGGCATCCCCTCTTTCGTCCACTTCCATCGGTAATTTACTTAGAGCTATATTTTTATTCACCACATGATATGTGTTTTACTTGGAGCATCTTGTATTATTTGCGTCTTTGCTTGTTAGTTTACCAAAATCATACTTGCTGTACACACATTTTGAGAGAGCCATATATGAATTGGAATTTGTTAGAATACTCTATGTGCTTCACTTATATCTTTTGAGCTTGATAGTTTTGCTCATAGTGCTTCACTTATATCTTTTGAGCGTGATAATTTTTGCACTAGTACTTCACTTATATCTTTTAGAGCACGGTGGTTGATTTGTTTTAAAGAAACTATTGATCTCTCATGCTTCACTTAGATTATTTTGAGAGTCGTTAATAGCATGGTAATTCGCTTAATGTTAATATACTTGGTGTTCAAGATATGTGAAACTTTCTTTTGAGTGCGTTGAATACTAAGATAAGTTTGATGCTTGATAATTGTTTTGAGATATGAAGATGGTGATATTAGAGTCATGCTAGTTAAGTAGTTGTGAATTCAAAGAATACTTGTGTTGAAGTTTGTGATTCCCGTAGCATGCACGTATGGTGAACCGTTATGTGATGAACTCGGAGCATGATTTATTTATTGATTGTCTTCTTTATGAGTGGCGGTCGGGGACGAGCGATGGTCTTTTCCTACCAATCTATCCCCCTAGGAGCATGCGCGTAATACTTTGCTTTGATAACTTCTAGATTTTTGCAACAAGTATATGAGTTCTTTATGACTAATGTTGAGTCCATGGATTATACGCACTTTTTCCCATCCTTCCACCTTTGCTAGCCTCTCTAATACCACACACTTTTTGCCGGTATCATACACCCACCATATACCTTCCTCAAAACAGCCACCATACCTACCTATTATGGCATTTCCATAGCCATTCCGAGATATATTTGAAGGGGAACGTGGTAGAAATTCAAAATTTTCCTACGTGTCACCAAGATCTATCTATGGAGAAACCAGCAACGAGGGGAAGGAGAGTGCATCTACATACCCTTGTAGATCAATAAGCGGAAGCGTTCAAGAGAACGGGGTTGAAGGAGTCGTACTCGTTGTGATCCAAATCACCGGAGATCCTAATGCCGAACGGACGACACCTCCGCGTTCAACACACGTACAGCCCCGTGATGTCTCCCACGCATTGATCCAGCAAGGAGAGAGGGAGAGGTTGAGGAAGACTCCGTCCAGCAGCAGCACAACGGCGTGGTGGTGGTTGAGGAGCGTGGCAATCCTGCAGGGCTTCGCCAAGCACCGCGAGATATGAGGAGAAAGAGAGGTAGGGCTGCGCCAAGAAGAAACTCATGTGTTGGGCAGCCCCCACAACTCAACTATTTATAGGGGGGAGGGGGCTGTGCCCCCTCTAGGGTTCCCTCCCCAGGGGTGGCGGCAGCCCCAGATGCCATCTGGGTGGCGGCCAGAGGGGGAGAAGGGGGAGGCGCACCCACGGTGGGCCTTAAGGCCCATCTGCCCTAGGGTTTGCCCCCCTTCCCACTCTTCCTGCGCCTTGGGCCCCTTGTGGGGGGCGAACCAGCCCACCTGGGGCTGGTCCCCTCCCACACTTGGCCCATGCAGCCCTCCGGGGTTGGTGGCCCCACTTGGTGGACCCCCGGGACCCTCCCGGTGGTCCCGGTACGTTACCGAAAAAACCCGAAACTTTTTCGGTGACCAAAACAGGACTTCCCATATATAAATCTTTACCTCCGGACCATTCTGGAACTCCTCGTGATGTCCGGGATCTCATCCGGGACTCCGAACAACATTTGGTAACCACATAAAAACTTCCTTTATAACCCTAGCGTCATCGAACCTTAAGTGTGTAGACCCTACGGGTTCGGGAACCATGCAGACATGACCGAGACGTTCTCCAGTCAATAACCAACAATGGGATCTGGATACCCATGTTGGCTCCCACATGTTCCACGATGATCTCATCGGATGAACCACGATGCCAAGGACTCAATCAATCCCGTATACAATTCCCTTTGTCTGGCGGTATTGTACTTGCCCGAGATTCGATCGTCGGTATGCGGATACCTTGTTCAATCTCGTTACCGGCAAGTCTCTTTACTCATTCTGTAACATATCTCCCGTGATCAACCCCTTGGTCACATTGTGCACATTATGATGATGTCCTACCGAGTGGGCCCAGAGATACCTCTCCGTCAACCGGAGTGACAAATCCCAGTCTCAATTCGTGCCAACCCAACAGACACTTTCGGAGATACCTGTAGTGCACCTTTATAGCCACCCAGTTACGTTGTGACATTTGGTACACCCAAAGCATTCCTACGGTATCCGGGAGTTGCACAATCTCATGGTCTAAGGAAATGATACTTGACATTAGAAAAGCTTTAGCATACGAACTACGATCTTTGTGCTAGGCTTAGGATTGGGTCTTGTCCATCACATCATTCTCCTAATGATGTGATTCCCTTATCAACGACATCCAATGTCCATGGTCAGGAAACCGTAACCATCTATTGATCAACGAGCTAGTCAATTAGAGGCTTACCAGGGACATGGTGTTGTCTATGTACCCACACATGTATCTGAGTTTCCTATCAATACAATTATAGCATGGATAATAAACGATTATCATGAACAAGGAAATATAATAATAATAACCAATTTATTATTGCCTCTAGGGCATATTTCCAACAGTCTCCCACTTGCACTAGAGTCAATAATCTAGGTCACATCGCTAGGTGATTAACACTGATAGGTCACATCGCCATGTGACCAACATCCAAAGAGTTTACTAGTTCACATCACCATGTGATTAAGATTCAATGAGTTCTGGGGTTTGATCATGTTTTCCTTGTGAGAGAAGTTTTAGTCAACGGGTCTGCAGTATTCAGATCCGTATGCACTTCGCAATTCTCTATGTCATATTGTAAATGCTGCTTCCACGTTCCACTTGAAGCTATTCCAAATGGTTGCTCCACTATACGTATCCGGTTTGCTACTCAGAGTCATTTGGATAGGTGTTAAAGCTTGCATCGACGTAACCCTTTACGCCGAACTCTTTATCACCTCCATAATCGAGAAACATTTCCTTATTCTTCTAAGGATAATTTTGACCGCTGTCCAATGGTCCGTTCCTGGATCATTCTTGTACCCCTTGACCGACTCATGGCAAGGCTCACTTCCGGTGCGGTACACAGCATAGCATACTATAGAGCCTACGTCTGAAGCGTAGGGGACGGCCTTTGTCCTTTGTCTCTCTTCTGCCGTGGTCGAGCTTTAACTCTTAACTTCATACCTTACAACTCAGGCAAGAACTCCTTCTTTGACTGATCCATCTTGAACACCTTCAAGATCATGTCAAGGTATGTGCTCATTTGAAAGTATTATTAAGCATTTTGATCTATCTTATAGATCTTGATGCTTATTGTTCAAGTAGCCTAATCCAGGTTTTCCATTGAAAAACACTTTTCAAATAACCCTATATGCTTTCTAGAAATTCTACATCATTTCTGATCAACAATATGTCAACAACATATACTCATCAAAAATTCCATAGTGCTCCCACTCACTTCTTTGGAAATACAAGTTTCTCCCAAACTTTGTATAAACCCAAAATCTTTGATCATCTCATCAAAGCGTACATTCCAACTCCGAGATGCTTACTCTAGTCCTTAGAAGGATAGCCGGAGCTTTGCATATTTGTTAGCATCTTTCAGGATTGTCAAAGACCTTCTGGTTGTATCACATACAACCTTTCCTCAAGAAAACTGTCAAGAAACAATGTCTTGACATCCTATATGCAAGATTTCATAAATAATGCAGTAACTGCTAATCCAATTCCAACAGACTCTTAGCATCGCTACGAGTGAGAAAGCCTCACCATAGTCAACTCCTTGAACTTGTCGGAAAACATCTTAACGACAAGTCGAGCTTTCTTAATGACGATTCTTACCATCACTGTCTGTCTTCCTTTTAAAATCCATCTGTACCCAATGGCCTTACGACCATCAAGTATTTCTTCCAAAGTCATGGATCCTTTCTCGGATTTTATGGCCTCGAGCCATTCGTCGGAATCCGGGCCCACCATCGCTTCTCCATAGCTCGTAGGTTCATTGTTGTCTAGCAACATGACCTCTAAGACAGGATTGCGTACCACTCTGAAGTAGTACGCATCCTTGTCACCCTACGAGGTACGGTAGTGACTTGATCCGAAACTTCATGATCACTATCATAAGTTTCTACTTCAATTGGTGTAGGCGTCATGGGAACAACTTCCTGTGCCCTGCTACACACTAGTTGAAGTGATGGTTCAATAACCTCATCAAGTCTCCACCATCCTCCCACTCAATTCTCGAGACAAACCTTTCCTCGAGAAAGGACCCGATTCAAGAAACAATCCCTATTGCTTTCGGATCTGAATTAGGAGGTATACCAAACTGTTTTGGGTGTCCTATGAAGATGCATTTTATCCGCTTTGGGATCGAGCTTATCAACCTGAAACTTTTTCACATAAGCGTCGCAGCCCCAAACCTTTAAGAAACGACAACTTAGGTTTCTCCAAACCACAGTTCAAACGGTGTCGTCTCAACGGAATTACGTGGTGCCCTATTTAAAGTGAGTGCGGTTGTCTCTAATGCCTAACCCATGAACGATAGTGGTAATTCGATAAGAGACATCATGGTACGCACCATATCCAATAGGGTGCAACTGTGATGTTCGGACACACCATCACACTATGGTGTTCCAGGCGGTATTAATTGTGAAACAATTTCCACAATGTCTTAATTGCGTGCCAAAGCTTGTAACTCAGATACTCATCTCTATGATCATATCATAGACATTTTATCCTCTTGTCACAATGATCTTCAACTTCACTCTGAAATAACTTGAACCATCCAATAATTCAAACTTGTGTTTGATCAAGTAAATATATTCAACATCTACTCGAATCATCTGTGAAGTAAGAACATAACGATATTCACTGCATGCCTCAGCACTCATTGGACTACACACATCAAAATGTGTTACTTCCAACAAGTTGCTATCTTACTGAAAACGAGGCTTCGTCATCTTGCCCATGTGGTATGATTTGCATATCTCAAGTGATTCAAAATCAAGTGAGTCCAAACGATCCATCTACATGGAGTTTCTTCATGCGTATACACCAATAGATGTGGTTCGCATGTCTCAAACTTTTCAAAAACGAGTGAGTCCAAAGATCCATCAACATGGAGCTTCTTCATGCGTTTTATACCAATATGACTTACATGGCAGTGCCACAAGTAAGTGGTACTATCATTACTATCTTATATCTTTTGGCATGAAAATGTGTATCACTACGATCGAGATTCAATAAACCATTCCTTTAGGTGCAAGACCATTGAAGGTATTATTCAAATAAATAGAGTAACCATTATTCTCCTTAAATGAATAACCGTATTGTGATAGACATAATCCAATCATGTCTATGCTCAACACAAACACCAAATGACAACTATTCAGGTTTAATACTAATCTTGATGGTAGAGGGAGCGTGCGATGTTTGATCACATCAAACTTGGAAACACTTCCAACACATATCGTCAACTCACTTTTAGCTAGTCTCCGTTTATTCCGTAGCCTTTTATTTCGAGTTACTAACACTTAGCAACCGAACCGGTATCTTAATACCCTGGTGCTACTAGGAGTACTAGTAAAGTACACATTAACATAATGTATATCCAATATACTTCTATCGACCTTGCCAGCCTTCTCATCTACCAAGTATCTAGGGTAATTCCGCTCTAGTGACTGTTCCCTTATCATAGAAGCACTTAGTTTTAGGTTTGGGTTCAACCTTGGGTTTCTTCACTAGAGCAGCAGCTGATTTGCCGGTTCATGAAGTATCCCTTCTTGCCCTTGCCCTTCTTGAAACTAGTGGTTTCACCAACCATCAAAATTGATGCTCCTTCTTGATTTCTACTTTTGCGGTGTCAAACATCGTGAATACCTCAAGGATCATCATATCTATCCTTGATATGTTATAGTTCATCACGAAGCTCTAGCAGCTCGGTGGCAATGACTTTGGAGAAACATCACTATCTCATCTGGAAGATCAACTCCCACTCGATTCAAGTGATTGTTGCACTCAGACAATCTGAGCACAAGCTCAACGATTGAGCTTTTCTCCCTTAGTTTGCCGGCTAAGAAAATCGTCGGAGGTCTTATACCTCTTGACGTGGGCATGAGCCTGAAATCCCAATTTCAGCCCTCGAAACATCTCATATGTTCCGCGACATTTCAAAAAACGTCTTTGGTGCCTCAACTCTAAACCGTTTAACTGAACTATCACGTAGTTATCAAAACGTGTATGTCCGATGTTCGCAACATCCACAAACGACGTTTGGGGTTCAACACACTGAGCGGTGCATTAAGGACATAAGCTTTCTACTGTCCGCATAATCGCTATTGTCAACTTTCAACTATATTTTCTCTAGGAACATATCTAAACAGTGGAACTAAAGCGCGAGTTTACGACATAATTTGCAAAGATCTTTTGACTATGTTCAGGATAATTAAGTTCATCTTATGAACTCCCACTGAGATAGACATCCCTCTAGTCATCTAAGTGATTACATGATCCGAGTCAACTAGGCCGTGTCCGATCATCACGTGAGACGGACTAGTCATCATCGGTAAACATCTTCATGTTGATCGTATCCTCCATACGACTCATGCTCGACCTTTCGGTCTCTTGTGTTCCGAGGCCATGTCTGTACATGCTAGGCTCGTCAAGTTAACCTAAGTGTTTCGCGTGTGTAAATATGGCTTACACCCGTTGTATGTGAACGTAAGAATCTATCACACCCGATCATCACGTGGTGCTTCGAAACGACGAACTTTCGCAACGGTGCACAGTTAGGGGGAACATTTTCTTGAAATTTTAATAAGGGATCATCTTATTTACTACCGTCGTTCTAAGCAAACAAGATGCATAAACATGATAAACATCACATGCAATCAAATAGTGACATGATATGGCCAATATCATTTTGCTCCTTTTGATCTCCATCTTCGGGGCTCCATGATCATCATCGTCACCGGCATGACACCATGATCTCCATCATCATGATCTCCATCATCGTGTCTTCATGAAGTTGTCTCGCCAACTATTACTTCTACTACTATGGCTATCGGTTAGCAATAAAGTAAAGTAATTACATGGCGTTGTTCAATGACACGCAGGTCATACAATAAATTAAGACAACTCCTATGGCTCCTGCCGGTTGTCATACTCATCGACATGCAAGTCGTGATTCCTATTACAAGAACATGATCAATCTCATACATTACATATCATTCATCACATTCTTCTTGGCCATATAACATCACATAGCATACCCTGCAAAACAAGTTAGACGTCCTCTAATTGTTGTTTGCATGTTTTACGTGGTTGCTATGGGTTTCTAGCAAGAACATTTCTTACCTACGCAAAACCACAACGTGATATGCCAATTGCTATTTACCCTTCATAAGGACCCTTTTCATCGAATCCGTTCCGACTAAAGTGGGAGAGACTGGCACCCGCTAGCCACCTTATGCACCAAGTACATGTCAGTCGGTGGAACCCGTCTCACGTAAGAGTACGTGTAAGGTCGGTCCGGGCCGCTTCATCCCACAATACCGTCGAAACAAGATTGGACTAGTAACCGTAAGCATATTGAACAAAATCAACGCCCACAACTACTTTGTGTTCTACTCGTGCAAAGAATCTACGCAATAGACCTAGCACATGATGCCACTGAAGGGGAACGTAGCAGAAATTCAAAATTTTCCTACGTGTCACCAAGATCTATCTATGGAGAAACCAGCAACGAGGGGAAGGAGAGTGCATCTACATACCCTTGTAGATCGATAAGCGGAAGCGTTCAAGAGAACGGGGTTGAAGGAGTTGTACTCGTCGTGATCCAAATCACCGGAGATCCTAATGCAGAACGAACGGCACCTCCGCGTTCAACACACGTACAGCCCGGTGACATCTCCCACGCCTTGATCCAGCAAGGAGAGAGGGAGAGGTTGAGGAAGACTCCGTCCAGCAGCAGCACAACTGCGTGGTGGTGGTGGAGGAGCGTGGCAATCCTGCAGGGCTTCGCCAAGCACCGCGAGATATGAGGAGAAAGAGAGGTAGGGCTGCGCCAACAGGAGAAGAAACTCATGTGTTGGGCAGCCCCCACAACTCAACTATTTATAGGGGGAGGGGAGGGGGCTGCGCCCCCTCTAGGGTTCCCTCCCCAGGGGTGGCGGCAGCCCCAGATGCCATCTGGGTGGCGGCCAGAGGGGGAGAAGGGGGAGGCGCACCCATGGTGGGCCTTAAGGCCCATCTGCCCTAGGGTTTGCCCCCTTCCCACTCTTCCTGCGCCTTGGGCCCCTTGTGGGGGGTGCACCAGCCCACCTGGGGCTGGTCCCCTCCCACACTTGGCCCATGCAACCCTCCGGGGTTGGTGGCCCCACTTGGTGGACCCCCGGGACCCTCCCGGTGGTCCCGGTACGTTACCGAAAAAACCCGAAACTTTTCCGGTGACCAAAACATGACTTCCCATATATAAATCTTTACCTCCGGACCATTCCGGAACTCCTAGTGATGTCCGGGATCTCATCCGGGACTCTGAACAACATTCGGTAACCACATACAAAGTTCCTTTATAACCCTAGCGTCATTGAACCTTAAGTGTGTAGACCCTACGGGTTCGGGAACCATGCAGACATGACCGAGACGTTCTCCGGTCAATAACCAACAGCGGGATCTGGATACCCATGTTGGCTCCCACATGTTCCACGATGATCTCATCGGATGAACCACGATGTCAAGGACTCAATCAATCCCGTATACAATTCCCTTTGTCTGGCGGTATTGTACTTGCCCGAGATTCGATCGTCGGTATGCGGATACCTTGTTCAATCTCGTTACCGGCAAGTATCTTTACTCGTTCCGTAACACATCATCCCGTGATCAACCCCTTGGTCACATTGTGCACATTATGATGATGTCCTACCGAGTGGGCCCAGAGATACCTCTCCGTCAACCGGAGTGACAAATCCCAGTCTCGATTCGTGCCAACCCAACAGACACTTTCGGAGATACCTGTAGTGCACCTTTATAGCCATCCAGTTACGTTGTGACATTTGGTACACCCAAAGCATTCCTACGGTATCCGGGAGTTGCACAATCTCATGGTCTAAGGAAATGATACTTGACATTAGAAAAGCTTTAGCATACGAACTACGATCTTTGTGCTAGGCTTAGGATTGGGTCTTGTCCATCACATCATTCTCCTAATGATGTGATTCCCTTATCAACGACATCCAATGTCCATGGTCAGGAAACCATAACCATCTATTGATCAACGAGCTAGTCAATTAGAGGCTTACCAGGGACATGGTGTTGTCTATGTACCCACACATGTATCTGAGTTTCCTATCAATACAATTATAGCATGGATAATAAACGATTGTCATGAACAAGGAAATATAATAATAATAACCAATTTATTATTGCCTCTAGGGCATATTTCCAACAATATTGCCATGCAACTTTCCACCGTTCCGTTTATTATGACACACTCCATCATTGTCATATTGCTAGCATGATCATGTAGTTGACATTGTATTTGTGGCAAAGCCACCGTTCATAATTCTTTCATACATGTCACTCATGATTCATTGCATATCCCGGTACACCGCCGGAGGCATTCATAGAGTCATACTTTGTTCTAAGTATCGAGTTGTAATTGTTGAGTTGTAAGAAAAATAAAAGTGTGATGATCATCATTATTAGAGCATTGTCCCAAGTGAGGAAAGGATGATGGAGACTATGATTCCCCCATAAGTCGGGATGAGACTCGGGACAAAAATAAAATAAAAAAAGAGGCCATAAAAAAAGAGCAAGTCCCAAATAAAAAAATGAGAGAAAAAGAGAGAAGGGACAATGCTACTATCCTTTTGCCACACTTGTGCTTCAAAGTAGCACCAAGATCTTCATGATAGAGAGTCTCTCATTTTGTCACTTTCATATACTAGTGGGAATTTTTCATTATAGAACTTGGCTTGTATATTCCAATGATGGGCTTCCTCAAAATGCCCTAGGTCTTCATGAGCAAGCAAGTTGGATGCACACCCACTTTGTTTCTTTTGTAGAGCTTTCATATACTTATAGCTCCAGTGCATCCGTTGCATGGCAATCCCTACTCACTCACATTGATATCTATTGATGGGCACCTCCATAGCCCGTTGATACGCCTAGTTGAGACTAGCTTCCCTCCTTTTGTCTTCTCCACAACCACCCTTCTATTCCACCTATAAGTGCTATATCCATGGCTCACGCTCATGTATTGCATGAAGATTGAAAAAGTTTTGAGAATGTCATAAGTATGAAACAATTGCTTGGCTTGTCATCGGGGTTGTGCATGATTTAAATATTTTGTGTGGGGAAGATGGAGCATAGCCAGACTATATGATTTTGTAGGGATAACTTTCTTTGGCCATGTTATTTTGAGAAGACATGATTGCTTTGATTAGTATGCTTGAAGTATTATTATTTTTATGTCAATACGAACTTTTGTCTCGAATCTTTCAGATCTGAATATTCATATCACAATTAAGAAGATTTACATTGAAATTATGCCAAAGTATCACTCCGCGTCAAAAATTCTTTTTTATCATTTACCTACTCGAGGACAAGCAGGAATTAAGCTTGGGGATGCCTGATACGTCTCCAACGTATCTATAATTTTTGATTGCTCCATGCTACTTTATCTACTGTTTTGGACTATATTGGGCTTTATTTTCCACTTTTATATTATTTTTGGGACTAACCTATTAACCGGAGGCCCAGCCCAGAATTGCTGTTTTTTGCCTATTTCAGTGTTTCAAAGAAACGGAATATCAAACAGAGTCCAAACAAAATAAAACCTTCGGGAACGTGATTTTCTCACCGAACGTGATCCAGGAGACTTGGACCCTACCCCAAGAAGTGCTAGAGGCGGTCACGAGGGTGGAGGGCGCGCCCCCTGGGCGCGCCCCTACCTCATGGGCCCCCTGACGCTCCACCGACGTACTCCTTCCTCCTATATATACCTACGTATCCCCAAACGATCAGAACAGGAGCCAAAAACCTAATTCCACCGCCGCAACCTTCTGTATCCACGAGATCCCATCTTGGGGCCTGTACTGGAGCTCTGCCGGAGGGGGCATCCACCATGGAGGGCTTCTACATCAACACCATAGCCCCTCCAATGAAGTGTGAGTAGTTTACTTCAGACCTTCGGGTCCATAGCTAGTAGCTAGATGGCTTCTTCTCTCTTTTTGGATCTCAATACAATGTTCTCCCCCTCTCTTGTGGAGATCTATTCGATGTAATCTTCTTTTTGCGGTGTGTTTGTTGAGACCGATGAATTGTGGGTTTATGATCCAGTATTATCTATGGAAAATATTTGATTCTTCTCTGAATTCTTTTATGTATGATTGATTATCTTTGCAAGTCTCTTCGAATTATCCTTTTTGGTTTGGCCAACTAGATTGGTAGTTCTTGCAATGGGAGAAGTGTTTAGCTTTGGGTACAATCTTGCGGTGTCCTTACTTTAGTGACAGAAAGGGTTGCAAGGCACGTATTGTGTTGTTGCCATCGAGGATAACAAGATGTTTTTTTTATCATATGGCATGATTTATCCCTCTACATCATGTCATCTTGCTTAAGGTGTTACTCTGTTTTTAACTTAATACTCTAGATGCATGCTGGATAGCGGTCGATGAGTGGAGTAATAGTAGTAGATGCAGAATCGTTTCGATCTACTTGTCTTGGATGTGATGCCTATATACATGATCATTGCCTAGATATACTCATAACTATGCTCAGTTCTGTCAATTGCTCAACAATAATTTGTTCACCCATCGTAGAATATCTATTCTCTTGAGAGAAGCCACTAGTGAAACCTATGGCCCCCGGGTCTATTCTCATCATATCAATCTCTATCACTTTATTTACTTGCTTTATTTTTACTTTGCCTTTTACTTTTTACTTTGCATCTATCTATCAAAAATACCAAAAATATTATTTATCATCTCTATCAGATCTCACCCTCATAAGTGACCGTGAAGGGATTGACAACCCCTAATCGCGTTGGTTGCGAGTAGCTATCGTTTTGTGTAGGTACGAGGGACTTGTGCGTGGTCTCCTACTGGATTGATACCTTGGTTCTCAAAAACTGAGGGAAATACTTACGCTACTTTGCTGCATCATCCTCTCCTCTTTGGGGAAATCCAACGCAGTGCTCAAGAGGTAGCAATGCCCGACCACAGCAGGAGATAGAGAGAAAATGAAAAATGTTCCCTATGCTTAAGCCATAGGCTCTATCATGTATGCAATGTTGTGTACCAGACCTGATGTTTGCCTTCCTATTAGTTTAGCAAAGAGGTACCAAAGTTATCCAGGAGTGGATCACTGGACAGCGGTCAAGAACATCCTGAAATACCTAAAAAGGACTAAGGATATGTTTCTCATTTATGGAGGTGACAAAGAGCTCGTCGTAAATGGTTGCATCGATGCAAGCTTTGACACTGATCCGGACGATTCTAAATTGCAAACTGGATATGTGTTTATATTGAACGGTGGAGCTGTCAGTTGGTGCAGTTCTAAACAAAGCGTCGTGGCGGGATCTAAATGCGAAGCGGAGTACATAGCTGCTTCGGAAGCTGCAAATGAAGGAGTCTGGATGAAGGAGTTCATTTCCGATCTAGGTGTCATACCTAGTGCATCGGGACCAATGAAGATCTTCTGTGACAATACTGGTGCAATTGCCTTGGCAAAGGAATCCATATTTCACAAGAGGACCAAGCATATCAAGAGACGCTTCAATTCCATCTGGGACCAACTCCAGGTGGGAGACATAGAGATTTGCAAGATACATACGGATCTGAATGTTGCAGACCCATTGACTAAGCCTCTTCCACGAGCAAAACATGATCAGCACCAAGACTCCATGGGTGTTAGAATCATTACTGTGTAATCTAGATTATTGACTCTAGTGCAAGTGGGAGACTGAAGGAAATATGCCCTAGAGGCAATAATAAAGTTACTGTTTATTTCCTCATATCATGATAAATGTATATTATTCATGCTAGAATTGTATTAACAGGAAACATGATACATGTGTGAATACATAGACAAACTCAATGTCACTAGTTTGCCTCTACTTGACTAGCTCATTAATCAAAGATGGTTATGTTTCCTAACCATAGACATGTGTTGTCATTTGATTAACGGGATCACATCATCAGGAGAATGATGTGATTGACCTGACCCATTCCGTTAGCTTAGCACTTGATCATTTAGTATGTTGCTATTGCTTTCTTCATGACTTATACAAAGTTCCTATAACTATGAGATTATGCAACTCCCGTTTACCGGAGGAACACTTTATGTGCTACCAAACATCACAACGTAACTGGGTGATTATAAAGGAGCTCTACAGGTGTCTCCAAATGTACATGTTGAGTTGGCGTATTTCGAGATTAGGTTTTGACACTCCGATTGTCGGAGAGGTATCTCTGGGCCCTCTCGGTAATGCACATCACTATAAGCCTTGCAAGCAATGTAACTAATGAGTTAGTTACAAAATGATGCATTATGTAATGAGTAAAGAGACTTGCCGGTAACGAGATTGAACTAGGTATTGAGATACCGACGATCTAATCTCAGGCAAGTAACATACCGATGACAAAGGGAACAACGTATGTTGTTATGCGGTTTGACCGATAAAGATCTTCGTAGAATATGTAGGAGCCAATATGAGCATCCAGGTTCCGCTATTGGTTATTGACCGGAAACTGTTCTAGGTCATGTCTACATAGTTCTCGACCCCGAAGGGTCCGCATGCTTAACGTTATGATGACAGATATATTATGAGTTTATAGTTTTTGATGTACCGAAGGTTGTTCGTAGTCCCGGATGTGATCACGGACATGACGAGGAGTCTTGAAATGGTCGAGACATAAAGATTGATATATTGGAAGCCTATATTTGGATATAGGAATCGTTCCGGGTGAAATCGGGATTTTACCGGAGTACCGGGGGGTTACCGGAACCCCCCCAGGGGTTAATGGGCCTACATGGGCCCTAAGGGAGAAGAGGAGGGCAGGCCGCGCGCCCCCTCCCCCCTAGTCCGAATAGGACAAGGAAGGGGGGGGGGGCTTTCCTTTTTCCCCCTTCCCCCTTCCTTCTCCAACAAGGCAAGAGGGGGGAGTCCTACTCCCGGTGGGAGTAGGACTCCTCCAGGCGCACCCCTAGGGGCCGGCCGCACCTCCCCCTCCCTCCTTTATATACAGGGGCAGGGAGGCACCCCATGACACAAAACTTGATCTTCGTGATCGTTCCTTAGCCGTGTGCGGTGCCCCCTCCACCATATTCCACCTCGGTCATATCGTAGCGGTGCTTAGGCAAAGCCCTGCGACGGTAGAACATTATCACCATCACCACGCCGTCGTGCTGACGGAACTCATCCCCGACACCCTGCTGGATCGGAGTCCAAGGATCGTCATCGAGCTGAACGTGTGCTGAACTCGGAGGTGCCGTACGTTCGGTACTTGGATCGGTGGGATTGTGAAGAGGTACGACTACATCAACTGCGTTGTTCTAAGGCTTCCGCTTTCGGTCTACGAGGGTCTGTGGACAACACTCTCTCCTCTCGTTGCTGTGCATCACCATGATCCTTGCGTGTGCGTAGGAATTTTTTTGAAATTACTATGTTACCCATCAATAATAACTAGGGGCACACAAGGTTATGCTCCGCCTACCTGATCAGGGTAGCACGTGCCCATAACCTTCCCTCGTTGGAGGCACCGGCGAGAGGCACAACAATAGACCCAGTTAGGACCGTCCCATACCGGTAAGCGTGGTTGCACTGGTCAGCATCGATTCAGCGGCACCATGACTCAGCCAACAATTGTTCAAGTTCAATTTAATCCGGTTAACTTGAATGCAAATATGCTGAGCCATGATAAAATAACATGATGCCAACTATAACACATGAACATGATATCAACATCATCATGAGTGTATCACATAACTTTCCACCATACCAACAATAACTCATATCCACTGAGCATCGCATATTGACTAGCATGATCATCTTCAACATCAACATGTACTACTAACAAGCATAAACATATGAAAGATAATACTAGCAGGTATAACATGATCACAGAGTACAAAACAACATAGCACAAAAGTGAACATGCAAATCTGAACATCACCGGAACAGCGATAACCATCTTCTCAACAAGCAAAAATTTATTAAATATTCAAGTTGAAAACCATGGCTACTGCATGAATATCATGCAAGTGGATATTGTGGCTTGGCTGGGGATGAAGAAGGCACCGGGGAGAAGTGCGGTGAGGCCGCGGAAAGATTTGCTGAAAATCGTTCTCTCTCGAAGGGGGCTGATTTAGGGCAGGGGCAAAATGGTCATTTTCACAGTGTCAAACCATAGTGAAAACATGACCAACAGAACGGGCTCAATGAAACAAAGAAGTGAGCGTTGGATTCACCTCAAACGGAGTTACGGATAAAAAGATATGGACGGTTGAAGTTCAGGGACCCATCTGTAATGAAAATACTTTCAACCATCGGCCTGAACAGAAAAAGTGAAAACGTACTCAGAGAAATGCGCTTTCACCTTATCCGTTAGAACAGTGGTGGGGCTGACGCGTGCGGGTCCCATGTGTGGGGCCGATCACTTTTCCACGTGGACAGGGCGGGTCAACGGGCTGAGGCTGCCACACGGGGCCCGCGAGGAGAAGAGGGGCCCGCCTGGCCTCTGTCTTCTTCTTCCTCGTCCTGCTCCTGCACGGGACAGAGGAGGCAGGGGACGGCCGAGGCAGGGGAGGAGCGGCGAGGGGGCCCGGCCAGCTCCGGCCATCTACGGCCGAGCCAAGGGCACCGGCGAGACCGCGGAGCTGCGCTGCACCCGCTCCAGGAGAGAAGAGGTGCGGGGGAGGCCTGGAGCTATGGTGATGAGCGGCGATCAGAGAGGTACAGAAGGCGGGCCCCGGCGTTGGAACGGGCCACTCCGGCCACCTCAAGCCAAAGCGCGGGAACAGGCGGCTTCAGGGCGACGCTGCGGTCCCGTTCAGAGGAGAAAGGGGCACCGGGGAGGAGTGGGACGGAGGGGAGGGGCGGCGCCATGAGGAGGACAGGAAGCTTCGGGAGGTGGAGGTTGACAGCGAAGCAACGGCTCCGGCGAGGGGGAAAGGGGTTGGGGCGGCTCATGGAGACATGGGGAGGACGGTGGACATCAATAGAGGAGGAGAGGATGCTTGAGCTCGTCGGAAACAAGACGAACTCCGGCGAGGTCACGGTAGTCCGAGGAAGAAATGGCAAGATTGGACAACTCTGGTGATGGAGGAGGCTTGGGGAGAGTCTGGTGAGGTGCGGAGGGGGTTCGGGGTCCTTATATAGGCCGAGGGGAGGCTTCTGGAGCTCACGGGCGAGCTCCCGACCAAGCTTTAATGGCGGACAGAGGCGGGGCACGGCATGGGCATGGCGCTAGCGGCGCATTCATGGAGAAACACGACGATCCATCGACGTAGGGAGATTCAGCGCATCACGGAGAAGCTCCAGGACAAGGTTTGAGGTCGAGACGACGAGGGAGACGATGGGCACAGGGCCGGGAAGAATCCAGAGCACGCCATTTGCATGACATCAGCGTGATCACCACGCGAACTGGAGCAAACTCCACGTTTTGGCCGGGACAACCATGTCTAGTGGATGGACCTTGGTGACCTTAGTCCAACTAAAGAAATAAATCGGTTCAGGGGCAAAGAAGAGATTTGCACTTAGCTCCAAAAGTAAATCAGTAAGAAGGTGTTTGTAACTTGTTGTGGTTAAAACAGCTAGGTAAATCAGTAACTAGCTTGTCTGGAAGGTTTAACTATCGAAGGAAATTCATCCTGGATGTTGGGAGGGTAAAAGGATCAAGTTTTACTGCAGTTGCTTCACAACTGCATACTTGGTCCAGAAATGAAGATCATGATGGTGCACTCACATGGAGTGTCCACTTGAGCTAAAATTGGGCAAAGCTTAGTCATTTGGTCATATGAGAATTCTGTAAAAAGTTCATGCCAAATGGACAAACCAAAATAGCACTTGCTTCACAAACATCTCTGCTGACCAGAAACTTGGAATAATTATGGTGGTCAAATGGATCAATGAAATGATGCCAAATTGGGTGGAGAGATGTGTTATGGGTATAAGAATGATGTGGTAATTTATCAGGATTTTTGAAGCAATATAAAATATACTTGCTTCACAACCTGAAAATAATGCCAGAAACAAAGATTTGCTCCTGTGCTCACATATATGATTGGATGGGGCTGAAAATGGGTGTAAGGGTTTAATATGAGCACATTAAGGAGTGTGAAAAAGTTCAACGCATTTGGGTACTACTAGCTAGTACTTCCTTTACAAAGCCTTCTGTTTGACAGAAACTTTGAAAAATCACTGATGAAGATTGGCTAAGCAAATAAATTTGAACTTGTGCATGGGGAAATTATTTGGACATATAAACATGCCCAAAAAGTTTGGGAGTCAATAGGAGAAATATAAATGACACTTCCTTCACAAAGTGCCATTCAGGGTAGAATAGAAAAAGGAATATTGGGGAATTATTTTTGAACATGGCAATGAAAAGTTTTGCCATATTTGATCAATATATGACCCAAACAATTTATGAGAATTACTTGGGAATTTTAGGAGTGAGGAAAATATAGGTTGCTTCACAACCTAGGGCAATTGGAGTTATTCCTTTAATAGAAAAGGAATATTCCCAATAAAAAGAATATTGGGATTTGGGCTAGGATGGAAATGAATGGGTCTAGGGAAGGATTTGGAAATGACAAGCCACCCTGGAAGCAAAGAAGAGGTCATCTTCTTCAGTTTCCAGACCACAAAGCCACGAAAAAGAAAAACTCAGGCAAAATCCTCGGAAAAACAAAAGAAAAAGAAAGGGCCAAAAATCAGGCTGTCACAGTTTCCATTAACTGTTATAACCCCACGAGGTCCTGACATTTTGAGCTTGAGGTATGCATAATGCGGTACCGCATTAAATCTGGCAAATGTGGTTCGTCTGAGCAGTGCGTGATAGCCACTGCGGAAGGGGACGATATCGAAGATTAATTCCTCGCTTCGGAAGTTGTCCGGAGATCCAAAGACCACTTCCAGTGTGATTGAGCCCGTGCAACAGGCCTCTACACTTGGTATGACACCTTTAAAGGTGGTTTTTGTGGGTTTGATCCTTGAGGGATCGATGCCCATTTTGCGCATTGTATCCTGATAGAGCAGGTTCGGGCTGCTGCCACCGTCCATAAGGACTCGTGTGAGGTGGAATCCATCAATGATGGGGGTCAAGGACCAATGCGGCAGAACCGCCATGACAGATACTGGTAGGATGGTCCCTGCGATCGAAAGTGATCGGACAAGAAGGCCATGGGTTGAACTTTGGGGCGACTGGCTCCATCGCATAGACGTCCCTTAGTGCACGCTTCCTTTCCCGCTTGGGAATATGGGTTGCGTATATCATGTTCACTGTTTTCACTTGGGGAGGAAATTTCTTCTGTCCTCCTGTGTTCGGCGGCCGGGGCTCCTCGTTGTCGTCACTATGCAACCCCTTTTCCTTGTTTTCGGCATTCAACTTGCCAGCCTGTTTGAACACCCAGCATTCTCTGTTGGTGTGGTTGGCTGGTTTATCGGGGGTGCCGTGAATTTGACACGAGCGATCGAGTATGTGGTCCAAACTGGACAGGCCCGGATTGTTTCTTTTGAATGGCTTTTTCCGCCGACTGGACTTAGAGCCACTGAATCTGGCATTGACTATCGTGTCTTCGACGTTGTCGCCATTGTTGCAATGCTTGTGTCTGTTGCGTCGAGGCTTGCCGTTGCTATCTCTGGCATCTGAATTGCCAGGATTTCTTGATGTGTTGTTGCTACGGGCTAGTCGGCTGTCGTCGCCCGCACAAAAGAGGGTCATGAGTGTCGTGAGGGCTGCCATGGACTCCGGCTTCTCTTAGCCAAGGTGTTGGGCGAGCCATTCGTCGCGGATGTTATGCTTAAAGGCTGCTAAGGCTTCGTCATCCGGACAGTCGACAATTTGGTTCTTTTTAGTTAGGAACGAAGTCCAGAATTTCCTGGCTGACTCTCCGGGCTATTGGGTTATGTGACTTAAGTCATCAGCATCCGGTGGTCGCACATAAGTGCCCTGGAAGTTGTCAAGGAATGCGTCTTCCAAGTTCTCCCAACTGCCAATGGAGTTTGCCGGCACGCTATTCAGCCAATGCCGAGCCAGTCCTTTGAGTTTTAGTGGGAGGTACTTGATGGCATGTAGATCATCACCGCAGGCCATGTGAATGTGGAGGAGGAAATCTTCAATCCATACCGCGGGGTCTGTTGTACCATCATATGATTCAATGTTCACGGGTTTAAACCCTTCTGGGAATTCATGATCCATTACTTCATCAGTGAAGCATAGGGGGTGTGCGGCGCCTCTATGCCGGGCTACATCACGAGCAGTTCAAATGAGTCCGGTCTGCTGTATTCGGCCTGTCCGGATTTGTTTTTAGTATATCCGGCGTGACGGTCATCGTCGCGCATTGGGGCGCGCCCCCGTGATCCGTAGATTGATCTTGATTGACCTGCTTTATTTTCCAATTTATCTCGCAGGTCATGCGTGTAGCCCTGGGCCTTCGTGTTTTTGCTTGCTTGGCACCGGGGTGCGGGCTGGACTTCGGGCTGATATGCCGCTTTGTCTCGGCCACGAGGTGGCCGGTCAGCCGCATCATGCGCTGGTAGTGTAGGCTTTAATGCCTCCTCCTCGAGTTGTGGTAGCAACCTACGCTTTGGGTAACTTTTGGTTGGGCGCTCGAGTCTGTATTCCTCGACTGCCAGGACCTCAGTCCATCTATCAGTTAGCAGATCTTGATGAGCTTGAAGCTGCTGCTGCTTTTTCTTCAGGCTTTTTGCAGTGGCTATAAGCCGGCGCTTGAAGCGCTCCTGCTCGACGGGATCCTCAGGCACGATGAATTCTTCATCGCCAAGGCTCACTTCGTCTTTGGAGAGGGGCATGCAATTATCATCCTCTGATTCTCCATCCATTGCATGTTCCTTAGGGCTAGCTTGCTCATCCTCCCGCTCGGCCTACTCAAAGCCTGGCTGGGCGGGATTGTTTTCGTCTTCGGCACCATCTGGATTGCTATCATCTCTTGTGCCGGTATCGCTATTTTTGCTATGGCGGGGCTTAGAGCGGTGCCTATGACGCCGGTGCTTAGATTGCTTTTCAAGGGGATTATCTTCTGTTGCCTCATCGCCATCGCCTTCTTTGGGCGTGTCCACCATATATATATATATATATATATATATATATATATATATATATATATATATATATCATATGATGAGGTGGTTGTCCAGCGCCCTGTGGGCGGTGGTTCCTGTTCTTCTCCCGCATCGTCGTCCATACCGTTGATGTCTTCGGAGTCGAAGTCAAGCATGTCGGTTAAGTCATCGACAGTGGCTATTAAGTGGGTGGTGGGTGGGGAACGAATTTCTTCGTTGTCCGCTTCCCACTCAAGCCGGACATAGTTCGGCCAAGAGTATACTGACAGAGAGAGTCTTTAGTGAATTTAGCACGTCGCCCAAGGGCGAGTGCTGAAAGATATCCGCGGAGGTAAACTCCATGATCGGTGCCCAATCAGATTCGATAGGCATGGACGCACGCGGTTCGGAGCCTGTGGCCGGAGACGAGCCCGAGGGTCCGATGACATAGGCCTCATAGGAGGTGAAGTCAGTGTTCGGCTCTATAACCGCGGAGTGTGCGACCTCCCTGGAGGGGTCCATCCATCCGTCCTCGGATGGCACGATCTGCTCCGGATTGAGGGTCGGGGCAGCCGCAGGTGTGATCTCCCGAACACCACCCGATGGAAGATCTAAGTCATGCTTGTCGTGACTGTTCGGCGCACCTGACATGGGCTCGAATCCGTCGAAGATCAAGTCTCCATGGATGTCGGCAGTATAGTTCAAGCTTCCAAACCTGACCTGATGGCCAGGGTCGTAGCTATCGATCTGCTCTAGATGGCCAAGCGAGTTGGCCCGTAGTACGAAGCCGCCGAATACGAAGATCTGTCCAGGGAGAAAAACTTAACCCTGGATCGCATTGTTGCAGATGATTGAAGGAGCCATCAAGCCTTATCATGACGGCACAGTGGAACTCTCAATGAAAGCACCAATGTCGGTGTCAAAACCGGCGGATCTCGGGTAGGGGGTCCCGAACTGTGCTTCTAAGGCTAATGGTAACAGGAGGCGGGGACACAATCTTTACCCAGGTTCGGGCCCTCTCGATGGAGGTAATACCCTACTTCCTGCTTGATTGATCTTGATGATATGAGTATTACAAGAGTTGATCTACCACGATCATAGAGGCTAAACCCTAGAAGCTAGCCTATGGTTATGATTGTTGTTGTTGTCCTACAGACTAAACCCTCCGGTTTATATAGACACCTGAGGGGGCTAGGGTTACACAGAGTCGGTTACAGAGAAGGAGATCTACATATCCGAATTTCCAAGCTTGCCTTCCACGCAAAGGAGAGTCCCACCCGGACACGGGACGAAGTCTTCAATCTTGTATCTTCATAGTCCAACAGTCCGGCCAAAGTATATTGTCCGGCTGTCCAAGGACCCCCTAATCCAGGACTCCCTCACCTGGACATTGGCGATCTCATGATGCAAAGTCTCGTGTAGGCTTTAGAAGCTCATGAGAAATAGGAGAAGGCTAGATAGAGAGGAGTTGATGAGAATCGTCCGGGCTGCTTTAGACAACCACCTCCCCTGCCATGGCTCAATAAGTAGCTACAGTTTGACCATGATCAGCCGCAAGTTGGCGACAGAGAGCCGGGAGTCACTAATGGCAATCCCTAGGTAGGACATGGGGAAGGAGCCCAGGTGGCAGTTAAGCCGGTTGGCGATGCTCTGGCACTCGTCATGAGAGTATCCCATCACCATCGTATCACTCTTGTCAAAGTTGATCTTGAGCCCCAACATCTATTGAAAGCAAAGGAGGAGGAACTTCAGATGGAGATGTCCGTGTCCGAGCCTTCCACCATATTTATGGTGTCATTGGCGTACTGGAGTAAACCGAATTTTCTGTAGCACTAGTGCCTATTTCTACAAAAGAGGCACCTAACTAAATGTCTACCCTATACAAATAAGCAGTGATGCTTAAATAAACAATGTTTATTTCTCTAAGCATCTTCCCTGAGCGTCTTGCATTGTAGAAGGACTTAGAGGTTATTTGATGACAATGGCCACATTTGAGAGGGAAATCTATACTTTTCTCCATGAGCAATGCACTTATAGTAATACGCTCCGCCACTTCACACTACATTGACTTTTAAAGGAAATGAACGCTGTCACATGTCACAATCACCCATTTGGTGTGGTGGCTAGCATGGCTGTAGTGAACGAGATAGCACGCAAAGAGGCACCTAATTAAACGTCTACCCTATACAAATAAGCAGCGATGCTTAAAGAAACAATGTTTATTTCTCTAAGCATCTTCCCTAAGCGTCTTGCATTGTAGAAGGCCTTAGGGGCCTAAAAAACTTGTTTTAGAGTTTGTTGGGGGGGGGGGGGTTATTTGATGTCAATGGCCACATTTGAGTGGGAAATCTATACTTTTCTCGATGAGCAATGCACTTATAGTAATACGCTCTGCCACTTCACACTACATTGACTTTTAAAGGAAATGCACGCTGTCACATGTCACAATTGAAGGAAATATGCCCTAGAGGCAATAATAAAGTTATTATTTATTTCCTTATTTCATGATAAATGTTTATTATTCATGCTAGAATTGTATTAACCGGAAACATAATACATGTGTGAATACATAGACAAACATAGTGTCACTAGTATGCCTCTACTAGACTAGCTCGTTGATCGGAGATGGTTAAGGTTTCCTAACCATATACATGAGTTGTCATTTGATAAACGGGATCACATCATTGGGAGAATGATGTGATTGACTCGACCCATTCCATTAGCTTAGAACTTGATCGTTTTAGTTTACTGCTATTGCTTTCTTCATGACTTATACATGTTCCTATAACTATGAGATTATGCAACTCCCGATTACCGGAGGAACACTTTGTGTGCTACTAAACATCACAACGTAACTGGGTGATTATAAAGGTGCTCTACAGGTGTCTCTGATGGTACTTTTTGAGTTGGCATATATCAAGATTAGGATTTGTCACTCCAATTGTCGGAGAGGTA
Source organism: Triticum aestivum (assembly GCF_018294505.1). Classification (NCBI taxonomy): domain Eukaryota; kingdom Viridiplantae; phylum Streptophyta; class Magnoliopsida; order Poales; family Poaceae; genus Triticum; species Triticum aestivum. The sequence goes on from NC_057798.1 coordinate 635,584,428, forward strand.
TCTCTGGGCCCTCTCGGTAATGCACATCACTATAAGCCTTGCAAGCAATGTGACTAATGAGTTAGTTGCGGGATGATACATTACGAAATGAGTAAAGAGACTTGCCGGTAACGAGATTGAGCTAGGTATTGAGATACCGACGATCGAATCTCGGGCAAGTAACATACCGATGACAAAGGGAACAACATATGTTGTTATGCGGTTTGACCGATAAAGATCTTCATAGAATATGTAGGAGCCAATATGAGCATCCAGGTTCCACTATTGGTTATTGACCGGAGACGTGTCTCGGTCATGTCTACATAGTTCTCGAACCCGTTGGGTCCGCACGCTTAACGTTTAGTGACGATCGGTATTATGAGTTTATGTATTTTGATGTACCGAAGGTAGTTCGGAGTCCCGGATATGATCACGGACAAGACGAGGAGTCTCTAAATGGCCGAGAAATAAAGATCGATATATTGGATGACTATGTTTGGACTTCGGAAGTGTTTCGGGCAAGTTCGGACATATACCGGAGTACCGGGGGGTTACCAGAACCCCCCGGGGAGTGTATGGGCCTATTGGGCCGTAGTGGAGAAGAGGAGGCGCGGCCAAGGCAGGGCCACATGCCCCCTCCCCCTCTAGTCCGAATTGGACAAGGAGGGGGGGCGGCGCCCCCCTTTCCTTCCCCCCTCTCTCCTCCTTCCCTCTTCTCCTACTCCTACTAGGAAAGGAGGAGTCATACACCCGGTGGGAGTAGGACTCCCCCCTTGACGCACCCTCCTCCTGGCCGCCCGCCTCCCCCTAGATCGTTTATATACGGGGGCGGGGGAGGGGGGCACCCCAAGACACACAAGTTGATCTTTGATCTTTGGCCGTGTGCGGTGCCCCACTCCACCATAATCCACCTCGGTCATATCGTAGCGGTGCTTAGGCAAAGCCGTGCGTCGGGAGCTTCATCAACACTGTCATCACGTCGTCGTGCTGACGGAACTATCCCTCGAAGCTCTACTGGATCGTGAGTTCGTGGGACGTCATCGAGCTGAACGTGTGCAGATCACGGAAGTGCCGTACGTTCGATACTAGGATCGGTCGATCGTGAAGACGTACGACTACATCAACCGCGTTCTCATAGCGCTTCCGCTTACGGTCTACGAGGGTACATGGACGACACTCTCCCCTCCTGTTGCTATGCATCACCATTCTGTGTGCATAGGATTTTTTTTTAAATTAGTACGTTTCCCAACAGTGGCATCAGAGCCAGGTTTATGCGTAGATGTTATATGCACGAGTAGAACACAAGTGAGTTGTAGGCGATACAAGTCATACTGCTTACCAGCATGTCATACTTTGATTCGGTGGTATTGTTGGATGAAGCGGCCCGGACCGACATTACGCGTACGCTTACGCTAGACTGGTTCTACCGACATGCTTTGCACATAGGTGGCTGGCGGGTATCAGTTTATCCAACTTTAGTTAAATCGAGTGTGGCTATGCCCGGTCCTTGTTGAAGGTTAAAACATCACTAACTTGATGAAATATCATTGTGGTTTTGATGCGTAGGTAAGAACGGTTCTTGCTCAGCCCATAGCAGCCACGTAAAACTTGCAACAACAAAGTAGACGACGTATAACTTGTTTTTGCAGGGCATGTTGTGATGTGATATGGTCAAGACATGATGCTAAATTTTATTGTATGAGATGATCATGTTTTGTAACAGAGTTATTGGCAACTGGCAGGAGCCATATGGTTGTCGCTTTATTGTATGCAATGCAATCGCCCTGTAATTGCTTTACTTTATCACTAAGCGGTAGCGATAGTCGTAGAAGCAATAGTTGGCGAGACGACAATGATGCTACGATGGAGAACAAGGTGTCACGCCGGTGACGATGGTGATCATGACGGTGCTTTGGAGATGGAGATCAAAGGCACAAGATGATGATGGCCATATCACTTCACTTATATTGATTGCATTTGATGTTTATCTTTTATGCATCTTATTTTGCTTTGATTGACGGTAGCATTATAAGATGATCTCTCAGTAAATTTCAAGGTATAAGTGTTCTCCCTGAGTATGCACCGTTGCCAAAGTTCGTCGTGCCGAGACACCACGTGATGATCGGGTGTGATAAGCTCTACGTTCACATATAACGGGTGCAAGCCAGTTTTGCACACGCAGAAATACTCGGGTTAAATTTGACGAGCCTAGCATATTCAGATATGGCCTCGGAACACTGAGACCGAAAGGTCGAGCGTGAATCATATAGTAGATATGATCAACATAGTGATGTTCACCATTGAAAACTACTCCATTTCACGTGATGATCGGAACTGGTTTAGTTGATTTGGATCACGTGATCACTTATATGATTAGAGGGATGTCTGTCTAAGTGGGAGTTCTTAAGTAATTTGATTAATTGAACTTTAATTTATCATGAACTTCGTACCTGATAGTATTTTGTTTCTCTATGTTGTTGTAGATAGATAGGTTGTGTTGTTGTTCCGTTGAGTTTTAATGCGTTCCTTGAGAAAGCTAAGTTGAAAGATGATGGTAGCAATTACACGGACTAGGTCCGTAACTTGAGGATTATCCTCATTGCTGCACAGAAGAATTATGTCCTGGAAGCGCCGCTAGGTGCAAGACCCGCTGCAGGAGCAACACGGGACATTGTGAACGTCTTGCAGAGCAAAGCTGATGACTACTCAATAGTTCAGTGTGCCATGCTTTACGGCTTAGAACCGGGACTTCAACGACGTTTTGAACGTCATGGAGCATATGAGATGTTTCAGGAGTTGAAGTTAATATTTCAAGCAAATGCCCGGATTGAGAGATATGAAGTCTCCAATAAGTTCTATAGCTGCAAGATGGAGGAGAATAGTTTTGTGAGTGAACATATACTCAAAATGTCTGGGTATAATAATCACTTGATTCAACTGGGAGTTAATCTTCCTGATGATAGTGTCATTGACAGCATTCTTCAATCTCTGCCACCAAGCTGCAAGAGCTTCGTGATGAACTATAATATGCAAGGGATGGAAAAGATAATTCCCGAGCTCTTCGCGATGCTAAAGGCTACGGAGGTAGAAATCAAGAAGGAGCATCAAGTGTTGATGGTCAACAAGACAACCAGTTTCAAGAAAAAGGGTAAAGGGAAGAAGAAGGGTAACTTCAAGAAGTACGGCAAACAAGTTGCTGCTCAGGAGAACAAACCCAAGTCTGGACCTGAGCCTGAGACTGAGTGCTTCTACTGCAAAGGGACTGGTCACTGGAAGCGGAACTGCCCCAAGTATTTGGCGGATAAGAAGGATGGCAAGGTGAACAAAGGTATATGTGATATACATGTTATTGATGTGTACCTTACTAAAGCTCGCAGTAGCACCTGGGTATTTAATATTGGTTCTGTTGCTAACATTTGCAACTCGAAACAGGGACTACAGATTAAGCGAAGATTGGATAAGGACGAGGTGACGATGCACGCGGGAAATGGTTCCAAAGTCGATGTGATCGCGGTCGGCACGATATCTCTACATCTACCTTAGGGATTAGTTTTAGACCCGAATAATTGTTATTTGGTGCTAGCGTTAAGCATGAACATTATATCTGGATCTTGTTTGATGTGAGACGGCTATTCATTTAAATCTGAGAATAATGGTTGTTCTATTTATATGAGTAATATCTTTTATGGTTATGCACCCTTGAAGAGTGGTCTATTTTTGTTGAATCTTGATTGTAGTGATATACATATTCATAATGTTAAAGCCAAAAGATGCAGAGTTGATAATTATAGTGCAACTTATTTGTGGCACTGCCGTTTAGGTTATATTGGTGTAAAGCGCATGAAGAAACTCCATACTGATGGACTTTTGGAATCACTTGATTATGAATCACTTGGTACTTGCGAACCATGCCTCATGGGCAAGATGACTAAAACACCGTTCTCCGGAACAATGGAGCGAGCAACATATTTATTGGAAATCATACATACTAATGTATATGGTCTGATGAATATTGAGGCTCGCGAGGGTATCGTTATTTTCTCACCTTCACAGATGATTTAAGCAGATATGGGTATATCTACTTAATGAAACATAAGTCTGAAACATTTGAAAAGTTCAAAGAATTTTAGAGTGAAGTGGAAAATCATCGTAACAAGAAAATAAAGTTTCTACGATCCAATCGTGGAGGAGAATATTTGAGTTATGAGTTTGGTCTTCATTTGAAACAACGCGGAATAGTTTCGCAACTCATGCCACCCGGAACACCACAACGTAATGGTGTGTCCGAATGTCATAACCGCTTTATTGGATATGGTGTGATCTATGATGTCTCTTATTGGTTTACCACTATCATTTTGGGGTTATGCTTTAGAGACGACTGCATTCACGTTAAATAGGGCACCATCTAAATCCGTTGAGACGACACCTTATGAACTGTGGTTTGGCAAGAAACCAAATTTGTCGTTTCTTAAAGTTTGGGGCTGCGATGCTTATGTGAAAAAGCTTCAACCTGATAAGCTCGAACCCAAATCGGAGAAATGTGTCTTCATAGGATACCCAAAGGAGAGTATTGGGTACACCTTCTATCACAGATCCGAAGGCAAGACATTCGTTGCTAAGAATGGATCCTTTCTAGAGAAGGAGTTTCTCTTGAAAGAAGTGAGTGGGAGGAAAGTAGAACTTGATGAGGTAACTGTACCTGCTCCCTTATTGGAAAGTAGTTCATCACAGAAACCGGTTCCTGTGATACCTACACCAGTTAGTGAGGAAGCTAATGATATTGATCAAGAAACTTTAGATCAAGTTACTACCGAACCTCGTAGGTCAAACAGAGTAAGATCCGCACGAGAGTGGTATGGAAATCCTATTCTGTTGGTCATGTTACTTGACCATGGAGAACTACGAACTATGAGGAAGCTATGATGAGCCCAGATTCCACAAAATGGCTTGAGGCCATGAAATCTGAGATGGGATCCATGTATGAGAACAAAGTGTGGACTTTGGTTGACTTGCCCGATGATCGGCAAGCCATCGAGAATAAATGGATCTTCAAGAAGAAGACTGACGCTGATGGTAATGTTACTGTTTACAAAGCTCGACTTGTTGCGAAAGGTTTTCGACAACTTCAAGGAGTTGACTACGATGAGACTTTCTCACCCGTGGCGATGCTTAAGTCTGTCCGGATCATGTTAGCAATTGCCACATTTTATGATTATGAAATTTGGAAAATGGATGTCAAAACTGCATTCCTGAATGGATTTCTGGAAGAAGAGTTGTATATGATGCAACCAGAAGGTTTTGTCGATCCGAAAGGTGCTAACAAAGTGTGCAAGCTCCAGCGATCCATTTATGGACTGGTGCAAGCCTCTCAGTGTTGGAATAAAGGCTTTGATAGTGTGATCAAAGCATATGGTTTTATACAGACTTTTGGAGAAGCCTGTATTTACAAGAAAGTGAGTGGGAGCTCTGTAGCATTTCTGATATTATATGTGGATGACTTATTATTGATTGGAAATGATATAGAATTTCTGGATAACATAAAAGGATACTTGAATAAGAGTTTTTCAATGAAAGAACTCGGTGAAGCTGCTTATATATAGGGCATCAAGATCTATAGAGATAGATCAAGACGCTTAATTGGACTTTCACAAAGCACATACCTTGATAAAGTTTTGAAAATGTTCAAAATGGATCAAGCAAAGAAAGGGTTCTTACCTGTGTTACAAGGTGTGAAGTTGAGTCAGACTCAATGCCCGACCACTGCAGAAGATAGAGAGAAAATGAAAAATGTTCCCTATGCTTAAGCCATAGGCTCTATCATGTATGCAATGTTGTGTACCAGACCTGATGTTTGCCTTCCTATTAGTTTAGCAAGGAGGTACCAAAGTAATCCAGGAGTGGATCACTGGACAGCGGTCAAGAACATCCTGAAATACCTGAAAAGGACTAAGGATATGTTTCTCATTTATGGAGGTGACAAAGAGCTCATCGTAAATGGTTACGTCGATGCAAGCTTTGACACTAATCCGGACGATTCTAAATCGCAAACCGTATACATGTTTATATTGAACGGTTGAGCTGTCAGTTGGTGAAGTTCTAAACAAAGTGTCATGGCGGGATCTACGTGTGAAGCGGAGTACATAGCTGCTTCGGAAGCTGCGAATGAAGGAGTCTGGATGAAGGAGTTCATATCCGATCTAGGTGTCATACCTAGTGCATCGGGTCTAATGAAAATCTTTTGTGACAATACTGGTGCAATTGCCTTGGCAAAGGAATCCAGATTTCACAAGAGAACCAATCACATCAAGAGATGCCTCAATTCCATCCATGAACAAGTCCAGGTGGGAGACATAGAGATTTGCAAGATACACACGGATCTGAATGTTGCAGACCCGTTCACTAAGCCTCTTTCACGAGCAAATCATGATCAGCACCAAGACTCCATGGGTGTTAGAATCATTACTGTGTAATCTAGATTATTGACTCTAGTGCAAGTGGGAGATTGAAGGAAATATGCCCTAGAGGCAATAATAAAGTTATTATTTATTTCCTTATTTCATGATAAATGTTTATTATTCATGCTAGAATTGTATTAACCGGAAACATAATACATGTGTGAATACATAGACAAACATAGTGTCACTAGTATGCCTCTACTAGACTAGCTCATTGATCAAAGATGGTTAAAGTTTCCTAACTATAGACATGAGTTGTCATTTGATAAACGGGATCACATCATTGGGAGAATGATGTGATTGACTTGACCCATTCCGTTAGCTTAGCACTTGATTGTTTTAGTTTACTGCTATTGCTTTCTTCATGACTTATACATGTTCCTATAACTATGAGATTATGCAACTCGCGATTACCGGAGGAACACTTTGTGTGCTACCAAACGTCACAACATAACTGGGTGATTATAAAGGTGCTCTACAGGTGTCTCCGATGGTACTTTTTGAATTGACATAGATCGAGATTAGGATTTGTCACTCCGATTGTCGGAGAGGTATCTCTGGGCCCTCTCGGTAATGCACATCACTATAAGCCTTGTAAGCAATGTGACTAATGAGTTAGTTGCGGGATGATACATTACGGAACGAGTAAAGAGACTTACTGGTAACGAGATTGAGCTAGGTATTGAGATACCGACGATCAAATCTCGGGCAAGTAACATACCGATGACAAAGGGAACAACGTATGTTGTTATGCGGTTTGACCGATAAAGATCTTCGTAGAATATGTAGGAGCCAATATGAGCATCCAGGTTCCGCTATTGGTTATTGACCGGAGACGTCTCTCAGTCATGTCTACATAGTTCTCGAACCCGTAGGGTCTCCACGCTTAACGTTCGGTGACGATCGGTATTATGAGTTTATCTATTTTGATGTACCGAAGGTAGTTCGCAGTCCAGGATATAATCACAGACATGACAAGGAGTCTCGAAATGGTCGAGACATAAAGATAGAAATATTGGATGACTATGTTTGGACTTCGGAAGTGTTCCGGGCAAGTTCGGACATATACCGAAGTATCGGGGGGTTACCGGAACCCCCCGGGGAGTGTAATGGGCCTATTGGACCTTAGTGGAGAAGAGGAGGGGCGGCCAAGGCAGGGCCGCGTGCCCCCTCCCACTCTAGTCCGAAATGGACAAGGAGGGGGCGGCGCCCCCCTTTCCTCCCCCCCTCTCCTCCTTCCCTCTTCTCCTACTCCTACTAGGAAAGGAGGAGTCCTACTCCCGGTGGGAGTAGGACTCCCCCCTTGGTGCGCCCTCCTCCTGGCCGGCCGTCTCCCCCATAGCTCCTTTATATACGGGGGTGGGGGGGCCCCCCAAGACACACAAGTTGATCATTGATCTTTAGCCGTGTGCGGTGCCCCCCTTCACCATAATCCACCTCGGTCATATTATAGCGGTGCTTAGGCGAAGCCCTGTATCGGTAGCTTCATCAACACCGTCATCACGCCGTCGTGCTGATGGAACTCTCCCTCGAAGCTCTACTGGATCGTGAGTCCGTGGGACGTCACCGAGTTGAACGTGTGTAGATCGCGGAGGTGCCGTACGTTCGGTGCTAGGATCGGTCGATCGTGAAGATGTATGACTACATCAACCGCGTTGTCATAACGCTTTCGCTTACGGTTTACAAGGGTACGTGGACGACACTCTCCCCTCTCGTTGCTATGCATCACCATGATCTTGCGTGTGCGTAGGAATTTTTTTAAATTACTACGTTTCCCAACAACAATCACCCATTTGGTGTGGTGGCTAGCATGGCTGTACTGAATGAGATAGCACACGTTCGATAACCGCTTGTTGTCATGCCAAGATTCGATCCTTCAACTTCACACAGCGACAGCGAGCAGTCAACCACCACACCACACGACGGCAGCTGAAAATTAAGGTGCGAACAGCTATAAGAATACGTAGAGGTGTTCAGATTTGGAAACCATTTTGAGTACATTTTTTGAAAATTGCGAACCGTTTTAAAAAGGCGCAGTTTTTTATATTCCAATTTTTTTGTGAAACTGAAGATGGTTTGTAATTCCGATTAAAAAACAAAAGACGAACATATTTTGCAAATCCCGAACATTTTTCACAAGCTGAACAATTTTTCCAAAAGTTAATATTTTCACAAAAAGCGAACAATTAACAAAAAACAAGAAAGTTTTTTCTAAACTTCCGAATATTTTCTGAGATAGTGAACAATTTTTGTTTTTTAACAAAAATGAAAAACAGGAACATTTTTTTTAAACTCAGAACAAAAAATATAAAACACAACTTTTAAAAAGAAAGGTGAACAAAATTTTATTGTACGCTATTTTCAAAATGAGAACAAAATTTGAAACATCAGAATATTTGTTGAAATTGTGAACAAAATGTTGAAACCTCGAACAATTTATTAAACACGAATACTGTTCTAAATGGTGAACAATTTTGCGTATGAGAACATTTTTTGAAATTCATGAATGTTTTCTCAAACACGAATTTCCCTTGAAATTGTGAACAAATTTGAAAAAAATGAAACATCTTGTATAACAAGATTTTTTTTTGAAATTGTGAACACAATTTTGGTACAGCGAACAGTTTTTGAAAGCACGAACTTTTTTTGAAATTGCTAACTTTATCTTGAACAACGTGAACATTTTTTGAAATTCATGAATATTATTTAAATGCGAATATTTTTTGGAAATCTGAAAATTTTCAAGTTTATAAACATTTTGAAAACACAAACATTTTTTAATTGGAGAACATTTTTTGAAAACGCGATCATTTTTTCAAATTTGTGAACTTCTTTTGAAAATCCATTTTTTTAAACCCCAAACATATTTTCGAGTTTTCGAACAATTTTGAATTATCAACATTTTTCAAAATTGTGCATTTTTTAAAAAAGAAGCAAAAAAGGAAATAAAATTAAAAAAAAGAAACGGAAAATGTAAAAAAGAAAACGAAAATAAAAAAGAAACATAAAAGAAGAAAAGAAAATAAAAAGTAAATGAAAACCAGCCAGGAAAAACAACAGGAAAAAAGAAAAGCCGATTCAGGGAACCTTCTAGAAGGTTCCCAAAACCGGAGAAAACCATAGCTACGGTAAGCGTTAACGGGCCGGCCAACATCGCGTCGCCCGCTCCGAATCCTGTGCGAACCCCCGACAGTTTGACGCAAAGTGCGTCGTACAGGATTTTCCAATGAGCGGCGTGTAGGAGCTCCCCTAGCTAGTGCTGCATGCGAGCAGTCCTAATCAGCGTTGGTTGCACCAACCAACTTTTTTTTTGAGGAATCTCGCCACTTTATTGATTATCGGTGATGTTCATGGGTACAATACGTTGGTCATAAGGGTTGACCAACCATAAATGTCTACCAGACTGAAGATTACAAGCTAATTTGGCAAGATTGTGAGCCTCGAAATTAAAGTTTCTACGCTCATGAACAAAAGAAACAGAAGTGAACATATTTCTACGCCCCAAAATCTCCTGGATGATCGTAGAGTGCGGTCCTCCTGTTCCTTGGTTGAGGTCATTGACCACACCTTGGCAATCCAATGCTATTATCATATGTGACACTTGCAGATCACTAGCAAGTGCCAGAGCCTCCCTGCACGCATAAGTTTCCAAGATGGTCGAATCAAAAACTCCATTATAAACCACCGCTGATGATCCTAGATATAGACCCGTGTGGTCTCGGCAAACTACGGCAACAACCCCGCCATGGCTGCGCCTTGCCACCGCTCCGCCGACGTTGAACTTCACCAACCCAGGTGGTGAGGCTATCCATCTTCGTTCGTCTTCCCTCCTAGGTGTAGCAGAAACCCGAGGGGTTGTTTTTCCCTGACTTGTTCCAGCTCGCGAAGATAGGACTCCACAAAAGAATGGGTCTGCATCGGTGGTTGAAAGATTCCTTCGTGTATCGCCTGCCTCCTTGCATACCATACTGCCCATAATGTTACGACCATCTTTGTGAAAAGCTTGTGCTCAAGAACATCATGGAGCTGGAAAATCCAATTCTTTGCTCGGGGTTCAGTGTTCTCCGCCATCCTAGCCACCAGCTCCGGATCAGATAGAGCCCACGTGCACCTTGCTGATGTGCAGGCGATAAGCGCATGGCGCCATGAGTCAGGAGAGCCGCACAGTGGACACACATCTCATGTTGACAAATTTCTCTTGTTGAGGACATCTGTTGTAGGTAATAAGTGACGTGCAAGACGCCACAGGAACACTCTTATCTTTGATGGGACGATCATCGACCAAACTTTGCACCAATCTTTCTCTTCTCGGTCCGAGCTAGATGACCCGCCTCTGCCCTCAAGCCAATTCTCTCTCGTTATCTTTGTCTTGATAATGAATTTGTACGCTGAACTGACGGTGAACCTTCCTTTAGAATCTGGGTGCCATGACCAAAAATCATCAACATTGCTTGTGCACACAGGAATTTTCAGAACTGCCTCCGCATCGGTTGGAAGAAATAGAGAACGGACTAGGTCAACGTTCTAGGATGTCGTTGCTGGAGTAAGCAGGTCCGAAACAAGTTGAGGTGGATCCGAGATCAGACAGGTGATAGGTCGGAGCGAACCCTCCTTTGGTAGCCAATTGTGTGTCCAAATGTTGGTCGACTGCCCGTTACCTATTCTTCGGATAATACCCTGTTTCAGAATATCCCGACCCTCCAAAATCACACGCCAAATCTGTGATGGCCTTGAACCAAGTTCAACACTGAGCAAATCTGTTGTGGGATAGTATGATGCTTTGAGGATTCTAGCACTCAAAGTCGAGGGGTCTTTTAGCACCCTCCAGGCCTGTCTCGCCAACAATGCGAGGTTGAAAAGTTCTAGATCTCTGAATCCTAGGCCTCCCAGGTACTTTGGCCTTGTCATAATATCCCATGAAACCCAGGCTGGCTTCCTCTGTCCTTGCTTGCAGCCCCAGCAAAATTTTCTAATGATAGAATTAATGTGATCACACAGTCCTCTTGGCAGCTTAAAGCATGACATTGAGTAAACAGGGATAGCCTGGGCCACTGACTTGATGAGTACCTCCTTTCCACCAGCTGATAAACACTAACCCATCCAGCCTTTCACCTTGTCCCAAACGCGGTCGCTCAACTATTTAAACATGCCTCTCTTTGAGTGTCCCACATCTGTGGGCATGCCAAGATATCTGTCACTTAGAGACTCGTTTGGAACATGTAGACACCCCTTGACTGCATCTCTCACAATCTGAGGGCATCCCTTACTGAAGAAAATAGAAGATTTATCCCTGTTAATGCGTTGGCCCGAGGCCCTGCAATATGTATCCAAAAGGTGTGTCACCTCCTCTGCTCCATCTACACTCGCCTTGAAAAACAACAGGCTATCATCCGCGAATAAAAGATGGTTCACCGACGGTGCCGATGGCGCCACCTTAATGCCGCTGAGCTGGGATGATTGACTTTGAGATTTCAAGAGGCACGAAAGGCCCTCTGCTGCTAGCAAGAAAAGGTATGGAGAGATTGGATCTCCCTGACGGATACCTCGTGTTGGCTTGAACTCCTCCAATTTGCTTCCATTAAACAAGATAGAGAAAGAGACGGTCCTGACCATGTTCATGACAATGGATACCCATGGTGCAGCAAACCCCAACTTCCTCATGATTGCTTCCAAATAATTCCATTCCACCCTAGCATACGCCTTCATCATATCGAGCTTGAGCGCACAATGGTTGTTGTTTCTTGACCGGTTTCTCTTCATGAAATGCAAACACTCATAAGCTGAAATTATGTTGTCAAAGATAAGCCTTCCGGGAACAAATGCAGACTGCTCCTCTAATATAATGTCTGGGAGTATTGACTTCAAACGGTTGGCTAGTACCTTCAAAGCTATTTTATAAAAGACATTGCATAGGCTTATTGGCCGGAATTGAGATAACACAGTGGGATTCGATACCTTTGGAATTAAAACCAGCATTGTGTCATTGACACGGGCCAGGCTCTCCTCTCCCCTTACTATGCTCAAAACCGCCCTCGTAACCGAGGCTCCGCATATATCCCAGTGGCGCTGAAAAAAGTGTGCCGGAAACCCATCAGGGCCGAGTGCCTTTGACGGGAACATTTGGAACAACGCCTTCTTTACTTCTTCCTCCTTATATGGTGACGTGAGTGATTCATTCATCGCGGCTGTTACCTTCGAGGGTACATGTTGGAGAACATCATCTACTCCTTCCACTCCTTTAGAGGTGTAAAGATTTTTATAAAACTCTTGCGCAAGTTGCTGCATCTCCGTAAGATCCTTTGTTAATTGCCCATTATGTTTCTGGAGAGCTTTAATCAAGTTTTTCCGCCGTCTCATCGAAGCCCGAAGATGGAAGAAATGCGTATTCCGGTCACCTGCAGAGAGCCATTCCACTCTTGACCGCTGACGCCACATCACTTCCTCACGCAGATATAGCTCAATAAGACGGTCATTAACTTTGATCTCAACATGGCTCGGGCCATCCCGGAGAGGATCACTCCTTAACTGTTGTAGGTCCTTCTTTAGTTTTCTGATCTCAGCCTTGAAATTGCCAAAGCTCGATTTGCTCCATTCACCTAAGTTGTTAGACAGTGCTTCTAGGTTCACTCGGACCTCAGCCGCCGTCATATTAGGGCCGTTGGCCTCCTATGCACTCTGGACGGTGGAGATCAAATCGGTATGCGTGTCCCACATGCATTCATACCGGAACAGTCTCTCTTTCACCGGCCCTCTAGCAGGTGGGTCAAGCTTCAGCAAAATAGGAGAGTGATCCGAGGTTGCAGCAGTAAGATGTTCTATCATTGCTAGTGGGAATTGTGCACACCACTCGGCAGATCCGAGCGCTCTGTCAAGCCGCACCCTCGTGTACGTACCTCCTGTAACTTTCATTACAAACATCCACTTCTGGCCTTGGAAACCAAGATCAATCAGGCCGCAAACATCGACCGCATCTCTGAAACCTTGTATTTGCGTTTGGCTTCTTTGACCAACACCATCATGCTCGTCATATCGAAGGACCTCGTTGAAGTCGCCTAAACATGCCCACGACATACTTTGTAGTGACGCCAGGTTCTTCATTGTGTCCCAAGTTCTGTGTCTTAGGTGTGTCTGGGCTTCTCCATAGAAACACGAGAGCCTCCACGGGGTCCCTCCGAGATCTGACACCTTGACATCAATGTGATACTGCGAGTAACCCAAAATTTCAACTTTTATTTCATTATTCCAATACAAAACTAAGCCACCGCTCCGACCGGTGGATCCAACAGCAAAAGAACTATCATATCCTAGAGTATTTGCTAAACTTTCAGCTCTCTCTTGGCTAATTTCCATTTCCAAAATACAAAGTACTCTAGGGGCAAACTTTAACGCAAGTTCGCGCAATTCTTGAACTGTCGGGGCGTTGCCTAAACCCCGACAGTTCCAGCTTAACAGATTCATTGTGCTCGGTGGTCCTCCGATGAGGAGGCCGCCGTTGTTGCATCTTGGTTTTTGGGTGCCGCCTGGTTCTTCCTCCCCCCCCCCCCCGTGTTTGCCCCCTTCTCCGGCTTGGGATCTTGCTTTGGTGGCGGGCTCATTGGGACCACACCCGCTCCTCCTTTCTGGTTGGCAGATGGTACAAGCTCCAGGCTTCCCTTGGAAGCCATTGTCATGGCAGCAGCCGCGGCCTCATCAGAAGATCGCTTCCAGTTTTGGTCAGATTCCTCCATGTCCATATCCTCCCCCTCCATTGCACTCCTATCCTTTTCCAGATTCAAGCTTTCTCCTCCTCCACCTTGGTTCGACTGTTTCTTGCCATTGTTACGACGCCTCGTTCCCCATGCAGTTGTTGCCGGCGCCCTTAGGTTCTTGAAGACTAAGGCCGAGGGGGGATGCACGCCGTCTCCGTGTTCTTTAAACTCATGTCCCATCATGCCGCATACCTGACACCAACCAACTAGTGCTCTGTGCATGCTCAATTGGGCCTGTCGTGCAACCCAACAAGTACCCCTCGACCAACCGCTTGATCGCTCCATCACCGCTCGCTCACTTGTCCCTTGACATTTTCCTCAAAAAAAAAACTTGTCCCTTGACTTTTTTTTCCGGGACCCTTGACTCTTAATCGTTTGACTTTTCAAAAACTTCAAAAAAAAGAGCACGAGTTTGGATAAGTTTTCGTTCATACAATTTTTATGAATTTTAAAAACCATAAATTTGAAAAAGAATGTTCATGAATTTAACAAAAAATCATAAATTTGAAAATAATTATGAATTTAGAAAAAGTTCTCAAATTTGAAAAAGTTCGCAAATTAATGAAAAGTTCACGAGTTTGTAAAAATATTCATGATTTTTTAAAAGGTTTTTGAATTAAGAAAATAAAAAAAACGAAAATAAAAGAAAAAATCAAACAAAACCTGATCCAGAAAATAAAAAAAATGAAATAGAAAAACCTACCATGAAAGCTTCTGAAAACCAAGAGAGCTTCCCGCGTAAACGTGCCTTATGGGCGGGCCCAATGTGATTGACGGGGCGTGCACCACGTACAATGTTAAATAAATAGGGAATAGATTTGCAGAGCAGCGATTCGGGGCCAACGCTCATTTGCAGCAGTGATGCAGAAAGAAAATCAAAACAAATATTAAAAAATGTAAAAATTCCAAATTGTTTTTCGTGGTTGATAAGTTGGTGCATGTGGTCCGGTCCAAATTTCAGATCATTTAGACTTCTGAGTAGCTCTCAGTAAAAAAGACAAATATGATGTCTGTAAAAAAGTTAACTGTTTATGTACCGTTCTGATCCGATTTGTCTCTTTTGCTGAGAGCTACTTAGATGTTTAAATGATTTAAAATTTGGAGCGGGCCTCACGCACCAATTTATCTAACATGAATTTTTTGGAGTTTGTTTAATTTTTCTGATTTTTTATGTTCTTGATCTGGTGCAGATGAGCTGGCCTCATAAATGGGTACTAGAACAATGTCCGTGCGTTGCAATGGGATATAAATTTTCTAATACGTCGGCTTGTGATTTATCTGTGTATAATAATGCGCTTGTGTAAATAAATGATCATCAATTTCTGCCCATGAATTACCTTATATTTTGATCCGAAGAAGTTTGGTAAGCAAATTAAAGTGGAACTGGTTCATAAGGTAACTAAATTAAGTTAATTTATTATCATCCAAGGAGGTTGGACGAAAGGGTGGTGAAATAAAAAGTGAAATGAAAACCCTACGCTCTTTTTAAGTAGTAGAGATAGAGATTCCACATATTTACTAATTCTCTTAGCTATTGTATATCTAACTATACAACGGTTGGATGAAATCCTTTAAGATTCGTCGTTTCCCTTTTCTGCGTGATAGCGTCGTCGTTTCCGCACGGGCCTAGTGTCCGGTGCTGGCTTGTTTTGTGTGACAGAGTGAAGTCTATTTTAAACCTTGAAACCTAACGTATAAATCTCTGAAATAGATACCCTGATCTCGTTGATCTAGATCGTTTCTAACTTTATGCCATTATCCAAACAGGGGGATTCCTACATGGCTCAAAAAAAGGCCGGGATAGATGGGTTATGCAGCACATGTTTGTGGGACCTACTCGTCAACAGGATAAAGAAACAGTGAAACAACATATAAAAGATTAGGGTAGCAAAAATTGAACCAACGATCTCCTGGTTCCTGTGAAGCACTTGTTAACCACACGAGATATTGTATTTTCGTTTGAACGAACACAATATATTTATATATACTGCACGAAACACCAACACACACAAGAAGCGAATCAATCTATGGTTAGATGATTAGAGGGACAGTGGTATTCTTAGCCTATCAGGATGCAAGTCCTGGTGCTCGCATTGTTTTTGAATTTATTGCAGGATTTCTGGCGATGCGTTTTCAATGGGAGGAGAAGTTCCCGTCGACGACGAGGCGTCTACAGTGATTTTGTAAATCCCAAGACGATATGCGGGCTTAGTCTCTTGAAAGTGCTCATAAAGGTAGGATATGCATGTGTGCGTTAGAGATGAATGTATACACGTATGTATAAGCGCTTACATCTGCACTGTGTTAAAAAAACTATACACAAGAAAAAGCCCATGCTCGTGCTCGGTCACCGGCAACGACTCGCAGCACCGCATTAGAGCATTTCCACTAGTCCCCCCAACAGCCCCCCAGGACCGCTTTCTTTGCGCCGGATGTAAAAAAATGTCCCAGCCATGCACCCAAGACCCCGTTTTTAGTCGGATTTGTTGAAAGTTTCAGCTAGCGCTCTCAGCTGGAACCCAGCGCGCTGGGGGCGAGCTGGGGACACCGGCGCTAGTTGTTGGCATGCAACTGGCCCACAGTCAGCCACCTTTTCCCTCTCTCTCCTCTCTTTGAAACTACCCCACGCCTCTCTGCTCCCCTCTTGAACCCTGTGAAAATAATCCCGCGGCACTACACGTCGATCCATCCATCCATCCATGGCGGCCACCGTCGGCAAGGAGAGGGAGGAGGCGGCGCTCCACGCGAACCCGAGGCAGGAGGGCAAGCTCCTCTCCAGGATGCTCACCAGGGACAGCTCGGCCGCCGCACCGTTGCTCCGGGTCTACTACGGCGTGTCCCGCGCTTAATACAAAAGGTAGTATGGTACATACTGCATCAACTTTAAAATCTTCGAAGGAGGTTTGCATTCCATGGGCGCTCTGATTCCTTGCCGGAGTTGTCCCTCTTGCGTGCCCTGGGCTTCTGTGCGTCGATCAGGTAGTAGGAGTTGTTGCCCAAGGCTTTGCTGATGATGAAGGGGCCTTTCCAAGGGGCCGAGAGCTTGTGCTGGCCGGCTGTTTGCTGGATCAGCAGGAGCACAAGGTCGCCCTCATGGAAGGATCTTGGTTTGACCTTCCGACTGTGGTAGCGGCACATGCTCTGTTGGTAGATGGCGGACCGGTTGAGTGCCAACAGCCAGCGCTCCTCCAGCAGATCGACGCCATCTTCTCGCGCTTCCCTCACCTCCGCCTCCGTGTACATGGTGACGAGAGGTGAGTCGAACTCGATATCAGTTGGGATGACAGCCTCGACCCCGTACACAAGGAAGAAAGGAGTGAAGCCGGTTGACTTGTTCGGCATGGTGCGCAGGCTCCATAGGATGGCCGACAGCTCATCGATCCAGCAGCCGGCCGAGCGCTCCAGTGGATCGACCAGTCGGGGCTTGATGCCGGAGAGGATGAGGCCGTTTGCTCGCTTGACTTGGCCGTTTGACTACGGATGGGCAACAGACGCTAAGTCCAGTCGGATGCCCTGCGTCGCGCAGAAACGGGCCAAAGCTCCTTTCACAAAATTTGTGCCGTTGTCGGTGATGATGCTGTGCGGTATGCCATACCGGACGGTAATATCTGCATGAAGGTCACAATAGTCGGCTCATTCAACTTCTTGATTGGCTTTGCTTCGATCCACTTGGTGAACTTGTCCATGGCGACAAGCAGATGAGTCATGCCGCCGCATGCTGTCTTGAATGGGCCCACCATGTCCAGCCCCCAGACGGCAAAGGGCCAAGTGAGGGGGGTGGTCTTGAGTGCAGAAGCCGGCAGGTGTTGCTTGGAGCTGAATTTCTAGCACCCCTTTCAATGCTTGATCATGTCCTTGGCGTCTTCCAAAGCAGTCGGCCAAAAAAAACCGTGGCAGAAAGCCTTGGCAACAAGTGATCTTGAGGCCGCGTGGTGACTGCATTCGCCTTGGTGGATATCTTTGAGGATTGCCTTGCCTTTCTCTGGCTCTACGCATCGCTGGAAGACTCCAGTCACGCTGCGCCTGACAAGCTCTCTGTTTACTATCGTGTAGGCTCCTGCCCAGCGCTGTACTTGCCGGGCCGAGATATCATCAGCCGGCAGCTCTCTGTTCACCAGAAAGTTGAGAATGGGTTGCGCCCATGATGGAGCTGTGACTTCTTCTACTATCAGTACGGCCACTGCGACTAGGGCGGTTGGGTTGGGAGGTGGCGGGTTGGAGTCAGCCACCGCCTGCTGTGTCGTTGAAGTCCCCGGGCCGACTGCTGCAGTCCCCGGGCCAGGCTCTGAAGTCCCCGGGCCGGTGTGGCTGCAGCAATCGCTGAGCCGGCTGCTGAAGTCCCCGAGCCGACTACTGAGGTCCCCAAGTCAGTTCCGATTGTTCCTAGGGCAGCCGGCACGAAGATGGAATCTGATTCTGGTGAAGGCTTGATAGACGGCTTGAGGAGGCACTAAAGGGAGATGCCGGTTGGTATGGCCTGCCGGGTGGAGCCGATTCATGCCAGGGCATCGCCTTGCTCGTTGTCGGCTCGTGGCACGTGAAGGAACTCACATCCTTCGAAATATCCGCTGAGCTGCTAGATGAGGAAGCGGTAGCTTGCCATATTTGCATCCTTGGCGTCCCAGTCGCCAGACGACTGTTGGACCACCAAGTCCGAGTCACCGTAGCACAGGACCCGGCGGATGCCGAGTTCTTTGGCCAGCAGGGGCACGTGTATGAGCGCCTCGTACTTGGCCACATTATTGGAGGCGGCAAAGTGGATTTGCAATGAGTATCTAAGCTTGTCGCCTTTGGGAGAGGTGAGGACGATGCTGGCTCCCAGACCGGTGTGCATCTTGGAGCCATCAAAGTGCATCCACCAATGGGCGGAGTCCGGCGCTGGCGGCAGGTATTGGGTCTCGGCACAGTCGATGAGGAAGTCGGCTAGTGCTTGGGACTTGATGGTGGTGCGAGGCTGGTAGAAGATGGTGTAGGGAGCCAGCTCGATGGCCCATTTGGCCACCCGACCTGATGCATCTCGGCTGCCCATGATCTCGGCAAGTGGGGCAGTGCAAAAAATCATGATGGGGTGCTCTTGAAAGTATGGCTTGAGCTTCTTGGCGGCAAAGTACATGCCGTAGCACATCTTCTGGTAGTGGGGATAGTTCTGCTTTGAAGCTGACAACACCTCGGTTAAATGGTACACAGGCCTCTGGACCGGCTATGCCTTGCTGCCCTCTGGGCGCTGTACCACAATGACTATGCTGACCACCTGGCTGGTTGCGGCAATGTAAAGGAGCATGGGCTCTTTGTTAGTCGGAGCCGCCAGGATAGGTGGCGTGGTCAACGTCTTCTTTAGCTGGAGAAAGGCGTCCTCCGCCTAGTCGTTCCACTCAGAGTGAGTGGTCTTCTTCATGAGCTGGTACAGGGGAAGAGCCTTCTTTCCCAGCCGACTAATGAAGCGGCTGAGGGATGCCAAGCAACCGGTGAACTTCTGGACGTCTCGCAGTCGGGTGGGTATCTCCATCCTCTCGATGGATTTGATCTTCATAGGGTTGCACTCAATGCCACGTTCAGAGATCAGGAAGCCAAGGAGCTGGTCGGCTGGTACTCCAAAGACACATTTCTCGGGGTTGAGCTTGATTTGAAAACGGTGCAGATTGTTGAATGTTTCCTTGAGATCTTCTAGAAGGGCACCGCGCTTCTCCGTCTTCACCACAATATCATCTACATAGACGTGGGCATTTTTGTCGAGCTGTTTGAGGAGGCACTTCTGCATGCAACACTAAAAAGTGGCACCGGCATTTCTCAAGCCGAATGTCATGGTCAGGTAGCAGAAGGCTCCGAATGGTGTGATGAAGGCGGTCTTCAGGCGGTCGGCCGGGTTCAACTTGATCTGGTGGTACACTGAGTAGGCATCCAAGAAACTCAACAGCTCGCATCCGGCTGTGGAGTCTATTAGTTGATCAATCTGAGGCAAGGCAAACGGATCTTTGGGGCAAGCTTTGTTGAGGCTGGTATAATGAATGCACATGCACCACTTGTTGTTCTTCTTCAGTACAAGGACTGGATTGGTAAGCCATTCTGGAAAGAACACTTCCATAATGAAGCCGGCTGCTATGAGCTGGGCTATCTCTTCACCAACAATTCTTCTCTTCTCTTCCGACATACGGGGGAGGGGTTGCTTGACTAGTTTTGCATCTGCTCTGACATGTAGCTTGTGCTCGGCGAAGTCCGTCAGAACACCCGGCATGTCCTTGGGGGACCATGAAAAGATACCCCGATTCTCACGGAGGAAATCGACGAGCTCGCTTTCCTATTGGTATCAAGGGTGGTTCCTACAAGAGCGAACCTCTCCGGGTGGTCCGGGTCCAAGGGTATCTTCTTGGTTTGTTTGGCCGCCTGGAAGGAGCCCTAGGTCTCTGACTCCTTGGGATCTGGTGACAGGTCCGGATGCTTGCCGGCCATGGCTACAACCCAGTCAGGAGCTTCTTCTTTGCGGCAATCACAAGGGACTCGGCCAGCCGACTGCTTGCTGCGGCACAGGTGAACGACTTCTTGTAGTCTTCGACTATGGTGATGATGCCCTTGGTTCCCGGCATCTTCATCTTGAGGTAGGCGTAATGAGGCACTGCCATGAACATGGCCAGGGCAGGCCGGCCAAGCAATGCATGGTAAGGGCTCTCCAGTTCCACTACCTCAAACCAAATTGCTTTGTGGCGGAAATGATCTTTGTCTCCGAAGAGGACATCTATCTTGATCTTGCCAATTGGTGAGCGGGAAAGGCCGGGCACAATGCCATGGAAGACAGTCCGGCTGGGCTGGAGTTGCTTCGCCTTGATGTTCAGCTTCTCCATGGTATCGCGGTAAAGGATGTTGATGCTGCTACCGCCATCTATCAGGACTTGGGAGAAGCGAGCAGCTCGCCTCTTTGTTGCAAAGGTGTCATCCAACACCAGGGTGTAGGAACCCGAAGAAGGCATCACTTCCGGGTGGTCGGCTTGGCTCCAACCGATGGGCTTCTCGGACCAATGCATGAACTCTGGGACCTTAGAGGCGACAACGTTGACTTCTTGGTGTTGCTAGCACCGGCTGCGCCTATCATTAGCCTGGCTGGTGAACACAACGTAGGCTCCATGCTCTTTAGGGAATTCATCTTGGATGGCGCCGACTGCTGGATGGGCCGCCGGCTACTGAGGAGGCGGAGGCGGCTGGCCAGCAGGCGGAGGAGGCAGCAACCCTTCGCCCTTGGAGATTCGGGTGAGCCAGTGGCACTTCCGGGTGATGTGATTGGATGGCTTCGCACCGCTGTGGAACTTGCAGGGTGCATCTAGGGTCTGCTCATATGAGAAAGTAGGCTGCCAAGCCGGCTTGCTGCCTTTCTGACGCTTGGGTATGGGCTGCCCCTCTGGCTGCTGATCATTGACTGTCACCACCTGCCGGCTGGTGGAAGCCGGCATCGGAGCCTTGCGCTTGTTGTCATTCTGCTGCTGGTGCCGACTGGTGTCACCAGCCGGTGTTCTGGGAGCCGGAGGGAGCACCTTCCCAAAGGCGTCCACCTGAAGCTCCGACTTCATAGAAGAGTCGGCAGTGGCGGAATTGTCTGCTATGATCAACAACTCGTCGATTGTAGCCGGCTCGTCACAGAGGAGTCGGTGCTTGAGCAGGGTGCCTTCCCTGCACCCGACGGTGAAGTACTCTATAGCTTGCACCTCATGCACCCCTTCATAGGAGTTGCGCAGTTTGGCCCACCGTGTCAGGTAGTCGCAAGTGGATTCGGTTGGGCCTTGGACGCACAGAGAGAGCTGGCGAGGCTTGGGCGGCCGCTTTTAAGTGCTGGTGAAGTTGCTGATGAAGACTTCGGTGAAATCTACCCAGCTGTTGATGTTGTAGGGCTTGAGGCTGTTCAGCCAAGTGCGGGCCGTGCCCTGAAGCATGAGGGGGACGTACTTCACGGCAACGCGCTTGTTGTCGTTTGCTATGTTGACTGCGGTGGAGTAGTCGACCAGCCAGTATTCCGGCTTCACGAAGCCGTTGTACTTGGTAGTATCTCTTGGGAGCGAGAACCCTTTGGGGAAGGGCTTGTCGTGAATGCGGGGGCAAAACAAGGCGAACCGATCGCATCTTCTTCTTCTAGTGCCTGGGATCGCGCCAGGTGATCGATCCGATGGCGGGCATCGTTTTATCAGATTCCTTCACGGCGGCCCAGCCGGCCGCTGAGCGTCGGGTGCTCAACAGGCGGCGGGGAGGCATACCTCTTCCTGTAAGGTGGAGGGGGAGGCGGACATTCATCCCGCCGCTCCACAGCTCATGGGCGGCCATCTTGGTCGCACTCGATGGTGAGGCGCGTCCAACTACGGCTAGCAGCCGACTCTTTGTCTCTTCGGTCGTGGGCGCCGGCTATCGGCATCTCGGAGGTCACGCCTTGCTCTCGGCAGGGAGGGGGGGGGAGGGAAGGGAGGTATCTCGGCACGTGCGCCGGCTTCTTGCTGCGCGACACCCGCGTCGATGAGCTACTGAACGCGCTCCGTCATGCAGCGTCGATCGTCACCCTCCAGGTGTTCCAGCTCATCTGCTGCCGCCTGGGCAGCACGCAGGTTCTCGATGGGCGTAGCGTAGACTGGGCGGTCAGCCCCCAGCATGATGGCGATGGTCGCGCCGCGCGGTGGGACGACGCCCACGCGGCTAGGCTCGCCAGCAGCCGGCGTGCCAGAGACGGCGTGATCAACCTCGCGCTGATAGGCCTCAGTGAGGCGTCTCATAGCGGCCAACTTCCTGTCGCTCTTGACGAGCGTGACGCGGCAGCCTTCCAGCGTCTCGGGGTTGGCGTCGCCTGCGATGGGCACAGACAGGTGCTACCTCTTGAGCACTGCGTTGGATTTCCCCGAAGAGGAGAAGACGATGCAGCAAAGTAGCGTAAGTATTTCCCTCAGTTTTTGAGAACCAAGGTATCAATCCAGTAGGAGACCACGCACTAGTCCCTCATACCTACACAAAACGATAGCTCCTCGCAACCAATGCGATTAGGGGTTGTCAATCCCTTCACGGTCACTTACAAGAGTGAGATCTGATAGAGATGATAAATAATATTTTTTGGTATTTTTGGTATATAGATGCAAAGTGAAAAGTAAAAGGAAAAGTAAAAGCAAAGCAAGTAATAAAGTAATGGAGATTGATATGATGAGAATAGACCCGAGGGCCATAGGTTTCACTAGTGGCTTATCTCAAGAGCATAGATATTCTACGGCGGGTGAACAAATTACTATTGAGCAATTGACGGAATTGAGCATAATTATGAGTATATCTAGGTATGATCATGTATATAGGCATCACGTCCAAGAAAAGTAGACTGAAATGATTCTGCATCTACTACTATTACTCCACTCATCGACCGCTATCCAGCATGCATCTAGAGTATTAAGTTAAAAACAGAGTAACGCCTTAAGCAAGATGACATGATGTAGAGGGATAAATTCATGCAATATGATAAAAAACCCATCTTGTTATCCTCAATGGCAACAATACAATACGTGCCTTGCTGCCCCTTCTGTCACCGGGAAAGGACACCACAAGATTGAACCCAAAGCTAAGCACTTCTCCCATTGCAAGAACTACCAATCTAGTTGGCCAAACCAAACGGATAACTCGAAGAGACTTGCAAAGATAACTCAATCATACATAAAAGAATTTAGAGAAGATTCAAATATTATTCATAGATAAGCTGGATCATAAACCCACAATTCATCAGTCTCAACAAACACACCACAAAAAGAAGATTACACCGAATAGATCTCCATGAGAGAGGGGGAGAACATTGTATTGAGATCCAAAAAAGAGAGAAGAAGCCATCTAGCTACTAGATATGGACCCGAAGGTCTGAAGTAAACTACTCACACTTCATCGAAGGGGCTATGGTGTTGATGTAGAAGCCCTCCATTGTGGATGCCCCCTCCGGCGGAGCTCCAGAACAGGCCCCAAGATGGGATCTCGTGGATACAGAAGGTTGCGGCGGTGGAATTAGGTTTTTGGCTCCTCGTCTGATCATTTGGGGGTACGTAGGTATATATAGGAGGAAGGAGTACATCGGTGGAGCAACAGGGGGCCACGAGGCAGGGGGCGTTCCCTAGGGGGGGCGCCCCCCACCCTCGTGACCGCCTCTTTTGTTCCTTGGAGCAGAGTCCAAGTCTCCTAGATCACGTTCGGAGAGAAAATCACGTTCCTGAAGGTTTCATTCCGTTTGGACTCCGTTTGATATTCCGTTTCTTCGAAACACTGAAATAGGCTAAAAAATAGCAATTCTGGGCTGGGCCTCCGGTTAATAGGTTAGTCCCAAAAATAATATAAAAGTGGAAAATAAAGCCCAATATAGTCCAAAACAGTAGATAAAGTAGCATGGAGCAATCAAAAATTATAGATACGTTGGAGACGTATCAACAGGTCCCGCATCGTCGCCTGCAGCGGGTCTTGGGCGTCCGCGCCGGACGCTCCGCCGCGGCTGATGACGAGCACCTCGGTGACGGTGCTACTGCTGCTGTCTGCATGAGGGAGCGGGTCGTCGATGACCACCACGTTGGTGGGGAAGGCGTCGAGGTATGCCGTGTCGGAGTCGACAAGCATCGGGTAGGTGGAGCCGATCGACTCCAGGTCGGAGGCTGGCTCATTGGCAATGTCGAGCTTGCCAATGAGGTCGATGAGGCAGCTTTCGGAGCTGGTTGCACCCGCGCCTGGCGCGGGCTCGTCAAAGAGGCGAATCTCACTGATGAGATCAGCGAGGCAGCTCTCCGCGCAAGCGGCTTCCACGCCATGTAGCACGTCGGTGCAAACACCATCGGGTGTACCGGGTTGGCTGCGCTCGCCGGGGAGGAACAAGGTCCCCGTCCAGAATAGATCTCCGGACGACGGTGCACCTAGCCCCACGGTGGGCGCCAAATGTCGGGGGTTTGGTGCAACATATGCCAAGGGATGGCTTATCATGGTGGGAGCTAGTAAGACATCGTTGGTGCCTGCAAACGGGATAAGGTGTAAACATGTACGCTGACGCATCTTACCCAGGTTCGGGGCTCTCCTAGGAGATAACACCCCTAGTCCTGCTCGGCGGGGCCTCTGCATGATCACTAGATCGACAAGTGACTACAAGTTTGCCCCTTGAGCTGTTGGGCTAGAGGAGGAAGGAGGGCTAGGCTAGCTCTACTCCTCTCTCTATATGTGTATCTATTCTCTAAGAAGCTGAACCCTTTGCATGGGTGCCCTGGGGGGTTTATTTAGGCCTACCCCCTAGGGGTACAATGGTAATCCGGCCGAGCATAGGCCCGGGCCGTCAGCGTCTATGGTCGTCGGCTTCTCCGCCAGCTGCTGGGGCCCGCCGCCTGGTGGGTCCCGCCGGCTGCCGGGTTCTCAGCCGACAGGCAGGGCCCGCCGCTTGTGGGTCCTGTCGGCTGCTCATCACTGTAGCCGTGCCTCTGATGACGAGGGCTTGGTTGGGGAGAGCGTGGCTACAGTACCGCCGCCTGGGGGCGTTTCACTGTTGCCACTCCCCATCTTATCTGGTTAATGGCGCACAAACTTTAAGGGAAGGGGAGGGCCGACTGCTTGGAGCCGGCCTTCCCCTATGTCGACTGGTAGGGCTTGCCGTCTTCTGGCATCTCACAGACAAGTAGGGCCCGCCGCCTGCGGGCCGTATCGACAACCCATCGTGGGAGTATGGCTGCCTCTGCCATGGGTGATGTCATTAGCAGTGTGGCAACAGTGCAGCGCCGGGCTAGGGATGGCCGCCCGGTACGCTGCACTGTGGCCATGTCCTCCCCTGGATTCAGGGATGGTAGGTTGTACTGTAGCCATGCCCCATCTTGTCGTTGTTATGTGGGTGCAAACTTTGAGGATGCGAGGGTGGGCCGCCTGCTAGGAGTCAGCCGCTCTTTGGGCCTTGCCGTCTTCCTGCATCCGGCCGTTTGGACCAGCCGGCCATAAAAAGGCGGTGCCTTATATTTGATGCCTGAGGGGCGCAGCCGGCCGTGATGTCTTGAAATATCATGGGGAGCTGATAGGGCTACCCGTGGTCATTTACTCTGACACCCGTAGCAGCCACGTAAAACTTGCAACAACAAAGTAGAGGATGTTTAACTTGTTTTTGCAGGGCATGCCGTGATGTGATATGGTCAATACATGATATTATATGTTGTATGAGATGATTATGTTTTGTAAAAGTTATCGGCAACTAGCAGGTGCCTTATGGTTGTCGCTTTATTGTATGAAATGCAAACGCCATGTAATTGCTTTACTTTATCACTAAGTGGTAGTGATAGTTGTAGAAGCAATAGTTGGCGAGACGACCACGACGCAACGATGGAGATCAAGGTGTTGAGCCGGTGACGATGGAGATCATGACGTTGCTTTGGAGATGGAGATCAAAAGCACAAGCTGATGATGGCTATATCATGTCACATATTTTTATTGCATGTGATGTTTATCTTTGTGAATCTTATTTTGCTTAGTACGGCGGTAGCATTATAAGATGATCCCTTACAAAAAATTTCAAGGTATAAGTGTTCTCCCCAAGTATGCACCGTTGCGGAAGTTCTTCTGCTGAGACACCACGTGATGATCGGGTGTGATGAGCTCTACGTTCAAATACAACGGGTGCAAGCCAGTTTTGCACATGCGGAATATTTGGGTTAAACTTGACGAGCCTAGCATATACAGATATGGCCTTGGAACACTGGAGACCAAAAGATCGAACGTGAATCATATAGTAGATATGATAAAAATAGCGATGTTCACCATTGAAGACTACTCCATCTCACGTGATGATCGGACATGGTTTAGTTGATTTGGATCATGTACCATTAAGATGTCTTGAGGGATGTCTATCTAAGTGGTTCTTAAGTAATATGATTAATTGAACTTAATTTATCATGAACTTAGTCCTGATAGTTTTTTGCATATCTATGTTGTAGATCAATGACCTGTGCTACCGTTCCCTTGATAATGCGTTCATAGAGAAAGCTAAGTTGAAAGATGATGGTAGAAACTCACGGACTGGGTCCATAACTTTAGGATTATCCTCATTGCTGCACAAAAGAATTATGTCCTTGATGCACCGCTGGGTGAAAGGCCTGCTACAGGAGCAGAAGCTGACGTTGTGAACGGCTGGCAAGCTCGATCTCATGACTACTCGTTAGTTCAGTGTGCCATGCTTTATGGCTTAGAATTGGGACCTCAAAGACATTTTGAACGTCATGGACCGTATGAGATGTTCCAGGAGTTGAAGTTAATATTTCAAGCAAATGCCCGAGTTGAGAGATATGAAGTCTCCAAAAAGTTCTGTAGCTGCAAGATGGAGTAGAATAGTTCTGTTAGTGAGCACATACTCAGAATGTCTGGGTACCATAATCACTTGACTCAGCTGGGAGTTAATCTTCCAGATGATTGTGTCATTGTCAGAGTTCTTCAATCACTCCCACCAAGCTACAAAGGCTTCGTGATGAACTACAATATGCAAGGGATGGAAAAGACTATTCCCGAGCTCTTCGCAATGCATCAAGTGTTGATGGTTAACAAGACCACTAGTTTCAAGAAAAAGGGCAAGGGTAAAAAGAAGGGGAACTTCAAAAAGAATGACAAGCAAGTTGTCACTCCAGGGAAGAATCCTAAAGCTGGACCCAAGCATGAAACTGAGTGCTTCTACTTCAAAGGGACTGGTCACTAGAAGCGGAACCGCCCCAAGTATTTGGCGGATAAGAAGGATGGCAAAGTGAACAACGGTATATATGATATACATGTTATTGATGTGTACCTTACTAATTCTCACAGTAGTGCCTGGGTATTTGATACCGGTTCGGTTGCTCATATTTGTAACTCGAAACAGGGACTACAGATCAAATGAAGATTGGCTAAGGACGAGGAGACGATGCGCATCGAGAATGGTTCCAAGGTCGATGTGATTGCCATCGGCACACTACTTATACATCTACCTTTGGGATTAGTTTTAGACTTGAATAATTGTTATTTGGTGCCAGCGTTGAGCATGAACATTTATATCTGGATCTTGTTAGTGCGAGACGGTTATTCATTTAAATCAGAGAATAATGGTTGTTCTATTTATACAAGTAATATCTTTTATGGTCATGCACCATTGAAGAGTGGTATATTTCTGTTGAATCTTGATCGTGATGATACACATATTCATAATATTGATGCCAAAAGATGCAAAGTTGATAATGATAGTGCAACTTATTTGTGGCACTGCTGTTTGGGTCATATCGGTGTAAAGCGCATCAAGAAACTCCATAAAGATGGACTTTTGGAATCACTTGATTATGAATCATTGGATACTTGCAGACCTTGCCTTATGGTCAAGATGACTAAAAACCTTTCTCCAGAACAATGGAACGAGGTAATGACTTATTGAAAATAATACATACCGATGTATGCGGTCCAGTGAGTGTTGATGCTCGTGGCGGGTATCATTATTTTCTGACCTTCACAGATGATTTGAGCAGATATGGGTATATCTACTTAATGAAACACAAGTCTAAAACATTTGAAAAGTTCAAAGAATTTCAGAGTGAAGTGGAAAATCATCGTAACAAGAAAATAAAGTTTCTATGATCTGATCATGGAGGAGAATATTTGAGTTATGAGTTTGGCCTTCATTTAAAACAATGTGGAATAGTTTCACAGCTCACACCACCTAGAACACCATAGCGTAATGGTCTGTCCGAATGTTGTAATCGTAGTATATTAGATATGGTGCGACCTATGATGTCTCTTACCGATTTGCCACTATCGTTTTGGGGTTATGCATTAGATACAGTTGCATTCACGTTAAACAGGGCACCGTCAAAGTCTGTTGAGACGACACCGTGTGAACTGTGGTTTGGCAACAAACCTAAGATGTCATTTCTTAAAGTTTGGGGATGCCATGCTTATGTCAAAAGGCTTCAACCTGATAAGCTCGAACCCAAATCGGAGAAGTGCGTCTTCATAGATACCCTAAGGAAACAATTGGGTACACCTTCTACCACAAGTCCGAAGGCAAAATCTTTGTTGCTAAAAACGGAACCTTTCAAGATAAGGAGTTTCTCTCGAAAGAAGTGAGTGGGTGGAAAGTAGAACTTGATGAGGTAATTGTACCTGCTCTGAATTTGGAAAGTAGCTCATTCGAGAAATCTGTTCCCGTGATGCCTACACCAACTGGAGAGGAAGCTAATGATAAAGATCATGAAACTTCAGATCAAGTTGCTACAGAACCTCGTAGGTCAACCAGAGCATGATCTGCACCAGAGTGGTATGGAAATGTGTTCTAGAGGTCATGTTACTTGATCATGACGAACCTACGAACTATGAAGAAGCTATGATGAGCCCAGATTCCGATAAATGGCTTGAGGCCATGAAATCTGAGATAATATCCATGTATGAGAACAAAGTGTGGACTTTGGTGGATCTGCCCGATGATCGGTGACCCATAGAGAATAAATGGATCTTCAAGAAGAAGACTGACGCTGATGGTAATGTTACTGTCTATAAAGCTCGACTTGTTGCAAAAGGTTTTCGACAAGTTCAAGGAGTTGACTATGATGAGACTTTCTCACCCGTAGCGATGCTTAAGTCTGTCTGAATCACGTTAGCAATTGCCGCATTTTATGATTATGAAATCTGGCAAATGGATATCAAAACCACATTCCTCCATGGATTTCTTAAAGAAGAGTTGTATATGATGCAACCAGAAGGTTTTGTCGATCCTAAATGTGCTAACAAAGTGTGCAAGCTCCGGCGATCCATTTATGGACTGGTGCAAGCATCTCAGAGTTTGAATATACGCTTTGATGAGGTGATCAAAGCATATGGTTTTATATAGACTTTTGGAGAAGCCTGTACTTACAAAAAAGTGAGTGGGAGCTCTATAGCATTTCTAATATTATATGTGGATGCCATATTGTTGAATTGAAATGATGTAGAATTTCTGAATAGCATAAAAGGATACTTAAATAAGAGTTTTCCAATGAAAAACCTCGGTGATGCTATTTACATATTGGGCATCAAGATCTATAGAGATAGATCAAGATGCTTGATAAGATTTTTAATGAGTACAACCTTGACAAGATTTTGAAGTAGTTCAAAATGGAACAGTTAAAGAAGGATTTCTTGCCTGTGTTGCAAGGTGTAAAGTTGAGTAAGACTCAAAACCCGACCATAGTAGAAAATAGAAAGAGAATGAAAGTCATTCCCTATGCCTCAGCCATAGGTTCTATAAAGTATGCTATGCTGTGTACCAGACCTATTGTGTACCTTATCATGAGTTTGGCAAGGGGTACGATAGTGATCTAGGAGTGGATCACTAGACAGCGGTCAAAGTTATCCTTAGTTACCTAAGAGGACTAAGGAAATATTTCTCGGTTATGGAGGTGATAAAGAGTTCATCGTAAAGAGTTACATTGATGCAAGCTTTTACACTGATCTAGATGACTCTGAGTCTCAATATGGATACATATTGAAAGTGGGAGCAATTAGGTAGAGTAGCTCCATGCAGAGCATTGTAGACATAGAAAATTTGCAAAATACATATGGCTCTGAATGTGGCAAACCCGTTGACTAAATTTCTCCCATAATCGAAACATGATCACACCTTAGTACTCTTTGGGTGTTAATCACATAACGATGTGAACTAGATTATTGACTCTAGTAAACCCTTTGGGTGTTGATCACATGGCGATGTGAACTATGGGTGTTAATCACATACAAATGTGAACTATTGGTGTTAAATCACATGGTGATGTGAACTAGATTACTGACTCTAGTGCAAGTGGGAGACTAAAGCAAATATGCCCTAGAGGCAATAATAAATTGTTATTATATATTTCCTTATTCATGATAATTGTTTATTATTCATTCTAGAATTGTATTAACCGGAAACTTGATACATGTGTGAATACATAGACAAAACAACGTGTCCTAGTATGCCTCTACTAGACTAGCTCGTTGATCAAAGATGGTTAAGTTTCCTAGCCATGGACATGAGTTGTCATTTGATAACGGGATCACATCATTAGTGGAATGATGTGATGGACAATACCCATCCGTTAGCTTAGCATAATGATTGTTCAGTTTTATTGCTATTGCTTTCTTCATGTCAAATATATATTCCTCCGACTATGAGATTGTGCAAATCCTGGACACCAGAGGAATGCCTTATGTGCTATCAAACATCACAACGTAACTGGGTGATTATAAAGATGCTCTACAGGTATCTCCGAAGGTGTTTGTTGGGTTGACATAAATCGAGATTAGGATTTGTCACTCTAAGTATCTGATCTCTGGGCCCTCTCGGTAATGCACATCATATGAAGCCTTGCAAGCAATGTGACTAATGAGTTGTTCATGGGATGATGCACTATGGAACGAGTAAAGAGACTTGCCGGTAACTAGATTGAACTAGGTATGAAGATACCGACGATCGAATCTCGGGCAAGTAACATACCGATGACAAAGGGAATAACTATATTGACATCGCAGTTCGACCAATAAAGATCTTTGTAGAATATGTGGGAACCAATGTGAGCATCTAGGTTCCACTATTGGTTATTGACCACAGAGGTGTCTCGGTCATGTCTACATAGTTCTCGAACCCATAGGGTCCGCAAGCTTAACGTTCGATGACGATTGGTATTATATGAGTTATGTATTTTGGTGACCGAAGGTTGTTCGGAGTCCCGGATGAGATCACAGACATGACCAGGAGCCTTGAAATGGTCGAGAGGTAAAGATTAATATATTGGAAGGTTATATATGAACACCGGAATGGTTCCGAAGAGGTTCGGGGATTTTTTGGAGTACCGGGAGGTTACCGGAACCCCCCGGGAAAGTTAATGGGCCACATGGGCCTTAATGGAGAGGAGAGGGCAGGCCACGGGAGGTGGCGTGCGCCCCCCCCCCCAAGCCAATCTGAATTGGACAAGGGGTGCCCCCCCTCTTTCCTTCTCCCTCTCCACCTCTTTCCCCTTTCCCCCTCTCCGTAAGAAGGAAAAAGGGGGGGGGGCGAATCCTACTAGGAGTGGAGTCCTAGTAGGACTCCCCCTCCATGGCACACCCCTGGTGGCTGGCCTCCCCCCTCCTCCTTTATATACGGGGGCGGGGGGGGGAGGGAGGGGGCACCACAAAGACACAACAATTGTCTTAGCCGTGTGCGGTGCCCCCCTCCACCGTTTACTCCTCTGATAGTATCATCGTAGTGCTTAGGCGAAGCCCTGCGCGGATCACATCACCAACACTGTCATCACGCCGTCGTGCTAACGGAACTCGCCGACTCCATCGACACTCTACCAGATCAAGAGTTCGAGGGATGTCATCGAGCTGAATGTGTGCAGAAATTGGAGGTGTCGTACGTTCGGTACTTGATCTATTGATTCAAGAAGACATTCGACTACATCAACCGCGTTAAGTTAACGCTTCCGCTTTTGGTCTACGAGGGTACGTGGACACACTCTCCCCTCTCGTTGCTATGCATCTCCTAGATAGATCTTGCATGCGGGTAGGAATTTTTTTGAAATTGCATGCTATGTTCCTAACAATTCGGACACTGGAATGGTTCCAAAGTGTTTCAGATATTTATCGGAGCACCGAGGGTTACCGGAACCCCCCGGGGGAAGTAATGGGCCATAGGGGAGAGGTAAGGCAGGCCACGAGGAGGTGCCCCCCCCATGGGGAGTCCGAATTGGACAAGGGGAGGGAGTGCGGCTCCCCTTTCCTTCTCCCTCTCCCTCTCTTTCCCCCTTTCCCCCTCCGCTAGAAGGAAGGGGGCGACTAGGACTAGGAGTCCTAGTAGGACTCCCACCCACTTGGGCGCGCCCTAGGCCGGCCCTCCTCCCCTCTCCTCCTTTATATACGGGGGCCCGGGGGGGGGGGGCACCTCAAGGACATCAATTGTTTCTTACTCATGTGCGGTGCCCCCCTCCACCATTTACTCCTCCGGCCATATTGTCGTAGTGATTAAGCGAAGTCCTACATGGATCACATCACCATGCGTTTGTCTATGAGATGCCGTGCGTTTGGTGCTTGATCGGTTGAATCGAGAAGACGTTCGACTACATCAACCGCGTTAAGCTAACGCTTTCGCTTTCGGTCTACGAGGGTACATGGACACACTCTCCCCCTCTGGTTGCTATGAATCTTCTAGATAGATCTTGCATGGGCGTAGGAAAATTTTGAAATTTCATGCTACGTTTCCCAACAATATATAGCACTTATGGTAGAGCAGAACACCAGCCCAGCATGCTAAAACGCTATTTTGGCACTGCAAAAAAATTTAGCGCTCCCGCAAGTTTGTTGGAGATGCTCTTAGTTCACATGTTTGAACCTAGTCATTCGCCATTGTTTAATTTAGTTTTCCGTGTCATAGAGATATCGTATTCAACTAAAACCCCATTCCATCTCTACATGTTAGACCCTTGCCATGTCAACACAGTTTACCTCTACTAATGGAATTAACATTGTATTTTCATGCCAAGTTTTAGGACCAATTCGACGCATTTTGAAGTTTAGTCACTAAAACGAATATTCATGACAAGTTCAAGCACAGCTGATTTTATTACCTCACAAACAAACAATGACAAGAGGGATGGCCTTTGTTTTGTGATAAGTTAACACCGATGTCATACTTAGATATGGCATAACAATAATAAATGTGACTACATGCCGTGTTCCTCTACCTTATGTGGAAATCTCTCCATACCCCTTCATAATAAATGATAGGATGGTCTTTTTTGAAATACTTGCCCACGGCCTGTACGTAGCGCCCGGGCCGAGGTTCGCTGGTGCAAAGTAAAACGTCGCAAAAAAGGGCGTGACAGGGAATTGAACCAAAGACCTCAGCAGGTTACAAGGAGTTCAAAGACAGTGGAACTAGGAAGTACAAGTGAATAATTAGCTGCACGAATTTATAAGAACTAGTGGCAGATTCGATTTCTAAAAGCAATTTATGAAAAGTTTTCGAAATTCCAAAATATTTTTATTGCAAACGTGAACATTGTTTTGGGATCTCAAAATATTTTTCCGAAAACAGAAACAAAATTGAAAACCCGAACATTTTTTAAACTGGCGAACAGAAATTTAAAAGTGAACAACTTTTTGAAAAAAAGGAAAAATGAAATACATTTTTCCAAATTATTAAGTTCTTTTCAAAAACAATAACATTTTTTGAAATTATCAGAACATTTCTGGATTTTGCGATAGTTTTTGCAAAACATGATTTTTTTTAATTTTCGTTTTGTAAGATGATATTTTTTTGAAATTCTTGAACATTTTGTTTATTTGTGAATAAAATTTCAATAATTCAAAGATTTTATAAATTTGGAATTCCAAACTTTTCGGAATTTTTGAACATTTTAGGAAAAGAAGCGAACAAATTTTAATGCCTATTTATTATTTTTGGGAAAACAAGACAATATTTTCTTTCAAATTATAATTTGTTTTGGAGTTTTTAAACACAAGTTCAAAACTGGAATATTTTTTAAAAAATTGAGCAAATTCGAGAAAGTGTGATTTTTTTTAAAATTTCTAAAAAATGTTGAAAACGAAAAATGAAGGTGAAAATGAAATAAAAAAATTAAAATAAAAATGGAAATGGAAATAAACAGGAAAAAAGGTAGAAATGAGGGAAAGCAAAATAAAGAAACAGGAAAGAATATAAAATGAGTAAGAAACAAAAAAAATGATAGGGCCGACCCAACAGGCACCTGAAGGAACCAATGGCGTCGCCCACTTGGGTCAAGGCCTAAGTATTTTTTTCTATTTTTTTCGTTTTCTTCTCTTTTTTGATATAATTAATGTTTTCCTTTTTGAACTTTATTTTCTTTTTAAACCCTATTTAACAATTCGAAATATTTTCTATAATACCAAAAATATTCTTGTTTCCAAATTTTGTCTACAATTTTTAAAAATTTGCTCGAATTTCAAAATATATTCCCGTTTTCAAATTTTTTGTTCACACATTGAAGTACTGTATATGTTCTAGAAAATTTAATAAATTTGGAAAAGGTACTTGGTTTGCAATTTGTGTTCAAAATGTGCATCAATTGTTGGAACTTTGTTAACAATTTTTACAAAGGTTTTCAAGTTTGTAAAATTGACATCCACAATTTAAAATTTCAAAATTGTTAAAAAATTCAAGAAATGCTTAGGACATGAGAAAATGTTCCTATAAATGATAATGGTGGAAAATAACAGAAGAATTCAAATTAGAAAAAACTACATGCTCACGGATGCATCCGTCTGGACTAATCTAGCACACTCCTCTCAAGCGGTGGTTTTTGGACTATGGATAAATGACCCAACTTCTTGCAACAATCCGGCACGGATATATGACGCATCCATGCCAGGTTTAAACGACTTCCAACACCATTTACAAGTTGCGAGACATCTGACCATTTATCGGTCTTTTTTGACCGAGAAAGCTCCAGAAAATGTGAAATTCATCGAAAACCGAAACAAGTTGGGATAGTGCCTTTAGTTGGTCATAAAAGGCCATGTAAAAAAATTGGGGTCATTTCAAGCATGTAGAGAAACAACATACTCTCACGCGAAGCCTACTAGCCTACTCAAACACCCTCCGTTGAACATGGTCTATTTTGGGGCATCTTTCAAATGACCTCAACTTTTGCAAGAAGATGGGCATGTTCATGGTAGGCATCCATGTCAGATTTAAATGATTTCGGAAACTGTATTCAAGTTGCGACAACTCCGACCATTTATCGGCCTTTTTTTATCGAGAGAACTCCAGAAAATGCACAATTTGCCGCAAACCAAAACAACTTGGTGAGGTGCCTTGAATTAGTCATGCAAGGGTATGGAAAGTAATTGGGGCCATACATGCATGAAATGACCCAAACTTTTGTCACCAGGTGGGCATGCCCATGGTAGGCATCCATGCCTAGTTTGAACGAATTCCGACACCATATGCACGTAGTGTCACGTCTAGCCATTTATTGGCCTTTTTCATCGAGAAAACTCCAAAAAATATGAAATTTGTTGAAAACACAAAACAATTAGCATGATGCCTTAAATTTGTCATAAAAGGACATGGAAAAAATAGGGGCCATTTCAAGGATGTAGAAAAATAACGTGCTCTTAAACGGAGCCTACTTGCCTACTGCTACTTGTTGAGGTTGCGTTGGTTTTTCCCTTGAAGAGAAAAAGGGTGATGCAACAAAGTACATATAAGTAATTTCCTCAGTTGAGAACCAATGTGTCAATCCAGTAGGAGGAACACACAACTCTCCAATAGTTGTACCTGCACGAACAAACAAATACTTGCACCCAACGCGACAAAGGAGTTGTCAATCCCTTCACGGTTACTTGCAAGGATGAGATCTGATAGTGATAGATATAAAAGATAAGTAAAAGTGTGAACTAAAATGAAACTAAATAAGTTGTAGCAAAGTATTTTTGTATTTTTGATTTTGTAGATCTGAAAATAATATGATAAAAGATAGACCCCGGGGCCATAGTTTTCCCTAGAGGCTTCTCTCTTTAAAGAAAGCATACGGTGGGTAAACAAATTACTGTTGAGCAATTGATATAAAAACGCATAGTTATGATGATATCCAAGGCAACGATCATGTATATAGGTATCACGTCCGAGACAAGTAGACCGATTTCTGTCTGCATCTACTAATATTACTCTACACATCGACCGCTATCCAGCATGCATCTAGTATATTAAGTTAACAAGAACGGAGTAACACCTTAAGCAAGATGACATGATGTAGAGGGATAGATCTAATCAATATGAACAAACCCCACCTTTTTATCCTTAATGGCAATAATACAAATACGTAAGTTGCTGCATCTCCGTAAGATCCTCTGTTAATTGCCCATTATGTTTCTGGAGAGCTTTAATCAGGTTTTTCCGCCATCTCATCGAAGCCCGAAGATGGAAGAAATGCATATTCCGGTCACCTGCAGAGAGCCATTCCACTCTTGACCGCTGACGCCACATCACCTCCTCACGCAGATATAGCTCAATAAGACGGTCATTAACTTTGATCTCAACATGGCTCGAGCCATCCCGGAGAGGATCACTCCTTAACCGTTGTAGGTCCTTCTTTAGTTTTGTGATCTCAGCCTTGACATTGCCAAAGGTTGATTTGCTCCACTCACCTAAGTTGTTAGACAATGCTTCTAGGTTCACTCGGACCTCAGCCGCCGTCATATTAGGGTCGTTGGCCTCCCATGCACTCTGGACGGTGGAGATCAAATCGGGATGCGTCTCCCACATGCATTCGTACCGGAACAGTCTCTCTTTCACCGGCCCTCTAGCAGGTGGGTCAAGCTTCAGCAAAATAGGAGAGTGATCTGAGGTTGCAGCAGTAAGATGTTCTACCATTTCTAGTGGGAATTGTGCGCACCACTCGGCAGATTCGAGCGCTCTGTCAAGCCGCACCCTCGTGTACGTACCTCCTGTAACTTTCGTTCAAACGTCCACTTCTGGCCTTGGAAACCAAGATCAATCATGCCGCAAACATCGACCGCATCTATGAAACCTTGTATTTGTGTTTGGCTTCTCTGACCAACACCATCATGCTCGTCATATCGAAGGACCTCGTTGAAGTCGCCTAAACATGCCCACGACATACTTTGTAGCGACACCAGGTTCTTCATTGTGTCCCAAGTTCTGTGTCTTAGGTGTGTCTGGGCTTCTCCATAGAAACACGAGAGCCTCCACGGGGTCCCTCCGAGATCCGACACCTTGACATCAATGTGATACTGCGAGTAACCCAAAATTTCAACTTTTATTTCATTGTTCGAGTACAAAACTAAGCCACCGCTCCGACGGGTGGATCCAACAGCAAAAGAACTATCATATCCTACAGTACTTGCTAAACTTTCATCTCTCTCTTGGCTAATTTGCGTTTCCAAAATACAAAGTACTCTAGGGGCAAACTTTAATGCGAGTTCGCGCAATTCTTGAACTGTCGGGGCGTTGCCTAAACCCCGGCAGATCCAGCTTAACAGATTCATTGTGCTCGGCGGTCCTCCGACGAGGAGGCCACCGTTGTTGCATCTTGGTTTTTGGGTGCCGCCTGGTTCTTCCTCCCCCCGTGTTTGCCCCCTTCTCTGGCTGCTGCATCGTTCTGGATCGCTTGGGATCTTGCTTTGGTGGCGGGCTCATTGGGACCACACCCGCTCCTCCTTTCTGGTTTGCAGATGGTACAAGCTCCAGGCTTCCCTTGGAAGCCATTGTCATGACAGCAGCCGCGGCCTCATCAGAAGATCGCTTCCAGTTCTGGTCAGATTCCTCCATGTCCATATCCTCCCTCTCCATTGCACTCCTATCCTTTTCCAGATCCGAGCTTTCTCCTCCTCCACCTTGGTTCGACTGTTTCTTGCCATTGTTACGGCGCCTCGTTCCCCATGCAGTTGTTGCCGGCGCCCTTAGGTTCTTGAAGACTAAGACCGAGGGGGGATGCACGCCGTCTCCGTGTTCTTTAAACTCATGTCCCATCATGCCGCATACCTGACACCAACCAACTAGTGCTCTGTGCATGCTCAATTGGGCCTATCGTGCAACCCAACAAGTACCCCTCGACCAACCGCCTGATCGCTCCATCACCGCTCGCTCACTTGTCTCTAGACATTTTCCTAAAAAACTTGTCCCTTGACATTTTTTTTCCGGGACCCTTGACTCTTAATCGTTTGACTTTTCAAAAACTTCAAAAAAAAGTGCACGAGTTTGAACAAGTTTTCGTTCATACAATTTTTATGAATTTTAAAAACCATAAATTTGAAAAAGAATCTTCATGAATTTAACAAAAAATCATAAATTTGAAAATAATTATGAATTTAGAAAAAGTTCTCAAATTTGAAAAAGTTCGCAAATTAATGAAAAGTTCACGAGTTTGTAAAAATGTTCATGATTTTTTAAAAGGTTTTTTAATTCAGAAAATAAGAAAACGAAAAAAAGAAAAAATCAAACAAAACCTGATCCAGAAAATAAAAAAAAATGAAATAGAAAAACCTACCATGAAAGCTTCTGAAAACCAAGAGAGCTTCCCGCGTAAACGTGCCTTATGGGCGGGCCCAATGTGATTGACGGGGCGTGCACCACGTACAATATTAAATAAATAGGGAATAGATTTGCAGAGCAGCGATTCAGGGCCAACGCTCATTTGCAGCAGTGATGCAGAAAGAAAATCAAAACAAATATTAAAAAATGTAAAAATTCCAAATTGTTTTTCGTGGTTGATAAGTTGGTGCATGTGGTCCGCTCCAAATTTCAGATCATTTAGACTTCTGATTAGCTCACAGTAAAAAAGACAAATATGATGTCTGTAAAAAAGATAACTGTTTATGTACCGTTCTGAACCGATTTGTCTCTTTTACTGAGAGCTACTTAGATGTCCAAATGATTTAAAATTTGGAGCGGGTCACACGCATCAATTTATCTAACATGATTTTTTTTTGGAGTTTGTTTAATTTTTCTGATTTTTTATGTTCTTGACCGGGTGCAGATGAGCTGGGCTCATAAATGGATACTAGAACAATGTCCGTGCGTTGCAATGGGATATAAATTTTCTAGTACGTCGGCTTATGATTTATCTGTGTATAATAATGCGCTTGTGTAAATAAATGATCATTAATTTCTGCCCATGAATTACCTTATATTTTGATCCGAAGAAGTTTGGTAAGCAAATTAAAGTGGAACTGGTTCATAAGGAAACTAAATTAAGTTAATTTATTATCATCCAAGGAGGTTGGACGAAAGGGTGGTGAAAAAGAAAGTGAAATGAAAACCTCACGTTCTTTTTAAGTAGTAGAGATTCCACAGATTTGCTAATTCTCTTAGCTATTGTATATCTAACTATACAACGGTTGGATGAGATCCTTTAAGATTCGTCGTTTTCCTTTTCTTCATGATAGCGTCGTTGTTTACGCACGGGCCTAGTGTCCGGTGCTGGCTTGTTTTGTGTGATAGAGTGAAGTCTATTCTAAACCTTGAAATCTAACGTATAAATCTCTGAAATAGATATCCTGACCTCGTTGATCCAGATCGTTTCTAACTTTATGCCATTATCCAAACAGGGGGATTCCTACATGGCTCAAAAAAAGGCCGGGATAGATGGGTTATGCAGCACATGTTTGTGGGACGTACTCGTCAACAGGAGAAAGAAACAGTGAAACAACATATAAAAGATTAGGGTAGCAAAAATTGAACCAACGATCTCCTGGTTCCTGTGAAGCACTTGTTAACCACACGAGATATTGCATTTTCGTTTGAACGAACAACAATATATTTATATATACTGCACGAAACACCAACACACACAAGAAGCGAATCAACCTATGGTTAGATGATTAGAGGGACAACGGTATTCTTAGCCTATCAGGATTCAAGTCTTGGTGCTCGCATTATTCTTGAATTTATTTCACGATTTCTGGCGATGCGTTTTTAATGGGAGGAGAAGTTCCCGTCGATGACGAGGCGTCTACGGTGATTTTGTAAATTCCAAGACGATATGCGGGCTTAGTCTCCTGAAAGTGTTCATAAGGATAGGATATGCATGTGTGCGTTAGAGATGAATGTATACACGTATGTATGAGCGCTTACATCTGCACTGTGTTAAAAAAACTGTACACAAGAAAAAGGCCATGCTCGTGCTCGGTCGCCGGCAATGACTCGCAACACCGCATTAGAGCATCTCCACTAGGCCCCCCAACAGCCCCCCAGGACCGCTTTCTTTGCGCCGGATGTAAAAAAAATGTCCCAGCCATGCACCCAAGACCCCGTTTTAGCCGGATTTGACGAAAGTTTCAGCTAGCGCTCTCAGCCGGAACCCAGCGCGCTGGGGGCGAGGTGGGGACACCGGCGCTAGTTTTTGGCATGCAACTAGCCCACAGTCAACCACCTTTTCCCTCTCTCTCTCTCTTCTCTTTGCAACTACCGCACGCCTCCCTGCCCCTCTCTCGATCCCTGTGAAAATAATCCCGCGGCACTACACGTCGATCCATCCATCCATCCATGGCAGCCACCGTCGACAAGGAGAGGGAGGAGGCGGTGCTCCACACGAACCCGAGGCAGGGGGGCAAGCTCCTCTCCAGGCTGCTCACCAGGGACAGCTCGGCCGCCCCGTCATCGCTCCGGGTCTACTACGGTGTGTCCCGCGCTCAATACAAAAGGTAGCATGATACATACTGCATCAACTGTAAAATCTTCGAAGGAGGTTTGCATTCCATGGGCGCTCTGATTCCTTGCCGGAGTCGTCCCTCTTGCGTGCTCTGGGCTTCTGTGCGTCGATCAGGTAGTAGGAGTTGTTACCCAAGGCTTTGCTGATGATGAAGGGGCCTTCCCAAGGGGCCGAGAGCTTGTGCTAGCCGGCTGTTTGCTGGATCAGCCGGAGCACAAGGTCGCCCTCTTGGAAGGATCTTGGCTTGACCTTTCGACTGTGGTAGTGGCACAGGCTCTGTTGGTAGACGGCGGACCGGCTGAGTGCCAACAACCAGCCCTCCTCCAGTAGTGACGCCATCTTCTCGCGCTTCCCTCAACTCCGCCTCCGTGTACATGGTGACGAGAGGTGAGTCGAACTCGATATCAGTTGGGATGACATCCTCGGCCCCGTACACAAGGAAGAAAGGAGTGAAGCCGGTTGACTTGTTCGGAGTGGTGCGCAGGCTCCAGAGGACGACCGGCAGCTCATCGATCCAGCAGCCGGCCGAGCGCTCCAGTGGATCGACCAGTCGGGGCTTGATGCCGGAGAGGATGAGGCCGTTTGCTCGCTCGACTTGGTTGTTTGACTGCGGATGGGCAACAAACGCTAAGTCCAGTCGGATGCACTGCGTCGCGCAGAAACGGGCCAAAGCTCCTTTGGCAAAATTTATGCCGTTGTCGGTGATGATGCCGTGCAGTATGCCGTACCGTACGGTGATATCTGCGATGAAGGTCACAATAGTCGGCCCATTCAACTTCTTGATTGGCTTTGCTTCGATCCACTTGGTGAACTTGTCCACGGTGACAAGCAGATGAGTCATGCCGCCGCGTGCTGTCTTGAATGGGCCCACCATGTCCAGCCCCCAGACGGCAAAGGGCCAAGTGAGGGGGGGTGGTCTTGAGTGCAAAAGCCGGCAGTTGTTGCTTGGAGCTGAATTTCTGGCACCCCTTGCAATGCTTGACCAAGTCCTTGGCGTCTTCCAAAGTAGTCGGCCAGAAAAACTATGGCGGAAAGCCTTGGCAACAAGTGATCTTCAAGCCGCGTGGTGACTGCATTCGCCTTGGTGGATATCTTTGAGGATTGCCTTGCCTTTCTCTGGCTCTACGCATCGCTGGAAGACTCCAGTCACGCTGCGCCTGACAAGCTCTCTGTTTACTATCGTGTAGGTTCCTGCCCAGCGCTGTACTTGCCAGGCCGAGATCTCATCAGTCGGCAGCTCTCTGTTCACCAGAAAGTTGAGAATGGGTTGCGCCCATGATGGAGCTGTGACTTCTTCTACTGTCAGTACAGCCACTGTGACTAGGGCGGTTGGGTTGGGAGGTGGCGGGTTGGAGTCGGCCACCGCCTACTGTGTCGTTGAAGTCCCCGGGCCGACTGCTGTAGTCCCCGGTCCGGGCTCTAAAGTCCCCGGGTCGGTGCGGCTGCAGCAGTCGCCGAGCTGCCTGCCGAAGTCCTCGAGCCGCCTGCTGAGGTCCCCAAGTCGGTTCCGACTGTTCCTGGGGCAGCCGGCACGAAGATGGAATCTGATTCTGGCGAAGGCTTGATAGACAGCTTGAGGAGGCGCTGAAGGGAGACGCCGGTTGGTATGGCCTGCCGGGTGGAGCCGATTCGTGCCAGGGCATCTGCTTGCTTGTTGTCGGCTCGTGGCACGTGAAGGAACTCACATCCTTCAAAATATCCGCTGAGCTGCTGGATGAGGAAGCGGTAGCTTGCCATATTTGCATCCTTGGCGTCCTAGTCGCCAGACGACTGTTGGACCACCAAGTCCGAGTCGCCGTAGCACAGGACCCGGCGAATGCCGAGTTCTTTGGCCAGCCGGGGCACGTGTACGAGCGCCTCGTACTCGGCCACATTATTGGAGGCGGAAAAGTGGATTTGCAATGTGTATCTGAGCTTGTCGCCTTTGGGAGAGGTCAGGACGATGCCGGCTCCCAGACCGGTGCGCATCTTGGAGCCATCAAAGTGCATCTGCCAATTGGCGGAGTCTAGCGCTGGCGGCAGGTACTGGGTCACGGCCCAGTCGACGAGAAAGTTGGCAAGTGCTTGGGACTTGATGGCGGTGAGAGGCTGGTAGAAGATGGTGTAGGGAGCCAGCTCGATGGCCCATTTGGCCACCCGACCTGATGCATCTCGGCAAGTGGGGCAGTGCAAAAAATCATGATGGGGTGCTCTTGAAAGTATGGCTTGAGCTTCTTGGCGGCAAAGTACACGCCGTAGCACATCTTCTGGTAGTGGGGATAGTTTTGCTTTGAAGCTGACAGCACCTCGCTTAAATGGTACACAGGCCTCTGGACCGGCTATGCCTTGCCGTCCTCTGGGCGTTGTACCACAATGACTGTGCTGACCACCCGGCTGGTTGCGGCAATGTAAAGGAGCATGGGCTCTTTGTCAGTCGGAGCCGCCAGGACAGGTGGCGTGGTCAACGTCTTCTTCAGCTAGAGAAAGGCCTCCTCCGCCTGGTCGTTCCACTCAAAGTGAGTGGTCTTCTTCATGAGCTGGTACAGGGGAAGAGCCTTCTCTCCCAGCTGACTAATGAAGCGACTGAGGGATGCCAAGCACCCGGTGAACTTCTGGACATCTCGCAGTCGGGTGGGTATCTCCATCATCTCGATGGCTTTGATCTTCATAGGGTTGCACTTAATGCCGCGTTCAAATACCAGGAAGCCAAGGAGCTGGTCGGCTGGTACTCCAAAGACACATTTCTCAGGGTTGAGCTTGATTTGAAAACGGTGCAGATTGTTGAATGTTTCCTTGAGATCTTCTAGAAGGGTACCGCGCTTCTCCGTCTTCACCACAATATCATCTACATAGACGTGGGCATTTTTGTCGAGCTGTTTGAGGAGGCACTTCTGCATGCAACACTGAAAAGTGGCACCGACATTTCTCAAGACGAATGTCATGGTCAGGTAGCAGAAGGCTCCGAATGGTGTGATGAAGGCGGTCTTCAGGCGGTCGGCCGGGTTCAACTTGATCTGGTGGTACACTGAGTAGGCATCCAAGAAACTCAACAACTCGCATCCGGCTGTGGAGTCTATTACTTGATCAACCTGAGGCAAGGCAAATGGATCTTTGGGGCAAGCTTTGTTGAGGCTGGTATAATGAATGCACATGCGCCACTTGTTGTTCTTCTTCAGTACAAGGACTGGATTGGTAAGCCATTCTGGAAAGAACACTTCCATAATGAAGCCGGCTGCTATGAGCTGGGCTATCTCTTCACCAACAATTCTTCTCTTCTCTTCCGACATACGGGGGAGGGGTTGCCTGACTGGTTTTGCATCTGCTCTGACATGTAGCTTGTGCTCGGCGAAGTCCGTCAGAACACCCGGCATGTCCTTGGGGGACCATGAAAAGATACCCCGATTCTCACGGAGGAAATCGACGAGCTCGCTTTCCTATTGGTATCAAGGGTGGTTCCTACAGGAGCGAACCTCTCCGGGTGGTTCGGGTCCAAGGGTATCTTCTTGGTTTCTT
Source organism: Triticum aestivum (assembly GCF_018294505.1). Taxonomy (NCBI): domain Eukaryota; kingdom Viridiplantae; phylum Streptophyta; class Magnoliopsida; order Poales; family Poaceae; genus Triticum; species Triticum aestivum. The sequence goes on from NC_057798.1 coordinate 635,629,257, forward strand.
TGGCTGGCTGGAAGGAGCCCTAGGTCTTCGACTCCTTGGGATCTGGTGACAGGTCCAGATGCTTGCCGGCCATGGCCACAACCCAGTCAGGAGCTTCTTCTTTGCGGCAATCACAAGGGACTCGGCCAGCCGACTGCTTGCTGCGGCACAGGTGAACGACTTCTTGTAGTCTTCGACTATGGTGATGATGCCCTTGGTTCCCGGCATCTTCATCTTGAGGTAGGCGTAATGAGGCACTGCCATGAACATGGCCAGGGTAGGCCGGCCAAGCAATGCATGGTAAGGGCTCTCCAGTTCCACTACCTCAAACCAAATTGCTTTGTGGCGGAAATGATCTTTGTCTCCGAAGAGGACATCTATCTTGATCTTGCCAATTGGTGAGCGGGAAAGGCCGGGCACAATGCCATGGAAGACAGTCCGGCTGGGCTGGAGTTGCTTCGCCTTGATGTTCAGCTTCTCCATGGTATCGCGGTAAAGGATGTTGATGCTGCTACCGCCATCTATCAGGACTTGGGAGAAGCGAGCAGCTCGCCTCTTTGTTGCAAAGGTGTCATCCAACACCAGGGCGTAGGAACCCGAAGAAGGCATCACTTCCGGGTGGTCGGCTCGGCTCCAACCGATGGGCTTCTCGGACCAATGCATGAACTCTGGGACCTTAGAGGCGACAACGTTGACTTCTTGGTGTTGCTGGCGCCGGCTGCGCCTATCATTAGCCTGGCTGGTGAACACAACGTAGGCTCCATGCTCTTCAGGGAATTCATCTTGGATGGCGCCGACTGCTGGGTGGGCCGCCGGCTACTGAGGAGGCGGAGGCGGCTGGCCAGCAGGCGGAGGAGGCAGCAACCCTTTGCCCTTGGAGATTCGGGTGAGCCAGTGGCACTTCCGGGTGATGTGATTGGATGGCTTCGCACCGCTGTGGAACTTGCAGGGTGCATCTATGGTCTGCTCATAGGAGAAAGCAGGATGCCAAGCCGGCTTGCCGCCTTTCTGACGCTTGGGTATGGGCTGCCCCTTTGGCTGCTGATCGTTGACTGTCACCACCTACCAGCTGGTGGAAGCCGGCATCGGAGCCTTGCGCTTGTTGTCATTCTGCTGCTGGCGCCGACTGGTGTCACCAGCCGATGTTCTGGGAGTCGGAGGGAGCACCTTCCCAGAGGCGTCCACCTGAAGCTCCAACTTCATAGAAGAGTCGACAGTGGCGGACTTGTCTGCTATGATCAACAACTCGTTGATTGTAGCAGGCTTATCGCAGAGGAGTCGGTGCTTGAGCAGGGTGCCTTTCCTGCACCCGACGGTGAAGTACTCTATAGCTTACACCTCGTGCACTCCTTCGCAGGAGTTGCGCAGTTTGCCCCACCGCGTCAGGTAGTCGCGAGTGGATTCGGTTGGGCCTTGGACGCACAGAGAGAGCTGGCGAGGCTTGGGCGGCCGCTTGTAAGTGATGGTGAAGTTGCGGATGAAGACTTCGGTGAAATCTACCCAGCTGTTGATGCTGTAGGGCTTGAGGCTGTTCAGCCAAGTGCGCGTCGTGCCCTGAAGCATGAGGGGGACGTACTTCACGGCAACGCGCTTTTTGCCGTTTGCTATGTTGACTGCGGTGGAGTAGTCGAACAGCCAGTCTTCTGGCTTCACGAAGCTGTTGTACTTGGGCGTATCTCTTGGGAGCGAGAACCCTTTGGGGAAGGGCTTGTTGCGAATGCGGGGGCCAAAAGAAGGGCCAGCGAGAACCCTGGGATCGCGCCAGGCGATCGATCCGATGGCGGGCATCGTTTTCTCAGATTCCTTCACGGCGGCCCAGCCGGCCGCTGAGCGTCGGGTGCTCAACAGGCGGCGGGGAGGCATACCTCTTCCTGGGAGGTGGAGGGGGAGGTGAACAGTCATCCCGCCGCTCCACAGCTCGTGGGCGGCCATCTTTGTTGCGCTCGATGGTGAGGCTCGTCCGACTACGGCTAGCAGCCCGCTATTTGTCTCTTCGGTCGTGGGAGCCGGCTGTCGGCATCTAGGAGGTCACGCCTTGCTCTCGGCGGGGGGAGGGGGGAGGGGGGGAGGGGAGGATTCTCGGCACACGCGCCGGCTTCTTGCTGTGCGACAGTCGGGTCGATGAGCTGCTGAACGCGCTCCGTCATGCAGCATCACTCGTCACCCTCCAGGAGTTCCAGCTCGTCTGCTGCCGCCTGGGCAGCACGCAGGTTCTCGATGGGCTTGGCACAGACTGGGCGGTCAGCCCCCAGCATGCTGGCGATGGTCGCGCCGTGCTGTTGGACGATGCCCACGCGGCTAGGCTCGCCAGCAGCCGGCGTGCCACAGACGGCGCGATCAACCTCGCGCTGATAGGCCTCGGTGAGGCGTCTCATAGTGGCCAACTTCCTGTCGCTCTCGACGAGCGCGACGCGGCAGCCTGCCAGCATCTCGGGGTTGGCGTCGCCTGCGATGGGCACAGACAGGTCGCGCATCGTCACCTGCAGCGGGTCTTGGGCGTCCACGCCGGAGGCTCCACCGTGGTTGATGATGAGCACCTTGATGACGGTGCTACTGCCGCTATCTGCATGAGGGAGCGGGTCGTCAATGACCACCACGTTGGTGGGGAAGGCGTCGAGGGATGCCGTGTCGGAGTCGACAAGCATCGGGTAGGTGGAGCCGATCGACTCTAGGTCGGAGGCTGGCTCGTTGGCGATGTCGTGCTTGCCAATGAGGTCGATGAGGCAGCTTTCGGAGCTGGTTGCGTCCGTGCCTGGCGCGGGCTCGTCAGAGAGGCGAATCTCGCTGATGAGATCAGCGAGGCAGCTCGCCGTGCAAGCGTCTTCCATGCCATGAAGCACGTTGGTGCAAACGCCATCGGGCGTGCCGGGCTGGCCGCGCTCGCCGGGGAGGAACAAGGTGTTGGAAATATGCCCTAGAGGCAATAATAAAATGGTTATTATTATATTTCCTTGTTCATGATAATTGTCTATTGTTCATGCTATAATTGTATTAACTGGAAGCCGTAATACATGTGTGAATACATAGACCACAACATGTCCCTAGAGAGCCTCTAGTTGACTAGCTCGTTGATCAATATATGGTTATGGTTTCCTGACATGGACATTGGATGTCATTGATAATGGGATCACATCATTAGGAGAATGATGTGATGGACAATACCCAATCCTAAGCATAGCACAAGATCATGTAGTTCGTTTGCTAAAAGCTTTTCTAAAGTCAAGTATCATTTCCTTAGACCATGAGATTGTGCAACTCCCGGATACTGTAGAAATGCTTTGGGTGTGCCAAACGTCACAACGTAACTGGGTGGCTATAAAGGTGCACTACGGGTATCTCCGAAAGTGTCTGTTGGGTTGGCACGAATCGAGACTGGGATTTGTCACTCCGTGTGACGGAGAGGTATCTCTAGGCCCACTCGGTAACGCATCATCATAATGAGATCAATGTGACTAAGTAGTTAGTCACGGGATCATGCATTACGGAACGAGTAAAGTGACTTGCCGGTAACGAGATTGAACGAGGTATTGGGATACCGACGATCGGATCTCGGGCAAGTAACGTACCGATTGACAAAGGGAATTGTATACAGGATTGCTTGAATCCTTGACATCGTGGTTCATCCGATGAGATCATCATGGAATATGTGGGAGCCAACATGGGTATCCAGATCTTGTTGTTGGTTTTTGGCCAGAGAGTTGTCTCGGTCATGTCTGCATGATTGCCGAACCCGTAGGGTCTACACACTTAAGGTTCGGTGACGCTAGAGTTGTTATGGGAATTAGTGTGCAATTACCGAATGTTGTTCGGAGTCCCGGATGAGATCCCGAACATCATGAGGAGTTCCGGAATGCTCGGAGGTAAATATTTATATATGGGAAGTCCTATTTTGGCCACCGGAAAATGTTCGGGATTTTTTGGTATTGTACCGGGAAGGTTCTAGAAGGTTCCAGAGTGGGGCCTACTTGCATGGGGGGACGCACATGAACGTGGGTAGTGGGGGTAAGGCCCCACACCCCCGGTCAAGGTGCACCAAGATCCCCCCTTAGAAGGAATAAGATCATATCCCGAAGGGATAAGATCAAGATCCCTAAAAAAGGGGGATAACAATCGGTGGGGAAGGAAATGATGGGATTTCTTTCCTCCCACCTTTGCCAACGCCCCAATGGACTTGGAGGGCAAGAAAGCAGCCCCCTCCACCCCTATATATAGTGGGGAGGCGCATGGGAGCTTCACCCTTCCCCTGGCGCATCCCTCTCCCTCCCCAACACCTCCTCCTCCTCCGTAGTGCTTGGCGAAGCTCTGCCGGAGAACTGCAAGCTCCACCACCATGCCGTCGTGCTGCCGGAGCTCTCCCTCAACTTGTCCTCTCCCCTTGCTAGATCAAGAAGGAGGAGATGTCCCCGGGCTGTACGTGTGTTGAACGCGGAGGCACCGTTGTTCGGTGCTAAGATCGGATTCGGCCGCGATCTGAATCGCTTAGTGAACGACTCCACCGACCACGTTCTTGCAACATTTCCGCATCGCGATCTTCAATGGTATGAAGATGCACTCCCCTCTCTCGTTGCTAGTTAGTCCATAGATTGATCTTGGTGATGCATAGAAAATTTTGAATTTCTGCTACGTTCCCCAACAGTGGCATCATGAGCTAGGTCTGTTGCGTAGATTCTATGCACGAGTAGAACACAAGTAGTTGTGGGTGTTGGTTTGTTCAATTTTGCTTACCGTTACTAGTCCTATCTTGATTCGGCGGCATCGTGGGATGAAGTGGCCCGGACCGACCTTACACGTACGCTTACGTGAGACAGGTTCCACCGACTAACATGCACTCGTTGCATAAAGGTGGCTAGCGGGTGCCAGTCTCTCCCACTTTAGTCGGATCGGATTCAATGAAAAGGGTCCTTATGAAGGGTAAATAGCAATTGGCATATCACCGTTGTGGCTTTTGCATAGGTAAGAAACATTCTTGCTAGAAACCCATAGCAGCCACGTAAAACATGCAACAACAATTAGAGGACGTCTAACTTGTTTTTCGCAGGGTATGCTATGTGATGTGATATGTCCAAAATAATGTGATGAATGATATATGTGATGTATGATGTTGATCATGTTCTTGTAATAGGAATCACGACTTGCATGTCGATGAGTATGACAACCGGCAGGAGCTATAGGAGTTGTCTTAATTTATTGTATGACCTGCGTGTCATTGAAAACGCCATGTAATTACTTTCCTTTATTGCTAAACCGTTAGCCATAGTAGTAGAAGTAATAGTTGGTGAGACAACTTCATGAAGACACGATGATGGAGATCATGATGATGAGACCATGGTGTCATGCCGGTGACGAAGGTGATCATGTCGTGCCTCAAGATGGAGATCAAAGGCGCAAGATGATATTGGCCATATCATGTCACTTTATGATTTGCATGTGATGTTTGTCATGTTTACATCTTATTTTCTTAGAACGATGGTAGCATAAATAAGATGATCCCTCATTAAAATTTCAAGAAAGTGTTCCCGCTAACTGTGCACTATTGCGAAAGTTCGTTGTTTCGAAGCACCACGTGATGATCGGGTGTGATAGATTCTAACATTCACATACAATGGGTGTAAGCCAGATTTACACACGCAAAATACTTAGGTTGACTTGACGAGCCTAGCATGTACAGACATGGCCTCGGAACACAAGAGACCGAAAGGTCGAACATGAGTTGTATAGTAGATACGATTAACATGGAGATGTTCACCGATGATGACTAGTTCGTCTCACGTGATGATCGGACATGGCCTAGTTGACTCGAATCATGTATCACTTAGATGACTAGAGGGATGTGAGGGAGTCCTGGACTAGGGGGTGTCCGGATAGCCGAACTATCATCATCGGCCGGACTCCAAGACTATGAAGATACAAGATTGAAGACTTCGTCCCGTGTCCGGATGGGACTTTCCTTGGCGTAGAAGGCAAGCTTGGCAATACGGATATGTAGATCTCCTACCATTGTAACCGACTCTGTGTAACCCTAGCCCTCTCCGGTGTCTATATAAACCGGATGGCTTTAGTCCATAGGACGAACAACAATCATACCATAGGCTAGCTTCTAGGGTTTAGCCTCCTTGATCTCGTGGTAGATCTACTCTTGTAATACCCACATCATCAATATCAATCAAGCAGGACATAGGGTTTTACCTCCATCAAGAGGGCCCGAACCTGGGTAAAACATCATGTCCCTTGTCTCCTGTTACCATCCGCCTAGACGCACAGTTCGGGACCCCCTACCCGAGATCCGCCGGTTTTGACACCGACATTGGTGCTTTCATTGAGAGTTCCTCTGTGCTGTCGCAATCAGGAGGGATGCCTTTTTCCGTCTTTAAAGATGGCGCCGTCATCAAGGGAGCTTTGGCCATCGGCCAAACTATCCGGCTAGGCGGTTTTCTTATGACCGCCTGTTCGGCCGCCGCTCCGACAATGTCCTCGCAGGTCATCAAAAGCGATCTTCACGTCAACTCGGAATTCGCCGAGCAGCTAGATCCGATGGAGCTCTCCTCCATAAATGAGCTCTTGGATCGCATCGCCGCCCTGGGAGTCGCTACAGACTACGATCAGATTGGGCTTAAAACCGATCTGAGAGAAATTAACTCTCCCCAGGCTACCCACCACGTTGTCGTGGTAGAGGAACAACGCGGCGACTCTTCTTCTATGTTAAAGACCAGTTATGTCCGGATTCCCGATCCCTTCATGCCGGATTCTCGTGGAGGGACGGACATCAATCAAGTACTGAACCTAAAGTCAGGCATCGAACCAGATTTGTTGGATAACATCCAGCAATCCAAGCTTCCAAATCCGGAAATTTCTCGGCCTTTGAGCCTCAGATTGGGCGGGGTTCCGAATTTAATTCCGCCCGCCCACCCAAACATAAGCGATCTATCTCAAATACGGCAAGAGCCCGATGAAACAGTACATCATTACTGGGCTAGATTCCTCCTGGTCATGGACATGATAAAGGACTGCCGTGAGGAAAGCGCAATCTCAATTTTCTGCAACAATTGCACGGACAAGGGAATCATGAACGCCATAAGTCGTCGCGAAGTTACACGCTTCGCCGACCTGGCGACCATAGTACAAAAATACTGTGCGATGGAGAGTGCCTGGAAAACCGAAACCAGGTTTTGGGACAATCCGGCCCTGAATACAACCCTAGTTCGGAATAAAAGGGTGCGTCATACTCAAGCACCTGGGTTAAAAACCAAAAAGCAAAAACCCCCTAAAGGGCATGGAACCGTACTGGAGGGATGGCTCAACGGACCCTGTAAAATCCACAGTACAGAGGGCGCCACTCCAACACATAGCCTTCGAGCATGTTGGATACTACGGCAGGTGGCCAAAAGTGGCGAAGGCTTTCTAGCCCCGGGTAACCAGCCCAACAGTACCAGTACGGTATTAACAGTCTTCGAGACTTTCGCATCAAATAACATGCGGAAACGAACAATTCGCAGCCTCGCCGAAGTCTACCAAGTAGCAACAACAAATCCATGGAGCGACACGGCTATCACCTTCAATGCCAGCGACGAACCTAAATTCCGAACAGCTCGAGCACCAGCTGCATTGGTCCTCAGTCCGATAGTGGACGACTTTCATCTTACCAAGGTACTCATGGATGGCGGCAGCAGATTAAACCTCATCTATGAGGAAACCCTCCCAAAAATGGAAATTGACTGGAGCCGCATTGAGCGAAGTAGCACAACCTTCAGAGGAATAATCCCTAGTCGAGAAGTACGCTGCACAGGAAAAATCACACTAGATGTAGTGTTCGGCTCGCCGGACAATTACAGGTCCGAGGAGGTCACATTCCAAGTGGCCCCATTCGGCAGCGGATATCACGCCTTGTTAGGGCGAGAGGCATTCACAATCTTCCAAGCTATACCCCATTACGGGTACATGAAGCTCAAAATGCCCGGGCCCAATGGAATAATCACTCTTGTCAGTGATCCAGATATAGCACTCCGCGCTGAAAATAAGATAGCCGCACTGGCCCTAGAGGCATTATCCGAAGCCCTAGCGGCAGAGGAACTCACTGCGCTGCGCTCCACGGTGGATAGGGATGATGTGATACTCGATAAGAGGTCTAAGTCCACCTCTTTTAAACCAGCAGATGAAATAGTCAAATTCTAGGTCCATCCAACAGACCCCACAAAGACGGCCTCCATTGGGGCACAATTAAATCCTGATGTAGAAGCCGCACTACGAGAATTCCTTCGGGAAAATTGGGACATTTTTGCCTGGCACCCTTCAGATATGCCAGGAATCCCACGCAGGCTGGCAGAACATAGCCTAAATATCCTAAAAGGATTCAAGCCAGTCAAACAGGCTCTTCGGCGATTTTCCGAACCCAAAAGACAGGCAATGGGAGAGGAGCTAGCCAAACTCTTAGAAGCCGGATTCATCAGAGATATAAAACATCCGGACTGGCTAGCCAACCTGGTAATGGTACCAAAAAAGGACAAATCCTGGCGCCTTTGTGTCGATTTCAAAGACCTTAACAAGGCCTGTCCAAAGGACCCTTTCCCTCTCCCTCGCATCGACCAAATCATCGATGCTACCGCAGGGCACGATTCATTGTGCTTCCTCGATGCATACTCCGGATACCATCAAATCAAGATGGCGGAGAAAGACCAGGCCGCAACGGCATTCATTACTCCGTACGGACCATTCTGCTTCAACATAATGCCCTTCGGACTCAAAAACGCCGGCGCAACATATCAGCGCATGATTCAGACATGTCTGGCCACCCAGATAGGCAAAACAGTGGAGGCGTACGTAGACGACGTGGTCGTTAAGACCAAACACGTCGAAACTCTAATAGACGATTTGAGGCTTAGATTCGACAACCTCCGAGCATACGACATTAAGCTCAACCCGGAAAAATGTGTTTTCGGTGTACCAGCTAGAAAGCTCTTGGGCTTCATTGTAACCGGTAGAGGAATTGAAGCAAACCCAGCCAAGATCCGAGCTCTGTCACAATTGGATATCCCAAAAGACCTCAAACAAATACAAAAACTAACTGGATGCGTGGCGGCTCTAAGCCGCTTCATCTCCCGTTTGGGAGAAAAGGCACTGCCCCTCTATCGCCTCCTCGGGCGCACCGAACACTTTGAATGGACGGATGCTGCCACGGCCGGACTCGAAGAAATTAAGGCCATATTGACGACAAATCCGGTCCTGGCCGCGCCCAACCTGGGCGAACCTATGTTATTATATATCGCGGCAACACATCAAGTTGTCAACGCCGTACTCGTCGTCGAACGAGAAACAGAAGGGCACAAATTCCCTCTTCAAAAACCAGTGTACTACGTATCCACTATCTTAACCCCATGCAAGTCCCGGTACCCACATTATCAAAAGATAGCGTATGCGGTGTTCATGGCATCCCGGAAGCTGCGTCACTACTTTCAAGAGTGTTCCATAACGGTGTCCTCCGAAGTACCTTTCAACGATATTATAAACAATCGTGATGCGACGGGCAGGATTGCAAAATGGGCCATTGAGCTCTTACCATTTGACATAACCTACAAACCACGGCGATCCATAAAGTCGCAAGTTTTGGCCGACTTCATCGCCGAATGGACCGAAGCCGAACTCCCTAAAGAGTACGGCGCATACTCCAATTGGATCATGCATTTCGACGACTCCAAAATGTTGGCTGGCTTGGGGGCTGGCATCGTCTTGACGTCCCCAACCGGAGACACGGTGCACCCCGTACTTCAAATAATGTACACGGACTCCAACAACGCAGCTGAATACGAGGCCCTTCTAGATGGTCTCCGGATGGCAATCTCCATGGGTATTCAACGCCTAGAGGTGAGCAGGGATTCAAACCTCGCAATATCCCAAGTAAATGGAGACTTTGACGCCAAGGATCCGAAAATGGCAGCCTACCGTAACGCCGTCATAAAAATGTCAGCTCGGTTCGAAGGACTCAAATTCCACCATGTAGCCCGGGATAATAACCAGGCAGTAGACATGTTGGCACGCATCGGCGCAAAACGCGATGCCGTCCCTCCAAACATCTTCCTAGAGCGGCTCTTTAAGCCATCCGTATTATGGAAAGAAGAGTCCGGAAATAACAACCCGGAACCAACTGCACCACCCAACACGGAACATTCTGACACAATCAGTGGCTCAGCCAATGAAATAACACCTTCAACCCACGAAATAATGGCAGTAATTGCCCCGTGGACAGAACCATTCCTAGCCTACTTAATCAGGCAGGAACTCCCCAAAGACCAAAATGAGGCCCGCTGCATAGTTCGGCCATCTAAAGCCTACAAGGTCCATGAGGGAGAACTTTATAAGAAAAGCACAACCGGAGTCCTTCAAAGGTGTATCTCCAAAGAGGAAGGGCGAAATCTCCTGGCTGAAATTCATGCCAGACTCGGCGGGCACCACGCCGCAACCGGCCCTTGTAGGCAAGGCCTTTCGTACAGGATTTTATTGGCCGACAGCCCGGGCAGATGCTTAGGACTTAGTCCAATGATGCGTCGGTTGCCAGCTCTTTGCTAATCAAAGCCACATGCCACCCACCGCCCTCAAAACTATACCCATCACCTGGCCGTTCGCGGTCTGGAGGCTTGACATGGTTGGACCCCTTAAAGGGGGAACCCACAAGAAAAAATACTTATTGGTCATGGTGGACAAATTCACCAAATGGATAGAGGCCAAGCCGGTTAAAACGGCAGAATCCGGACCTGTGATAGACTTCATATCCGGGGTAGTACACTGTTTCGGCGTCCCCCACAGCATCATCACTGATAACGGCACGAATTTCATGGCCGACGAGGTTAAACTCTGGTGCAAAAACATGGGCATCAAGCTCGACTACGCTTCAGTCTATCACCCTCAAACTAACGGTCAAGTGGAACGGGCAAATGGTCTAATCATGAGCGGCATTAAACCCAGATTAGTGTGGTCCCTCACGGAATCTAACACGCACTGGGTAGAGGAGCTAGACTCCGTACTCTGGGGGCTGCGGACCACGCCAAACCGCACTACCGGATTCACACCATTTTTTATGGTATACGGCGCTGAGGCAGTTTTGCCCTGCGACATACTTCATGACTCACCTCGTGTGCGCATGTACGAAGAAAGAGAAGCCGAGTTGGATTGGCAGGACAGTTTGGACGCCTTAGAGGAGGAGCGCGACGTGGAAAAATCCCGTTCCGCATTCTATCAGTAGCAGGCTCGAAGATATCAAAGCAGAGAAGTACGGGCTAAAACTTACAATGTTGGCGAACTAGTTCTACGCCTGCTGGACAAGAAAAATGACAAACTTAAGCCCAAATGGGAAGGTCCCTTCATCATCGACCAAGTCCTTACCAGCGGTGCATACCGTCTACGCAACGCATCTAACAACCGACTCGAGCCAAACCCATGGAACGCAGCCCGTCTCCGAAGATTCTACGCCTAGCGCCGGACTCAGAGTTGGTCTCCTTCCTCCGTCCACCTTTCATATTTTTTTGCTGTCTTTGTTTTCCCTCCTTTTTCCTCCCTCTTTCAGTGCAAGCCTCTTGAGGGCTGATCTGCGCTTTGTTCGCACTCACTTGATGTGCTACTCGCACTCGTTATACCTGGGGGCTTCTTTAACAGAAGCTTATCTATACGGGCTTCATGCCCAACACATGTGTCATACTTCCGCATGTACCTTTTACTCACCATTATATGCATCGATATGACTTAAGTTTTGGCCAAGCTGGGTTCCTGGCTCCTGTGCTTACCCCTACGTTCCCGATTGTTCGGCTAGGAGGTAAAGGGAGCACCTCTGCGATTGTTACTGCCAGATCAGCCGGATGTGTACCTCAGACTGGGTGAAGCCGAAAGCTAGCGTTCTTAAGGGAATATTCGGTCGGTGACCTGAAAGATGATTTATTACTTATTTATTTCTCTGCCTCCAGATGCTTTTTCTGCTCTTTTCGCAGTCTGGACATGCACTTTAGGGCATGCCTCCCAGGGAAAGGAACCCCTAACGGAACTATTCTCCCTGGAAGATGTTTCTTACTAACCATGTAATATAACATAGCTAGTTGGGCAATTGTCTGATAAAGCACTTATGACCCCTACGCCTTGTCTCCATGCATGCCCCGGTTTTTGTATAACCCTCAGGGTATTCGGACACACTCCGGACTGTTGGGTCCCGAGGTTGAAGCGAAAAGGTCCGCAAAGACAAACGATCTACAATCCGGCTAGAAGGCATTTTACATGTCATTTTAAATTACATCGTCAAACTGACTGATTGTACTCCTCTTCAATCCCATCTAATAGGCTGTCTAATTTACAGTCCCGTTGGGAATATTTCGCGGCCAACTCTACTTGGCCGTACATCAGGCTCACAGGGATCTCCTTCCCATCAGGCCCCACAGGTCCGACCTCGGCCATGTGGTTTGGATCAGCCCTCGTGTACCGCGTCTTCACCATGGCCCAGGCCTCCCTGGCGCCTTGACGGCAGGCCGATATCTTCCACAGACGAGAACGCTGCCGTACTCCCTGAAGCTTCTCAGCAAGCCCTCCAAGACCCTCGGGTAGGGAGACGGAAGGCCATAAGGCCTGAACGACGCCGCTCATCGCCTGCCGAACACGTTCGTGCAGTTGCAGTAGCTCGGGAAGAGGGTCTCCCGTGGAACCAGGCATCTCCTCCGCCGAACGACCCGTGAGCACACCTACAGACACATTTCTGTCAATCGACTTCCTTGCCGAACTCTTCTTTTCAAAAGAGTTTGCTCAAGCACTTACTGTAAATGCCGCGACGAAGCCGTCGATTCTCCTTTACGGAGTTAGACAGCTGGACCCGAACACCTTTTAGTTCTTCGCCCAGCTGGGTGTTGGCATCTTGGAGTTTGTTCCTCTCCTGCTGCACCCTTGTAAGCACCTTCTCGCCGGCCTTAAGCTGGCGTAGCAGATGTTGCTTGTCCGGATCTAGTCCGGCACCCTCTGCAATATTATTGTCAGATTATACACACATGCCGCACTTCATAAACTACTTCTCTTTTTGAAATATGAATTACCAGAGGGGGTCTCTGTGGCTCCCCGGGCAGCGGCTAGCGCGGCCTCGAGTTGGGCCTTGTATTCTTGAAGCTCCTGGGATAGGTGGGTATTCTTCTCCGTAAGATCCTGCATAACAAATGATCCTTAAATCAGTTAGTTTAACTATTTTAAGTCTCGGGGGCTACTGGCATATATAACCATTAAAATTCCTCACCCGTATGTCTTTTACATACTGCTCCATGGCTCTGGTTAAACCATCTTGAGCAGCACGGAGGTGTGCGTCTCCCGCATTAAAGGCATTCAACGCCTCTGGGGAGAAACACGCGAAGAACTGTTCGGCGGCGCCTGTGATTCATGGCGCTCTCCACCTCAGACCTGGTGGCGGACAACCTGTCAGCATCCTCCGTTGGAAGAGCATCCAGCTCGCGCCTTGCGCTCGCCTCCCCCTCCGGACTAGGCATTGGAGCCTGGCTGGCGGAGTCTTGGTTGGCAACCTCTCCGGGCTCAGTCCGACGAGCGCTCTTTCTCCTGGAAGAATCATGAGCATTAATGTACCTCCTAGGAGTCTTTCCCTTAAAGGACAAGGGTGCGCCATACCTCTGCGGCGACGTTTCAATTCGCGCCGCACTCCTCTTCCGCCTGTTGGGCCGCACTGACCCTGGTTGGTCAGTCGCCGCGGGCTCGGCTTCCCGCCGTAAAGGCACCTCCTGCGAAGCACCGTTGGTACACGGTGGTCAGAAATAAGCATTACAAAAGTAACGGTTTCAGGACTTCCGTCGTACTCACCTGAGAAGCCGGAGATAAACCGGGGTAGTCAGCCGTAATGGCGACTAGAGCATTATCTATGCTGAGCTGGTGGAACACCCCGTCAATCAGTTCCACCATTATGTCCGGATCCTCTCCGGAGGCCGGATCAAGGGATCTTCCCGGATCCTCGGGTTGTGAAGTCGGGCTTTCCATGCCCTCCACATCCCGGCATAGTTCCTGCGTCGAAATCATAAAGTAAGACACTTATCTTTGAAAGCACGGATCGGATATATAAACGTTCGCTTACCTAGCTCCGAGGGTTATTCATGGAGAATCCATTCAATGGACTCGTACGGAGAAAGTCCTCCTTCTCCCCCTTGTACAAGTCGGACAGGATCTTTACCAGATCGGCGGCCGATCCCGGCCCCTTGCGACCATGACGGGTGGCGTCATTCTCCCCGTTGAAATCCCACATGGGGTGGCCCCTATATTGGAGCAGCTGCACCCCTCGCATAATGCATGTGGCCATGACTCCAATCATGGTTAATCCGGAATAGGCCAGTAACCGTATCCGGCCCATCAGATATTGGACGCTCCTATCATCTTCCCGTTGAGGGCTCCGCAGGTGCCAGCTCAGGCGTTTCTTCAGAGGAGCGTTGCTAAACTCCGGGAGGCCGATCCGAACTGGATCCGGCAGCGAGGCGTCTTCCATATAGAACCACTCCGAAGGCCAGTCTTCAGACGCCTTCTTCGGGGTTCCGAATAGATATCCGGTCCCGGCGATGCGCCATGTTTCAGCTCCGCGCACTTGATATATCGACCCCTCGTGAGAACAGGGTACGAGGCAAAACAGTCTCTTCCACAACACAAAATGGGGCTCGATGCCCAAGAACAGCTCGCAAAGAGCTACAAAGCCCGCGATGTGTAAAATGGAGGCAGGTGTGAGGTGGTGAAGTTGGAGTGCATAGAACTCCAGGAGCCCCTGGAGAAACGAATGTATGGGAAATCCGAGTCCCCTTATTAAGTAGGGGACGAGACATACCCGCTCTCCTTTAGAGGGATTGGGGACGCTCTCCGCCTGCTTCCCACCCTTGTAGGTGGCCAGTCCGGCTCGAACCGGAACCATAAAGGCTGGGGGAAGGTATCCCTCTGCTTGGAGCATCACTAACTCGCTATGCGGGACTGAGCATCTCCTCCAGTCTCCTGGCTGAGGACTGGGAGCGCGAGAAGAGGAGCCGCGTCGACTGTCCATGTTGGAATGGATTTTTGTCAGATGCGCTTTGATGAGCACTTGCGGGAGGAGGATGGTGTGATTCGGATCTGGATCCCCGCCTCTCTTATAGGCGGCTTATTCGCGCAGCTAGGAGGGTAAAATGTAAAAATACCCTGGTTTTTTGCATTCATACAACACATGGAAGAGGGCCGTTATTGGGCGTGGAAGCCAAGGAGCGCAACATTTATGAAGAAACCGGACACTATTCGGCAAACACATGGAACATGGAGGGGAACCCACCTTGCAACGCCGAAGACAATATGCGCGCCGGACTCGTCGTCATTGAAGCCTGGTTCAGGGGCTACTGAGGGAGTCCTGGACTAGGGGGTGTCCGGATAGCCGAACTATCATCATCGGCCGGACTCCAAGACTATGAAGATACAAGATTGAAGACTTCGTCCCGTGTCCGGATGGGACTTTCCTTGGCGTAGAAGGCAAGCTTGGCAATACGGATATGTAGATCTCCTACCATTGTAACCGACTCTATGTAACCCTAGCCCTCTCCGATGTCTATATAAACCGGATGGCTTTAGTCCATAGGACGAACAACAATCATACCATAGGCTAGCTTCTAGGTTTTAGCCTCCTTGATCTCGTGGTAGATCTACTCTTGTAATACCCACATCATCAATATCAATCAAGCAGGACGTAGGGTTTTACCTCCATCAAGAGGGCCCGAACCTGGGTAAAACATCGTGTCCCTTGTCTCATGTTACCATCCGCCTAGACGCACAGTTCGGGACCCCCTACCCGAGATCCGCCGGTTTTGACACTGACAGGATGTCTATCTGAGTGGGAGTTCATTAGATGAACTTAATTATCATGAACATAGTCAAAAGGACTTTGCAAATTATGTCGTAGCTTGCGCTTTAGTTCTACTGTTTAAGATATGTTCCTAGAGAAAGTTTTAGTTGAAAGTTTATAGTAGCAATTATGCGGACTGGGTCCGTATACTGAGGATTGTCCTCATTGATGCATAGAAGGCCTATGTCCTTAATGCACCGCTCGGTGTGCTGAACCTCGAGCGTCATTTGTGGATGTTGCGAACATCTGACATACACGTTTTGATGACTACGTGATAGTTCAGTGCGTAATGTTAAATGGTTTAGAATTGAGGCAGCGAATACATTTTTTGAAATGTCGCAGAACATATGAGATGTTCCAAGAGGTGAAATTAGGATTTCAGGCTTTTGCACGCGTCAAGAGGTATGAGACCTCTGACAAATTTCTTAACCTACAAACTAAGGGAGAAAAGCTCAATCATTGAGCATGTGCTCAGATTGTCTGAGTACTACAATCACTTGAATCGAGTGGGAGTTAATCTTCCAGATGAGATAGTGATGGTTCTCCATAGTCACTGCCACCAAGCTATTAGAGCTTCCTGATGAACTATAACATATCAGGGATAGACATGATGATCCTTAAGCAATTCGCGATGTTTGACACCGTGAAAGTAGAAATCGAGTAGGAGCATCAATTGTTGATGGTTAGTAAAACCACTAGTTTCAAGAAGGGCAAGGGCAAGAAGGGATACTTCATGAGACGACAAAGCAGCTGCTGCTCTAGTGAAGAAACCCAGGGTTGAACCCAAACCCGAGACTAAGTGCTTCTGTAATGAGGGAACGGTCACTGAAGCAAAACTACCCTAGATACTTGGTAGATGAGAAGGCTGGCAAGGTTGACAAAAGTATATTGGATATACATTGTATTAAATGTGTACTTTACTAGTACTCCTAGTAGCGCCAGGGTATTAAGATACCGGTTTGGTTGCTAAGTGTTAGTAACTCGAAATAAAAGAGCTACGGAATAAACGGAGACTAGCTAAAGGTGAGATGACGATGTGTGTTGGAAGTGTTTCCAAGGTTGATGTGATCAAGCATCGCCTGCTCCTCTACCATCGAGATTGGTGTTAAACCTAAATAATTGTTATGTGGTGTTTGCGTTGAGCAGAAACATGATTGGATTATGTTTATCGCAATACGGTTAGTCATTTAAGGAGAATAATGGTTACTCTGTTTATTTGAATAATACCTTCAACGGTCTTGCACCTAAAATGAATGGTTTATTGAATCTCGATCGTAGTGATACACATGTTCGTGCCAAAAGATATAAGATAGTAATGATAGTACCACATACTTGTGGCACTGCCACTTAAGTCATATTGGTATAAAACGCATGAAGAAGCTCCATATTGATGGATCTTTGGACTCACTCGTTTTTGAAAAGATTGAGACATGCGAACCACATCTATTGGTATATACGCATGAAGAAACTCCATGCAGATGGATCGTTTGGACTCACTTGTTTTTGAATCACTTGAGACATGCAAATCATACCACACGGGCAAGATGACTGAAAGGCCTCGTTTTCAGTGAGATGGAACAAGAGAGCAACTTGTTGGAAGTAATACATTTGATGTGTGCAATCCAATGAGTGCTGAGGAACGCAGTGAATATCGTTATGCTCTTACTTCACAGATGATTTGAGTAGATTCTTAGTATATTTACTTGATGAAACACAAATCTGAATTATTGAAAGGTTCAAGTAATTTCAGAGTGAAGTTGAAGATCATCGTGACAAGATGATAAAATGTCTATGATATGATCATAGAGATAAATATCTGAGTTACGAGTTTGGCACACAATTAAGACATTGTGGAAATTGTTTCACAACTAATACCGCCTGGAACACCATAGTGTGATGGTGTGTCCGAACATCGTAACTGCACCCTATTGGATATGGTGCATACCATGATGTCTCTTATCGAATTAACACTATCGTTTATGGGTTAGGCATTAGACACAACCGCATTGACTTTAATAGGGAACCACACAATTCCATTAAGATGACACCGTATGAACTATGGTTTAGAGAAACCTAAGCTATCATTTCTTATAAAGTTTGGGGCTGCGATGCTTATGTGAAAAAGTTTCAGGCTTATAAGCTCGAACCCAAAGCGGATAAATGCATCTTTATAGGACACCCAAAAATAGTTGGGTATACCTCCTGTCTCAGATCCGGAAGCAAAAGGGATTGTTTCTAGAATTGGGTCCTTTCTCGAGGAAAAGTTTCTCTCGAAAGAATTGAGTGGGAGGATGGTGGTGACTTGATGAGGTTATTGAACCATCACTTCGACTAGTGTGTAGCAGGGCACAAGAAGTTGTTCTTGTGGCGCCTACACCAGTTGAAGTGGAAGCTGATGATAGTGCTCATGAAACTTCAGATCAAGTCACTACCAAACCTCGTAGGTCGACAAGGACGCGTACTGCTTCAGAGTGGTGCGGTAATCCTGTCTTGAAGGTCATGTTGCTAGACAACAATGAACCTACGAGCTATGGAGAAGCGATGGTGGGCCCGGATTCCGACGAATGGCTCGAGGCCATAAAATCCGAGAGAGGATCCATGTATGAAACCAAAGTATAGACTTTGGAAGAACTACTTGATGGTCGTAAGGCTGTTGGGTACAAATGGGTTTTAAAAGGAAGACGGACAATGATGGTAAGTATCACCATTAAGAAAGATCGACTTGTCATTAAGATGTTTTTCGACAAGTTCAAGGAGTTGACTATGATGAGACTTTCTCACTCGTAGCGATGCTAAGAGTCTGTTGAAATTATATTAGTAGTTCCTGCATTATTTATGAAATCTTGCAGATAGGATGTCAAAAGATTGTTTCCTCAACGATTTTCTTGAGGAAAGGTTGTATGTGATACAACTAGAAGGTTTTGTCAATCCTAAAAGATGCTAACAAGTATGCAAAGCTCCAGCAATCCTTCTAAGGACTGGAGTAAGCATCTCGGAGTTGGAATATATGCTTTGATGAGATGATCAAAGATTTTGGGTTTATACGAAGTTTATTGGAAACTTGTATTTCCAAAGAAGTGAGTGGGAGCACTATAGCATTTCTGATGAGTATATGTTGTTGACATATTGTTGATCGGAAATGATGTAGAATTTCTGGAAAGCATATAGGGTTATTTGAAAAGTGTTTTCAATGGAAAACTTGGATTAAGATACTTGAACATTGAGCATCAAGATCTATAAGGATAGATCAAAAATCGCTTGATAGTACTTTCAAATGAATACGCACCGTGACAAGATTTTGAAGGAGTTCAAAATAGATCGGCAAAGAAGGAGTTCTTGGCTGCGTTATAAGGTGTGAATATTGAGTAAGACTCAAGACCTGACCACGGCTGAAGAGAGAGAAAGGACGAAGGTCGTCCCCTATGCTTTAGACATAGGCTCTACAGTATGCTATGCTGTGTACTGCACTTGAAGTGTGCCTTGCCATGAGTCAGTCAAGGGGTACAAGAGTGATCTAGAAATGGATCACAGGACAGCGATCAAAGTTATCCTTAGTGACTAGTGGACTAAGGAATTTTTCTCGATTATGGAGGTGGTAAAATGGTTCGTCGTAAAGGGTTACGTCGATGCAAACTTTGACACTAATCTGGATGACTCTGAATAGTAAACCGGATTCATATAGTAGAATAGTTATTTGGAATAGTTCCAAATAGTGTGTGGTAGCTGCATCTAGAAGATGACGTAGAGGTTTGTAAAGCACACATGGATCTGAAAGGTTCAAACCCACTGACTAATAACCTCTCTCACAAGCAAGATATGATCAAACCCCATGGGTGTTGGATTCATTACGATCACATAGTGATGTGAACTAGATTATTGACTCTAGTGCAAGTGGGAGACTGTTGTAAATATGCCCTAGAGGCAATAATAAAATGGTTATTATTATATTTCCTTGTTCATGATAATTGTCTATTGTTCATGCTATAATTGTATTAATTGGAAACCGTAATACATGTGTGAATACATAGACCACAACATGTCCCTAGTGAGCCTCTAGTTGACTAGCTCGTTGATCAATAGATGGTTATGGTTTCCTGACCATGGACATTGGATGTCATTGATAATGGGATCACATCATTAGGAGAATGATGTGATGGACAAGACCCAATCCTAAGCATAGCACAAGATCATGTAGTTCGTTTGCTAAAAGCTTTTCTAAGGTCAAGTATCATTTCCTTAAACCATAAGATTGTGCAACTCCCGGATACCGTATGAATGCTTTGGGTGTGCCAAACGTCACAACGTAATTGGGTGGCTATAAAGGTGCACTACGGGTATCTCCAAAAGTGTCTGTTGGGTTGGCACGAATCGAGACTGGGATTTGTCACTCCGTGTGACGAAGAGGTATCTCTGGGCCCACTCGGTAATGCATCATCATAATGAGCTCAATGTGACTAAGTAGTTAGTCACGGGATCATGCATTACGGAACGAGTAAAGTGACTTGCCGGTAATGAGATCGAACGAGGTATTGGGATACCGACGATCGAATCTCGGGCAAGTAACGTACCGATTGACAAAGGGAATTGTATACGGGATTGCTTGAATCCTTGACATCGTGGTTCATCCGATGAGATCATCGTGGAACATGTGGGAGCCAACATGGGTATCCAGATCCCGCTGTTGGTTATTGGCCAGAGAGTTGTCTCGGTCATGTCTGCATGATTCCCGAACCCGTAGGGTCTACACACTTAAGGTTCGGTGATGCTAGAGTTGTTATGGGAATTAGTGTGCAGTTACCGAATGTTGTTCGGAGTCCCGGATGAGATCCCGGACATCACGAGGAGTTCCGGAATGGTCCGGAGGTAAATATTTATATATGGGAAGTCCTATTTTGGCCACGGGAAAATTTTTGGGATTTTTCGGTATTGTACCGGGAAGGTTCTAGAAGGTTCCGGAGTGGGGCCCACCTGCATGGGGGGACCCACATGAACGTGGGTAGTGGGGGCAAGGCCCCACACCCCTGGTCGGACGAGACTTGCCTGCTCCCTCCGCGTGCACCCATCCGTGCTCCCGCATATGTGGCATGATTTGATTGGAACAAAATAAGGCCCGACCCCACCCCCTTAAAATCAGGGGGGAGATGATTAGATTAGAAAGGAAAAGGGAAAAAAGACAACCGTAGGATGAAGTGGGAGCACGGATGGGAGCACGGGGAGGGAGCAGGCAAGCCGGATCCCCCCTGGTCAAGGCGCACCAAGATCCCCCCTTAGAAGGAATAAGATCATATCCCGAAGGGATAAGATCAAGATCCCTAAAAAAAGGGGATAACAATCGGTGGGGAAGGAAATGATGGGATTTCTTTCCTCCCACCTTTGCCAACGCCCCAATGGACTTGGAGGGCAAGAAACCAGCCCCCTCCACCCCTATATATAGTGGGGAGGCGCATGGGAGCTTCACCCTTCCCCTGGCGCAGCCCTCTCCCTCCCCAAAACCTCCTCCTCCTCCGTAGTGCTTGGCGAAGCTCTGCCGGAGAACTGCAAGCTCCACTACTACGCCGTCGTGCTGCCAGAGCTCTCCCTCAACTTCTCCTCCCCCCTTGCTGGATCAAGAAGGAGGAGATGTCCCCGGGCTGTATGTGTGTTGAACGCGGAGGCACCGTTGTTCGGTGCTTAGATCGGATTCGGCCGCGATCTGAATCGCTTAGTGAGCGACTCTACCGACCGCGTTCTTGCAATGCTTCCGCATCGCGATCTTCAAGGGTATGAAGATGCACTCCCCTCTCTCTCGTTGCTAGTTACTCCATAGATTGATATTGGAGATGAGTAGAAAATTTTGAATTTCTGCTACGTTCCCCAACACAATGTTCCCATCTAGAATAGATCTCCGGACGACGGTGCACCTAGCCCCAGGGTGGGCGCCAAATGTCAGGGATTTGGTGCATCATATGCCAAGGGATGGCTTATCATGGTGGGAGCTAGTAATACATCATTGGAGCCTGCAAACGGGATAAGGCGTAAACATGTACGCCGACGCATCTTACCCAGGTTCGGGGCTCTCCTAGGAGATAACACCCCTAGTCCTGCTTGGCGGGGCCTCTGCATGATCACTAGATCGACAAGTGACTACAAGTTTGCCCCTTGAGCTGTTGGGCTAGAGGAGGAAGGAGGGCTAGGCTAGCTCTACTCCTCTCTCTATATGTGTATCTATTCTCTAAGAAGCTGAACCCTTTGCATGGGTGCCCTGGGGGGTTTATTTAGGCCTACCCCGAGGGTACAATGGTAATCCGGCAGAGCGTAGGCCTAGGCCGTTAGCGTCTATGGTCGCCGGCTTCTCCGCCAGCTGCTGGGGCCTGCCGCCTGGTGGGTCCTGCCGGCTGCCGGGCTCTCAGCCGACAGGCAGGGCCCGCCGCCTATGGGTCCTGTCAGCTGCTCATCACTGTAGCCATGCCTTTGATGACAAGGGATTGGTTGGGGAGAGCGTGGCTACAGTACCGCCGCCTGGTGGGCGTTTCACTATTGCCACTCCCCATCTTATCTGGTTAGCGGCGCATGATGACCCACAATCATAGAAGATCTATCGTACTCCTTTCGATAAGTAAGAGTGTCGAACCCAACGAGGAGCAGAAGGAAATGATAAGCGGTTTTCAGTAAGGTTTTCTCTGCAAGCACTGAAATAGTAGGTGATAGATAGATTTGTGATAAGATAAATAGTAACAAGAAAAAAGTAAATAAAGTAAGTAGAGTGCAGCAAGGTGGCCCAATCCTTTATGTAGCAAAGGATACGCCTGGACAAATTCTAATAATGAAGAAGGAGCTCCCGAGGACACATTGGGAATTATCATCAAGCTAGTTTTCATCACGTTCATAAGATTCGCGTTCGGTACTTTGATAATTTGATATGTGGGTGGACCGGCACTTGGGTACTGCCCTAACATGGACAAGCATCCCACTTATGATTAACCCCTATTTCAAGCATCCACAACTACAAAAAGGAGTATTAAGGTAAACCTAACCACAACATTAAACATATGGGTCCATATCAACCCCTAACGAAGCAACGCATAAACTAGGGTTTAAGCTTCTGTCACTCTAGCAACCCATCATCTACTTATTACTTACCTATGCCTTCCTCTAGGCCCAAATAATGGTGAAGTGTCATGTAGTCGACGTTCACATAACACCACTAGAGGAGAGACAACATACATCTCATCAAAATATCGAACGAATACCAAATTCACATGACTACTAATAGCAAGACTTCACCCATGTCCTCAGGAACAAACGTAACTACTCACAAAGCATATTCATGTTCATAATCAGAGGGGTAATAATATGCATAAAGGATCTGAACATATGATCTTCTACCAAGTAAACCAAATAGCATCAACTACAAGGAGTAATCAAGACTACTAGCAACCCACATGTACCAATTTGTGGTTTTGATACAAGATTGGATACAAGAGATGAACTAGGGTTTTGAGAGGAGATGGTGCTGGTGAAGATGGTGATGGAGATTGACCCCCTCCCGATGAGAGGATCATTGGTGATGACGTTGG
This sequence comes from Triticum aestivum, assembly GCF_018294505.1. Taxonomy (NCBI): domain Eukaryota; kingdom Viridiplantae; phylum Streptophyta; class Magnoliopsida; order Poales; family Poaceae; genus Triticum; species Triticum aestivum. Next base: position 635,652,648 of record NC_057798.1, read on the forward strand.
TGATGATTTCCCCCTCCCGGAGGGAAGTGTCCTCGGCAGAACAGCTCCGCCAGAGCCCTGGATTGAGTCCGCCAAGGTTCTGCCTCGTGGCGGCCGAGTTTCATCTCGTAAGCTTGCCCATGATTTTTTCTAGGACAAAACCCTTCATATAGCAGAAGATGGCAGCCGGAAGCCCACCAGGGGGCCCAGGAGATAGGGGGCGTGCCCTATAGGGGGGGGGCGCCCCCTGTCTCCTAGATAGGGTGTGGGCCCCCTGGCCTATTTCTTTTGCCCAAAAATTCTTATTAAATCTGAAAAGTTGTTTCGTGGAGTCTCAGGTCTTTTGGAGTTGTGCAGATTAGGTTTCCAACGTTTGCTCCTTTTCCAGCCAGAACTCCAGCTGCCGGCATTCCCCCTCTTCATGGTAATTAAACCTTGTAAAATAAGAGAGAATAGCCATAAGTATTGAGATATAATGTGTAATAACATCCCATAATGCAATAAATATTGATATAAAAGCATGATGGAAAATGGACGTATCAACTCCCCCAAGCTTAGACCTCACTTGTCCTCAAGCGGAAGCCGAAGTCGAAAAATATGTCCACATGTTTAGAGATAGAGGTGTCAATAAAAATAAAATACTGACATGAGGGCATCATGATCATTCTAATAACAGCAACATATGTGGATTTTGTCATATGATTTCTTACATTCAAGTAATAAGCAATTCACAATGTCAAGTATGGTTTAAAAACTTCATTGGGAACTAATGAACTATAACCTCAGTCATTCAAGCAATTGCAATTTATCATAACATCAGAAAGAGTCAATAATAGAGCTTTTCAACAAGCTCACATACTCAACTATCTCGTAGTCCCCTATAATTGTTAACACTCACGCAATACTTGTGGTTATAGAGTTTCAGCCGGACACTGAGAAAGATAGGGGCTTATTGTGTTGCCTCCCAACATATTCACCTTTAGGTGATGTCAACGATAATATCCTATGCCAACTTACATCCAATTGGATATATGTATCATGATCTTTCAAACATGAGGAGCTTGCCAAAGGATAAAAATAAAAAGGGAAAAGTGAGTATCACCTTGACTCAAGCATAAAGTAAAAACATAAAGTAAAAGATAGGCCCTTCGCAGAGGGAAGCAGAGGTTGTCATGCGCATTTAGGGTTGATGCACGAAGTCTTAATGCAAAAGAACGTCACTTTATATTGCCCCTTGTATGTGGACCTTTATTATGCAATCCGTCGCTTTTATTACTTCCACAACAAGTTCGTACAAAGCTTATTTTCTCTGCACTAATAAGTCATACATATTTAGAGAGCAATTTTTATTGTTTGCACCGATGACAACTTACTTGAAGGATCTTACTCAATCCATAGGTAGGTATGGTGGACTCTCATGGCAAAACTGGGTTTGAGGATATTTGGAAGCACAAGTATTATCTCTACTTGGTGCAAAGAATTTGGGTAGTATGAGGGGGAAAGGCAAGCTCAACATGTTTGGAAGGTCAATGACAATATACTTTAACTGAGATGTCGGAAAACATAGACCATTACATTGTCTTCCTTGTCCAACGTCAACTCTTTTAGCATGTCATACTTAATGAGTGATTCACAATCATAAAAGATGTCCAAGATAATATATTTATATGTGAACCCCTCTTTCCTTATTACTTCCTATTAATTGCAATGATGACCAAGGCTACGTTCATCAACTCTCAACAATTTTTATGCCTCATACTTTCTATGTGTGAAGTTATCACTATCCATAAGATCAATATGAACTCTTTTGTTCTTTCTACTTTCTCAAGATCATAGCAACATAGAAAAGCCCTTGACTGAACACTAATCTTTATTATAGATAGCACACAGACACGATTACATAAAGAGATCACAAAGCAAAAATCAAAACTACTTGATATCAAAACTTCGAACTAATAGATAAAGATACTACTAAAATGATCGAACTAAATAAAGCGGTAAAGATAGGAGTGTGATGGTGATACGATACCGGGGCACCTCCCCAAGCTTGGCAGTTGCCAAGGGGAGTGCCCATACCCATGTGATTATTTCTTCGGAGGTGATGAAGTAGGTTGTTGCACTTTTCTTCTCTAGCTTGCGTTTGAGGCTAAACTTTTCCTCCCTCTGATCCTCATTCTCGAGCTCAAGTTTCACTATCTTTTTGCATAGTGCTGCCTTGCTATCCTGCAAAAAACGTGGTAGGATAGATTGGACCTTAGGGAGGCTTGACTTCTTGAACTCCACATGCATATCACCAGGTTGAGGCAGTGGATCGTCCTCTTCATCGGAGCTTGTCTCATCCTTCCTCTTTGGATCATAGTCTTCTTCTTCCTGTGTGGTCCAGCCATAATGTTCCACATCCCCATATACTTTTGGGTTTGCAATATAATCAGCCATGTAGCTCTCTCCCTCTGAATCTTGGGAAGACATCTTGTTCCAAATCTGCAACAGGAACAGCTCGAAACGAAAATAGAGGATATTTGCGTGATACGGTGGTCAAAACCTTCGGGAGTATATATAATGAATTTTTACCGACCAAAATACATAACATACAAGAGAACAGAGTCTGAGAGGCACACGAGGTGCCCACGAGACAGGGGGGCGCGCCCTACAAGGGGGGGGGGGCGCACCCTGCTCTCTTGTGGGAGCCTCGTGCCCCTTTCAGACTACTTCTTTCTTCCTTAAATCCTTAAATAATCCAAAACTGATAAAAATTGCCGTTAGAGTTGTCTTGGAGTCGGTTTACTTACCGTACCACGTACCTATGCCTTTTCGGAGTCTGGAACGCTCTGGAAAGTGTCTCTTATGTATTCCTTAGGGGTTATGGTTTCAATAATATTAGTTTCAACATTGATAGGATTACCTGAAATATAATGTTTAATTCTTTGGCCATTTACCACCCTCGGGTTTGTGCCTTCGAAGTTGTTGATTTTTATAGCACCAGAACGATAGACCTCCTCGATAACGTAGGGACCTTCCCATTTTGAGAGAAGTTTTCCTGCAAAAAATCTTAAACGAGAGTTGAACAATAACACATAATCTCCTACATTAAACGCACACTTTTGTATCCTCTTATCATGCCAGCGTTTGACTTTTTCTTTGAAAAGCTTGGCATTCTCATATGCTTGGGTTCTCCATTCATCAAGTGAGCTAATATCAAACAACCTCTTCTCACCGGCAAGTTTAAAGTCATAATTGAGCTCTTTAACAGCCCAATATGCTTTATGTTCAAGTTCAAGAGGTAAATGACATGCTTTTCCATAAACCATCTTATATGGAGACATACCCATAGGATTTTTGTATGCAGTTCTATAGGCCCATAATGCATCATCAAGTTTTTTGGACCAATTCTTTCTAGATCTATTCACAGTCTTTTGCAAAATTAATTTGAGCTCTCTATTGCTCAACTCTACTTGACCACTAGACTGCGGATGATAAGGAGATGCGATTCTATGATTGACATCATACTTAGCAAGCATCTTACGGAAAGCACCATGAATAAATTGTGAACCACCATCAGTCATAAGATATCTAGGGACTCCAAACCTCGGGAAAATAACTTCTTTAAGCATTTTAATATAAGTGTTATGATCAGCACTACTAGTTGGAATAGCTTCTACCCACTTAGTAACGTAATCAACAACAACTAAAATATGTGTATAACCATTAGAGGCAGGAAAAGGTCCCATATAATCAAAGCCCCAAACATCAAATGGTTCAATAACAAGAGAATAATTCATAGGCATTTCTTGACGTCTACTAATGTTACCTATTCTTTGACATTCATCACAAGATACGACAAACTTACGAGCATCTTTGAAAAGAGCAGGCCAATAAAAACCAGATTGTAGTACCTTGTGTGTAGTTCTATCTCTAGCGTGGTGTCCTCCATAGGATTCAGAGTGACACTTGCGTAGGATTTGTTCCTGTTCATGCTCAGGCACACAACGTCTAATAATACCATCTACTCCTTCTTTATAAAGGTGTGGAATATCCCAGAAGTAATGTCTTAAATCATAAATGAATTTTTTGTTTTGCTGGTATGTGAAACTAGGCGGTATATATTTAGCAAAAATGTAATTAGCATAATCAGCATACCAAGGAGCAGTACGAGAAGCATTGACGACCGCTAATTGTTCATCAGGAAAACTATCATTAATAGGCAGTGGGTCATCAAGAACATTCTCTAACCTAGAAAAGTTGTCTGCAACGGGGTTCTCAGCTCCCTTTCTATCAATAATATGCAAGTCAAATTCTTGGAGCAAGAGAACCCATGTAATGAGTCTAGGCTTAGCATCTTTCTTTTCCATAAGATATTTAATAGCAGCATGATTAGTGTGAATAGTAACTTTGGAATCAACAATATAAGGTCTAAACTTATCACATGCAAACACAACTGCTAAGAATTCTTTTTTAGTAGTAGCATAATTTCTCTGGGCAGTATCAAGAGTCTTGCTAGCATAATGGATAACATTCAATTTCTTATCAACTCTTTGCCCTAAAACAGCACCTACAACATAATCACTAGCATCGCACATAATTTCAAAAGGTAAATTCCAATCAGGTGGCTGAACAATAGGTGCAGTGATCAAAGCCTTCTTAAGTGTTTTGAATGCTTCTACACAATCATCATCAAAGACAAAACGAATATCTTTTTGCAATAAATTAGTCAGAGGCCTAGAGATTTTAGAAAAGTCCTTAATGAACCTCCTATAAAAACCGGCGTGACCCAGGAAACTTCTTATACCTTTTATGTCCTTGGGACATGACATCTTTTCAATAGCATCAACTTTGGCTTTATCAACTTCAATACCTCTCTCGGAGATCTTGTGCCCCAAGACAATGCATTCATTAACCATAAAGTGACACTTTTCCCAATTCAGGACGAGACTAGTGTCTTCACATCTCTGCAAAACTCGATCAAGGTTGCTCAAACAATCATCAAAAGAGGATCCATAGACGGAGAAGTCACCATGAATATCTCACAAATCTTTTCACAAAAATCAGAAAATATAGCCATCATGCATCTTTGGAAGGTAGCAGCTGCATTACATAAACCAAAAGGCATACGTCTATAAGCAGAAGTACCAAAAGGGCAAGTACAAGTAGTTTTAGATTGACCCCCCACTGATACAGGTATGTGAGAGAAGCCAGAATAACCATCTAGAAAGCAAAAATGTGTGTGTTTGGATAGCCTTTCTAGCATTTGATCAATAAAAGGTAAAGGGTAATGATCTTTCTTGGTAGCTTTATTTAACTTACGAAAATCAATTACCATCCTATAACCTGTAATAATTCTTTGCGGGATCAATTCATCTTTATCATTAGGGACAACGGTAATACCTCCCTTTTTAGGGACACAATGGACAGGGCTTACCCATTCACTATCAGCAACGGGATAAATAATACCTGCCTCAAGGAGCTTTAGTATCTCCTTTCTTACCACTTCCTTCATTTTGGGATTTATTCGTCTTTGAGGATCTCTAACTGGTTTGGCATCTTTCTCGACTGAAATTTTGTGTTGACATAATGTGGGAGTAATGCCCTTAAGATCATCTAGAGTATATCCAATAGCGGCTCGGTGCTTCTTCAGAGTTTTCAATAATATTTCTTCTTCTTTCTATGAAAGGTTAGCACTAATAATAACATGATATATTTCTTTTTCATCAAGATAAGCATACTTAAGATTATCAGGTAAAGGTTTGAGTTCAAACACGGGATCAACCTTGGGTGGAGGGGGATCCCCAAGAATTTCAACGGGAAGGTTATGTTTCAACATAGGTTCTTGTTTAAGGAACACTTCATCTATTTCTTCCCTTTCCTTCATAAACATATCGTTTCCATGGTCTAGCAAATATTGTTCTAACGGATCAGTTGGTGGAACAGCAATGGAAGCAAGACCAATAATTTCATCCTTACTAGGTGGTTCCCTTTCATGATGTTGTCTACTAAACTTAGCAAAATTAAACTCATGAGACATACCATCTATGCCAACAGTACAATATTCTTTTCACAATTAATCTTAGCACTAGCAGTATTCAAGAAGGGTCTACCAAAAATAATGGGACAAAAGTCATCTTGTGGGGAACCAAGAACAAGAAAATCAGCAGGGTATTTAATCTTCCCACACAAGACTTCAACATCTCTAACAATCCCAATAGGTTTAATGGTGTCCCTATTAGCAAGCTTAATAGTAACATCAATGTCTTCTAATTCAACAGGTGCAATATCGTGCATAATTTCTTTATAAAGATCATAAGCTATCGCATTAGCACTAGCACCCATATCACATAAACCATGATAACAATGATCTCCTATTTTTTAACAGAAATAACAGGCGTGCCTACAACAGGTATACGTGTCTTAGTATCGGGTCTAGCAATATTAGCAGTTTCACCACAAAAAGAGATAACATGCCCATCTACGTCCTCATCCAAAAGATCTTTTATCATAGCAATACCAGGTTCAGCAATAATTTTCTCAGGAGGTGTATAGGTCCTAGTATTACTCTTACGGACAATAGTCGAAACTTTGACATGATCTTTTATCCTAACAGGAAAAGGAGGTTTTTCAACATAAGCAGTAGGAATAATGGGATCACTATATGTAATAGTCTTCTCTTCGACTGTAATAGGTGCAACTACTTTAACTTCAATAGGAGGATTATATTTAAACCACTTCTCTTTAGGGTGATCAACGTGAGTAGCAAAAGTTTCACAAAAAGTAGCTACTATCTCATAGTCAAGTCCATACTTAGAGCTAAATCCACAGAAAGCATCAGTATCCATAAAATATTTAACACAATTGAACTTAGGTGTCATACCTGACTCCTTACCATATTCGGAACCCCAATCTTCAGAGTTGCATTTAATTATTTCCAATAAGTCCCATTTGAAATCAATAGTCTTCAGCATATAGGAACCAGCACAGGAAGTATCGAGCAGGTTGCGATTATCAAGAGAAAGCCGAGCATAAAAATTCTGAATAATCATTTCCCGAGATAGCTCATGATTGGGGCATGAATATAACATTGACTTAAGCCTCCCCCAAGCTTGAGCGATGCTTTCTCCTTCGCGAGGCCAGAAAAATTATATGTAATTACGATCACGATGAACAAGATGAATAGGATAGAACTTCTGGTGAAATTCCAACTTCAATCGCTTATAGTTCCAATATCTCGTATCATCACATAGCCTATACCATGCCATTGCATCTCCCTTCAAAGATAAAGGGATGACCTTCCTTTTCACAACATCATCGGGAATACCTGCAAGCTTAAATAATCCATAAACTTCATCCACAAAGATAAGGTGTAAGTCGGGATCCAATGTTCCGTCTCCTGTAAAAGGATTAGCTAGCAGTTTCTCTATCATACCCGAAGGAATCTCAAAGTGAATATTTTCATAAGGTTCAGTAGGTTGAGGATCATCTATTGGCTCTTCTGGTTGGGGTAAAGATACCCCAAACAAGCCCCTCAAAGGATTAGTTTCCATAATGACAAGTAACAGAAAAATTTCGGCACACTATATAAATGTTTCCTTACCAAGTTCCACTCACCAAGAGTGCTACGCTCCCCGGCAACGGCGCCAGAAAAGAGTCTTGATGACCCACAAGTATAGGGGATCTATCATAGTCCTTTCGATAAGTAAGAGTGACGAACCCAACAAGGAGCAGAAGGAAATGATAAGCGGTTTTCAGTAAGGTTTTCTCTGCAAGCACTGAAATAGTAGGTGATAGATAGTTTTGTGATAAGATAAATAGTAACAAGCAAAAAGTAAATAAAGTAAGTAGAGTGCATCAAGGTGGCCCAATCCTTTATGTAGCAAAGGATAAGCCTGGACAAATTCTAATAATGAAGAAGGAGCTCCCGAGGACACATTGGGAATTATCGTCAAGCTAGTTTCCATCACGTTCATAAGATTCACGTTCGGTACTTTGATAATTTGGTATGTGGGTGGACCGGCACTTGGGTACTGATGTCTACTACACAACCTTCTTCTTGTAGACGTTGTTGGGCCTGCAAGTGCATAAGTTTGTAGGACAGTAGCAAATTTCCCTCAAGTGGATGACCTAAGGTTTATCAATCCGTAGGAGGCATAGGATGAAGATGGTCTCTCTCAAACAACCCTGCAACCAAATAACAAAAAGTCTCTTGTGTCCCCAACACACCCAATACAATGGTAAATTGTATAGGTGCACTAGTTCGGCGAAGAGATGGTGATACAAGTGCAAAATAGATAGTAGATATAGGTTTTTGTAATCTGAAATAATAAAAACAGCAAGGTAACTAATGATAAAAGTGAGCGTAAACGGTATTGCAATGATAGGAAACAAGGCCTAGGGTTCATACTTTCACTAGTGCAAGTTCTCTCAACAATATGACATAGATAGATAATACAACGAGCCCTCAACATGCAACAAAGAGTCACTCCAAAGCCACTAATAGCGGAGAACAAACGTAGAGATTATGGTAGGGTACGAAACCACCTCAAAGTTATTCTTTCGGATAAATCTATAAAAGAGTTCGTACTAGAATAACACCTTAAGACACAAATCAACCAAAACCCTAATGTCACCTAGATACTCCATTATCACCTCAAGTATCCGTGGGTATGATTGTACGATATGCATCACACAATCTCGGATTCATCCAACCAACATAAAAGTACTTCAAAGAGTGCCCCAAAGTTTCTACCGGAGAGTCAAGAACGTGTGCCAACCCCTATGCATCGGTTCCCAATGTCACAAAACCCGCAAGTTGATCACCAAAACATACATCAAGTGGCACATGATATCCCATTGTCACCACAGATAATCACGGCAAGACATACATCAAGTATTCTCATAAAAGACTCAATCCGATAAGATAACTTCAAAGGGGAAACTCAATTCATCACAAGAGAGTAGAGGGGGAGAAACATCATAAGATCCAACAACAATAGCAAAGCTCGGGATACATCAAGATCGTGCCATAGAGGAACACGAGAGAGAACACGAGAGAGAGAGATCAAACACATAGCTACTGGTACATACCCTCAGCCCCGAGGGTGAACTACTCCCTCCTCGTCATGGATAGCGCTGGGATGATGAAGATGGCCACCAGTGATGGGATCCCCCTCCGACAGGGCGCCCGAACGGGCTCCCAAGAGGTTTTTGGTGGCTATAGAGGCTTGCGGCGGCGGAACTCCCGATCTATTTTCTGTTCTGGAAGTTTTAGGGTACGAGAGTATATATGGGTGCAGGGGGTATGTCGGAGGAGCTACAGGGGCCCCACGAGGCAGGGGGCGCACCCTGGGTGGGTGGGCGCGCCCCCACCCTCGTGGGCAGCCCGTATCTCCCCTGACGTGCACTCGAAGTTCCCAGGGCTGCTTTCCTTCCAAAAATAACTTCTCCAGTTGATTTTGTTCTGTTTTGACTCCGTCTGATATTCCTTTTCCTCGAAACACTGAAATAGGCATAAAACAGCAAATCTGGGCTAGGCCTCCGGTTAATAGGTTAGTCCCAAAAATAATATAAAAGTCGATAATAAAGCCCAATATTTCCCAAAACAGTAGATAATATAGCATGGAGCAATAAAAAATTATAGATACGTTGGAGATGTATCAAGCATCCCCAAGCTTAATTCCTGCTCGTCCTCGAGTAGGTAAATGATAAAAAAGATTTTTTGATGCGGAGTGATACTTTGGCATAATTTCAATGTAAATCTTCTTAATTGTGATATGAATATTCAGATCCGAAAGATTCAAGACAAAAGTTCATATTGACACAAAAATAATAATACTTCAAGCATACTAATCAAAGCAATCATGTCTTCTCAAAATAGCATGGCAAAAGAAAGTTCATCCCTACAAAATCATATAGTTAGGCTATGCTTCATTTTCGTCACACAAAGATGTTCCCAACTTCTATACCCCTGATGACAAGCCAAGCAATTGTTTCATACTCAAATAATCTCAAACTTTTTCAACCTTCACGCAATACATGAGCGCGAGCCATGGATATAGCACTATGGGTGGAATAGAATATTATGATGGGGATTGTGTGGAGAAGACAAGAAAATAGAAAGTCTCACATTGACGAGGATAATCGACGGGCTATGGAGATGCCCATCAATTGATGTCAACATGAGGAGTAGGGATTGCCATGCAACAGATGCACTAGAGCTATGAATGCTCAACAAAAGAAAACTAGTGGGTGTGCATCCAACTTGCTTGCTCATGAAGACCTAGGGCATTTGAAGAAGCCCATCGTAGGAATATACAAGCCAAGTTCTATAATGAAAAATTCCCACTAGTATAAAAAGGACAACTTTATGAGACTCACTACATGAAGAACAAGGTGCTACTTTGAAGCACAATATATGAGACTCACTACATGAAGAACAAGGTGCTACTTTGAAGCACAAGTGTGGAAAAAGAGATAGTAGCATTGCCCTTTTTATTTATTTTCTTTTTTGGGCCTTTCCCTTTTTTTGGCCTTTCTCTTTTTTTTGGGCAATGCTCTAATAATGATGATCATCACACTTCTATTGATTACAACATAAGGATTACAACTCGAAACTTAGAACAAGATATGACTCTATATGAATGCCTCCGGCGGTGTAACGGGATGGTGCAATGAATCAAGAGTGACATGTATGAAAAATAATGCATGGTGGCTTTGCCACAAATACGTTGTCAACTACATGATCATGCAATGGCAATATGACAAAAGTAATGTATGTCATGATGAAGATGATGGAAGTTGCATGGCAATATATCTCGGAATGGCTACGGAAATTCCATGATAGGTAGGTATGGTGGCTGTTTTGAGGAAGATATAAGGAGGTTTATGTGTGATAGAGCATATCGTATCACGGGGTTTGGATGCACCGGAGAAGTTTGCACCAACTCTCAAGGTGAGAAAGGGCAATGCACGGTACCTAAGAGGCTAGCAAAGGCGGAAAGGTAAAAGTGTGTATAATCCATGGACTCAACATTAGTCAAAAGAACTCATATACTTATTGCAAAAATTTAGAAGTCATCAAAAACCAAGTACTATGCGCATGCTTCTAGGGGGATAGATTGGTAGGAAAAGACCATCGCTCGTCCCCGACCGCCACTCATAAGGATGCACAAGCCAGGTACACTTCATGTTTCAAATTTGTTACACAACTTTAACCATACGTGCATGCTACGGGACTTGCTAACTTCAACACAAGTATTCTTTGAATTCATAATCACCCAACTAGCATGACTTTAATATCACTACCTCCATATCTCAAAACAATTATCAAGTATCAAACTTTTCTTAGTATTCAACGCACTCATAAGGAAGTTTCACATATCTTGAATACCAAGTACATTAATATTAAGCAAATTACCATGCTATTAACGACTCTCAAAATAATCTAAGTGAAGTATGAGAGTTCATCTATTTCTTCAAAATAAAACTACCACCATGCTCTAAAAGATATAAGTGATGCGTTAGAGAAAATGACAAACTACTCCGAAAGATACAAGTGAAGGTCAATGAGTAACTAAATAATTATGCAACTATGCGAAGACTCTCTCTCATTTAATAATTTCAGATCTTGATACTTTATTCAAACAGCAAGCAAAACAAAATAAAATGACATGACGCTCCAAGCAAAACACATATCATGTGGTGAATAAAAATATAGTTCCAAGTAAAGTTACCGATGAACAAAGACGAAAAAGGGGATGCCTTCCGGGGCATCCCCAAGCTTAGAGGCTTGGTTATCCTTGAATGTTACCTTGGGGTGCCTTGGGCATCCCCAAGCTTAGAGGCTTGGTTATCCTTGAATATTTTCTTGGGGTGCCTTGGGCATCCCCAAGCTTAGGCTCTTTCCACTCCTTGTTCCATAGTCCATCGGATCTTTACCCAAAACTTGAAAACTTCACAACACAAAACTTAACAGAAAACTCGTGAGCTCCGTTAGCGAAAGAAAACAAAAGAACACTTCAAGGTGTTGTAATGAACTCATTCTAAATTCGTATTGGTATAATATCTACTGTATTCCAACTTATCTATGGTTCATACACTCCGATACTACTCATAGATTCATCAAAATAAGCAAACAACACAATGAAAACAGAATTTGTCAAAAACAGAACAGTCTGTAGTAATCTGTATCAAACGTATACTTCTGGAACTCCAAAACTCGTACGAAATTAGGAAGTCCTAAGAAATGCGTGTACCAATCCAGAGAAAAAAGAATCAGATCAGAATCACGTTTCTGTGAATTAACAAAACTAATTTACTGGGTGCAAAAGTTTCTGATTTTCAGCAGGATCAACACAACTATCACCGTAAGCCATCCTAAAGGTCTTACTTGGCACTTTATTGAAACAAAAGCTATAAAACATGATTAATACAGTAGCATAATCATGTGGACACGCAAAAACAGTAAGGATAAATATTGGGTTGTCTCCCAACAAGCGCTTTTCTTTAATGTCTTTCTAGCTAGGCATGATGATGATAATGATGCTCACATAAAAGATAAGAATTGAAACATAACGGGAGCATCATGAAGCATATGACTAGCACTTTTAAGTCTAACCCACTTCCTATGCATAGGGATTTTGTGAGCAAACAACTTATGGTAACAATAATCAACAAGCATAGGAAGGCAAAACAAGCATAGTTTCAAGATTTTCAACACATAGAGAGGAAACTTGACATTATTGCAATTCCTACAAGCATATATTCCTCCCTCATAATAATGTTCAGTAGCATCATGAATGAATTCAACAATATAACCAGCACCTAAAGCATTCTTTTCATGATCTACTTGCATAGAAAATTCACTACTCTCCACATAAGAAAAATTCTTCTCATGAATAATAGTGGGACTATCATAAGAGACTTGAACACTAAAAATTGTTTCCACATTAAAAGAGTAATGTTTAGAAAAATGGTAATCATAATCATGACAAGATTTGTAAATATAATCATCACTACTTTTTATAGCATAAGTTTCATCACAATAATCATCATATGTAGCAACTTCGTTCTCATCATAATCGATTGAAACCTCTCCCAAGATAGTGGAATCACTAAATAAAGTTGACACTCTTCCAAATCCACTTTCTTATTCATCACAATAAAATTCAACATCCTCCAAAATAGTGGGATCACTACTTCCTAAAGTTGACTCTCTTCCGAATCCACTTTCATCAATATATTCATCATAGGTAGGAGGCATGCTATCATCATAACAACTTTGCATATTAAAACTTGGGATGCTAAAAATATCATCTTCATTAAACATAGCATCCCCAAGCTTGGGACAAACATTAATTCCAGCAAATATATTCTCAAATATTTCATCCCAATCAAACATAGTTTCCCCAAGCTTGGGCCCTTTCATATCATAAGCATAATCACTCTCATCATTAAAAATATTGATAGCACCAATAGTATAGCAATTATCATCATCACAATGAGTAGTAGGAACAACATCATTTGGGAGGGATACCTTTTTACCTTTGTTGCTCCTTCTTTTCTTTTTCTTCTTCACATTATGTGTAGGTTCAACCTTCCTCTTTGAGCTCCTTATTGATGAGATTGGTTGAATAGAAAGTTCCTCCTCGTTACCTGATTCATCATAAGAAATAATAGGAGGAGATTGGGAAGCCTCTTCGCTTTCATTAGCATTCTCTTCATCTTCTATTTGTCTTATTTTCCTTATGTAATTGGAAATATAAGGATTTTCAATGCAATTCTCCACACAATACAAATAAATCTTCTCAAGATCAAAATCAAGAAATCTATCAAGATTAAATTTTGGAATACCCTCAGTTATACGTTTCATTTCTTCATAACCCAAAAGAAGGCTAAGCTCTTTATGATGATCAAGGGTAATCAAATTATCACAATATTTGGACACGACTTGATCATGAAACAAATAGCATTGGAGCTTTAAATGACCATGTTCATTGCAAAGTTCACAAGGAGCGCGAAAAATATTGAATCTTTCAGCACATTCATCTAGCTCTTCTTGCAACAATTTGGTTTCTAAGTACTTATGCCTCTTGCAATAAATATCTTCTCTATTTGGTGTGTTCATGCAAACATGCACTCCACAAAAGTTGATATGCTCATAAGATATATTTTGATCATAACTAGTGCAATCATCATTAGCATCATGGATATTCAAAGAATTCGTACTAACAAAATTGCAATCATGCTCATCATTCAAAGATTTAGTGCCAAACAATTTAGAGATTTCTTCTTCTAGCACTTGAGCACAATTATCCTTTCCATCATACTCACAAAAGATATTAAAAAGGTGAAGCGTATGAGACAAACTTAACTCCATTTTTTGTAATTTTCTTTTAGGGTGCGTTTGGTTGCAAGGGCGGTCATGAATAGGTTGGGATCGTTCAGAAAATAGACATGTTTGGTTATAAAGCACATGAATGGTTCGAGCCAAAAAAAGAGAATATGCCATGAAGATGCTGAACCGTTCCACCCAACCAAATCGGTCGAATCAAATGGCCACCCTTTGCATGCATGACTATGTGAGCATGACTGGTGGTCCCGTCCTAAATAATTAGCTCACCACTTATATTCAGCCAAACACATGAATTGAATGGTTCAATCCCAAAAAAATTGAACGGTCCCAACCCATTCATATGACACCTTCAACCAAACGCATAATAGACTAACTATTGCTAAAACAAGATACAAAAAGATTCGATTGCAAGATCTAAAGATATACCTTCAAGCACTCACCTCCCCGGCAACGGCGCCAGAAAAGAGCTTAGTTGATGGGGTGTGAGTGAGTGCCCTTTACCTTTGCCTCCCCGGCAACGGCGCCAGAAAAGAGCTTGATGTCTACTACACAACCTTCTTCTTGTAGACGTTGTTGGGCCTGCAAGTGCACAGGTTTGTAGGACAGTAGCAAATTTCCCTCAAGTGGATGACCTAAGGTTTATCAATTCGTAGGAGGCGTAGGATGAAGATGGTCTCTCTCAAACAACCCTGCAACCAAATAACAAAAAGTCTCTTGTGTCCCCAACACACCCAATACAATGGTAAATTGTATAGGTGCACTAGTTCGGCAAAGAGATGGTGATACAAGTGCAAAATAGATAGTAGATATAGGTTTTTGTAATCTGAAATAATAAAAACAGCAAGGTAACTAATGATAAAAGTGAGCGTAAACGGTATTGCAATGATAGGAAACAAGGCCTAGGATTCATACTTTCACTAGTGCAAGTTCTCTCAACAATAATAACATACATAGATAATATAATGAGCCCTCAACATGCAACAAAGAGTCACTCCAAAGCCACTAATAGCGGAGAACAAACATAGAGATTATGGTAGGGTACGAAACCACCTCAAAGTTATTCTTTCGGATCAATCTATAAAAGAGTTCATACTAGAATAACACCTTAAGACACAAATCAACCAAAACCCTAATGTCACCTAGATACTCCATTGTCACCTCAAGTATCCGTGGTTATGATTATACGATATGCATCACACAATCTCAGATTCATCCAGCCAACATAAAAGTACTTCAAAGAGTGCCCCAAAGTTTCTACCGGAGAGTCAAGAACGTGTGCCAACCCCTATGCATAGGTTCCCAATGTCACGAAACCCGCAAGTTGATCACCAAAACATACATCAAGTGGCACATGATATCCCATTGTCACCACAGATAATCGCGGCAAGACATACATCAAGTGTTCTCATAAAAGACTCAATCCGATAAGATAACTTCAAAGGGGAAACTCAATTCATCACAAGAGAGTAGAGGGGGAGAAACATCATAAGATCCAAGTACAATAGCAAAGCTCGGGATACATCAAGATCGTGCCATAGAGGAACATGAGAGAGAACACAAGAGAGAGAGAGATCAAACACATAGCTACTGGTACATACCCTCAGCCCCGAGGGTGGAGTACTCCCTCCTCGTCATGGATAGCGCCGGGATGATGAAGATGACCACCGGTGATGGGATCCCCCTCTGGCAGGGCGCCGGAACGGGCTCCCGAGAGGTTTTTGGTGGCTACACAGGCTTGCGGCGGCGGAACTCCCGATCTATCTTCTGTTCTGGAAGTTTTAGGGTACGAGAATATATATGGGTGCAGGGGGTACGTTGGAGGAGCTACCGGGGACCCACGAGACAGGGGAGCGTGCCCTGGGGGGGTGGGCGCGCCCCCCACCCTCGTGGGCAGCCCGTATCTCCCCTGACGTGCCCTCCAAGTTTCCTGGGTTGCTTTCCTTCCAAAAATAACTTCTCCAGTTGATTTCGTTCCGTTTTGACTCCGTCTGATATTCCTTTTCCTCGAAACACTGAAATATGCATAAAACAACAAATCTGGGCTGGGCCTCCAATTAATAGGTTAGTCCCAAAAATAATATAAAAGTGGATAATAAAGCCCAATATTGCCCAAAACAGTAGATAATATAGCATGGAGCAATCAAAAATTATAGATACGTTGGAGACGTATCAGGTACTGTCCTAACATGGACAAGCATCCCACTTATGATTACCCCCTATTGCAAGCATCCGCAACTACAAAAAGGAGTATTAAGGTGAACCTAACCACAGCATTAAACATATGGGTCCATATCAACCCCTAACGAAGAAACGCATAAACTAGGGTTTAAGCTTCTGTCACTCTAGCAACCCATCATCTACTTATTACTTCCCTATGCCTTCCTCTAGGCCCAAATAATGGTGAAGTGTCATGTAGTCGACGTTCACATAATACCATTAGAGGAGAGACAACATACATCTCATCAAAATATCGAACGAATACCAAATTCACATGACTACTAATAGCAAGACTTCACCCATGTCCTCAGGAACAAACATAACTACTCACAAAGCATATTCATGTTCATAATCAGAGGGGTAATAATATGCATAAAGGATCTGAACATATGATCTTCCACCAAGTAAACCAAATAGCATCAACTACAAGGAGTAATCAACACTACTAGCAACCCACAGGTACCAATTTGTGGTTTTGATACAAGAGATGAACTAGGGTTTTGAGAGGAGATGGTGCTGGTGAAGATGGCAATGGAGATTGACCCCCTCCCGATGAGAGGATCATTGGTGATGATGTTGGTGATGATTTCCCCCTCCCGGAGGGAAGTGTCCCCGGCAGAACAGCTCCACCAGAGCCCTAGATTGAGTCCGTCAAGGTTCTGCCTCGTGGCGGCGGAGTTTCGTCCCGTAAGCTTGCCCATGATTTTTTCCAGGACAAAACCCTTCATATAGCAGAAGATGGCAGCCGGAAGCCCACCAGGGGGCCCAGGAGATAGGGGGGCGCGCCCTACAGGGGGGCGCCCCCTGTCTCCTGGACAGGGTGTGGGCCCCCTGGGCTATTTCTTTTGCCCAAAAATTCTTATTAAATCTGAAAAGTTGTTTTGTGGAGTCTCAGGTCTTTTGGAGTTGTGCAGAATAGGTTTCCAACGTTTGCTCCTTTTCCAGCCAGAATTCCAACTGCCGACATTCCCCCTCTTCATGGTAAACCTTGTAAAATAAGAGAGAATAGCCATAAGTATTGAGATATAATGTGTAATAACAGCCCATAATGCAATAAATATTGATATAAAAGCATGATGCAAAATGGACGTATCAGCGCACAAACTTTATGGGAAGGGGAGGGCCGACTGCTGGGAGCCGGCCTTCCCCTATGTCGACTGGTAGGGCTTGCCGTCTTCTGGCATCTCACAGACAAGTAGGGCCCGCCGTCTGCGGGCCGTACCGACAGCCTGTCGTGGGAGTATGGTTGCCTCTGCCACGGGTGATGTCATTAGCAGTGTGGCAACAGTGCCGCACCGGGCTAGGGATGGCCGCCCGGTACGCTGCACTGTGGCCACGTCCACCCCTGTATTCGGGGATGGTAGGTTGTACTGTAGCCACGCCCCATCTCTTCGTTGTTATGTGGGTGCAAACTTTGAGGATGCGAGGGTGGGCCGCCTGCTAGGAGTCGGCCGAGTCGGCCCGCGTCGGGGCCGCTCTTTGGGCGTTGCCGTCTTCCTGTAGCCGGCCGTTTGGACCAACTGGCCATAAGAAGGCGGTCCCTTATCTTTGATGCCTGAGGGGCGCAGCCGGCCGCGATGTCTTGAAATATCATGGGGAGCGAATAAGGCTACCTGTGGTCATTTACTCTGATACCCGTAGCAGCCACGTAAAACTTGCAACAACAAAGTAGAGGACGTCTAACTTGTTTTTGCAGGGCATGCTGTGATGTGATATGGTCAATAGATGATGTGATATATGTTGTATGAGATGATCATGTTTTGTAGAAGTTATCGGCAACTAGCAGGTGCCTTATGGTTGTCGCTTTATTGTATGAAATGCAAACGCCATGTAATTGCTTTACTTTATCACTAAGTGGTAGTGATAGTTGTAGAAGCAATAGTTGGCGAGACGACCACGATGCAACGATGGAGATCAAGGTGTCGAGCCGGTGACGATGGAGATCATGATGTTGCTTTAGAGATGGAGATCAAAAGCACAAGCTGATGATGGCTATATCATGTCACATATTTTGATTGCATGTGATGTTTATCTTTGTGCATCTTATTTTGCTTAATACGGCGGTAGCATTATAAGATGATCCCTTACTAAAAATTTCAAGGTATAAGTGTTCTCCCCAAGTATGCACGGTTGCGGCAGTTCTTCATGCTGAGACACCACGTGATGATCGGGTGTGATGAGCTCTACGTTCAAATACAACGGGTGCAAGCCAGTTTTGCACATGCGGAATACTCGGGTTAAACTTGACGAGCCTAGCATATACAGATATGGCCTCGGACCACTGGAGACCGAAAGTTCGAACGTGAATCATATAGTAGATATGATAAAAATAGAGATGTTCACCATTGAAGACTACTCCATCTCACGTGATGATCGGACATGGTTTAGTTGATTTGGATCACGTATCATTTAGATGACTTGAGGGATGTCTATCTAAGTGGTTCTTAAGTAATATGATTAATTGAACTTAATTTATCATGAACTTAGTCCTGATAGTTTTTTGCATATCTATGTTGTAGATCAATGACCCGTGCTACCGTTCCCTTGAATAATGCATTCCTAGAGAAAGCTAAGTTGAAAGATGATGGTAGCAACTACACAGACTGGGTCCGTAACTTTAGTATTATCCTCATTGCTGCACAGAAGAATTATGTCCTTGATGCACCGCTGGGTGAAAGGCCTGCTACATGAGCAGAAGTTGACGTTGTGAACATCTGGCAAGCTCGATCTGATGACTACTTGTTAGTTCAGTGTGCCATGCTTTACGGCTTAGAATCGGGACCTCAAAGACGTTTTGAACGTCATGGACCATATGAGATGTTCCAGGGAATGAAGTTAATATTTCAAGCAAATGCTCGAGTTGAGAGATATAAAGTCTCCAAAAAGTTCTATAGCTGCAAGATGGAGGAGAATAGTTCTGTTAGTGAGCACATACTCAGAATGTCTGGGTACCATAATCACTTGACTCAGCTGGGAGTTAATCTTCCAGATGATTGTGTCATTGACAGAGTTCTTCAATCCCTGCCACCAAGCTACAAAGGCTTAGTGATGAACTACAATATGCAAGGGATGGAAAAGACTATTCCCGAGCTCTTCGCAATGCATCAAGTGTTGATGGTTAACAAAACCAATAGTTTCAAGAAAACGGGCAAGGGTAAAAAGAAGGGGAACTTCAAACAGAATGACAAGCAAGTTGTCACTCCGGGGAAGAAACCTAAAGCTGGACCCAAGCCTAATACTGAGTGCTTCTACTTCAAAGGGACTGGTCACTGGAAGCGGAACCGCCCCAAGTATTTGGCGGATAAGAAGGATGGCAAAGTGAACAAAGGTATATATGATATACATGTTATTGATGTGTACCTTACTAATTCTCGCAGTAGTGCCTGGGTATTTGATACCGGTTCGGTTGCTCATATTTGTAACTCGAAACAAGACTACAGATTAAATGAAGATTGGCTAAGGACGAGGAGACGATGCCCATCGAGAATGGTTCCAAGGTCGATGTGATTGCCGTCGGCACGCTACTTCTGCATCTACCTTTGGGATTAGTTTTAGACCTGAATAATTGTTATTTGGTGCCAGCGTTGAGCATGAACATTATATCTGGATCTTGTTAGTGCGAGATGGTTATTCATTTAAATCAGAGAATAATGGTTGTTCTATTTATACGAGTAATATCTTTTATGGTCATGCACCATTGAAGAGTGGTATATTTCTGTTGAATCTTGATCGTGATGATATACATATTCATAATATTGATGCCAAAAGATGCAAAGTTGATAATGATAGTGCAACTTATTTGTGGCACTGCCGTTTGGGTCATATCAGTGTAAAGCGCCTGAAGAAAATCCATAAAGATGGACTTTTGGAATCACTTGATTATGAATCATTGGATACTTGCGGACCGTGCCGTATGGTCAAGATGACTAAAAATCCGTTCTCCAAAACAATGGAACGAGGTAATGACTTATTGAAAATAATACATACCGATGTATGCGGTCCAATGAATGTTGATGCTCGTGGCGGGTATCGTTATTTTCTGACCTTCATAGATGATTTGAGCAGATATGGGTATATCTACTTAATGAAACACAAGTCTAAAACATTTGAAAAGTTCAAAGAATTTCAGTATGAAGTGGAAAATCATCGTAACAAGAAAATAAAGTTTCTATGATCTGATCGTGGAGGAGAATATTTGAGTTATGAGTTTGGCCTTCATTTAAAACAATGTGGAATAGTTTCACAGCTCACGCCACCTGGAACACCACAGCGTAATGGTGTGTCCGAATGTTTTAATCGTACTTTATTAGATATGGTGCGATCTATGATGTCTCTTACTGATTTGCCACTATCGTTTTGGGGTTATGCATTAGATACAACTGCATTCACATTAAACAGGGCACCATAAAAGTCCGTTGAGATGACACCTATGAACTGTGGTTTGGCAACAAACCTAAGCTGTCGTTTCTTAAAGTTTTGGGATGCCATGCTTATGTCAAAAGGC
This sequence comes from Triticum aestivum, assembly GCF_018294505.1. Lineage (NCBI taxonomy): Eukaryota > Viridiplantae > Streptophyta > Magnoliopsida > Poales > Poaceae > Triticum > Triticum aestivum. The sequence continues at coordinate 635,673,686 of NC_057798.1, forward strand.
TTCAGCCTGATAAGCTCGAACCCAAATAGGAGAAGTGCGTCTTCATAGGATACCCTAAGGAAACAATTGGGTACACCTTCTGCCACAAGTCCGAAGGCAAAATATTTGTTGCTAAAAACGGAACCTTTCTAGAGAAGGAGTTTCTCTTGAAAGAAGTGAGTGGGTGGAAAGTAGAACTTGATGAGGTAATTGTACCTGCTCTGAATTTGGAAAGTAGCTCATTCGAGAAATCTGTTCCCGTGATGCCTACACCAACTGAAGAGGAAGCTAATGATAAAGATCATGAAACTTCAGATCAAGTTGCTATAGAACCTCGTAGGTCAAACAGAGCATGATCCACACCAGAGTGGTACAGAAATGTGTTCTAGAGGTCATGTTACTTGATCATGACGAACCTACGAACTATGAAGAAGCTATGATGAGCCCAAATTCCGATAAATGGCTTGAGGCCGTGAAATCTGAGATAATATCCATGTATGAGAACAAAGTGTGGACTTTGGTGGATCTGCCCGATGATCGGTGACCCATAGAGAATAAATGGATCTTCAAGAAGAAGACTGAGGCTGATGGTAATGTTAGTGTCTATAAAGCTCGACTTATTGCAAAAGGTTTTCGACAAGTTCAAGGAGTTGACTACGATGAGACTTTCTCACCCGTAGCGATGCTTAAGTCTGCTTGAATCGTGTTAGCAATTGCCGCATTTTATGATTATGAAATCTGGCAAATGGATGTCAAAACCGCATTCCTCAATGGATTTCTTAAAGAAGAGTTGTATATGATGCAACCAGAAGGTTTTGTCGATCCTAAATGTGCTAACAAAGTGTGCAAGCTCCAGCGATCCATTTATGGACTGGTGCAAGCATCTCAGAGTTTGAATATACGCTTTGATGAGGTGATCAAAGCATATGGTTTTATATAGAGTTTTGGAGAAGCCTGTACTTACAAGAAAGTGAGTGGGAGCTCTATAGAATTTCTAATATTATATGTGTATGCCATATTGTTGAATTGAAATGATGTAGAATTTCTGAATAGCATAAAAGATACTTAAATAAGAGTTTTTCAATGAAAAACCTCGGTGACGCTACTTACATATTGGGCATCAAGATCTATAGAGATAGATCAAGATGCTTGATAAGATTTTCAATGAGTACAACCTTGACAAGATTTTGAAGTAGTTCAAAATGGAACAGTCAAAGAAGGAGTTCTTGCCTGTGTTGCAAGGTGTAAAGTTGAGTAAGACTCAAAACCCGACCATAGTAGAAAATAGAAAGAGAATGAAAGTCATTCTCTATGCATCAACCATAGGTTCTATAAAGTATGCTATGCTGTGTACCAGACCTATTGTGTACCTTATCATGAGTTTGGCAAGGGGTACAATAGTGATCTAGGAGTGGATTACTGGACAGCGGTCAAAGTTATCCTTAGTTACCTAAGAGGACTAAGGAAATATTTCTCGGTTATGGAGGTGATAAAGAGTTCATCATAAAGAGTTATGTTGATGCAAGATTTTACACAGATCCGGATGACTCTGAGTCTCAATATGGATACATATTGAAAGTGGGAGCAATTAGGTAGAATAGCTCCATGCAGAGCATTGTAGACATAGAAAATTTGCAAAATACATACGGCTCTGAATGTGGCAAACCCGTTGAGTAAATTTCTCTCACAAGCAAAACATGATCACACCTTAGTACTCTTTGGGTGTTAATCACATAACAATGTGAGCTAGATTATTGACTCTAGTAAACCCTTTGGGTGTTGATCACATGGCGATGTGAACTATGGGTGTTAATCACATACAAATGTGAACTATTGGTGTTAAATCACATGGTGATGTGAACTAGATTACTGACTCTAGTGCAAGTGGGAGACTAAAGGAAATATGCCCTAGGGGCAATAATAAATTGTTATTATATATTTCCTTATTCATGATAAATGTTTATTATTCATTCTAGAATTGTATTAACCGGAAACTTGATACATGCGTGAATACATAGACAAAACAACGTGTCCCTAGTATGCCTCTACTAGACTAGCTCGTCGATCAAAGATGGTTAAGTTTCCTAGCCATGGACATGTGTTGTCATTTGATAATGGGTCACATCATTAGTGGAATGATGTGATGGGCAAGACCCATCTGTTAGCTTAGCATAATGATCGTTGAGTTTTATTGCTATTGCTTTCTTCATGTCAAATATATATTCATCCGACTATGAGATTGTGTAACTCCCGGACACCGGAGAAATGCCTTATGTGCTATCAAGCGTCACAACGTAACTAGGTGATTATAAAGATGCTCTACAGGTATCTCTGAAGGTGTTTGTTGGGTTGACATAGATCGAGATTAGGATTTGTCACTCTAAGTATCAGATCTCTGGGCCCTCTCGGTAATGCACATCATATGAAGCCTTGCAAGCAATGTGACTAATGAGTTGTTCATGGGATGATGCACTATGGAACGAGTAAAGAGACTTGCCGGTAACGAGATTGAACTAGGTATGAAGATACCGACGATCGAATCTCGGGCAAGTAACATACCGATGACAAAGGGAATAACTATATTGACATTGCGGTTCGACCAATAAAGATCTTTGTAGAATATGTGGGAACCAATGTGAGCATCTAGGTTCCGCTATTGGTTATTGACCAGAGAGGTGTCTCGGTCATGTCTACATAGTTCTCGAACCCATAGGGTCCGCAAGCTTAACATTCGATGACGATTTGTATTATATGAGTTATGTATTTTAGTGACCGAAGGTTGTTCGGAGTCCCAGATGAGATCACAGACATGACGAGGAGCCTTCAAATGGTCGAGAGCTAAAGATTGATATATTGGAAGGTTATATACGAACACCGGAATGGTTCCGAAGAGGTTCGGGGATTTTTTGGAGTACCGGGAGGTTACCGGACCCCCCCGGGAAAGCTAATGGGCCACATGGGCCTTAGTGGAGAGGAGAGGGCACGCCACGGGAGGTGGCATGCGCCCCCCAAGCCAATCTGAATTGGACAAGGGGTCCCCCCCTCTTTCCTTCTCCCTCTCCACCTCTTTCCCCTTTCCCCCTCTCCGTAAGAAGGAAAAAGGGGGGGGGATCCTACTAGGAGTGGAGTCCTAGTAGGACTCCCCCCTCCATGGCACACCCTAGTGGGAAGGTGACAAACCACTTAATCAATCTCATCCCAGATTATATAATCTTTGTTTCGCAAAGAACATTAAACTGACATATGCGATTACAAAAGGGTGGGACAAGTCCTGCTTTAGGTGGACTTTGTGGGGGATACCTTAGCACAATGGGAAGAAATCAAGCAGGAATGTGTTGATGTGTCCTTAATTGATTATAAAAGATGAATTAATATGGTCCCTTAGTGCTAGTGGTAAATACTATGTCAAATCCTTCTATAGCCAGCTGATTGTTAATAATCTAAACTTTCCTTTCAAATATATGTCGAAGATAAAAGTTCCTCCAAAAATTAAAATTTTGTTTGGCTGATAAAGAGAAGTAGCATTCTCACCAAAGATAACCACCTGAGGATGGGTGGTCCGTGGTCTGGAGACTGCGAGCATGTGTTTGATGGGCAAGAGGAAACAGTTGACCACCTGTTTCTAAAATGCTCAGTTGCAAAGTTTTTGTGGTGTATACTTCAGAATTCTTTTGGTCTAGGGATGCTACCTGATGACATGAAAACCTTGCTAACTACTTGGATTTGCAGATTTGGCAAGGAGAACAGAAAGAAATTGTGTGTTGGAATTTTTTCTCTTCTATGGTCAATTTGGACTTGTAGAAATGATGTTTGCTTTGAACGCAAGTCCAAATTTCTACAGGTCCAGATTGTCCATAGAAGAGCAAATTTGGACTTGACCCTTTTGTGATTCTTCATAAATCCTTCTTTTGCAAATACGCAAAGCTTGAGTATCATTGCATTGATAAAAGGAGCAGAAAGAGTACAGATGGGGGTACAACACATGACACGAACACATGCAGGCGTGAACATGGCGTCTAGAGCAGAGAGACAAGAAATGCTCGGCCCGAACAGAGGATACAACACAGCTAAACCAACCAAGCCCAAACCAAGTGCGGTGATCCCAAACCCAACAAGAACACCAACATCACCTTAGCCAAGGACGGGGACACCGCGAGGGAGCAAGATGGCGCCTTCAAGAAGGAAGACGACACTGTGACGTTGTCGCCATCCGGTCCGGAGGGACTGGACCTAGGGTTTCCCCTAAGCTCGAAGAGGGGCACAATCGAGGGCCATGACAACGCCTCCAAGGAGGAAACGACATCCGTAGACGCCGCCGCTGCCAGCATCGGTAAACTGAGCGGGGGTTTCTCCTTGGCCTGAGGCTGAGCAAACTCATAGCCGCCGAATCAAGAAACGAGGATGAGGAAGTCAATGCTGGTCAGAGCCTGCCGCCGGAGGATGGCACCACCCGTGAACCCACGAGCATTCTTCATAGATCTTGTCACCTGATTGAGTCTTGGTCTATTTTGCAGAAAAAAGGCGAATTCCTAAAGGAAATGAAGTGGGCGGTAAAACTTCTAGAGCGAGTAACAAGTGAAGTCTTCCATGCCTCGAAAGGGTGGCGTCCTGGAGTTCTTACAACTTAGGATCGACGGTGGCTGATACTGAAGATCTTCCATGGATTGGTGCTCTGCTACATCCTTTTTTCTGTTGCTGGGGAGTATTGAAGCTTATGTAGTGCACTCCGGAAGTTTTGTTTTGCTGTCTTTCTAGCATTATTTGCAGTTTCTGAACTGGCACTTGTGGATTAATGCTTGTAACGATGCAACGAGACAGGTTATGTTTTGGTTGTGGTGCTAGGTCTACTTTATCTCTCTTTATCCTGGGGTAATAGCCGTCTACTTGGCAGGTTTGGTTCCTTGAGTGTTCCAGCCTGCGAGGAAGTTGGGCCTGTTCTCTTGTCCTAGGTTGAGCTCTGCTGATGTTGGTGTGTTGTGGAGGTGTAGACACTTGGAGGCGCAGCTCCGTGAGAGCAGCGTGGGAGGCAGGGGTGGATTAACACGATGCTCGACTCGTTACGCTCATGCTCGTTAAGGCTCGGCTCGGTTCGTTTAAAGCTCATAAGGTTCGCGAGGGCTCGTTAACAGTTTTTAATGTGCTACGGTCTACACGATAAATGTGTAGATGTTGTTTTTAAGAAGAAATATAATGACTACAAAAGGAAATGCACTAATTCGTTGTCTCCTATGTAGATTAGATTGAATGGGGCCGAGGTACTATGAAAATTTCGTCACGTAAGATGAAAATATGTGTTGTGCTGTTACTGTTGAGATGTAGATATTGCATGTGTGTTTCTTGTACAACAAGCCCTCCTCCTTTCTTGTATAGTTGAGGACATGACTCCCCTAGGTACTTATATATACGTGCATATGCACCCGACCAATACATCGCGAGTTGCACATATCTTCTACATGGTATCAGCCTCCCGTTGATCCTCCAACCCTAGTGCCTCCCGTCGCTAACTAGCTGCCGCTGCCGCTAGCCCGCCCATCGCTACCCCGCGTCGCTGGCCCTCCCGTCGCCGCCGTAGCCTTCCTCTGCCTTGCGATCTCACCGGCACTGCTCCCTTTTGCCGCGCTCTGTTGCCTCCCTCCACTCGCCCCGCAACCTTGTCACTAGAACCTGCCCGCCCTAACCCCCGCTGCTTCCCTCTAGCCGCTCGCTGCACCCCAAAACCCTAACCCCACGCGGCCACGCCAGCCGAACCCTTCGCCATGTCTGGGTCCGATCTGTCCAAGCGCTCCCTCGCCTTGACACCACAGGTTCCCCGACTGAACCCCTTCAACTCCTGCGCCGGTTCCCCCGCCACCCACCCCCACCCTGCCTACATCCGTGATGATCCTATCGAACGTCGCATTCCGGTTATCCTCTCCCACAAAGAGGCGAATTTTTATGCGTGGAAGACATACTTCAATCTCCTCTTTTGTGAGTATAACCTGCAGGATCACATCGACGACACCACCACTTGTTCGTCCTGAACCGCGACACCGAATGGTTGGTGATCGATGCCACCATCATCCAGTGGCTCTTCCTCACCATGTACAAGGACATCTTCAACACCATCTTTCATGACAAGGACGATGCATGCATGATGTGGAACAAGATCGTCGACCTCTTCACCGACAACAAGCTCCAACAGATCATCTTCCTGCAGCAGGAGTTCTTTGGTTGTCATCAAAACGACTCCTCCGTCAACGACTACTGCATGCGTCTCAAGACCCTCTACGCCGAGCTCAATGAGGACCTCGGCAACGCCGCCATGGCGAACCATACCTTCGAGCGGGCGGTGGCGTATCTCTGTCTCGAGGAACGCCGTTTGAAGCTTCTTCGCTCCCGCACCGTTCACACCGCCTTCGCCGCCGGCTACGTGCGTGGCGGACCTGCACACCCCACGGGCGCGCCTCCCGGCTTCCCGGTGCCTTACCAATTGCCTCGGCTCACGACCCCTCCTGCGCTGACCGGCGCCTACGGCGCCCCATTCCAGCCGTGGCCCTCGGCTCCCTCTACTCTCGTGGTTCCTCCCCAACAATAGCCACAGCAGCAGCGCCGCGGCCACGACAACGGACAGCAGCGCGCCCAAGGCCAGCAGCAGCAACACTCCGGGCCTCCTCAGCCGCATCAGCCGACGCCGCCCTGGGGGGCGGCCACAACCCCTGAACTGGGTTTGTGCATGCCTACACCATGCCCGTACCAGGCCCGCCCACTCCGAGTCTTCTAGGGCCCGGGCCGTCCCGCCACCAGGCCTTCTTCGCCGGACAGCAGCCGAGCCCGGTTGTCCCGTAGCCCTACTACTCCTCCGCTCCGGTTGGCTATGGCGCGCTGAACCCTAGCGCTGGAGCCCCTGGCTACTCGGGCTACCCCACGCCAGTCTCTTATGACCCGGCCCTACTCGCTGCGCTTCACCAACAGCCCCCGATCGGGTCTTACTCCGGTGGTGGCGACTAGTTTATGGACACCGGTGCATCTTCGCACATGGCCGCTTATCCGGGTAATCTCTCTTCCACATCTCCTATCCACACTTCTTCTCGTATCATTGTCGGTAATGGTGTTGGTCATCCTATCAATCATGTTGGTTCTACTCGCTTTCCCTCCACCTCTAGACCACTTTATCTCAATAATGTTCTTGTTTCTCCTGAACTAATTCAGAACTTAGTCTGTGTTTGTAAGTTTTCTCATGATAACTCTATAACTATGGAATTTGACGAAGTGGGTTTTCTGTTAAGGACGCCCTCACCCAGATGGTTCTTCACCGTTGTGACAGCCCGGTGATATGTACTCCGTCCAGCCACCATCATCCACACATGTTGGACCGCTCGCTCTTTCTGCCGGCGTCGATCTTTGGCACGCCCGTCTTGGTCATCCTAGCTCCACCGCACTTCGTCAAATAATTAGGGATTTTTCTTTTACATGTAATAAAATGGATGCGCATTCTTGTCACGCATGCCGTCTAGGCAAACATGTTCGCCTTCCCTTTAGTGCTTCATCCACTTTTGCGTCACTACCCTTTGAGTTAATCCATAGTGATGCCTGGACCTCTCCTATTGCTAGTAATACTGGTTTTCATATTATCTTGTTATCCTGGATGACTACTCTCATTTTGTGTGGACCTTTATATTGCGTAAGAAGTCTGATGTTGCTGCCACACTTACCGCCTTCTACTCTTACATGTCTACGCAATTTGGTCATCCCATCCTCGCCTTGCAAAGTGATAACAGGAAAGAATTCAACAACACCACCATCCGCAATCTTCTCTTCACGCATGGCACAATTTTCCGGCTCACATGTCCTTACACTTCACAACAGAACGGTCAGGCTGAACGCAACCTTCGCACTCTTAACGATTGCGTCCGCACCCTACTCTTACATGCCTACATGCCTCCTCGCTTCTGGCCCGATGCTCTCGCTACTGCCGCCCTCCTTATTAACATTCCTCCATGTCGCCCTCGCTGGAACTTTACACCCCACCACCTTCTCTTTGGGTCTCCGCCCTCATACAATGGTCTTCGTATTTTCGGTTGTCTTTGTTACCCTAGTATTGCCGCCACCTCCCCTCCTAAACTTGCTCCTCGTTCCCTCCCGTGTGTCTTCCTTGATTACCCGACTAACACAAAGGGCTATAGATGCTATGATCCGGTCTCTCACCATGTCATCACATCTCGACATGTTTATTTCGATGAGTTTTGTTTCCCGCTTAAATAGGAACAACATGTGGCTTATTCATCAGCGCCGACCCCTCTCTGGCCAACTCTGTTCGCCCTGGCTCCATGCCACGACGTGGTGCGCCCCTCGGCCGCGCAGTGCTACGGCCGCTGCCCACTGCTTCACCGGGCTCATTGGCCTTTGTGCCGGCCTCGTCGGCTTCATCGGGCTCGCCGGCCTCTGCGTTGGCCTCGGCGGCTTCACCGGTCTCACCGGCCTCTACGCCGGCCATGCCGGCCTCGCCGGCTTCTGCGCCGGCCCCGTCGCCCTCGGCGGCCTTACTGGCTTCACCGGCCTCCGCCCCGGTCTCTTCGTCGGGTGTGTCCCCGGCTGCTATGACGTCAGCATCTCCGCTGGCTCCTTCATCGCCGGCAGTGTCAGGACCCCGATCCTAAGTCACACTGATCTAGCATGTAACACATCATATCACTTTGCGGCCTCACGCACGGTATTCCCACGGGTGCCACCTTACCTAGCCCGGGACCGTTTGCGCCTTTTGGCTCACGTATATGATAGTGCCGCTAGCATCCATATGACAAAGAACCCGGGCTGACATGGCTAGTCATGAACCAAAGTGGCACTAACTTATAGGGACAGGCATACATGACCCAACAACGAACGTGTTGGTCATCAGCGAGTGAATCCAGGCTGTAGCACTGGGCTAGTAGGACTCCGGTGAACCGGGCTGTAGCGGGCTAACAGGACTCCGGAATTCATCGCGTGACATTTCCTCGAGGGGACAGACACAGGAACAAAGAAGGACACATGCCGGCCAGCCTAAGTGTTCCGGAGCAGTAGCAAGCTACCATGGCTCAGTGGAAACATAAGGAGACATTTCCCGGTAAGAGAGGCTACTAAGGATAAACAACTAGATAGTCAGATCCCACACATACCAAGCATTTCAATAACATACAAACAATATGCTCGATATGTGCAACTACAACATGGCATCACAACATGACTCTACAACTCAAGCATTTTATTCAATAGGCTCCGAGGAGCGAGATATTACAATCATGGGTCTCATGACCCAACATTCAGAGCAAACAAGTCAAGCACAAGCGGAAGCTTAACATGTCTGAGTATAGACATCTACAAAAGAAAAAGGCTGAGAAGCCTGACTATCTATCAGATCCTGCCGAGGGCACAATATCGTAGCTGAGGTAACAAGCTAAACGTCGAAGTCCACGTGGAACTACTAGCGAGACTGAAGTCTCTCTGCAAAAACATAAATTAAGCAACGTGAGTACAAATGTACCCAGCAAGACTTACATCAGATCTAACTACATATGCATCATTATCAACAAGGGGATGGTGGGGTTTAACTGCAGCAAGCCAGCTTTGACTCGGTGGCTATCCTGAACTACGACTGCAAGTAACTCTTTTGAGGTGGCGCACACGAGTCCACATATTCACCATATCAATACACCACTATGGATCCGCTCCCGTCTCCCTACGAGAACGCCATCCATAGCACTCACGCTTATCTTGCGTATTTTAGAGTATCCACTTTCACTTGTCTATGAACTGTACAGGCAACCCAGAAGTCCTTTACCGCGGACACGGCTATTCGAATAGATCATATTAACCCTGCAGGGGTGTACTTCTTCACACACGCTCTCACCACTTACCGCCGTTTACACGACATGTACTCGGCAACCTTCAAGCGGAAGCCCAGCGAGGGTGTCGGCCACGACCTGACTAACCACACAAGTCTCTCGTCCAGGTTTATCGCCTATTCGGGTTCCATCCGCAAGGAGATCCGGCCGGGGTGTCGCTCACGGCCCCAAACGATGTGAGCAGGGTTCCCAAGCCCACCATCCGGGTGCCACTTGGTACACCGTGCCACTGTGCCTAGTCTGTCCCAAGCCCACCTGTACCGGGTGCCACTTGGTAGACTACTAACACTACCTACAAACACCAGAAACTAGTTGCAACTCCTGGACAGAGATCATGTTGATTAATAAGTCGAGAGAGCTTGAGCCCGGAGCCCAATGTGTGGTAGTAACTGTTCATGGATCACAAACACAGAACTCAGTTCCTGAGGACGGCTGCAATGAGACAACCCACCATGTACTCCTACATGGCCTCTCACCGCTACCTTTACCAAATCGTGTTCACACATTTAGCTCACACACAGTAGGACATGTTCGCACACCTCCAATTCATCCCCCATGAATCAGACCTGACTCAACTCTAAGCAGTAGCAGGCATGACAAACAAGCATGAATGAGTAGGCACATCAGGGCTCAAACAACTCCTACTCATGCTAGTGGGTTTTATCTATTTACTATGGCAATGATAGGTGATGCAGATGATAAAGGGGTTCAGCTACCGCAACAAGTAACAGATGAATCGTTGTTGTCCTAATGCAGTAAAAGAGAGCAGGAGCGAGAGAGTAGGATTGTATCGGAATGAACAAGGGGGTTTTGCTTGCCTGGCACTTTTGAAGATAGTATAGTTCTTCATCGGTGTCATCGAACTCATCATCGGAACAACGTCTACTGAGGGGGGACAAACACCGGCAACAGAGAAAGAACACAATCAATGCAATGCAACAATATGATGCATGAGTGTGACATGGTAATATGCTGTGGTTTGAGCTAATGCAACTAGCAACCAGATTAAATGAAGTTGGTTTGAATCAAAGATTCAAATTCAAACTCCATATGTGGATATTTAAATGCCATTTATATGATTTGTGTTAAACAGCAGCTATGAGTTGCTCTAACATGCATGAAAATGGTACAGATGGATAGATTGGATTTTTCTGATCATTTTTCATATATAAATTATTTCATTCTGAGTTACGGTTGATTTTATATGATTTTTAGAAGTTTAGGACATTTTCTGGAATTTCCTGAATTAAATAAATCCAGAAAATACTTATTACTGTGTCAGCATGACGTATTAGTGACGTCAGCAGGTCAACCGGCGGCCCAGGTCAAACTGACCGGTGGGCCCCGAGTGTCAGTGTCTAACTAAACTAACCTAGCTTAGTTAATACTAACCTAACTTAATTAGTCGGGCGGGGCCCGCATGTCAGTGGCTCTGGGGAAGTCAAACTGGGTCAACCCGGGTCAAACTCGCTGGAGTTGACCCGGGGCTCGTCGCCGGCAGGGCCAGGGACGGCGGAGAGGTGCGGGTTTCCTCCTCCGGTGACCAAATCGACGGCGGAGAGCGGCTACGTGGAGCTGGAGCTCGCGCGTGTTGAGTGGTGTGGGCGGTTGGGCCAGGGGTGGCCGGAGTTGTCGCCGGCGTCGACCTTGGCGGTCGCCGGAGCTCGGGTGAGCTCGGGGTCGACGCTACGGTGGCCGGGGAGGCTCGTGCGGGGCACCTATGTGCTCTACGTGGCGCGGGAAGGGAGTTGAGCACGACGGCCGGACCGCTAGGTGGCCGGAGGCTCGTCGTCGGCGATCATAGGCGGCGGCCATGCGGGCGAGCAAGGTGCGGCGGCTACGGCGCACGAGAGCAAGAACGGAGAGGGGGAAAAGGTTCGGTGGCTCACGACGGTTGCAGCAGACGTCGAAGCGGGCTCGAGGAAGGCCGGATGGCGACGAGTCGACGATGGGGATCCGCGGCGGCCGATGATGAAGAAGAGGTCGGTGACGGTGTTTTGAGGCGTCCGGCGTCGAGTGAGGCGACGGGGAGGACGAGGGCGTCGAGGCGGAGTCCATGGACACGTTGGCGAGGCGAGGGAGGGCCTGTAGCCGTGGTGGTTCTAGTCGGCGGCGACGGCTGCGCTCGGTGAGATGGGGAATGGCGAGGCAGAGAGGCAGGGGGCGAATGAGGTGTCCACGGGGTCGGAGCGGTGCCGCAGAGGTGCTTCGAGGCGTCGCGCTGGCGCGGACGACGGCAGACAGGCAGGGTGGTGGCGTGGCGAGCGCGGCGGCATCGCGGTGTCCCTCCGTGCCTGCCTGGCGAGGACGAAGCAGCTGGCTGGCATGGGCCAGCATAGTGCCGGGCCTGCCAGGTGGGCTGCGGCCAGGTAAGTGGCCCAGGTAAAATCTCTCTCTCTCTTTTATTTATTGTTTCTGTTTTCTATTATTTCTGTATGTGTTGGGCTTTATTAAAAATATCTAGGCACTTCCAAAAATCATGAAACTAATCATGGCTACTGTTTAGAATATATCCAACAGTAAACATTTTAGTTTATGATTATTTGAGCATTTAAAATATTTTATAATATTTAAATGCCCAAAATCAAATACAATATGATTTAATTCAAAAATCCAGAAATGACCTAGAGATATGTTCATCATTTTTGGCAGAGGTTTTTACCTTTATCAGAAATGATGAACATTTCCAAAGGGCATTTTGGGTTCATTGAAAATATTTCATTTTGATCCTAGTTGGATTCTTTCTGATGCTAGGGTTTGATCAATCCCCATTTCAACTTTAATTGAAACTTAAACATGACGCACACATGAAGAGCTAGCCTACTGCATACCAGAACTAGGGATGTGACAACTCACCCCTACTAAACAAGAATCTTGTCCCGAGATTCAAGCGTAGGGTAAGATGAAGGGGGATCGCAAACTAACATAATCTTCACGATCCAAGTGGCACTTCAAAGAATGTTGATTCGATCACCATCATTATCTTGAAGTCTTGCTCTGAGAACTCCTTCCAACATGACATGGAGAGAAGAAGGAGACTCTAGAAGGGTCGATCTTCTCGAAGATCGAACAACTCAGGATTAACTCACGGAATGAGACATAGCAACCTCTCTCGAGCTGAGACACGAAACATTCATCTAAATGAATGGAGTGGAACAGATGTCGAAGGTTCACTAGGTAGACAACAATTCCACACTTAAGAGGGTGGTGAACAGTTGTCAATGTAGCGAGGAGTTGAGTTGTCATGATACCACAACAAGACACCTTAGGGATGGTGACTCGTAGATATATCCCCTTAGGTGGCAAAAAGAATTACCTTTGATTCTAAAATCATCAAAACTCTTTATACCAGCCTAAGGAAATTCACCAACAATCGATTTGCGGGGTGCAAAGGAATGGCATACCCAGACTAGAATGGATGATGTGGATTACCTTGTTGAAAGCAACACAAGGGATGATTTTAGTAACTGGGGAGAAGCTCAACAGTAGAGAGTGAGTCCACTGTTTGAAAGGTTATAGCATAATCGAGGAAACTGAGAGCAATCCAGTTAGTGCCGATGATAACACCTAGCGCTTGTGCGTGCTCTCAAGAACTTGAGCATTTCCATATTCATCAAGGCTTTACCAATATCCGTGTCAAGGATCCTGGCAACACAACATACTACCATGATGAGTAGTGATGGACGATGCAGATGCAAAGGAAGATAACACTTTCTCAGATTTCACCTTAGCGAGGCCAAGGAAGCAAAATCTGGATGATCGACCGAGAGACATTTAGCACTCTGCTTCTGATGTTCTCCTTGATGTGCTACTGTAACCCATTCATAGATATGGTTTGATATCTAGAACATCAAGTAAAAGGTCGGACTTCGGGAACACGAAAAATCATAAGGCACAACTAGGGGGTAAATCCTACGAAGTCCTTATGGGGTGTGGCCAACTTCTTCAAGCAAGATACTACAATAATAGGTCTTTCGGCTGGGTGTGCTGGCCACGACATCCACTTTACCGATTTATAAAGAGACAAATATTATAGTTCTTGGGAAAACGTTCCAACCATCATATCTGCCTGAGATTCAGATCTGGTTGGTAACAGGATATTCCAGACTCATCAAGTCTAGAACGGAAATGAAAGTTTGCAACACAATCGATGAGACGACGTTGCGAGATTCTCGGAAATGGACTACGATAGCAAGCTCCAAAACATGAGCTGGTTCTGCTACATACATGTGAACATGTTGTCCCAGACAAGCATGACCACGTAGTAGTCTTATAATAAAACACTACCGAGTTCAGGTGGGGAACCATCATCGAGGATATCAAATTCCTTACATAAGGCATGCTCTTAAGAAGGAACTTCTTCTCCCTGAACAAATCAATTAGTGGCTTAGTATGCTAGGGATACATATGGAATGAAGGTAGCTAGTCTCACAAACCAATTTATACTTCACACATGCATGACTGACTTGAGATGATTCCAGAGGAGGCAAGACAACTTTCTCGAATTCACGGCAGCAACTTTCACCAAGTACACGTGAATCATAGGTAGTCACTTCTTTCATCCAAACATATGCTTCATGAAAGAAACACGAAGAAATGCTTACACAAGTTTCCAACACTAGCTGGATGTTCAACACAAATCATGGAGGATACAAAATGTTGCTGATGGGCTCAACAACAACTCATCGGAATTTCCATATCACTGGACTTCCACCGTTATGTGAACAATGTAATAGTATTGGTTAGACCAAAGGATGTAATGGTGTATGCTCGAGGAATCAACCACGAGTAAGACAACATTACGAATATCGTTGGTTCCGATTTGATTTGAGGATAGCCCACACTCATATCAAAGTTTTGACAAGACAACAGATCCAACAACTGATCACGAGGACCAATCGATGAGAATATCACCTTTCTTCAACACACACACACAAGGATATCCCTTTGGAATGACTAAGTTAGGTAAGCTTTTATCTTCCAACTCTCCAAGTTGTCGTTTAGCTTAACCAACTAGCTCAGGGGTATCCAACACAGATTCTTGGAGAAGGGGTGGTTTATAAGAAAACCAACTTGATCACGAGCTCAACATAACAGTCAGGTGACGACCTGGTGATACTACCGAGAAGATATTTGGAAAATCATGAACCACCGATATGCTACTAAACTCGAGAACAATCTTGCTTTTCAGGGCAAGACGATATGATCGAATAAGCAAGGATTGACACTATCCTAACTCATTGATCGAAGAGTGCACCGGAAATAAGGACTAGGTAGCATGATCTATCTTAGAATGATGATTCAAGAACAAATACGCTAAGAATGAAATTATTGTCCTTTAACTACCAAGCAACGGGGTTGCTAGCAGTATTGATTTCGCACATCACGATTCACTTGTCGGCATTCCGGTTCAACAACACGGGGACCGAGAAATGAATAATGATGGCGAGAAGTATCACTGCACCAAGAATTCATAAGATGATGTGTAATTCCTATGACTTTCTTGACATAAAGAGGGTAATACTTCAGGGTAGAACAGAACAAAAACTGGATTAGTATTTGATCTGTGGAGTATGACTACTTTGACCCAATCCTAGATATGGATGAGGTACTGGAGTTCATTTCTCCTAGTCATTCTGGGATAGAATGGCTTGACGGAACACAAGAATAATAAACATCGATGAACGATTGCACGCATACTCTTGACTATCAATTGGTAGACGAGGGTCGAAAGACAAGTAAAGCGGGACAACTCAAAGGAACATACGGTTTCTGAGTAGTGGATGCATAGGTTAGTATGTCGAAACAAGTTCAACAAGTTTCTTCCGGATAACCCATGCAGAAAAGTAGAACTGGCAGAGTCGCAATATAGAATGGAGAACTCATCGAGGGCACTCCTGTTGTGATCTTTTGATCCAACAAACTTTTGCCATAAAGTGGTTCATAGTATTTGGAAGAAGGAAATACCACGAACTTCGAGGACTATTGCAAAGGTTGCTAATAACCTAAAGGAACGAGCAAAAACTATCAACATGAAGCAAGTAGGGTGAATCTCGGGTTCAAAACCCAGGAGTAGAATACCTACTACTAAGTGGCATCACGGGATGCTTTCGAGAATGATGGCCAGAATCATCACACTGGGAACACAAAGCATGGCTGGATTACTAGGTGATACTCTAGACACCTAGGGTCATAATAATAACTCCAACATATATGTCGAGGCAATAGAGTACCTCAACTCAGCAATTAGTGTGATTAACCTGGTCTAAAAGAACATTGAAACCAGAGGGAAAGGATTTTGCAAATGTATCAGACTATCTAGAAACCTGGGATGACTCGAAAAGCATAACGGCTGTAAATGCTCAAAAAGATTTGAGACATGCTACAAAAATGGTGGCATAACCACTCAGAAGCACAATATCAAGGTTTCGAGATCAACAGTTAACATACGGAAGTAGTAGGAACTGAACCAAGGCTTAAGTCCAACAACTCTATAAGTCTACGGATAAGTAACACGTGATCCTGATAGAAAGAAGAGAAAGCCTAGTTCTTAACCCCGTAGAAAAGATAAGATGACTCGGATCAGAAGGCATAAGGTATAAGGAGTAAAAAGAGCCTTACGTTCCATCCCACAATCAATTCCCTTATATAACTAAAGAATTTCTAGACTCAACTTCGACCAGTTTGGCTTGGTAATCCTACAGGCAGTCAAGCTCTGATACCAAAGCTGTCAGGACCCCGATCCTAAGTCACACCGATCTAGCATGTAACACATCATATCACTTTGCGGCCTCACGCATGGTATTCCCACGGGTGCCACCTTACCTGGCCCGGGACCGTTTGCGCCTTTTGGCTCACGTATATGATAGTGCCGCTAGCATCCATATGACAAAGAACCCGGGCTGACATGGCTAGTCGTGAACCCAAAGTGGCACTAACTTACAGGGACAGGCATACATGACCCAGCAACGAACGTGTCGGTCATCAGCGAGTGAATCCAGGCTGTAGCACTGGGCTAGCAGGACTCCGGTGAACCGGGCTGTAGCGGGCTAACAGGACTCCGGAATTCATCGCGTGACATTTCCCCGAGGGGACAGACACAGGAACGAAGAAGGACACATGCGGCCAGCCTAAGTGTTCCGGAGCAGTAGCAAGCTACCATGGCTCAGTGGAAACACTAGGAGACATTTCCCGGTAAGAGAGGCTACTAAGGATAAACAACTAGATAGTCAGATCCCACACATACCAAGCATTTCAATAACATACACACAATATGCTCGATATGTGCAAATACAACATGGCATCACAACATGACTCTACAACTCAAGTATTTTATTCAATAGGCTCCGAGGAGCGAGATATTACAAACATGGGTCTCATGACCCAACATTCAGAGCAACAAGTCAAGCACAAGCGGAAGCTTAACATGTCTGAGTACAGACATCTACAAATGAAAAAGGCTGAGAAGCCTGACTGTCTATCAGATCCTGCCGAGGGCACAAGATCGTAGCTGAGGTAACAAGCTAAACGTCGAAGTCCACGTGGAACTACTAGCGAGACTGAAGTCTCTCTGCAAAAACATAAATTAAGCAACGTGAGTACAAATGTACCCAGCAAGACTTACATCAGATCTAACTACATATGCATCATTATCAACAAGGGGATGGTGGGGTTTAACTGCAGCAAGCCAGCTTTGACTCGGTGGCTATCCTGAACTACGACTGCAAGTAACTCTTTTGAGGTGGCGCACACGAGTCCACATATTCACCATATCAATACACCACTATGGATCTGCTGCCGTCTCCCTACGAGAACGCCATCCATAGCACTCACGCTTATCTTGCGTATTTTAGAGTATCCACTTTCACTTGTCTATGAACTGTACAGGCAACCCAGAAGTCCTTTACCGCGGACACGGCTATTCGAATAGATCATATTAACCCTGCAGGGGTGTACTTCTTCACACACGCTCTCACCACTTACCGCCGTTTACACGACATGTACTCGGCAACCTTCAAGCGGAAGCCCAGCGAGGGTGTCGGCCACGACCTGACTAACCACACAAGTCTCTCGTCCAGGTTTATCGCCTATTCGGGTTCCATCCGCAAGGAGATCCGGCCGGGGTGTCGCTCACGGCCCCAAACAATGTGAGCAGGGTTCCCAAGCCCACCATCCGGGTGCCACTTGGTACACCGTGCCACTGTGCCTAGTCTGTCCCAAGCCCACCTGTACCTGGTGCCACTTGGTAGACTACTAACACTACCTACAAACACCAGAAACTAGTTGCAACTCCTGGACAGAGATCATGTTGATTAATAAGTCGAGAGAGCTTGGAGCGCCCGGAGCCCAATGTGTGGTAGTAACTGTTCATGGATCACAAACACAGAACTCAGTTGCTGAGGACGGCTGCAATGAGACAACCCACCATGTACTCCTACATGGCCTCTGACCGCCACCTTTACCAAATCGTGTTCACACATTTAGCTCACACACAGTAGGACATGTTCGCACACCTCCAATTCATCCCCGATGAATCAGACCTGACTCAACTCTAAGCAGTAGCAGGAATGACAAACAAGCATGAATGAGTAGGCACATCAGGGCTCAAACAACTCCTACTCATGCTAGTGGATTTTATCTATTTACTATGGCAATGACAGGTCGTGCAGAGGATAAAGGGGTTCAGCTACCGCAGCAAGTAACAGATGAATCGGTGTTGTCCTAATGCAGTAAAAGAGAGCAGGAGCGAGAGAGTAGGATTGTATCGGAATGAACAAGGGGGTTTTGCTTGCCTGACACCTCTGAAGATAGTATAGTTCTTCATCAGTGTCATCGAACTCATCATCGGAACAACGTCTACTGAGGAGGGACAAACACCGGCAACAGAGAAAGAACACAATCAATGCAATGCAACAATATGATGCATGAGTGTGACATGGTAATATGCTGTGGTTTGAGCTAATGCAACTAGCAACCAGATTAAATGAAGTTGGTTTGAATCAAAGATTCAAATTCAAACTCCATATGTGGATATTTAAATGCCATTTATATGATTTGTGTTAAACAGCAGCTATGAGTTGCTCTAACATGCATGAAAATGGTACAGATGGATAGATTGGATTTTTCTGATCATTTTTCATATATAAATTATTTCATTCTGAGTTACGGTTGATTTTATATGATTTTTAGAAGTTTAGGACATTTTCTGGAATTTCCTGAATTAAATAAATCCAGAAAATACTTATTACTGCGTCAGCATAACGTATTAGTGACGTCAGCAGGTCAACCGGCGGCCCAGGTCAAACTGACCGGTGGGCCCCGAGTGTCAGTGTCTAACTAAACTAACCTAGCTTAGTTAATACTAACCTAACTTAATTAGCCGGGCGGGGCCCGCATGTCAGTGGCTCTGGGGAAGTCAAACTGGGTCAACCCGGGTCAAACTCGCCGGAGTTGACCCGGGGCTCGTCGCCGGCAGGGCCAGGGACGGTGGAGGGGTGCGGGTTTCCTCCTCCGGTGACCAAATCGACCGGGGAGAGCGGCTACGTGGAGCTGGAGCTCGCGCGCGTCGAGTGGTGGTGGCGGTTGGGCCTGGGGTGGCCGGAGTTGTCGCCGGCGTCGACCTTGGCGGTCGCAGGAGCTCAGGTGAGCTCGGGGTCGATGCTACGGTGGCCGGGAAGGCTCGTGCGGGGCACCTATGTGCTCTACGTGGCGCGGGAAGGGAGTTGAGCACGACGGCCGGACCGCTAGGTGGCCGGAGGCTCATTGGCGATGGTCACAAGCGGCGGCACGTGCGAGCGAGCAAGGTGCGGCGGCTACGGCGCACGAGAGCGAGAACGGAGAGGGGGAAAAAGGTTCGGTGGCTCACAGCGGTTGCAGCAGACGTCGAAGCGGGCTCGGGGAAGGCCGGATGGCGACGAGTCGACGATGGGGACCCGCGGCGGCCGATGATGAAGAAGAGGTCGGTGACGGCATTTTGAGGCGTCCGGCATCGAGTGAGGCGACGGGAAGGACGAGGGCGTCGAGGCGGAGTCCATGGACACGTCGGCGAGGCGAGGGAGGGCCTGTGGCCGTGGTGGTTCTAGTCGGCGGCGACGGCTGCGCTCGGTGAGATGGGGAATGGCGAGGGAGAGAGGCAGGGGGCGAATGAGGTGTCCACGGGGTCGGAGCGGTGCCGCAGAGGTGCTTCGAGGCGTCGCGCTAGCGCGAACGACTGCAGACAGGCAGGGTGGTGGCATGGCGAGCGCGGCGGCATCGCGGTGTCCCTCCGTGCCTGCCTGGCGAGGACGAAGCAGCTGGCTGGCATGGGCCAGCACAGTGCCGGGCCTGCCAGGTGGGCTGCGGCCAGGTAAGTGGCCCAGGTAAAATCTCTCTCTCTCTCTTTTATTTATTGTTTCTGTTTTCTATTATTTCTGTATCTGTTGGGCTTTATTAAAAATATCTAGGCACTTCCAAAAATCATGAAACTAATCATGGCTACTGTTTAGAATATATCCAACAGTAAACATTTTAGTTTATGATTATTTGAGTATTTAAAATATTTTATAGTATTTAAATGCCCAAAATCAAATACAATATGATTTAATTCAAAAATCCAGAAATGACCTAGAGATATGTTCATCATTTTTGGCAGAGGTTTTTACCTTTATCAGAAATGATGAACATTTCCAAAGGGCATTTTGGGTTCATTGAAAATATTTCATTTTGATCCTAGTTGGATTCTTTCTGATGCTAGGGTTTGATCAATCCCCATTTCAACTTTAATTGAAACTTAAACATGATGCACACATGAAGGGCTAGCCTACTGCATACCAGAACTAGGGATGTGACAGGCAACACCTTTGCTGGCTTCGACATCCGATGGCCCTACTAGACAGGGGTCCACCGGGGCTACTTCCGCGGCTCCACCGCCCGCCGGCCCTGTCACTCGGTCACTGTTGGTGTCAAAACCGGCGGATCTCGGGTAGGGGGTCCCGAACTGGGCGTCTAAGGCTAATGGTAACAGGAGGCGAGGGACACAATGTTTACCCAGATTCAGGCCCTCTCTATGGAGATAATACCCTACTTCCTGCTTGATTGATCTTGATGATATGAGTATTACAAGAGTTTATCTACCACGAGATCATAGAGGCTAAACCCTAGAAGCTAGCCTATGGTTATGATTGTTGTTGTCCTACGGACTAAACCCTCCGGTTTATATAGACACCGGAGGGGGCTAGGGTTACACATAGTCAGTTACAGAAAAGGAAATCTACATATCCGAATTGCCAAGCTTGCCTTCCATGCAAAGGAGAGTCCCACCCGGACACGGGATGAAGTCCTCAATCTTGTATCTTCATAGTCCAACAGTCCGGCACAAGTACATAGTCCGGCTGTCCGAGGACCCCCTAATCCTGGACTCCCTCAGTAGCCCCTGATCTAGGCTTCAATGACGATGAGTCCGGCGCGCAGATTGTCTTCGGCATTGCAAGGCGGGTTTCTCCTCCGAATACTCCAAGGTAGATTTTGAACACATGAATCGTGTCCGGCTCTGAAAAACAAATTCCACATACCGCCGTAGAGAGCACAATATTCCACAAATCTAATCTGCTGACAACTTTTCATGGCGAGACATCACGCCACAGCCCGGTCATTATTCGAACCATTTTTCTCAACCTGCTACTGCACATATTGCGAGGTGGTTTTATTGGGATGTCTTGTCAAAGCAGAGATCGTGTCCCCTTATCATGGGATTCTCATCAATACGGGTGTGGGTAACCTAGCCGCACCATCAACACAGCGCTTGGGGAATAAGCGAGTTTAGAGGGCAAGCGGGGAGTGATACATCTCCAACGTATCTATAATTTTTGATTGCTCCATGCTACTTTATCTACTGTTTTGCACTATACCGGGCTTTATTTTCCACTTTTATATTATTTTTGGGACTAACCTATTAACCGGAGGCCTAGCCCAGAATTGCTGTTTTTTGCCTATTTCAGTGTTTCGAAGAAACGGAATATCAAACGGAGTCCAAACAGAATGAAACCTTCGGGAATGTGATTTTCTCACCGAACGTGATCCAGGAGACTTGGACCCTATGTCAAGCAACCAACAGGGAAGCCACGAGGTAGGGGGCCGCGCTCTCCACCCTCGTGGGCCCCCTGTTGCTCCACCGACGTACTCCTTCCTCCTATATATACCTATGTATCCCCGAACGATCAGAACAGGAGCCAAAAACCTAATTCCACCGCCGCAACCTTCTGTATCCACGAGATCCCATCTTGGGGCCTGTTCCGGAGCTCCGCCGGAGGGGGCATCCACCACGGAGGGCTTCTACATCAACACCATAGCCCATCCGATGAAGTGTGAGTAGTTTACTTTAGACCTTCGGGTCCATAGCTAGTAGCTAGATGGCTTCTTCTCTCTTTTTGGATCTCAATACAAAGTTCTCCCCCTCTCTTGTGGAGATCTATTCGATGTAATCTTCTTTTTGCGGTGTGTTTGTTGAGACCGATGAATTATGGGTTTATGATCCAGTATTACCTATGGAAAATATTTGATTCTTCTCTGAATTCTTTTATGTATGATTGAGTTATCTTTGAAAGTCTCTTCGAATTATCCTTTTTGGTTTGGCCAACTAGATTGGTAGTTCTTACAATGGGAGAAGTGCTTAGCTTTGGGTTCAATCTTGCGGTGTCCTTACCCAGTGACAAAAAGGATTGCAAGGCATGTATTGTATTGTTTCCATCGAGGATAACAAGATGTTTTTTTATCATATTGCATGAATTTATCCCTCTACATCATGTCATCTTGCTTAAGGCGTTACTCTGTTTTTAACTTAATACTCTAGATGCATGCTGGATAGAGGTCGATGAGTGGAGTAATAGTAGTAGATGCAGAATCGTTTCGATCTACTTGTCTTGGACGTGATGTCTATATACATGATCATTGCCTAGATGTGCTCATAACTATGCTCAATTCTGTCAATTGCTCAACAGTAATTTGTTCACCCACCGTAGAATATCTATGCTCTTGAGAGAAGCCATTAGTGAAACCTATGGCCCCCGGGTCTATTCTCATCATATCAATCTCTATCGCTTTATTTACTTGCGTTGCTTTTACTTTTCCTTTTACTTTTTACTCTTCATCTATCTATCAAAAATACCAAAAATATTATTTATCATCTCTATCAGATCTCACCCTCGTAAGTGACCGTGAAGGGATTGACAACCCCTAATCGTGTTGGTTGCGAGTAGCTATCGTTTTGTGTAGGTACGAGGGACTTGTGCGTGGTCTCCTACTGGATTGATACCTTGGTTCTCAAAAACTGAGGGAAATACTTACGCTACTTTGCTGCATCATCCTCTCCTCTTCGGGGAAATCCAACGCAGTGCTCAAGAGGTAGCAAGAAGAATTTCTGGCGCCGTGCCGGGGAGGCTCTCACAAGCAAGTCAACCATACCAAGTACCCATCGCAATCCCTATCTCTCGCATTACATTATTTGCCATTTGCCTCCCGTTTTCCTCTCCCCCACTTCACCCTTGCCGTTTTATTCGCCCTCTCTTTCTCAATCTCCTCCTCTCTTTTCCGTTTGCCTTTTTCCCGTTGCCTTTCTGTTTGCTTGTGTGTTAGTTTGCTTGCTTGTCGTTATGTCTGAAATTGGGGAAATTATTGCCGACATGGGTGATAATAATATCATGGAAAATTCTGAAGCTCCTGCTGAAGAATCCCCTACCTATCATACAAAAAGATTTCAAATCGGTAGTGGTAATATTATTGGAAAAGGAGTTATTCAAGATTTCTTTACTTGTGCCGGTGCTTTACCCTCTATGGGCAGTTCTATTCTTCATAGAACCAGTAGTCTTGCTGATGCCATTGCCATGCTTATCGTTGAACTTGAAAGGCAATTTATGCATATGCACCCTTCTATACAAAGGATTTTCCTAGAATTTTCTAATATCGAACGCTCCGCTGTTAAGCGTGCCACTACTATCTTTTTGGCTCATGAATTCAGATTTATAATAAAAGAGGCCAAAGAAATCTTTGCGCATTATAGGGTGGACGCCGGCCATCCTCCCATAGAATCTATCCTCTTTGATCAAGAAGAAATTATGCGTTTTCAATCTCTTGACTATGTTGCTTTCAATGAAAACCTTAGAAAAAAGGTGCCAACCAATATTTTAATTGATAGAATCTCTGAACTTAATGATGATTTGGCTATTCAAAATAATGAGTTAGGATACTCTCTTGAGTGTAGACTCACAAGGTTTTGTCAAAAGAACGCTTATAATGATGAATTGGTTGTGCATTATGAAGGACCAAAAGAGGAACATATACCTCCTAAAATTGATCTTTGAGATTTTTGCCCTATTAAATTTAGCCCTTTTGATTACTTTTGCTTACCTCAAAGAAAGCTTGCTGCCGAACGTAGAGAATATGAAATGAGTTTCACCGATCTATCCTATTACTACGACACTACCTAGATCTATCCTTTCTTTTATGCCTAGCTACGGGCGATAAACAATAGCGGTTGTTGGGAGACAACCCAATTTTATTTTGTGTTTTTTGTTTTTGCTTCTGTTTAGTAATAGATAATCCATCTTGCCTCTGTACTGATGTGGTTTTATGTTTTAATTAGTGTTTGTGCCAAGTAGAACCTATAGGATAACCTACGATGATAGTTGATTTGATTCTGCTGAAAAACAGAAACTTTGCACGCACAAATATACTTTTGTTAAATCACAGGAACGTGATTTTGCGTTGATTATTTTTTCTGCTGTTCAATAAACAAATTGTCCAGTACTTCCTATTTTGGTAGAAGTTTTAGAGTTCCAGAAGTTTGCGTTAGTTACAGATTGCTACAGACTGTTCTTTTTTGACAGATTCTGTTTTACGTGTGTCGTTTGCTTATTTTGATGAATCTATGGCTAGTAAAATAGTTTATAGTCCATAGAGAAGTTGGAATACAGTAGGTTTAACACCAATATAAATAAAGAATTAGTTCATTACAGTACCTTGAAGTAGTCTTTTGTTTTCTTTCTCTAACGGAGCTCACGAGATTTCTGTTGAGTTTTGTGTTGTGAAGTTTTCAAGTTTTGGGTGAACTCTTTTGATGGATTATGGAACAAGGAGTGGCAAGAGCCTAAGCTTGGGGATGCCCATGGCACCCCCAAGATAATCCAAGGACAACAAAAATTCAAAGCTTGGGGATGCCCTGGAAGGCATCCCCTTTTCGTCCACTTCCATCGGTAATTTACTTGGAGCTATATTTTTATTCACCACATGATATGTGTTTTGCTTGGAGCGTCTTGTATTATTTGTGTCTTTGCTTGTTAGTTTACCACAATCATCCTTGATGTACACACCTTTTGAGAGAGCCATACATGATTTGGAATTTGTTAGAGTACTCTATGAGCTTCACTTATATCTTTTGAGCTTGATAGTTTTTGCTCATAGTGCTTCACTTATAACTTTTGAGCTTGATAATTTTTGCTCTAGTGCTTCACTTATATCTTTTAGAGCATGGTGGTGGATTTGTTTTAAAGAAACTATTGATCTCTTATGCTTCACTGAGATTATTTTGAGAGTCGTTAATAGGATGGTAATTTGCTTAATGTTAATATACTTGGTATTCAAGATATGTGAAACTTTCTTTTGAGTGAATTGAATACTAAGATAAGTTTGATGCTTGATAATTGTTTTGAGATATGGAGGTGATAATATCAAAGTCGTGCTAGTTGGGTGATCATGAATTTGAGAAATACGTGTGTTGAAGTTTGCAAGTCCCGTAGCATGCACGTATGGTTAAAGTTGTGTAACAAATTTGAAACATGAAGTGTACCTAGCTTGTGCATCCTTATGAGTGGCGGTCGGGTACGAGCGATGGTCTTTTCCTACCAATCTATCCCCCTAGGAGCATGCGCGTAGTACTTGATTTTTGATGACTTCTAAATTTTTGCAATAAGTATATGAGTTCTTTTGACTAATGTTGAGTCCATGGATTATACACACTCTCACCTTTCCGCCTTTGCTAGCCTCTTCGGTACCGTGCATTGCCCTTTCTCACCTTGAGAGTTGGTGCAAACTTCGCCGCTGCATCCAAACCCCGTGATACGATACGCTCTATCACACATAAACCTCCTTATATCTTCCTCAAAACAGCCACCATACCTACCTATTATGGCATTTCCATAGCCATTCCTAGATATATTGCCATGCAACTTCCACCATCATCATCATGACATACATTACTGTTGTCATATTGCCATTGCATGATCATGTAGTTGACATCGTATTTGTGGCAAGGCCACCATGCATTGTTTTTCATACATGTCACTCTTGATTCATTGCACCATCCCGGTACACCGCCGGAGGCATTCATATAGAGTCATAACTTGTTCTATGTTTCGAGTTGTAATCCTTATGTTGTAATCAATAGAAGTGTGATGATCATCATTATTAGAGCATTACCCAAACAAAAAAAAAGAGAAAGGCCAAAAGAAAAAAAGAAAGGCCCAAAAAAAAGGGGCAATGCTACTATCTCTTTTTCCACACTTGTGCTTCAAAGTAGCACCTTGTTCTTCATGTAGTGAGTCTCATATATTGTGCTTCAAAGTAGCACCTTGTTCTTCATGTAGTGAGTCTCATAAGTTGTCTTTTTATACTAGTGGGAATTTTTCATTATAGAACTTGGCTTGTATATTCCTACAATGGGCATCCTCAAATGCCCTAGGTCTTCTGAGCAAGCGAGTTGGATGCACACCCACTAGTTTTCTTTTGTTGAGCATTCATAGCTCTAGTGCATCCGTTGCATGGCAATCCCTACTCCTCATGTTGACATCAATTGATGGGCATCTCCATAGCCCGTTGATTAGCCTCATCAATGTGAGACTTTCTCTTTTTTTGTCTTCTACACACAATCCCCATCATCATATTCTATTCCACCCATAGTGCTATATCCATGGCTCACACTCATGTATTGCGTGAAGGTTGAAGAAGTTTGAGATTATTTAAGTATGAAACAATTGCTTGGTCCTCGGGGGTATAGAAATTGGGAACATCTTTGTGTGGCGAAAATGAAGCATAGCCTAACTATATGATTTTGTAGGGATGAACTTTCTTTTGCCATGTTATGTTGAGAATACATGATTGCTTTGATTAGTATGCTTGAAGTATTATTATTTTTGTGTCAATATGAACTTTTCTCTTGAATCTTTCGGATCTGAATATTCATATCACAATTAAGAAGTTTTACATTGAAATTATGCCAAAGTATCACTCCGCATCAAAAAATTCTTTTTTATCATTTACCTACTCGAGGACGAGCAGGAATTAAGCTTGGGGATGCCTGATACGTCTCCAACGTATCTATAATTTTTGATTGCTCCATGCTACTTTATCCACTGTTTTGGACTATATCGGGCTTTATTTTCCACTTTTATATTATTTTTGGGACTAACCTATTAACCGGAGGCCCAGCCCAGAATTGCTATTTTTTGCCTATTTCAGTGTTTCGAAGAAACGGAATATCAAACGGAGTCCAAACGGAATGAAACCTTCGGGAACGTGATTTTCTCACCGAACGTGATCCAGGAGACTTGGACCCTACTCCAAGAAGTGCCAGAGGCGGTCACGAGGGTGGAGGGTGTGCCCCCTACCTCGTGGGCCCCCTGTTGCTCCACTGATGTACTCCTTCCTCCTATATATACCTATGTATCCCTGAACGATCAGAACAGGAGCCAAAAACCTAATTCCACCGCCACAACCTTCTGTATCCACGAGATCCCATCTTGGGGCCTGTTCCGGAGCTCCACCGGAGGGGGCATCCACCACGGAGGCCTTCTACATCAACACCATAGCCCCTCCGATGAAGTGTGAGTGTTTACTTTAGACCTTCGGGTCCATAGCTAGTAGCTAGATGGCTTCTTCTGTCTTTTTGGATCTCAATACAAAGTTCTCCCCCTCTCTTGTGGAGATCTATTTGATGTAATCTTCTTTTTGCGGTGTGTTTGTTGAGACCGATGAATTGTGGGTTTATGATCCAGTATTACCTATGGAAAATATTTGATTCTTCTCTGAATTCTTTTATGTATGATTGAGTTATCTTTGAAAGTCTCTTCGAATTATCCTTTTTGGTTTGGCCAACTAGATTGGTAGTTCTTGCAATGGGAGAAGTGCTTAGCTTTGGGTTCAATCTTGCGGTGTCCTTACCCAGTGACCGAAAGGGTTGCAAGGCACGTATTATATTGTTGCCATCGAGGATAACAAGATGTTTTTTTATCATATTGCATGAATTTATCCCTCTACATCATGTCATCTTGCTTAAGGCATTACTTTGTTTTTAACTTAATACTCTAGATGCATGCTGGATAGCGGTAGATGAGTGGAGTAATAGTAGTAGATGCAGAATCGTTTCGATCTACTTGTCTTGGACGTGATGCCTATATACATGATCATTGCCTAGATATGCTCATAACTATGCTCAGTTCTGTCAATTGCTCAACAGTAATTTGTTCACCCACCGTAGAATATCTATGCTCTTGAGAGAAGCCATTAGTGAAACCTATGCCCCCCGGGTCTATTCTCATCATATCAATCTCTATCGCTTTATTTACTTGCTTTGCTTTTACTTTTCCTTTTACTTTTTACTTTGCATCTATCTATAAAAAATACCAAAAATATTATTTATCATCTCTATCAGATCTCACCCTCGTAAGTGACCGTGAAGGGACTGACAACCCCTAATCGCGTTGGTTATGAGTAGCTATCGTTTTGTGTAGGTACGAGGGACTTGTGTGTGGTCTCCTACTGGATTGATACCTTGATTCTCAAAAGCTGAGGGAAATACTTACGCTACTTTGCTACATCATCCTCTCCTCTTCGGGGAAATCCAACGCAGTGCTCAAGAGGTAGCAGGGAGGTGCACAGTTTTTACCGCCTTTATAAAGAGATAAGGATTCCCCCTTTTCACCCACGCCTTCTTCTTCCTCTGCTCATCCATTCTCACTCGAGCTCTAGCTCCCCAGCTTTCACCTTCCCTGCAAAGCCATTCCAAGCATGTCTGGAGCGGGAGGCAAGTGGATGGTCTCCTCCGTTATGGAGGAGGACATCATGAAGCTTCGGGAGGCCGGATACCTGGCCGTAAACATCATGCACCGGCTCCCAGCCGAAGGGCAGATCATCCCTACCCCGAAGCCCCAGGAGAGGGTAGTGTTCCTCTCTCACTTTGTCCGCGGACTGGGATTCCCCCTCCACCCATTCGTCCACGGGCTTAATTATGTTCTACTACGGGCTGGACTTCCATGATCTGGCCCCTAACTTCATCCTCAACATCTCGGCGTTCATCGTCGTGTGTGAGGCCTTCCTCCGCATCACGCCCCACTTCAGCCTATGGCTGAAGACCTTCGACGTGAAGCCAATGGTGGTGGGTAGACAGCAAGCGGAGTGCGGGGGCGCCATGGTGGGCAAGATGCCCAATGTCACCTGGCCCGAAGGCTCATATGTGGAGACTGTGAAGGGGTGGCAATCGGGGTGGTTCTACATCACCGAGCCGCACGACACCCATTGGGCGGCGACCCCCGAATTTCGATCCGGCGTCCCCATGAGACTCACCTCCTGGAAAGAGAAGGGCCTAGCCTGGGGCTCATCGGTGGAGCTGACCGGACTCCAGACCTGCGTCCAAAACATGATAGGCAAGAAAATCAAGCTTGTCAATGTGGTACAGGTCATGCTCATCCGCCGGATCCTTCCGTGTCAAAGATGGGCGTATAATCTATGGGAGTTCGACCCGGCCGAACACCAAATGCTGCGAGAGCTCTTCGACATGATGCACGAACACGTCTAGAAGGTGCTCTTCAAGGCCACCGAGGTCCCCCCACCCATAACCGAAGATCGCGGACTCAGCGCGAAACGCCAAGCCCATTCGGTGAGATTTTATATTTTGCAAAATGTGCCTTTTACCAGTATATTCGTAGGAGCAATCTAAGCCTCCATGCTGATTCAATAGGACTGGGTAGCGATAGCGGAGCGGATCGACTGTCCGGCTCCGCTACCTAAAGATCCAGCATCGTCCCTTCTAACGAAGATGCTGTTTCAGGCGCCCTATGAGGTGCCGGAGAAGAAGGCCAAGCAGAAGGCCGCGGGGACCAGGAAAGGTCTTCGGCACAAGGTTGTATCAGACGTGTTGTCCGAAGACATCGAGGCGCACTCCTCCAACAAAGACGAGGAGGAGGAAGAGGAAATTCCCCCCCCCCAACCGGGGGGAAAAGAAGAGAAAGGTCACCCCGCAGGGGGAGACCCTACTTCCGGACCACTCCACCACAACCACCTACAGCGGCAAGGAATGGCTGCCCAAGGACAAGCCCCTGGTGAAGTCGTAAGTATCCGGACACTATAATACTTCTGGTACATTTTGCTTTATTGCTTCTTATCGTGCCGAACATGCATATGCAGTCCGGCCAAATCCCACATCGGGGTATCCTTTTCGGATGGGTCTTTGGGCCAGTCGGCGATGAACAGCGATTCACTCCCGACAGCCTCCTCCCCCAGGCCCGCGGACAACACCGGAGTGTTGTCTTAGAGGATAAGGGACCAAGGGGAGATAGTTCTGGAGACGCCCCCAGGAGAAATCCCAGTCGCCGGGCACATGGGGGGAAGACCCCCATGGACTCCGATAACGGGGGCCGCAGCAAGTCTGGCCCCCAGCCGGATACCACGCCGGAACCCCCATCGGTTCCGGATTCAGGCCAGCAGCCTCTCTCTAAGGGGGGCGAGCCGCCTGTGCCGATGACCTCTGTCCATCCGGAGGCATCGGATAACTTGCTGGAAGCACTTCGCGGCACTTCCATTGATGAGGAACACCGTACTCTTATGAGTATGGTGATTGAGAAGGCCCGGTCCGCCAAAAGTGGATTGACCGAAGCCTGCGCTAGCCTCCTAACATGCTTTGAGGTAAGTAACAAAATTGTAAGAAAATATCACAGTATAGACAGTAGCCCCTGATGCTCTGTTTGGTGTTCGGAAAGATAGGCCGAACAGAGGATCAAATAACATCCGCAGGAGTCTACCAAAAGATGCCAATGTGAATAAGCAGGCGTCGCTGCTGGCCGCTGCCGCCCGTACTGTGGAGGTCTCCGGGCTGAAGCGGGACTTGGAGCGGACCAAGGGAGATCCCGGCCTCATGAAGAGGCAGCTCGAGGAAAATAAAGGTACACAATACCCCATCTGTGTATTTATATTGAAAAAATTGTTGCTGCTAATAGAAGCGTCATGAACTTTAATAGGGGCCACAACCGAAGTGGCAGCCCTTAAGAAGGCACTAACTGAGGCCGAAGACAAAGCGGCCAAGGAGCACGCCGAGCGCGAGAAGCATGAGGCCCGGGTCGACGAGGTCCAGCAAGAGCTCCAGGATTTCGTCAAAAAATACGAGTCCTTGGAGTGTGACTCTAAGACGCAAGAGTCAGAGCTTGCGAAGGCCCTCCAGAGCGCGTGAGACGCCAAAGCCAAAGCCCAAAAGGCCCTCCAGGAGATTCAGGCAGCCAAGAAGATTGCGACGGGTAAGGCATTCATTATGCAAAGCAAGCATGTGAAGGAGACTTTCCTTTTACTTACCCGAATTTGGAGCTCTCCAGGAGCATTCGCAGATCTACCGCGCAGCATATCTGATGCCGCGGAGTTCTACCAAGCTGAAGAGGGAGCTCGACGGAGAAGTTGTTCTGGTCTCAGTATATTGGGACCGAACATCCGATGCCCTTGAGCGACCAGCTGAAGCAACTAGTCGAACCGCACAAGGCGGCCGAACTAGCCATGAAGGACCTCATAGTTTGGCTGAGGCCCGCCGAGTCCCTGCTCGACAGCTACTTCGGCTTAGTAAATCGACTTGTGAGTGCCTGTCCGCGGCTTGAAGTTATAAAGCGGTCAGTTTGCATTGAAGGTGCGCGCATGGCCTTCGCCCGCGCAAAAGTGCACTGGGCGAAGATGGATGCCGAGAAGCTGATGACCGAAGGGCCGCCGAAGGGCAAGGAGCATCGCCACCCCGAAAAGTATTATGATAGTGTCCTGAAGGGCTCCCGCCTTGTGGCGGAGCAATGTGCGAAGGATGTAATCTTTGAGTGAATACACTCATTTTATCCCGTAATATGAAACAAGTTCTTTTGCGCGATATAACGCTTGCTGATTTAAAATTGTACCTTCTGTGCGGTTGTTTATAAAATCTAAGAGTTGGCCAGTCGTTGGCTTCTGCCCCCATGTAACTAGTAGCGGAGGGTTCGGGATAAATTTAAACACTCTCTATCCAAATTTTTGGTCCTTTAAGGAGGTGTTTAGCGCAACGAACAAGGCAATCGGACTATACAACTTTATCACTCTTACTTAGCCATAGAAGTTCTATAATTTTAAATGTTGGCGTAGCCCCTGGTATTCGGAAGGCCGAACTTGGGGGGCTATACATGCCTAAATCAGACAAGGCCGATTCCTTGCCCAAAGTGGAAAAAATCTTTAAGGATTTGAGACCTCTCGAACAGAACCAGCTCTCGCTGCATCATAATAGTCAGTTTTCGGCTTTCTCTACTGAGGTGCTCGTCCAAAAGAACCGGGACACAATCGCAGTAGTTCTCCCTATGCCACCTTAGCCGATATAGCGGAATGTAAGGCAGCAAAACATGGGAGCCGGGCAAACCCAACTATTGACCCAAGACATGATTCGGAGCTGATGCATATAATGCTATAAGTTCGGGGTGCCGCACTTTGGGAAGTGTTCGGACTTTTCTTGCCGTGTTATGGGGTACACTGAAGCCCCTAGCGAGTTGAACGTACCAAAATGTACGGGTGCAATTTGTAATAAATAAACAGTCAAGGAAAAAGAGAAAGAAATGTAATAATAAGATGATGTTGTACATTATTTTCCATTGTTATTTGAATAATACGTCAAGGCGTATGTGTACAAGTAGTGCGATAAGCAAAATAGGACTATTTGACATGTCCTAACCAAGAACGAGCTGCATGTGGGTATGTAAAACAGGTATAGCGATCGTTATCCGAGACCACCTGGGGATTCCCTTGTACGTCAAAGCTCCTTGCCTCCGTGGTGTTTCCGTCCCGTGATGGGTCTGATAATCAAGCTATCGAAAGAGCCTCTAGAAAATAGGGACCTGAAAGAAAGAAAAGGGATGAAGGTACACGGATCCTGGGGTGGTTGAGCCGCATTGTGGACTGCATTGTAGCCGTGCCTCCGCCTATGCCCATGGTATTTTAAGTGCGTAATTATGTATGCGCGGCACAACTTTCACCGCTAGACTGGGACTGGGACGGAGGCCGAATTGCTAGGCGAGCTCTGGACGTGCTGGACGATCCTGTTGCAGAGTACTTCTGACTCGCTTGGCGGTGTCCGGGGGTTTTATTGCCGAATTGGAGGTCTGCCTAAGAAGGCTGCTTTGTACTTCTGCTGAGAGGGCCGCAGTGTGCTCCTCCGTACAGGGGGAGCGCTCTATGTTTCCATTGACTGTTATAACCCCGTGAGGTCCTGGCATCTTGAGCTTGAAGTATGCATAATGCGGTACCGCATTGAATCTGGAAAATGCGGTTTGTCCGAGCAGTGCGTGATAGCCACTGCGGAAGGGGACGATATCGAAGATTAACTCCTCGCTTCGGAAGTTGTCCGGAGATCCGAAGACTACTTCCAGTGTGATTGAGCCCGTGCAACAGGCCTCTACACCTGGTATGACACCTTTAAAGGTGGTTTTGGTGGGTTTGATCCGTGAGGGATTAATGCCCATTTTGCGCACCGTGTCCTGATAGAGCAGGTTCAGGCTGCTGCCACCGTCCATAAGGACTCATGTGAGGTGGAATCCGTCAATGATGGGGTTGAGTAACAGCACGGTCGAACCACCATGGCGGATACTGGTCGGATGGTCCCTGCCATCAAAGGTGATCGGACAAGAAGACCATGGGTTGAACTTTGGGGCGACTGGCTCCATCGCGTAGACATCCCTTAGTGCACGCTTCCATTCCCGCTTGGGAATATGGGTTGCATATATCATATTTACCGTTTCTACTTGGGGAGGAAATTTCTTCTGTCCTCCTATGTTCGGCAGCCAGGGCTCCTCGTCATCATCGCTGTGCGGCCCCTTTTCCTTGTCTTTGGCGTTATCGCCATTGTTGCGACGCTTGTGTCTGTTGCATCGAGGCTTGCCGTTGTTATCTCTGGCATCTAAGGTGTCACGATTTCTTGATGTGCTATTGCTGCGAGTCACCCAGCTATCTTCACCCGCACAAAAGCGGGTCATGAGTGTCATGAGGGCTGCCATGGACTTTGGCTTCTCTTGGCCGAGGTGTCGGGCAAGCCACTCGTCACGGATGTTATGCTTAAAGGCCGCTAGGGCTTCGGCACCCGGACAGTCGACAATTTGATTCTTTTTAGTTAGGAACCGAGTCCAGAATTTCCTGGCGGACTCTCCGGGCTATTGGGTTATGTGACTTAAATCATCAGCATCCGGTGGTCGCACATAAGTGCCCTGAAAGTTATCCAGGAATGCGTTCCAGGTTCTCCCAACTTCCAATGGAGTTTGCTGGCAAACTATTCAGCCAATGCCAAGCTGGTCCCTTGAGTTTTAGTGGGAGGTACTTGATGGCATGTAGATCATCCTCGCGGGCCATGTGAATGTGGAGAAGGGAATCTTCTATCCATACTGCGGGGTCTGTAGTCCCATCGTAGGGCTCGATATTCACGGGCTTAAACCCTTCTGGGAATTCATGCTCCATTACTTTGTCAGTGAAGCATAGGGGGTGTGCGGCGCCTCTGTGTCGGGCTATATCACGGTGCAGTTCAAATGAGTCTGGTATGTTGTATTCGGCCCGGACGGATTTGTATTTAATATATCTGGCGTGGCGGTCATCGTCACGCGTTGGGGCGCGCCCCTGTGATCCGTAGATCGATCTTGACTGTCCTGCTTTGTTTTCCAATTCGTCTCGCAGGTCATGCATGTAGCCCCGGGCCTTAGTGTTTTTGTTTGTTTGGCGACGGGGTGCGGGCTGGTGTTCGGGCTGATATGCCGCTTTGTCTCGGCCACGGGGTGGTCGGTCAGCCGCATCCTGTGCTGGTAGTGTAGGCTCTAGTGCCTCCTCCTCGAATTGAGGTAACAACCTGCGCTTTGGGTAACTTTTGGTTGGGCGCTCGAGTCCGTATTCCTCGGCTGCCAGGGCCTCAGTCCATCTACCAGTTAGCAGATCTTGATCAGCTTGAAGCTGCTGCTTCTTCTTCTTCAAGCTTTTTGCAGTGGCTATAAGCCGACGCTTGAAGCGCTCCTGCTCGACGGGATCCTCAGGCACGATAAATTGTTCATCACCGAGGCTCACCTCATCTTCGGAGAGGGGCATGTAATTGTCATCCTCCGAGTCTCCATCCGTTGCCTGTTTACCAGGGCTAGCTTTCCCATCCTCCCGCCCGGTTTGCTCGAAGCTTGGCTGGGCGGGATTGTTTTCGTCTTCGGCATCATGCGGAGTGCTATTGTCTCTTGTGCCGGTATCGCGGTTTTGCTATGATGGGGCCTAGAGCGGTGCCGCTGACGCCGGTGCTTAGATTGCTTCTCAAGGGGATTATCCTCCGTTGCCTCACCACCATTGATTTCTTTGGGTGTGTCCACCATATATATATATCATATGATAAGGTGGCTATCCAACGCCCTTTGGGCAGTGGTTGCTGTTCTTCTCCGGCATCATCATCCATGCCGTCGATGTCTTCGGAGTCGAAATCAAGCATGTCGGTTAAGTCGTCGACAATGGCTATTAAGTGGATGGTGGGTGGGGAACGAATTTCTTCGTCATTCGCTTCCCACTCAAGCTGGACATAGTTCGGCCAGGAGTCTCCTGACAGGGAGACAGATTTCAACGAATTTAGCACGTCGCCCAAGGGCAAGTGTTGAAAGATATCCGCGTAGGTAAACTCCATGATCGGTGCCCAATCAGATTCGGTAGGCATAGATGCACGCGGTTTGGAGCCTATGGCCGGAGACGAGTCCGAGGGTCCGATGACACAGACCTCATTGGAGGCGAAGTCTGTGTTTGGCTCTATCGCCAATGAGTGTGCGGCCTCAGTGGCGGGGTCTAACCACCCGCCCCCGGATGGCATGATCCGCTAGATCTAAGGCCGGGGCAGCTGCAGGTGCGTTCTCCTGAGCACCGCCCGATGGCAGATCGAAGTCATGCTCATCGTGACTGTACAGCACACCTGTCATGGGCTCGAATCCGTCGAAGATCAAGTCTCCGCTGACGTCGGCAGTGTATTTCAGGCTTCCAAACTTGACTTGATGGCCAGGGGCGTA
The DNA here is from genome assembly GCF_018294505.1 of Triticum aestivum. Taxonomy (NCBI): domain Eukaryota; kingdom Viridiplantae; phylum Streptophyta; class Magnoliopsida; order Poales; family Poaceae; genus Triticum; species Triticum aestivum. The sequence goes on from NC_057798.1 coordinate 635,709,816, forward strand.
GCTATTGATCTGCTCCAGATTGCCAAGCGAGTTGGCCCGCAGTGCGAAGCCGCCGAATACGAAGATCTGTTCAGGGAGGAAAACCTCACCCTGGACCGCATCGTTGTGGATGATTGAAGGAGCCATCAAGCCTTACCATGACGACACAGTGGAACTCTCAATGAAAGCACCAATGTCGCTGTCAAAACCGGCGGATCTCAGGTAGGGGGTCCCAAACTGTGCGTCTAAGGCTAATGGTAACATGAGGCGGGGGACACAATGTTTACCCAAGTTCGGGCCCTCTCTATGGAGGTAATACCCTACTTCCTGCTTGATTGATCTTGATGATATGAGTATTACAAGAGTTGATCTACCACGAGATCGTAGAGGCTAAACCCTAGAAGCTAGCCTTTGGTTATGATTGTTGTTGTCCCACGGACTAAACTCTCCGGTTTATATAGACACCGGAGGGGGCTAGGGTTACACAGAGTCGGTTACAGAGAAGGAAATCTACATATCCGAATTGCCAAGCTTGCCTTCCACGCAAAGGAGAGTCCCACCCGGACATGGGATGAAGTCTTCAATCTTGTATCTTCATAGTCCAACAGTCCGGCACAAGTACATAGTCCGGTTGTTCGAGGACCCCCTAATCCTGGACTCCCTCAGTCACGCATGGGTGTCCACCGGCTAAGTATTCGTTACTCCCCGGATGAGTACACTTGCATGGCTTCGACAACCTCTTTCTCGCCGTCACCTCTGTCGACCTCCGCCCGCACCGCGCTTCGTCGACCCATTATGGTTCGCCGCGATGAAGGAGGAATTCGATGCTTTGCAGTGCAATCACACTTGGCAGCTTGTCCCACGTCCTCCTCATGCCAATATCATTACCAGGAAGTGGATCTTCAAGCACAAGTTTCATCCTGATGGTACTCTCGACCGCCATAAAGCGCGTTGGGTCGTTCGGGGTTTTCTTCAGCGTGCAGGTGTCGACTTCATAGATACCTTTGCCCCGGTTGTCAAACTCGGGATGATTCAGACTGCTCTTCAGTTTGCGGTGTCCCGCTCTTGGCCTATGCACCAGATGTACGTTTCCAACGGCTTCCTCCATGGTCATCTTGAGGAATAGGTGTTCTGTCAGCAACCCAAAGGATTCATTGATGAGCCCTCTCCGGATCATGTGTGCTTGCTCTCTCACTCCTTGTATGGGCTCAAGTAGGCTCCTCGCGCTTGGTACCAGCGCATCGCAGCGTTTCACCATCAGCTTGGCTTCCGCTCCACTCGCTCCGATGCTTCGCTGTTTGTCTACCACCAGGGCGATGCTACTGCTTTCCTGCTGCTCTACGTCGAAGACATCATCTTGACAGCATGCTCAACTGCTCTTCTTCGACAACTCACTGACCGTCTTCATGCCGAGTTCGCCATTAAGGACTTGGGTCATCCGCACTATTTCCTCGGGATCGAGGTTATTAGCCAAGCAGATGGCTTCTTTCTTCATCAGCGGAAGTACGCTCACGAGCTTCTGGATCGTGCCGGGATGCTTAACTGCAAACCGGCTGCCACGCCTGTTGATACGAAGGCTAAGCTCTTTGCCACAGATGGTTCTCCTGCTTCAGACACTCCGTTCTACCGGTCGATTGTTGGTGCTTTTGAGTATCTCACTCTTACTCGTCCGGAGCTTTAGTACGCCGTACAGCAGGTGTGCCTCCATATGCATGCTCTTCGTGATGCTCACTAGACAGCGGTCAAGCGCATTCTTCGCTATATCCGGGGCATTCTGGATCTCGGGTTGTCACTTCAGGCTTCATCCTCTCTGGACTTGACTGCCTATTCTGATGCTGACTAGGCCAGCTGCCCCGACACGCGCCGTTCGACCTCTGGCTATTGCGTCTAGCTTGGACCGTCACTCATCTCCTGGTCGTCCAAGCGACCACCTATTGTCTCTCGCTCCAGTGCTGAAGCAGAGTACCGCGCAGTTGCCAACGTTGTTGCAGAGTGTTCTTGGCTTCGTCGGCTTCTTCATGAGCTTTTGTGTCCGGTTGACAAGGTCATGATTGTCTACTGTGACAATGTCTCCGCAGTCTACCTCACCGCCAATCCGGTTCATCATCGACGCACCAAGCATATTGAGATTGATATCCATTTTGTCCGGGAGCAGGTAGCTCTTGGCCATGTACGCGTGCTACATGTCCCTATCTCCCAACAGTTGCTGACATCATGACCAAGGGCTTGCCTACCACATCCTTCGAGGAGTTCCGATCCAGTCTTTGCGTCGACTATGGTGCCGCTTCGACTACACGTGAGGGGGGGGGGGTGTTGAGATGTAGATATTGCATGTGTATTTCTTGTACAACAAGCCCTCCTCCTTCCTTGTATAGTTGAGGACGTGGCTCCCCTATGTACTTATATATACGTGCATATGCACCGATCAATACATCGTGAGTTGCACATATCTTCTACAGTTACTAACGAGCTACTCGTGAAACTCGTTAGCTCGTTCATTAAGGTTAACAAGCTGAAATTGATGATTGACTCTGTTTATTAAAAAGCGAGCCACGAGCTTAACGAGCCGAACTATCGAGCGCTCATTAAACTCGCGAGCTATGAGCTTTTGGTCCAGCCATAGTGAGAGGTGGGGGAGGACAGCAAGGTCCCGGCTAGGCCCCTGGATGCCCCGGAGGTCGCTGGCAGTGGCAATGGCATGATGTCGGCATCAGGGGGACTTGGGCACTTGGTCGCCGGGAGGGAGGCTGGGACGAAGCGAGGGCACAGTCTCCTTTCTCGGCATGGTCCAACGCGCACCCCCGTGGGTTTGTTGATCTTGGGGTGCCAAAACTGCCAATGCCATGTTAAAAGTTAAACACGGCATACGTTACCGAGTCGGATTTTGATTTAGTCTTTTTTTTTTCGAGAGCACGCGAAAAGCGTGCCTTACTTTTATAGAAGAGAGCAGAAAACAATGTACAAGAGACCTTGGGTGAATACAGGCAAACCCCCAAGGCAAACACCCCAACACACCCCCAAACTACTGCAAGCCTACTCTCTCACAAAACCCAGCGAAACGTCCTCCTCCTAGGCCGGCCACCTTCCAGTCCCGCAGCTCTCCAGTAATAGACCTCGCCAAATCCGGCGCATTAAGCTGCTGGTTAGTCCTATTAAAGACTCTCGCGTTACGCTGCTTTCATAGTGCCCAAATCACCGCAATCACCACCGTGTCAAAGCCCCCCTTGGCGTCACGGCTCCATCTTGCACGTTGTGCCAACCACCAATCCAAGAGTTGGTCCTGCACATCCGGAATGGTTGCCTGCAAGCCCAAAGCATCAAAGATGAAATGCCACACCTCCCTAGCGTAGGATTTTGATTTAGTCACGGATTGGTTTTGATGCTATTCTAGTCTAGGTATAAACAGCAGCATACGTACGTGAAGGCCCACTCGACTCAAGGATAGGGTTTGGTGCTATATATATACATGTATAAGACTAAGACCACCACCGTACGTCGTGAAAGCAACGAAGAAATCTCAAGGCTAGGCTCGAGACGAGTTCCCAGCCCAAAGCAAACGGCAGTTGTGTACGCGCTGGATTGATCCGTCAATGGGATCTTTTTTCTCTTCCCCTGCCGCCTCCGTCACCATCGCGTTCGATCACGGCCGCCCTCTCTCGGTCCAAGAAGAGCACATCGCCCGCTCTATGTCAAAAGAGATGCTAGCTAGTATCCAGAAATTCCTGGACAGACCAAAGACTGGCGTTCCCCTCTTCACACAAGAGTATGTTGTAATTCCTAGCTACTGGACTACTTTGCGTTGAGTAACCAACCAACGGACACTTAGACTATCCACATTGAAAATAACATAGATGATAACATTACACATATTTAGACAAAATAAATAATGTGACAAGTAATTAATGAAGAAAGAGAGTGATGTGGTAACATAGATAGTTATTAATAGTATGAGTAACATCACACATACCAAAACACAAGATTAGTCTACAACGTAATAAATGAAGTGTTGCATGACAACACACATATTTTACTCCCCATTGTGGAGGTAGTAATAGAGACCAGTAACATATGCATGTTACTACTCTAAGTTACTCCCACTGTGGCTAGTCTTACAAATGTAAAGCCTTTTCGTCATAGTTATTTATTTATATCTCCTTGTTTATTTCATGATTAGAGAGATGATCGCCTTCCGTATTTCCATGCTTGTCGACCTCGCCCTTGAACATTACAACTCCAACAACCCGGTATGATAAAACCTCAATCTCTCTCTCTCTCACTCTCTCTCTCTGGCATGCATCCATGTGAGTGCTTAGTACTTATGCCTGTGAGATCGATTGCTACGATGCAGGATGCCGAGTTCGAGTATCCTGTCCGATCGACCACGGAGATGAATGCCGCCTGCATCGGTTTTAGGGGAACTTTCTGGTACCACCTCGGCTTTACGGCTCGCCCGATGGAGGCAACCGCTGAGAAGCAGCAGTTCTTTGCCGAGCTATATTTTGATAGACGCTCTAATCAGTTGGCCGTTGAAACGTGCACCATCTTAGGTACCACCTAAATTTATCTTTACATTCCTCGAAGCCTCAATCGGCCTTACCAACTAATTGTGTTTGGTGGTAACTGGAACTTATTATTATTATGCAACTTGGCTAACTCTCTATCTCTATTAATGTCAACAGAAAAGCCGTTGTGCCGCTTTACCAGGACGTGTGCATTTTGTCCAAACGAATCCAAGATTTGGCACCCAAGCGATGCAGAATTTGTGTGTGGAAAGCAAGACCATGAAAACGAATTCTTCCGCAAGAGGGATATGCTAACGCGGCCATTCAATTCTTTTGTGATAGCTCCTGATATAGATGGCGCCGATGATCCATGACTCAACTCTTATGTTATAGCCTATGTATTGATGTTGTAACATAACTATGATTTTCATCAGTTATTTCCATGGACTAGGTAATTGTTGTAACGGGGGCACACATATCCTAGTGACTCAACACTAATCATGTCTAATGTATCCTTTTAAAATCCTCATGCATGGTAGGCCGCATTGTTGACCCTTTTTTAATCAAAAAAGTCTTTTGTCCCGTTTTATATATAAAGCAAACCACCACGGCCATAAAGTTTAACATAGGTCCACATCCAGACACAAAAGTAGCACAACAAATAGTACAAGAGGGTTATGTTGAGGGCACAACTCAACAAGCCCTGAAATATAAAAACATGGCGGTGGCACCACAAAGAAGAAGCTAATCCGGCTCAGGTGGTGGGGAGGGAGCGGCGGCGCCAAAAATGCTCCTCGAGAGGTGCTCGGTATGGCATCACCCCTCTCCGATCCTCATGGCCGACGATGCACAACCGCGGAACCGCCTCACGTGCAAGGCCAATTCCAGCGTGTACATTCCACCAAGCGTGCACATCAGCCGGCCAAAGCGCTCCAGGTGCCTCGGCGAGTGCAACCAGCCCGGAAGAGGTCGTGACGCTCGTCGCATCCGTTTCGCGAGCAGGCCAGCACATGAGCAATGGAGCAGGATTCGCTATGTACGCGGCACCTGCAGCGTAGGCGAACCACGAGTCATCGACTGCACTTGGATTGGATGGACCTGTAACAAATTTCTTATTCACGAGGTCATGGATTTGATTGTCGTATGAAACATAAGGTTTCTTCTTTTAGCATACACATGTCGAAATCTAAAATAACAAACACGCCCCCTAAGGATCTAAGAGCATCTCTAGCGTATCCCAAAAAAACTATACACTACCGGACTAACCCTCTATGACGACTGCTGCCGTCGGTATATGTCTATGCCGACGGACACCGTCGGCATATACCCGTCGGCGTAGATATCGTCAGCGTCGTCCTGTCAGACCGTCGGCATAGAAAAACCGTCGGCATAGGCATCTACGCCGACGGCTTCCATCCGGCCGTCGGCATAGTTGCACCGTCGGCAGAGAGAATCACCAGACGGCAACACACAGCGCCGTCATCCCCCCTAACCAACCAGCGACGACCACGTGGCACATATAAGCTGACGGCCTGGCCGCCGGCATAGGTGGAAATCTATGCCGGCGGCCAGGCTGTCGGCTTATATGTGTCACGTGGCCGTCGCTAGGCGCTCCTGGTAGCAGGTTATGCCAATGGCCTGGCCATCGGCTTAGGTGGAAATCTATGCCGACGGCCAGGCCGTTGGCATACCCGTGTTTCTCCTGGGCACGGGTATGCCCACGGCCAGGCCCAAGATCTGTTATGTTCTCCTAGACATATATGTTCTATTTTTTAATTTGCTCTGCTTTCTCATTTTTCATTCAATTTGACAACATTTAAATTCACAAAATATGACAGACCAAATATAGACAGAAATAAGACATATCATCATCTAAATATACTCAAGACCATCATCTAAAGATACTCAAGATCATCATCTAAAGATACTCAAGATCATCATCATCATCTAAAGATCATCAACATCATCATCGTCGAAACTTCACGAACATAAGTATTGCAAGACATGGAACATCATCGTCGTCATCTAAAGAATGCTAAGAAGTACGGAACATGGAAAGTATTGCAAGACATGGAACACATCATCAGCCAAGACTAGGACCATCGCCGTGAGCACCGCCAAGACGAACACCACTTTACCAGATCGGAGTGACTGGGCTCTCTGAAGTAGGAGTCGAGCCACCGATCCCCTACATGTTTGAAAAGATATTGCGAGGGTAAATATGATATGATAGTGCTGAATGAACGAGAACTAGTTTGCCAATAGTTAGGCAAATGTACTAACCGGAGTCTGACTGCCTAGTGCCACCCATTCATCGAACGTGGGCACATATGGGGGTTCTCCAGCAGGTAGTGGTGCAGGTCCCATTTGTGGTGGATCCGTGCGGTTAGTCCAAGATGCCAACATAGCCTGGATGTTAGTTAACCAAGCAAACTAGAAGGTCAGAAGGAATGAAAGTGAAAATTTTAGCTTGGTTCTAAGAGGGCAAAACTAACCGCCATCATCTGACAGTTGTAATCCTCGTTTGCGTTGCAAGTACTCCCGCACCTCGAGATTCCTAAGCTCGACAAAGGCCTTATATGCCTACAAAATTTAGGTTGTTTGTAAGTGGGCATGCTCAAAATAAACTGAGAAAGTGTGAGAGAAAGAAGATAAGGGGGAAGTACTTACAGCATGTTGGTGGGCTAAGCTAGTCTGCAAATGCCTCGTACTCTCTAACGGGCTCGGGTTGGTAGCTCGAAGCCGTGTGCATGAGACAGAAGGAGTCGTCAAGCCATCGAAACACCGGTAGCGGCCATGGGACTTTGGCTGGATCGCCACCACCGCCGTGTCGTCGATATGAGACTGGTCGACGTTAGGAGCATCCGGACCAGGCGGATGCAACCTCTCAAACTGCTCCTTGTAAGACTCCAGGTGCTCCTTGGTTTTTCCGTAGTACTCGCTCTCGCCTTCCTTGCGATCACTCCGCTCATAGGCCATCTTGCATGACTCCATGTCTGTGAGCGGCCTCTTCAACTTGTCCTCCTGCAACGTCAAATAGAAGTTAGCCATACATAAGAACATGACGGTAAAAAGAAGAAAGAAATGCATCATGCATATAGATATACCTTCATGGCCTTGAAGCCCCAGTGGTTCTTGTTTCCTTGGCCGTGTGTCCCGTCTTTTCCACGGTTAGCCCAATTCTTGCTGCTCTTGGCAGCAAACTCTGCATCGTCGTCGAGCCACCTATCCACCAAACTCGCCCATCCCTCATCCTTTCCAAAGCATCAAGGAGGAATAACCTAAATAACGGAAGCATGACATGTCAGCACGAAACAATGAAATTGACTGCTTATACGTTGGAATGAAAAGTCTCTAATACTTACCTTCATGTATTGCTCCCTGTTCAAGGTAAGTCATTGCTTACGCGCTTCACTTTTGCTCATCTTTTGATGAAGGTAGGAGTGGTAGTAGTGCGAGACGGCAACCCAGCGCACCTTGTACTGCAACTGACGAGCTTTCTTCTTAGCAGCCGCCAACAAGACCACGTCGGCTCTGGCCTTGTGCTCGTCAAGGACTCTATAGAATTATTGAAATCATGCATAAAACCAGAAGCAAACAAGGCATGAGTTGAGTGATTCGATGATAAACTATGAACAAAACTCAAGACAAGTAATTCTGAAGAGAACTTACCCAAAATTTGGTGATCACGGCCTTAGCGGCCGTCCTGTACTCCGCAAGGCTGGCAGCCTCGTAGTGGTCCCAGCTCGTGGCCAAAACTCGCAGCTCCAAGTCCCTTTCTAGCCGCGGGCAGAATAGGCCCGGCCAAAACTCCTTCAACAGGACAGTGATAAGGCCGTTCGATTTACGGCCCTTTTCGTGAAGGATCCAATTCTTGTAAAAGGATCAAAGAATTAGCATGTGTACGATAAAAAAATGTTGGCATGTGTTCAAAATATGATTGAGAGGCACTTACTCTGTCCCCGTGGGTTCAATGAACCACTTGTTCGCCTCGATAGAAGGTGGTGTAAGTAGTTCTGCAATACCACGCAGCCACCCCTTCGGACCACCCGACGGCAAGTCACCCTCTCCTCCACCATCCTCCTCCTTGCCCTCCTCCTCGCACTCCTCCTACTCACTCTCCTCCTCCTCGTGAAACTCCTCCTCAGGAACCTCCTCCTCCTCAGACTCAGAAGATGGCTCAGTATAGGAGGGCATCAAAGAAGACCCCCCTATGTCAGACACGACCCGGAGTTTTTTGACTCGGGTGCCTCCCCCCACCCCCTCCTCCTCTAGGGGCTCCTCCCCCGACCCCTTGACGTTCTTGTGAGGTATCATCCTCACGTAGTTGGGGGGGGGGGGACCTTGTGGGCTTGTCCACTCTAAGTAAGTCCTTTGAATTTGCTTAGGAAACCCGCGCAGCTGGACTTGCCCAAGATTAGCAAACCTATTGGGAAGAGAATAAACAATTAGTAAGGATATCAAATAAACACAAGCATACAAAAAAGAACATCAATAACAGAAGAGCACATTAAGCATACAGAAAAGAACATTAATAACAGAAGAGCACATTAAGCATACAGAAAAGAACATTAATAATAGAAGAGCACATTAAGCATACTATTGTAATCTACCACAATCATCATTAAAAGAACTTACATTTTCTAGAACCCATATGAATCATCACTATTGTAATCTATTTGTCGACCGGTCTCATCATCACTATCATGCATATCTTCTTCGTTGTCTGACGAAGGTGGAGGCTCTTCCTCATCGCCAGCGTCTTCATTTAACTTTTCAAGCATAATTATGTCTATTTTATTCACAATTACCTCACCATCATTCTATGCATCGTCATCGTTTGGGTCCAAGTCAACATAACCCAAGTCATCATCGTCCTTGTTTCGGACCACGTCATCATGTTGCTCTTGGAATAACACCCCCTCGTATATCATGGGGTTTATTTTGTAGTAATCATCATCGTTCAGGTCCGGTAGCTTACCATGTGGCGACACCTTGAACACAACTTCCCAACCCTTTAGGTACTCTTCCTGGCATGGGTAAGGAAGATAATATACTTGTGTGGCCTGGGTAGCCGTGATAAAGAGATCAGCTCCGACATAGACGGTTGATGGTTTAACTTCAACTAAACCAACAGAAGGCGTATGTCTGAGATCCTTTTTGGGGTAACCATCGGCATTTGAACACAGTGAGACTTAGGGGTTCGCGGCCATGTTTGAATGTAAGCTCGTATATTTTTCCTACCCTTCCGTTATCTCATTCGGTGAAGACTCCGATATGTATAGTTTTGGGATTAGGTCGACTATTCTGGTGCTCCTCTGTATGGAAGCGATACCCATTCACATCATACTTTTCGCATGTCATGACTCGACTGTTAAAACCCATGGAAACCCATATCAATTCTTCACCCATTGATGTGTGATACGTCCATTTTGCATCATGCTTTTATATCAATATTTATTGCATTATGGGCTGTTACTACACATTATATCTCAATACTTATGACTATTCTCTCTTATTTTATAAGGTTTACCATGAAGAGGGGGAATGCCGGCAGCTGGAATTCTAGCTGGAAAAGGAGCAAACATTGGAAACATATTCTGCACTGCTCCAAAAATCATGAAACTCCGCGAAACATGTTTTTGGAATTAATAAGAATTATTGGCGAAAGAAATACACCAGGGGGCCCACACCCTGTCCAGGAGGGTGGGGGGCGCGCCCCCCTACTGGGCGCGCCCCCTGTCTCCTAGGCCCCCTAGTGGGCCTTCGGTGTCCATCTTCTACTAGATGATAGCTTTTACCCTGGAAAAAATCGTGGGCAAGCTTACGAGACGAAACTCCGCTGCCACGAGGGGGAACCTTGGCGGAACCAATCTAGGGCTCCGGCGGAGCTGTTCTGCCGGGGACACTTCCCTCCGGGAGGGGAAAATCATCACCAACGATCCTCTCATCGGGAGGGGGTCAATCTCCATCAACATCTTCACCAGCAGCATCTCCTCTCAAAACCCTAGTTCATATCTTGTATCCAATCTTGTATCAAAACCACAAATTGGTACCTGTGGGTTGCTAGTAGTGTTGATTACTCCTTGTAGTTGATGTTAATTGGTTTACTTGGTGGAAGATCATATGTTCAGATCCTTTATGCATATTATTACCCCTCTGATTATGAACATGAATATGCTTTGTGAGTATCTACGTTCGTTCCTGAGGACATGGGTGAAGTCTTGCTATTAGTAGTCATGTGGATTTGGTATTCGTTCGATATTTTGATGAGATGTATGTTGTCTTTTCCTCTAGTGGTGTTATGTGAACGTCGACTACATGACACTTCACCATTATTTGGGCCTAGAGGAAGGCATATGGAAGTAATAAGTAGATGATGGGTTGCTAGACTGACAGAAGCTTATACCCTAGTTTATGCGTTGCTTCGTTAGGAGCTGATATGGATCCATATGTTTAATGCTGTGGTTAGGTTTACCTTAATACTTGTTTTGTAGTTGCGGACGCTTGCAATAGGGGTTAATCATAAGTGGGATGCTTGTCCAAGTAAGGGCAGTATCCAAGCACCGGTCCACCCACATATCAAATTATCAAAGTACCGAACGCGAATCATATGAGCGTGATGAAAACTAGCTTGACGATAATTCCCATGTGTCCTTGGGAGCTCCTTTCTTATTATTAGAAATTGTCCAGGCTTATCCTTTGCTACATAAAGGATTGGGTCACCTTGCTGCACTTTATTTACTTTATTTACTTGTTACTTGTTACTATTTATCTTATTGCAAAACTATCTATTACCTACAATTTCAGTGCTTGCAGAGAAAACCTTACTAAAAACCGCTTATCATTTCCTTCTGCTCCTCGTTAGGTTCGACACTCTTACTTATAAAAAGGACTACGATAGATCCCCTACACTTGTGGGTCATCAAGACTCTTTTATGGCGCCGTTGCCGGGGAGTGTAGCGCTTTTGGTGAGTGGAACTTGGTAAGGAAACATTTATATAGTGTGCTGAAATTTTCTGTTACTTGTCACTATGGAAACTAATGCTTTGAGGGGCTTGTTCGGGGTATCTTCACCCCGACCAGAAGAGCAAAGAGATGCTCCTCAACCTACTGAACTTTATGAAAATATTTACTTTGAGATTCCTTCGGGTATGATAGAGAAACTGCTAGCTAATCCATTTGCAGGAGATGGAACATTAAATCCCGATTTACACCTTATCTTTGTGGATGAAGTTTGTGGATTATTTAAGCTTGCAGGTATTCCCGATTATGTTGTCAAAAGGAAGGTCTTCCCTTTATCTTTGAAGGGAGATGCATTGACATGGTATAGGCTATGTGATGATACGAGATCTTGGAATTATAAGCGATTGAAGTTGGAATTTCACCAGAAGTTCTATCATATGCATCTTGTTCATCGTGATCGTAATTACATCTATATTTTCTGGCCTTGCGAAGGAGAAAGCATCGCTCAAGCTTGGGGAGGCTTAAATCAATGTTATATTCATGCCCCAATCATGAGCTCTCCCGGGAAATGATTATTCAAAACTTTTATGCTCAGCTTTCTCTTAATGATCGCAACCTGCTCGATACTTCCTGTGCTGGTTCTTATATGTTGAAGACTATTGATTTCAAATGGGACTTATTGGAAAGAATTAAACGCAGCTCTAAAGATTGGGGTTCCGATGATGGTAAGGAGTCAGGTATGACACCTAAGTTCGATTGTGTTAAATCTTTTATGGATACCGATGCTTTTCGTGGATTTAGCACTAAGTATGGATTTGACTCTGAGATAGTAGCTTCTTTCTGTGAATCTTTTGCTACTCATGTTGATCTCCCTAAAGAGAAGTGGTTTAAATATAATCCTCCTGTTGAAGTGAAAGTAGTTGCACCTATTACAGCTGAAGAAAATACTGTCACCTATAGTGATCCTATTGTTCCTACTACTTATGTTGAGAAACCTCCTTTTCCTGCTAGGATAAAGGATCATGCTAAAACTTCAACTGTTGTTCGTAAGAGTAATACTAGTACTTATACACCTCCTGAGCAAATCAATGTTGAACCTAGTATTGCTATGGTTAAAGATCTCTTGGATGATGATTTAGATGGGCATGTTATTTATTTCTATGATGAATCTGCTAATATTGCTAGAACAGATGCTAAGATATATAGACCTATCGTAGGCATGCCTTTTATTTCTGTTAAAATAGGAGATCATTGTTATCATGGCTTATGTGATATGGGTGCTAGTGCTAGTGCGATACCTTATGATCTATATAAAGAGATTATGCATGATATTGCACCCGTTGAATTAGAAGACATTGATGTTACCATTAAGCTTGCTAATAGGGATACCATTAAACCTATTGGGATTGTTAGAGATGTTGAAGTCTTGTGTGGGAAGGTTAAATACCCTACTGATTTTCTTGTTCTTGGTTCCCCACAAGATGATTTTTGTCCCATTATTTTTGGTAGACCCTTCTTGAATACAGCTAGTGCTAGGATTGATTGTGAAAAAGATATTGTCACCGTTGGCATAGATGATATGTCTCATGAGTTTAATTTTGCTAAGTTTTGTAGACAACCACGTGATAGGGAACCACCTAGTAAAGATGAGATTATTGGTCTTGCTTCCATTGCTGTGCCTCCTACTCATCCATTAGAACAATATTTGCTAGATCATGAAAACGATATGTTTATGAAGGAAAGAAGGGAAATAGATGAAGTGTTCCTCAAATAGGAACCTATGCTGAAACATAACCTTCCCATTCAAATTCTTGGGTATCCCCCTCCACCCAAGGGTGATCCCGTGTTTGGACTCAAACCATTACCTGATAATCTTAAATATGCTTATCTTGATGAAAAGAAAATATATCCTGTTATTATTAGTGCTAACCTTTCAGAGCAAGAAGAAGAAAGATTATTGAAAACTCTGAAGAAGCACCGAGCAGCTATTGGATATACCCTGCATGATCTTAAGGGCATTAGTCCCACATTATTCCAACACAAAATTACAGTGGAGAAAGATGCCAAACCAATTAGAGATCCTCAACGACGACTAAATCCCAAGATGAAAGAAGTGGTAAGAAAGGAGATACTAAAGCTCCTTGAGGCAGGTATAATTTATCCCGTTGCTGATAGTGAATGGGTAAGCCCTGTCCATTGCGTTCCTAAAAAGGGAGGTATTACCATTGTTCCTAATGATAAAGATGAATTGATCCGGCAAAGAATTATTACAGGTTATAGGATGGTAATTGATTTCCGTAAGTTAAATAAGGCTACTAAGAAAGATCATTACCCTTTACCTTTTATTGATCAAATGCTAGAAAGACTATCCAAACACACACATTTCTGCTTTCTAGATGGTTATTCTGGTTTCTCTCAAATACTTGTGTCAGCGAAGGATCAATCTAAAACTACTTTTACTTGCCCTTTTGGTACTTTTGCTTATAGACGTATGCCTTTTGGTTTATGTAATGCACCTGCTACCTTTCAAAGATGCATGATGGCTATATTCTCTGATTTTTGTGAAAAGATTTGTGAGGTATTCATGGATGATTTCTCCATTTATGGATCCTCTTTTGATGATTGTTTTAGCAACCTTAATCGAGTTTTGCAGAGATGCGAAGACACTAGTCTCGTCCTGAATTGGGAAAAGTGTCACTTTATGGTTAACGAAGGCAATGTCTTGGGGCATAAGATCTCCGAGAGAGGTATTGAAGTTGATAAAGCCAAAGTTGATGCTATTGAAAAAATGCCATGTCCCAAGGACATAAAAGGTATAAAAAGTTTCCTTGGTCATGCCAGTTTTTATAGGAGGTTCATTAAGGACTTTTATAAAATCTCTAGGCCTCTGACTAATTTATTACAAAAAGATATTCCTTTTGTCTTTGATGATGATTGTGTAGAAGCATTCGAAATACTTGAGAAAGCTTTGATCACTGCACCGATTGTTCAGTCACCCGATTGGAATTTACCTTTTGAAATTATGTGCGATGCTAGTGATTATGTTGTATGTGATGTTCTAGGGCAAAGAGTTGATAAGAAATTGAATATTATCCAGTATGCTAGTAAGACTCTTGATACTACCTAGAGAAATTATGCTACTACTGAAAAAGAGTTCTTAGCAGTTGTGTTTGCATGTGATAAGTTTAGACCTTATATTGTTGATTCCAAAGTTACTATTCACACTAATCATGCTGCTATTAAATATCTTATGGAAAAGAAAGATGCTAAGCCTAGACTCATTAGATGGGTTCTCCTTCTCCAAGAATTTGATTTACATATTATTGACAGAAAGGGAGCTGAGAACCCCATTGCAGACAACTTGTCTAGGTTAGAGAATGTTCTTGATGACCCACTGCCTATTGATGATAACTTTCCTGATGAACAATTAGCGGTCATTAATGCTTCTCGTACTGCTCCTTGGTATGCTGATTATGCTAATTACATTCTTGCTAAATTTATACCGCCTAGTTTCACATACCAGCAAAAGAAAAGTTCTTTTATGATTTAAGACATTACTTTTGGGATGACCCACACCTTTATAAAGAAGGAGTAGATGGTGTTATTAGACGTTGTGTGCCTGAGCATGAACAGGAACATATTCTACGCAATTGTCACTCTGAAACCTATGGAGGACACCACACTGGAGATAGAGCTGCACACAAGGTACTGCAATCTGGTTTTTATTGGCCTACTCTCTTCAAAGATGCTCATAAGTTTGTCTTATCTTGTGATGAATGTCAAAGAGTAGGTAACATTAGTAGACGTCAAGAAATGCCTACGAATTATTCTCTTGTTATTGAACCGTTTGATGTTTGGGGCTTTGATTATATGGGACCTTTTCCTGCCTCTAATGGTTATACACATATTTTAGTTGCTGTTGATTACGTTACTAAGTGGGTAGAAGCTATTCCAACTAGTAGTGCTGATCATAACACTTCTACTAAAATGCTTAAAGAAGTTATTTTTCCGAGGTTTGGAGTCCCTAGATATCTTATGACTGACGGTGGTTCACATTTTATTCATGGTGCTTTCTGTAAGATGCTTGCTAAGTATGATGTTAATCATAGAATCGCATCTCCTTATCATCCACAGTCTAGTGGTCAAGTAGAGTTGAGCAATAGAGAGCTCAAATTAATTTTGTAAAAGACTGTGAATAGATCTAGAAAGAATTGGTCCAAAAAACTTGATGATGCATTATGGGCCTATAGAACTGCATACAAAAATCCTATGGTTATGTTTCCATATAAGAGGTTTATGGAAAAGCGTGTCATTTACCTCCTGAACTTGAACATAAGGCATATTGGGCTATTAAAGAGGTCAATTATGACTTCAAACTTGCCGGTGAGAAGAGGTTGTTTGATATTATCTCACTTGATGAATGGAGAACCCAAGCCTATGAGAATGCCAAGCTATTCAAAGAAAAAGTTAAACGCTGGCATGACAAAAGGATACAAAAGCGTGAGTTTAACGTAGGACATTATGTGTTATTATTCAACTCTCGTTTAAGATTTTTTGCAGGAAAACTTCTCTCTAAATGGGAAGGTCCTTACGTTATCGAGGAGGTCTATCGTTCTGGTGCCATAAAAATCAATAACTTCGAAGGCACAAGTCCGAGGGTGGTAAACGGTCAAAGAATTAAACATTATATTTCAGGTAACCCTATCAATGTTGAAATTAATATTATTGAAACTGTAACCCCTGAGGAAAACATAAGGGACACTTTCCAGAACGTTCCAGACTCCGAAAAGGAATAGGTATGTGGTACGGTAAGTAAACTGACTCCAAAACGACTCCAATGGCAATTTTTATCAGTTTTGGAATATTTAAGAATTTTAGGAAGAAAGAAGTAGTCCGAAAGGAACACGAGGCCCCCACGAGAGTGGAGGGCTCCCCCCTACTGGGCGCGCCCCCTGTCTCGTGGGCTCCTCGTGTGCTTCCCGGACTCCGTTTTTTTTGCACGTTACATATTTTGGTTGGTAAAAATTCATTATATGTACCCTCGAAGGTTTTGACCACCGTATCACACAAATATCCTCTGTTTTCGTTTCGAGCTGTTCCTGTTGCAGAATAAAAGCAAGATGTCTTCTCAGGAGTTAGTCGGGGAGATTCGGGTGTCTCACCCAACACCAGGTCCAGGAGAAAATAGTGATGCTTATCACTTTGGACCATCAACGGAGGATGAGATGGAGGCTGATTTGAAAAGGATAGATGCCATGGAGGAGGATCAAGATGTTACCTCTCGTCTCCAAGAAGAATTCACTATGGGGGAACTACCTAGCTTGGCTATCCCTACTTCGGTCACCCCTTCCAACTTTAGATTTCTTTCTTATGAAAATATGAAAAAGAGCTTCACTTGTTCTAAAGAAGCTATGCAGCATCCTTGGGTAAAAGGAGCTTTGGCCGTTACGGGCAAGCTCCGTAAAGAAATTATGGACCTCAAACAACAAGTCAATAAGCTCGAGGAGGAGAACCGTATCCTGAAGGGCACCATTGCCAAGAAGATCATAACACCAGCCGTGAAGAAGGAGAAATAATCATATGGGTATGGGCACTCCCCTTGGCAATCGCCAAGCTTGGGGGAGGTGCCCCGGTATCGTATCACCATCACACCCCTATCTTTACCATTTTATTTAGTTCGATCCTTTTAGTAGTATCTTGATCTAGTAGATTAAAGTTTTGATATCAAGTAGTTTTGAGTTTTGCTTTGTGATCTCTTTTTGTAATCGAGTCCGTGAGCTATCTATAAGAAAGATTAGTGTTGAGTCAAGGGCTTTGCTATGTTGCTATGATCTCGAGAAAGTAGAAAGAATAAAAGAGTTCATATTGATCTTATGGATAGTGATGACTTCACATATAGAAAGTATGAGGCATAAAAGTTGTTGAGAGTTGATAAACGTAGTTTTGGTCATCGTTGCAATTAATAGGAAGTGATAAGGAAAGAGGGGTTCACATATAAATATATTATCTTGGACACCTTTTATAATTGGGAGCACTCATTAAGTATGACATGCTAAAAGAGTTGACGTTGGACAAGGAAGACAACGTAATGGTTTATGTTTTCGCACATCTCAGTTAAAGTATATTGTCGTTGACCTTCCAAACATGTTGGGCTTGCCTTTTCCCCCTCATGCTAGCCAAATTCCTAGCACCAAGTAGAGATACTACTTGTCCTTCCAAACATCCTTAAACCCAGTTTTGCCATGAGAGTCCACCATACCTACCTATGGATTGAGTAAGATCCTTAGAGTAATTTGTCATGTTGCAAGCAATAAAAATTTCTATCTAAATATGTATGAGTTATTAGTGCAGATAAAATAAGCTTTGTACGATCTTGTTGTGGAAGTAATAAAAGCGACGAACTGCATAATAAAGGTCCACATACAAGGGGCAATATTGTAGCGACCCGACCCAAATGGATTGAAGTCTCTGTGCTTAAGTGTCATCCCTGGATCGGTATGCTGACACACACAGTACTCGAGGAATTATAACAGAGTTCAATCACACACTTTATTACATCGAGATCCTCAAAAGAGTATTTATTACAATAATATGGCCAAAGGCCATCTAAAATGAAATAACTGCGGAAGCATCGAAGGTAAATGAGTCCATCCAACTCCACGACAAACTGAGTGCAGAACAACGACCTATCGCACCTTTAATCCTCGTCGGAAAAGTCTGCAACATGAGACGTTGCAGCCGTGTAGGTCAGCACATGGAATATGCTGGCAATTTCACACCATAGAATAATAATGATAAACAAACTATCTCTATATGCAAATTTAGCTGGTGGAGGCTCTAAGTTTAATTTTTGCATAAAGCCAATTTTACCCTACAACAAAGGAATAAATTTTTATTTACTACTAAATTAAAATGCCATTATTGAGAAGGTTCCTCCAACTCAATCCCAAAATTCCCAAGTTATTAGTAACCCAATAATTTCATTAAATAGAGTGATGAGATCAACCAATAATTCACTTCTAGGTACTCAAGTTGTCCATAATCGGGGACACGACTAATCATGATTAGTTTATACACTCTGCAGAGGTTTGCGCACTTTTCCCACAAGACTCGACCGCCTCCATGATTGGAAGATCGAGACATAGCCTTTCAGAAGCATTTCCCCTTAACCCTGGATAGACCGGTACACCTACTTTCCCCTACATCAGCTAGTCTACCAAGGAAAGAGGTCACACAACTTAATCAACTATGCCAGAGCCCATAATGGCTTGTGGCTGCACACGGAAGTTTCTAGGCATAAAATATCTTATGATCCCTTTGAGCCTGGGTGGCGGACCTAGGGTAATCACATGGGTACTACGGGATTCCCCTTGGGCAAGCACTGATTTCTCCAGGAGCCCCAAACAATCCACCCAGATGTGTATTAAAGTTGCCACCTTAGGTTATCCCAAAATTATTAACTCTCACAACTTGCATGGATCACACATACCAATCCCCATCTACGAGCATGGCTAAGAAATATGATATAACGTAAATTCCCGGGGTGATCAAAGGTCATAGGTTCCTACCACATGAACTACAAAGCATAACCACATGTTCCCAATCCTACTCATGCAATCTTTGAGAGTGAAACTAATGCATAGTAAAAATTGGGTATTGAAAAATTATGATCAAAGTGTGAACTTGCCTTGCTGACGTTCGTTGAACTGTAAAGATTTGTAGTAGCAAGCCTCGCACTCCGGATGATCTAACGGAGCATGTAATAACATACATAAGCATACAAGCAAAGATCCAAAAAGAAAACAAATGAAAGACTTCGAAAAACTCCAAAACATCCAAATAAAGTTTCTGTACAAAACGAAATTTTTACAAAAACAAAAACAAATGGTTTTGGTTTTTAACAGAAAGTACATGTCACTAGCTTCGATTTGCAAAAAGAATCACCTAAAATAGAGTTACGAAACTCGAGATATGGCCTAACGAAGTTTGAATATAAATCTGTTTGAATTCAAAATTTAAAACTTTCAAAAATATTTTTCGTTTGGTTCTGTGGATAGAGGATATCTTTATGAACTACTAGGAAAAAGAATCAACTAAATCGGATCTATAGATTAAAAGATATGAATTCCTAAAGATTGGGCATTTTTCTTAACATCAATCACGGGATTTGATATGTACTGCCACGTGTCGTGCTGCTATAGGAAGATACCCCTTCATTTTTTTTCTAGATTAGAGAGAGCAACCTGTTGGATCGAGCAGATGGAAGGGAGTGGGCTCACCGGAGAGAGGGGATCCGTTCGTCGGAGTGCGGCTGTCACGCCCAATATGCGACCCTATCCAAAAGGAACTCGAAGGTCCCACCGAGGATAGACCCGCATATTGAAACACTTTTGCAAGGTGGATATCATTACATCAACATTACATAATACATGGGGATACATACAAGAGGCATACAATGCCACACGAATACAACAATACAACACAAGATCAACATCCGACTACGAATGAAACACAAACAGAAACTCAAACGACATCCACCCTGCTAGCACAGGCTGCCGACCTGGAACCTATCCCCTCATCGAAGAAGCAGAAGAAGAACTCAACGCACGCAAGCATCGCTCTCGCGTCATGAACATCGGATAACCTGTACCTGCAACTGTTGTTGTAGTAATCTGTGAGCCACGATGACTCAGCAATCCCATTACCATGGGTATCAAGACTAGCAAAGCTTAAAAGGGAAAGGAAGGGGTAAAGTGGTGAGGTTGCAGCAGCCACTAAGCATATATGGTGGCTAACATACGCAAAGAAGAGAGAGAAGAGAACAAGCGGAACAGTCGTCAACTAGTAATGATCAAGAAGTGATCTTGAACTCCTACTTACGTCAAACAAAACACAGAAACCGTGTTCACTTCCCGGACTCCGCCGAGAAGACACCATCACGGCTACACACACGGTTGATGCGTTTTAATTTGGATCTGGTGTCAAGTTATCTACAACCGGACATTAACAAATTCCCATCTGCCTATAACCGCAGGCACGGCTTTCGAAAGATTATACCCTGCAGGGGTGTCCCAACTTAGCCCATGACAAGCTCTCGCGATCAACGAAGGAATAGACCTTCTCCCAGGAAGACCCGATCAGACTCGGAATCCCGGTTTACAAGACATTTCGACAATGGTAAAACAAGACCAGCAAAGCCTCCCGCTGTGCCGACAAATCCCGATAGGAGCTGCACATATCTCGTTCTCAGGGCACACCGGATGAGCCAGACGTCGGGTTGGCATAGACCCTGGTTGCCCAGGGGGCGCCGGACATCGCTCGGTTCGGACCAACACTTAGACAAGCACTGGCCCGGGGGGGCTAAAATAAAGAAGACCCTTGGGTTGGCCGACCCAAGGGAAAGGGATAGGTGGTGGTGAGGCAAATGGTAAAACCAAGGTTGGGCCTTGCTGGAGGAGTTTTATTCAAAGCGAACTGTCAAGGGGGTCCCATAAATCACCGGACCGTGTAAGGAACGCAAAATCCGGAAACATAACACCGGTATGATGGAAACTAGGGCAGCAAGAGTGGAACAAAACACCAGGCAAAAGGTCGAGCCTTCCACCCTTTACCAAGTATATAGATGCATTAAATAATATAAGAGATATTGTGATACCCAACCAAAATCCTGTCCACCATGGAGAAATCTTCAACTTCACCTGCAACTAGCAACGCTATAAGAGGGGCTGAGCAAAGCGGTAACATAGCCAAACAACGGTTTGCATAGGAAAGGTGTCAAAGGTTAGAGGTTCATGGCAATATGGGATGGCTTGATAAACAGGTAATAGGTAGCGCAGCAAAGCGATAGAACGAAGCAACTAGCATAGCAATGATAGTAGTGAGATCCAGGGTAGCGGTCATCATGCCTGAAATCCCGCTAGGAAGAAGAACGAGTCCATGAAGAAGATGAACGGATGAAGCCAAACCAAGCGTAGTCGAACGAATCCTCACGATCGCAACGAAATAGGAACTAACAAGAAGAGGCACACAACATGGTAAACACACCACACATGAACAAGGCATGATGCACACACGAGCATGATGCATGACAAGACTACATGAGCTACTCATGGCAAGAGATGATGCAAACAAGAGCAACACATCAAGGCAAGTTTAAATGAGGCCGGGAACAACATATAACAATTCCGGTAAGTCCTCATATGCAAATTTCGAAATTGGTCCAGATCTGAATAAACCTTATGTTCAAGTTGTTAAACAGCAAGTAAAGATGCACAAAGATGATCTACACGAGATTCTAGTCAAGTTACATATAAAGTTCATTTAATTCGGAGCTACGGCCTAGAAGATATGAGCAAAACAAGTTAAACATGACATCGATGCAAAATGCACCCAAACATCAAGCAAACACCTCAAAACAAGGATGCAACATGATAAGATGAAGCTACATGCAAAATCAAACAAGTTTCATATAGAGCACACTCAAAACGGAGCAACGTTTCAACACACACACATGAAACAAGTTTAAAGGACAAGCTGTCCAAAACAGCAACTAGGCATATTGCAAGCATCAAAACAACATGCTACAGCACCCCAACATAATAAAAAAAGGCATGGGCATGATGTACAGGTAAAGCATAACAAAACATGAACACTGAGATAACTCCATAAATCACTAGAACATGCTCAAACACACATGGTAAGATTGCAAGTTATAACAATTTCAGAATTTCCAGAAAATAACATCACGATGCAATGTTTAGAGCTATCAAACAACATGTTACAGGAACTTATAATAGCAAAACAAGAGATGGCATGATTCTACTCAAAGCATAGATCAAAAGTCCCTTACTGACCATAAGCCAAAAAGGATCAGAAAATATGATGGCACCCATGTAAACATGGCAAGTTATTATACAGATTCATACATGGCAGAAACATAATTATGAAGACATGTTAATGAGCTTGTACCACTCACCATAGAGCAATACATGGCATGGAAAGGCAACTAGCAGTAAGAAGACATGTTTGTGAAGCTAAGCATGGCAAGAGCAAGTTCATAGGGTGCATGAAACACTAGGAAAACACATGGTAACAACTGAACTTAATGTTAACAGGTTGACAGCAATATCATGAAGCAATTTTGGAGCAAGATATGAACAATCTACAGCAAGCTATAAATGCAACCAGGGGCATGTATGGTTATAGGATGACATGTAGATCAAAACATGTTTATAGAACATCTCCAGATTACGCATAGAATGATTAGTAGCAACATGTTTATATAGCATCACGAAATAACAGATTCAGCCTATCAAAATAGCAACATCATGTACACTACTTAACAAGCTCGATTCACTCACCACAAGTCATTGCATGACAAGATAAGCATAGCATCATCAAGAAGACATGTTTGTGAAACAAACTGTCGGTGTACTAGAATAGGGGTACCCTAGTACCCCGAACTTGTGCACGGGCAGTTGCAGCACCCCGCGGCAAGACATGTTTGTGAAACAAACCAAGTCAAGAACAAGTCCATAGCATGCAAAGATCAACTACAACAAGCTTGGCCAAATTGAATAACATGTAAACAATCTGCCAGGAAACATTTTGAAGCAAAAGTAGAGCACGAAAATGACATGCTAGACTACTCCATAATTGCAACAAAGGGCATGCATGGATAGACAATAACCACATGTTCAAAACACCCTTACTGAAGTATCTCAAAATAAGCATGGATCTCTCTATAGCATCAAGTTTACATGGCATCAAAATAACAACAGAATAGGGACTAAAATCAGTAACATCACGATGCCTAGTTTGCATGCTTGTGCTAGTCACCACATTGATCACAAAACTACATGGTAAGCACCTCTGTAAAGAAGACATGGCATAGTTCAAAACACATGAAGACATCACCCTCATAGGATGCACACATCAATCATGGCAAAAATGACAAAAGAGCTCGTTCTCATAACAGACAGCAGAAAACATCATGAAGCACTCTTACAACGATGATTCGGGCATCTAGATGACCTCAAATGAATATGATGCAATGGAATAAAATGATGTGCTCATTGAGGCGAACAATTTGACATATTACAAGCACAAAACGGAGCTACAGATGCAGAGATACGATGCGATGCATATGGCATGATGATGACAAAATTTAGGTACTTGGACGATTTTCAGAGGGGGGGGAGTCAACCTGCCGCGGATCTCGCCGGAGTTCGTCACCGGAGATGACGAACGAGGGCCCGGGGAGACCGGAGAGGAGCGGAGGAGGCCGGGGATGGACGGATCTGGTCGCTCCCGACCGGATCCGGCACCGGAGAGAGGCGGCGCGGGGCGGAGGAGGCGCATGGGGCGAGCGGCGGCGGCGCCGGAGCTCGCGGCCGGCGCGGCCAGGTGGCGCGGCAGCAGCCCAGGCCGGTGCGGGCGGCAACGCGGAGGCGGCGGCGATGGCGACTTGGCGGCGGGGCAGGAGGAAGACGGTGGCGGGGCGGCCGTGGCACGCGGCGCTGACGGCGAGGCGGCCCGGCGAAGTCCGGCGAGGCGAGGTCCGGCGGGGCGGCGCGAGGGCAGCCGCGGGCGGGCGGCGGTGGTCGGCCGGGCCGGGCGGGCCCCGGATGGGACGCGGCGGGCCGCGGTGCGGTGGAACGGCGACGGGCCACGCGGCGCAGTGGCTGGCTGCGGGCGCGGCGGCGATGACGTGGCGTGCCTTGATTGGCTGCTGCAACATGGCCGGCGGACAGGTCCGGCTCGGGCGGACGTGTCCGGCGGCGCGAGGACGAAAATGGCTAGGGTTAGGGGGAATTAGACCGCGAATTTCGGGGGAGGGGACTATTTATAGATTTCTGGGAGCTAGGAGAGTCCAAATGAGGAGCGGTTTTCGGCCACGCGATCGTGATCGAACGACCGAGAGAATGGAGGGGAGTTAGGTGGGTTTTGGGCCACTTTGGAAGGGGTGTTGGGCTGCAAAGAGAAGGAGGCTTTACGGTTACCCGGTTAACCGTTGGAGTATCAAACGACCTCCAAATGGCACGAAACTTGACAGGCGGTCTACCGGTGGTATACCAAGGCCACTTGGCAAGCCTCGGTCCATTCCGAGAAAGTTTAATACCCGCACACAACGAGAGATGAAATGGGAACGCCAGAGGGCATAGGAGCGCCGGATTGCAAAACGGCCAACGGGGAAAAGGCTCGGATGCATGATACGAACACGTATGCAAAATGAAATGCACATGATGACATGATAAAATGCAACACGCAAGCAAATGACATGGCAATGACGGTGAATAACTGGCGGACACCTGGTGCATCGGATCCGGGGCATTACAACACTCCTCCACTAACAAGAGATCTCGTCCCGAGATCTTAGGACCGAGACGGAAGAGAAAAAGGGATGAGGTGAAACAAGAATTCAAGAGAAGAAGCAAAGAATCGAGAGCACTCAAGAAGAAGAGAGGAACAACGAGAATGATGAGAATCGAAAGCTCCAGGAATCAGATAGACTATGAAACAACTCTGGTTAGAATGAGATAAGAAAACGGATAAGACTGAAAGGATTTAGGCAGCACTCCGGTTGAAAATGGAAGGACAAGAACAAGAACTTCAGAAGACGGGTTGACACTTCATGAAATGAGCAAGGCAAGACCTCCGGAAGAATTGAAAGAATTGAAAAGAACTTATAAGGAAGGATTGAATGGAGTTGTTGAGAAAATTCAACAACGAAAAGAATGAGCTTGTCATGGTCTTATGGATAACATCTCAGAAATTATGAGGTGATAACCGGCCACAAACGGAAAAGATTAAATAACTGGGAAGAAAGAAGAAATGTGAAACTCCATTTCAAAAGAAAACGGAGAGTTATTTGCACTTCGAGACGCGAGAAGAAAAGATACTTGAACTCCACCAACAAAATCTTGATGAACTCTTGAAGAAAAGATTAAATCATGAAGAACCACCATGAAGAACTCCGGTAACAAAAGGATGATGAGATAAAATGAAGGAAGAAGGAATAAGATGAGCCTTGCGATGATTTAGATGGAGGTTCCGACGAAATGGCTGAGGAAAATGAACTCCGGAAAAGAAAAGATGAGAACACTTGGAACTAGAATTTATTCATTAAGAACAAACTCCGAAGGAAGGTATTACTCACTTTGAG
The DNA here is from genome assembly GCF_018294505.1 of Triticum aestivum. Lineage (NCBI taxonomy): Eukaryota > Viridiplantae > Streptophyta > Magnoliopsida > Poales > Poaceae > Triticum > Triticum aestivum. The sequence goes on from NC_057798.1 coordinate 635,735,427, forward strand.
GAAATAAATAAGATTTATTGTATGCTTATCCTTCATCAAATTAAATTGATGACAAACAATGGATTTTGCATATTACTTATTCTCGTTGGAAAAGGATTAAGGGGGGATATAGCGCAACACTTGAGAAAGTCTTCATGAACCACCGGTAGGATTGAAAGGATCGAATGAATTAAAATGATAATCAAGGAAAAAGAATCTGAAGAAAACACCGTAAGAAATCAAAATGACTGACGAAAGAGAATGAATCACCGGGAAGAATTAGAAGAACCCATATGCTAGAGGGGATTTAGATACAAAAGAACAAAGAGAACACGAGCTGATTGAAGAACACTTGAACGAAGCACCAGGATAATTAGATAACGATAACTGGAATGATGGCCTCCAGTGAAAAGAAACGGGAAAAGAACTCCTGACAAGCTCCGGATGGGTAAGAAAGAATATCTGACAAACTGAAATAAATCGAAAGGATGATATGAAGCTAGAACCACGAATCTTCGAGAGAACGGGCAAGATTTAGAGGAAAAACTCTTCTTCGGTCTTCAAATGACGACGAGAAGCACCACCAAAATTACTGAGATACTCCGGGAGAATGGAAAGCAAAGAGGTTGATACAACAATGAAATGATTAAGGAACTGATCTTGGAAAGGCATCCGACTGATGAAATTCATTCTTACGTCATACTTGAAAATAATTGAGAACAACTCCAGGGAAATTAGAAGAGTCAGGTAAGATCCTGGGAAAAGACCTGTGGGTTAGGGCCCACTGAAGAGATAACACCGTTGAAAAGGATTATTAAACAGATAGATGATGCACCGGACCTCGAACTAATTGGAACACAGGCGAATCTCCTGAGATGTCTTGAACACTCCATAAGGATAAACTGACGAGAGGAGAATGAGCAGGGAAAACACTTGAGCCGAGGGAACGAATATAATCACTACCGAAAATTGGAACTGAATCCACCGGAGAAGAAAAAGAAATGAAGAATGTCCACCGAGATGAGAATTCACCGGTTGAAATAATTAATGAAAGACTGAAGAGGTTCCGCACGAATGAAATAGATGGTCGAGAGAGAGTCAGACTCCAGGAAGAAAAAGGGTGGGAGGGCGGGAAAACAAAGGCAACTTTGAAGGGGAAACGACGAATATCTTGAAGAGAAAAAACACTGGTTGAAATCATTGAGGAAAGAAAGCAAATACTTCGCACGAGTAGGATGGATACTCGATTACGGACTCCGGTTCTGAGAAGAAGGAGGGTGGGCGGGTGGGAAAATAAGACAACTAAGGATTGAACTCAAGATGAAGAAGTCGAGTCAACTTGACGAGAAATGCACCGGATGAAAAGAGCTGAGGAACAACTAACGGAAAACCAACTGCATGATCCTAAAGAAAATTTTGAAGGGGAAGAGAAGTAATTCAAAACACCTATGTCAAGATTCCTTACCAGAGCGACGAAGGGGCTGAGGAGTAAAAAGAATTCCTACTCTCCGATATAACTAGACTCCGAAAACAGTTTTCTTCTAGACTCAATATCGGCCAAACTACACGATCAATCAAGGGGATCCTATGGTCGGTCGAGGCTCTGATACCAACTTGTCATGCCCAATATGCGACCCTATCCAAAAAGAACTCGAAGGTCCCACCGAGGATAGACCCGCATATTGAAACGCTTTTGCAAGGTGGATATCATTACATCAACATTACATAATACATGGGGATACATACAAGAGGCATACAATGCCACACGAATACAACAATACAACACAATATCAACATCCGACTACGGATGAAACACAAACAGAAACTCAAACGACATCCACCCTGCTAGCCCAGGCTGCCGACCTGGAACCTATCCCCTGATCGAAGAAGTAGAAGAAGAACTCAACGCACGCAAGCATCGCTCTCGCGTCATGATCATCGGATAACCTGTACCTGCAACTGTTGTTGTAGTAATCTGTGAGCCACGACGACTCAGCAATCCCATTACCATGGGTATCAAGACTAGCAAAGCTTAAAGGGGAAAGGAAGGGGTAAAGTGGTGAGGTTGCAGCAGCCGCTAAGCATATATGGTGGCTAACATACGCAAAGAAGAGCGAGAAGAGAACAAGCGGAACGGTAGTCAACTAGTAATGATCAAGAAGTGATCCTGAACTCCTACTTACGTCAAACAAAACACAGAAACCATGTTCACTTCCCGAACTCCGCCGAGAAGAGACCATCACGGCTACACACACGGTTGATGCGTTTTAATTTGGATCTGGTGTCAAGTTATCTACAATCGGACATTAACAAATTCCCATCTGCCTATAACCGCAGGCACGGCTTTCGAAAGATTATACCCTGCAGGGGTGTCCCAACTTAGCCCATGACAAGCTCTCGCGATCAAGGAAGGAATAGACCTTCTCCCAGGAAGACCCGATCAGACTCGGAATCCCGGTTTACAAGACATTTCGACAATGGTAAAACAAGACCAGCAAAGCCTCCCGCTGTGCCGACAAATCCCGATAGGAGCTGCACATATCTCGTTCTCAGGGCACACCGGATGAGCCAGACGTCGGGTTGGCATAGACCCTGGTTGCCCAGGGGGCGCCGGACATCGCTCGGTTCGGACCAACACTTAGACAAGCACTGGCCCGGGGGGGGGGCTAAAATAAAGATGACCCTTGGGTTGGCCGACCCAAGGGAAAGGGATAGGTGGTGGTGAGGCAAATGGTAAAACCAAGGTTGGGCCTTGCTGGAGGAGTTTTATTCAAAGCAAACTGTCAAGGGGGTCCCATAAATCACCCGACCGCGTAAGGAACGCAAAATCCGGGAACATAACACCGGTATGACGGAAACTAGGGCGGCAAGAGTGGAACAAAACACCAGGCAAAAGGCCGAGCCTTCCACCCTTTACCAAGTATATAGATGCATTAAATAATATAAGAGATATGGTGATATCCCAACCAAAATCCTGTCCACCATGGAGAAATCTTCAACTTCACCTGCAACTAGCAACGCTATAAGAGGGGCTGAGCAAAGCGGTAACATAGCCAAACAACGGTTTGCATAGGAAAGGTGTCAAAGGTTAGAGGTTCATGGCAATATGGGATGGCTTGATAAACATGTAATAGGTAGCGCAGCAAAGCGATAGAAAGAAGCAACTAGCATAGCAATGATAGTAGTGAGATCCAGGGTAGCGGTCATCTTGCCTGAAATCCCACTAGGAAGAAGAACGAGTCCATGAAGAAGATGAACGAATGAAGCCGAACCAAGCGTAGACGAACGAATCCTCACGATCGCAACGAAACAGGAACTAACAAGAAGAGGCACACAACATGGTAAACACACCACTCATGAACAAGGCATGATGCACACACGAGCATGATGCATGACAAGACTATATGAGCTACTCATGGCAAGAGATGATGCAAACAAGAGCAACACATCAAGGTAAGTTTAAATGAGGCCGGGAACAACATATAACAATTCCGGTAAGTCCTCATATGCAAATTTCGAAATTGGTCCAGATCTGAATAAACCTTATGTTCAAGTTGTTAAACAGCAAATAAAGATGTACAAAGATGATCTACACGAGATTCTAGTCAAGTTACATATAAAGTTCATTTAGTTCGGAGCTACGGCCTAGAAGATATGAGCAAAACAAGTTAAACATGACATCGATGCAAAATGCACCCAAACATCAAGCAAACACCTCAAAACAAGGATGAAACATGATAATATGAAACTACATGCAAAATCAAACATGTTTCATATAGAGCACACTCAAAACGGAGCAATGTTTCAACACACACATGAAACAAGTTTAAAGGACAAGCTGTCCAAAACAGCAACTAGGCATATTGCAAGCATCAAAACAACATTCTACAGCACCCCAACATAATAACAAAAGGCATGGGCATGATGTACAGGTAAAGCATAACAAAACATGAACACTGAGCTAACTCCATAAATCACTAGAACATGCTCAAACACACATGGTAAGATTGCAAGTTATAATAATTTTAGACTTTGCAGAAAATAACATCACGATGCAATGTTTAGAGATATCAAACAACATGTTATAGGAACTTATAATAGCAAAACAAGAGATGGCATGATTCTACTCAAAGCATAGATCAAAAGTCCCTTACTGACCATAAGCCAAAAAGGATCAGAAAATATGATGGCACCCATGTAAACATGGCAAGTTATTATACAGATTCATACATGGCAGAAACAGAATTATGAAGGCATGTTAATGAGCTTGTACCACTCACCACAGAGCAATACATGGCATGGAAAGGCAACCAACAGTAAGAAGACATGTTTGTGAAGTTAAGAATGGCAAGAGCAAGTTCATAGGGTGCATGGAACAGTAGGAAAACACATGGTAACAACTAAACTTAATGTTAACAGGCTGACAGCAATATCATGAAGCAACTTTTGAGCAAGATATGAACAATCTACAGCAAGCTATAAATGCAACCAGGGGCATGTATGGTTATAGGATGACATGTAGATCAAAAAATGTTTATAGAACATCTCCAGATTATGCATAGAATGATTAGTAGCAACATGTTTATATAGCATCACGAAATAACAGATTCAGCCTAGCAAAACAGTAACATCATGTACACTACTTAACAAGCTCGATTCACTCACCACAAGTCATTGCATGACAAGATAAGCATATCATCATCAAGAAGACATGTTTGTGAAACAAACTGTCGGTGTACTAGAATAGGGGTACCCTAGTACCCCGAACTTGTGCACGGGCAGTTGCAGCACCCCGCGACAAGGCTTGCCGGGCGAACGCCAAGATCCTCCGTGGTTACCTTGGAGCCATTCAAGAACAAAGTATTTAAGCTCAGGAGACAAGGCCCCGGCAAGAGGAGCTTGCCGGAAGGCCAACCAAGGCACTCCAAGGAACTTGCCGCGACGCGCCACGCGCTCCGGCAAGGCAACAAGGCCCCGGCAAGAGGAGCTTGCCGGGAAGACCAACCAAGGTACCTCGAGGCCCGGTGAGCGACAAGCTTCTGGACCCGACAAGATAACAGCAGCGGCAAGGCACTTGCCGCGGCAGGCGGCCACTCTGTGCCCATGCTCCAGCGCATCCACCAACGTGTCGCTCTGGGGGCCTCCCCAGGCGCGCGTGGCGGGAGGCTGTGCAGCCAGCGGTGCACGATGGCATGCGAAGCTGACAAGATCGCCATCGTGGCGAACGGTGGCGCCCCTAACGGTCCTTTTCTGTACTGTTTGGGCGACTCAGACGGGCATTTAATGCCCTTGTCCCCTGCCGTCAGGGTTAGGTAGGGTGCACTGTACAAGTAACTGTACCAACCACCTCACCTTTTACATTTGTACCCTTCTCTGCGTTGCCACCTGTCAGTGACCCCTTTAGCATATAAAAGGAGGCCCATGCGCAATGTAGAGGGGGTTCGGAGGTTCGCGAGGTTCGATTCATTCGTAAGCCAGAAAACACTTAGCTCTCGCGAGCAAGAACATAATACAACCAGACAATCAGCAGTAGGAGTGTTATCTCTCCGGAGAGCTCTGAAGCTGGGTAAAACTGCTCGTGTGCTTCGCCTCGATCTGCTCTTCGTGCGATCTCCGCCCCCCGCCGAACCGAAAGGGGCCCGGTCCACCGACCCCATAGGTGTTCGTGGATCAGTTTCCCCGACACAAACCAAGTCAAGAACAAGTCCATAGCATGCAAGAATCAACTACAACAAGCTCGGCCAAATTGAATAACACGTAAACAATCTTCCAGGAAACATTTTGAAGCAAAAGTAGAGCACGAAAATGACATGCTAGACTACTCCATAATTGCAACAAAGGGCAAGCATGGATAGACAATAACCACATGTTCAAAACACCCTTACTGAAGTATCTCAAAATAAGCATGGATCTCTCTGTAGCATCAAGTTTACATGGCATCAAAATAACAGCAGAACAGGAACTAAAATCAGTAACATCACGATGCCTAATTTGCATGCTTGTGCTAGTCACCACATTGATCACAAAAATACATGGTAAGCACCTCTGTAAATAAGACATGGCATAGTTCAAAACACATGAAGACATCACCCTCATAGGATGCACACATCAATCATGCCAAAAATGACAAAAGAGCTTGTTTTGATAACAGACAGCAGCAAACATCATGAAGCACTCTTACAAAAATGATTCGGGCATCTAGATGACCTTAAATGAATATGATGCAATGGGATGAAGTGATATACTCGTTGAGACGAACAATTTGACATATTACACACACAAAACGGAGCTATGGATGCAGAGATATGATGCGATGCATATGGCATGATGATGACAAAATTTAGGGACTTAGACGATTTTCAGAGGGGGGGGAGTCAACCTGCCGCGGATCTCGCCGGAGTTCGTCGCCGGAGATGACGAAGGAGGGCCCGGGGAGACCGGAGAGGAGCGGAGGAGGCCGGGGATGGACGGATCTGGTCGCTCCCGACCGGATCCGGCACCGGAGAGAGGCGGCGCGGGGCGGAGGAGGCGCACGGGGCGAGCGGCGGCGGCGCCGGAGCTCGCGGCCGGCGCGGCCAGGCTGCGTGGCAGCAGCCCAGGCCGGCGCGGGCGGCAACGCGGAGGCGGCGGGGCATGAGGAAGACGGTGGCGGGGCATCCGTGGCACGCGGCGCTGACGGCGAGGCGGCCCAGCGAAGTCCAGCGAGGCGAGGTCCGGCGGGGCGACGCGAGGGCAGCCGCGGGCGGGCGGCGGCGCTCGGCCGGGCCGAGCGGGCCCCGGATGGGACGCGGCGGGCCGCGGTGCGGTGGAACGGCGGCGGGCCACGCGGCGCGCGGTGGCTGGCTGCGGGCGTTGCGGCGATGACGTGGCATGCCTTGATTGGCTGCTGCGACATGGCCGGCGGACATGTCCGGCTCGGGCGGACGTGTCCGGCGGCGCGAGGACGAAAATGGCTAGGGTTAGGGGGAATTAGACCGCGAATTTCGGGGAAGGGGACTATTTATAGATTTCTGAGAGCTAGGAGAGTCCAAATGAGGAGCGGTTTTCGGCCACGCGATCGTGATCGAACGACCGAGAGCATGGAGGGGAGTTAGGTGGGTTTTGGGCCACTTTGGAAGGGGTGTTGGGCTGCAAAGAGAAGGAGGCTTTACGGTTACCCGGTTAACCGTTGGAGTATCAAACGACCTCCAAATGGCACGAAACTTGACAGGCGATCTACCGGTGGTATACCAAGGCCACTTGGCAAGCCTCGGTCCATTCCGAGAAAGTTTAATACCCGCACACAACGAGAGACGAAAGGGGAACGCCGGAGGGCATAGGAGCGCCGGATTGCAAAAGGACAACGGGGAAAAGGCTCAGATGCATGAGACGAACACATATGCAAAATGAAATGCACATGATGACATGATAAAATGCAACACGCAAGCAAATGACATGGCAATGACAGCGAATAACTGGCGGACACCTGGCGCATCGGATCCGGGGCATTACAGCGGCGGCGGCGGCGGCTCTGGTTCGCCGGGATCCGGCATCGGAGTTGGTTCTGGAGAGAGGGGAGTGTGGGACGGGGTAGACGGCACCGGGGCGAATCCAATACACAAGTCGGGGCTCCCAACTTCTTCCTGTAGCAACCAGGAGAAGCCGCCGGAGTTGGGGTAGCTCTGACGAGCAATTTCTCAAAGCAAGGAGCGACTTAGAGAGGGGTTTTCGGGGAGGTAAGTGAGGAGGAAGAATGGCATCGCGGGGGCCTATTTATAGGGTCAGGGGAGATCGGTACAGGTAGATCAAGGGGCTCAATGTGGCCATTAATGGCTGTTTTGTGCATGTACATTTCACGGCTCCGTGCGTTCAATTAAAGCAACAATGTTGGGTTTTAATTCCCTGAATGAGTTCTCTTGACATTCCTCTATAAGTTTCGTGTTGGTGGCAAGTCGTAACGGGGAATGAATTGAGTGGGAGGAGAGGAAGAGGAGATGGTCATGGCTGTCTGTTCTGTTTCTGTTCTAGATGAACCACGTACAGAGGAGGAAGAAGGGGTTGCGTGGAGATGGGCTAAGGAAAAAAATTAACATGGGCCTTAGTGGGAGAAGTTGGGCCAAGGGCAAAGGAAAAAAATATAGAACGTGTGCTTGGATGGTTAGAGGGACTGTGGTATCCCCAGCCCACCAGGGTTCAAATCCTGGTGCTCGCATTTATTCCTGGATTTATTTCAGAATTTCCGGCGATGCGCATTCTGTGGGAGGAGACGTTCCCGTCGATGACAAGGTGCCTACGGTGACTTCGTAAATTTCAAAATGATATTCCGGCTCAGTCTTTCGGAGGTGCTCATAGAGGTAGGGTGTGCATGTGTGCGTTCATGGGGGTGAGTGTATACGCGTGTATTTGAGCGCTTGTGTCTGTACTGATGTTCAAAAAAAGAGAGAGAAAACTTAACTAATAACAATGTTAGACTAGATAATCAATAAATAAATTATCCGCTCTCTCAGAATTATTATTTAGATCTGAAGAAAAATGTTCACATAATTATATGGTCTTATATATGACCTTGTGAACATTTATCCGGTCTAAAATGCAAGTTTTCAAAAATAAACATTTTTGCTAAACTAATAAAATAAATGGCAAATAAAACCCAACAAATATATTTTGGTTCCAAATTCAAATTCCAATATTTTCCTTCTAATTTTGAAGAAGTCATTTTATCTTCTCTCTTTATTTTATTTTTTTGAAATAATGGAAATGAATTTTTGGTGAAATCAAATTTGATCCATATCCCAACTTTGAAATTCTCAAAAATGGTTTTAGGGAAACTTCCAACTCTATCTTTTGGTCCTTGAGTTGCTCAAAAGTTTCCTTGGATCAAAAATTAAATAAAACAAATGGGGCAAAATGCATAAATCATGGATGCATATGAATGATCTATTTATAAACATCCAAATTGAAAATTGGGATGTTACAAACCTACCCCCCTAAGATGAATCTCGCCCTCGAGATTCTGGTTGGCTAGCAAAAAGGTGTGGGTGGTCCTGTCGGAGATCATCTTCTCGTTCCCAAGTGGCTTCTTCCTCAGTATGATGACTCCATTGAACCTTGCAAAAGTTGATGACCTTGCTGCGGGTAACCCTGCTTGTAGTCTCGAGAATCTTGACGGGCTTCTCCTCATAGGTCAGATCACTATCCAACTGTATGGCCTCCAGTAGCATTGTATCTTAGAGGAATATCGGCCATCTCTGCATGGCACTTCTTCAACTGGGAAACGTGAAATACATCATGAACCCCTGACAAGGCTTCGAGTAATTCCAACTTGTAGGCAACTTCACCCATGCGTTCTAAAACTCTGTACGGCCCCACAAACAGTGGTTATAACTTTCCTTTGACTCCAAATCATTTAACTACTCGAAGTGGCGACACACGCAGATATGCTCTATCTCCGACTTCATAGGTTACCTCCTTGCATTTAGTATCGGCATAACTCTTCTATCTGGATTGGGCTATTTTGAGTCTATCACAGATCAATTTGACTTTCTCCTCTGAATCTCTAATTAAATCTGGTCTGAATAATTTACGGTCTCCAACTTCATCCCACATCAATGGTGTCCTGCACCTCCTTCTGTACAAAGCTTTAAAAGGGGCCATCTTCAGACTAGCTTGATAGCTATTGTTATATGAGAATTCTGCGTATGGCAAATTATCATCCCAACTAGATCCATAATCTAGCGCACAAGCTCTCAACATGCCCTCCAGAATCTGATTGACTCTCTCGGTCTGCCCATCTGTCTGTGGATGAAAAGTTGTACTGAACTCCAGCCTGGTACCCAAAGTTTCATGTAACTGATGCCAAAACTTTGAGGTAAATTGTGTTCCTCTATCTGATACGATGGTCCTCGAAACTCCATGCAGACATACGATCCTAGTCATGTATATCTTGGCTAGCTTAGCACTTGTATATATGGTTTTCACGGGGATGAAGTGAGCTACCTTAGTCAAGCAATCAACCACTACCCAAATAGAATCATAGCCTGATCGGGTCCTGGGTAATCCTGTAATGAAGTCCATGCCAAGCTTGTCCCACTTCCAATCTGGTATCGGCAAGGGCTGAAGTAATCCCGCTGGTTTCTGGTGCTCTGCCTTAACCCTCTGACATATGTCACATACTGCAACATACTCGGCAATATCCTTCTTCATACCTGTCCACCAGAAACTTTCCTTCAAGTCCAAATACATCTTGGTGTTGCCTGGGTGTACCGAGTAAGGCGAATCATGAGCCTCCTGAAGAATCAACTTTCTGATCTCTGGGTCATTGGGTACGTAAATACGCTTCTCAAACCATAAGGTTCCATGTTCATCCTCACGAAATCCTTCTCCCTTTCCTTGGTTCATCCTTATCTTTATCTCCGCAATACCTTTGTATAACTTCTGGGCTTCTCGGATCTTTCCCAACAAAGTGGATTGAATTTCCATTGCGGCAACAAAACCTCATGGTACTATCTCCAATCGAAGATCTCTGAGATCATCAATTAACTCCTGAGGTAATCCTCCTGCTGTGAGGGTATTGACATAGCTCTTGCGGCTCAATGCATCTGCCACAGCATTGGCCTTTCCTGGGTGAAAGTGCAATTTCATATCATAATCCTTTATGAGCTCCAACCATCTTCTCTGCCTGAGGTTCAACTCCTTCAGCGTGAAGATGTATTTCAAACTCTTGTGATCCGTGTAAACATCACACCTATTTCCAATAAGAAAATGTCTCCAGGTCTTGAGTGCGTGCACTACGGCTGCTAACTCCAAATCATGTGTGGCATGATTCCGCTCATGAGGTCGAAGCTAACGTGAGGCATATGAAACAACTCTTCCTTCTTGCATAAGAAGACCTCCAAGTCCCTGACGAGAAGCGTCGCTATATACTTGGAAATCCTTTCCTATATTCGGAAGAATTAGCACTGGGGCTGTGACCAAATGTTTCTTTAGCTCCTGGAAACTGGCCTCACATTCGTCAGTCCAAACAAACTTGGTGTCTTTCTTCAATAACTATGTCATAGGCTTCGCGATCTTGGAGAAATTCTCAATAAACCTCCGGTAATATCCTGCAAGTCCACGAAAACTACGAATCTCTCCGACTGAGGTGGGTGCCTTCCATTCGGTGACGACTTCAACCTTGGAGGGGTCTACTGCTATTCCTTCTCCTGATATAACATGTCCAAGAAATCCGACTTCCTTCAACCAGAATTCGCACTTGCTGAACTTTGCGTATAACTGATGTTCCCTGAGTTTCTCAAGAACCAAGCGCAAATGTTCCTTGTGTTCTTCTTCATTCTTCGAGTAAATCAATATGTCATCAATGAATACCATCACAAACTTATCCAAGAACTCCATGAATACCTTATTCATCATACTCATAAAATAGGCAGGGGCGTTAGTCAAACCAAAAGACATGACCGTATACTCATAAAGCCCATAATCTCGTGGTAAAAGCTGTCTTGGGTATATCCTGTTCTCAAATCTTCAGCTGGTGATATCCCGATCGAAGATCAACCTTGGAGAAAACTTTTGCTCCTTGTAGCTGGTCAAACAAATCATTGATCATCGGCAAAGGGTACTTGTTCTTGATCGTCACCTCATTCAACGCACGATAATCTACAACCATCCACAAGGATCCATCCTTATTTTCCACTAGAAGCACTGGGGCTCCCCAGGGTGATGAACTCGGTCGAATATAAACTTTCTCCAATAATTCCTTAATCTGCTTCTTAATTTCCTCCAGATAATTTACGGGCATTCGGTACGGTTTAGAGTGGATGAGAAATTAGAATAGAATAAGGGCCTAATGAGAGAAATCACTACCCATATGCTTATGATAGCAAGAAAACTTCAAATCAAGCAATTCACACAGATCGCACCACACAAGCAAAACCTACAGGTAAGCTCATATCCACAAGAGATATGATCTCTTCATACTACCGCAATCATTCGTTGAACTCAACTTGGTAGTGGTGGTCTGAACTAAATTTTCTCAAATCAAAGTCAACTCTAGCTTCTTCTTCTTCTTCGTCAATGATGTCTCCATAGGTCATGGTCTCATCAGGCTGATCAACTTGGTGATGGGGTTCAACAACTATTTTATTGAAGTGGAGAAGAGATAGAGATGAATAGAGAAGAGTATAGACCAACGGATATTGAAGGAAGTCGTAAAATAGAGTTTTCTTCCTATGGCTTTCCATTTCCTAGTGGTCGCATCCTACAATAAGCGTGTGCTCTAATACCATCTTTTAGCGACCCGACCCAAATGGATCGAAGTCTCTGTGCTTAAGTGTCATCCCTGGATCAGTATGCTGACACACACAGTACTCGAGGAATTATAACAGAGTTCAATCGCACACTTTATTACATCGAGATCCTCAAAAGAGTATTTATTACAATAATATGGCCAAAGGCCATCTAAAATAAAATAACTACGGAAGCATCGAAGGTAAATGAGTCCATCCAACTCCACGGCAAACTGAGTGCAGAACAACAACCTATCGCACCTTTAATCCTCGTTGGAAAAGTCTGCAACATGAGACGTTGCAGCCATGTAGGTCAGCACATGGAATATGCTGGCAATTTCACACCATAGAATAATAATGAAAAACAAACTATCTCTATATGCAAATTTAGCTGGTGGAGGCTCTAAGTTTAATTTTTGCATAAAGCCAATTTTACCCTACAACAAAGGAATAAATTTTTATTTATTACTAAATTAAAATGCCATTATTGAGAAGGTTCCTCCAACTCAATCCCAAAATTCCCAAGTTATTAGTAACCCAATAATTTCATTAAATAGAGTGATGAGATCAACCAATAATTCACTTCTAGGTATTCAAGTTGTCCATAATCGGGGACACGGCTAATCATGATTAGTTTATACACTCTACAGAGATTTGCGCACTTTTCCCCACAAGACTCGACCGCCTCCATGATCGGAAGATCGAGACATAGCCTTTCAGAAGCATTTCCCCTTAACCCTAGAGAGACCGGTACACCTACTTTCCCCTACATCAGCTAGTCTACCACGGAAAGAGATCACACAACTTAATCAACTATGCCAGAGCCCATAATGGCCTGTGGCTGCACACGGAAGTTTCTAGGCATAAAATATCTTATGATCCCTTTGAGCCTGGGTGGCGGACCTAGGGTAATCACACGGGTACTCCGGGATTCCCCTTGGGCAAGCACTGGTTTCTCCAGGTGTCCCAAACAATCCACCTAGATGTGTATTGAAGTTGCCAGCTTAGGTTATCCCAAAATTATTAACTCTCACAACTTGCATGGATCACACATACCAATCCCCATCTACGAGCATGGCTAAGCAATATGATATAACGTAAATTCCCGGGGTGATCAAAGGTCATAGGTTCCTACCACATGAACTACAAAGCATAACCACATGTTCCCAATCCTACTCATGCAATCTTTGAGGGTGAAACTAATGCATAGTAAAAATTAGGTATTGAAAAATTATGATCAAAGTGTGAACTTGCCTTGCCGACGTTCGTTAAACTGTAAAGATTCTTAGTAGCAAGCCTCGGACTCCGAATGATCTAACAGAGCATGTAATAACATACATAAGCATACAAGCAAAGATCCAAAAAGAAAACAAATGAAAGACTTTGAAAAAGTCCAAAACATCCAAATAAAGTTTCTGTGCAGAACGAAATTTTTACAGAAACAAAAATAAATGGTTTTGGTTTTTAACAGAAAATACATGTCACTAGCTTCGATTTACAAAAAGAATCACCTAAAATAGAGTTATGAAACTCGAGATATGGCCTACCGAAGTTTCAATATAGATCTGTTTGAATTCAAAATTTAAAACTTTCAAAAATATTTTTCGTTTGGTTCTGTGGATAGAGGATATTTGTATGAACTACTAGGAAAAAGAATCAACTAAATCGGATCTGTAGATTAAAAGATATGAATTCCTAAAGATTGGGCATTTTTCTTAACATCAATTATGGGATTTGATATGTACTGCCACGTGTCACACTGCTATAGGAAGATACCCCTTCGTTTTTTTTTCAGATTAGAGAGAGCAACCTGTTGGATCGAGCAGATGGAAGGGAGTGGGCTCACCGGAGAGAGGGGATCCGTTCATCGGAGTGCGGCGGCGGCGGCTCTGGTTCGCCTGGATCCGGCGTCGGAGTTGGTTCTGGAGAGAGGGGAGTGTGGGACGGGGTAGACGGCGCCAGGGCGAATCCAAGACACAAGTCGGGGCTCCCAACTTCTTCCTGTAGCAACCAGGAGAAGCCGTCGGAGTTGGGGTAGCTCTGACGAGCAATTTCTCAAAGCAAGGAGCGACTAGGGGTTTTCGGGGAGGTAAGTGAGGAGGAAGAATGGCATCGCGGGGGCCTATTTATAGGGTCAGGGGAGATCGGTACAGGTAGATCAAGGGGCTCAATGTGGCCATTAATGGTTGTTTTGTGCATGTACGTTTCACGGCTCCGTGCGTTCAATTAAAGCAACAATGTTGGGTTTTAATTCCCTGAATGAGTTCTCCTGACATTCCTCTATAAGTTTCATGTTGGTGGCAAGTCGTAACGGGGAATGAATTGAGTGGGAGGAGAGGAAGAGGAGGTGGTCATGGCTGTCTGTTCTGTTTCTGTTCTAGATGAACCATGTACAAAGGAGGAAGAAGGGGTTGCGTGGAGATGGGCTAAGGAAAAAAAATTAACATGGGCCTTAGTGGGAGAAGTTGGGCCAAGGGCAAAGGAAAAAAATATAGAACATGTGCTTGGATGGTTAGAGGGACTGTGGTATTCCCAGCCCACCAGGGTTCAAATCCTGGTGCTCGCATTTATTCCTAGATTTATTTCAGGATTTCCGGCGATGCGCATTCAGTGGGAGGAGACGTACCCGTCGATGACGAGGTGCCTACGGTGACTTCGTAAATTTCAAGATGATATGCCGGCTCAGTCTTTCGGAGGTGCTCATAGGGGTAGGGTGTGCGTGTGTGCGTTCATGGGGGTGAGTGTATGCGCGTGTATATGAGCGCTTGTGTCTGTACTGATGTTCAAAAAAAAGAGAGAAAACTTAACTAATAACAATGTTAAACTAGATAATCAATAAATAAATTATCCGCTCTCTCAGAATTATTATTTAGATGTGAAGAAAAATGTTCACATAATTATATGGTCTTATATATGACCTTGTGAACATTTATCCGGTCTAAAATGCAAGTTTTCAAAAATAAACATTTTTGCTAAACTAATGAAATAAATTGCAAATAAAACCCAACAAATATATTTGGTTCCAAATTCAAATTCCAATATTTTCCTTCTGATTTTGAAGAAGTCATTTTATCTTCTCTCTTTATTTTCTTTTTTTTGAAATAATGGAAATGAATTTTTGGTGAAATC
The DNA here is from genome assembly GCF_018294505.1 of Triticum aestivum. Taxonomy (NCBI): domain Eukaryota; kingdom Viridiplantae; phylum Streptophyta; class Magnoliopsida; order Poales; family Poaceae; genus Triticum; species Triticum aestivum. The sequence goes on from NC_057798.1 coordinate 635,750,795, forward strand.
AAATTTGATCCATATCCCAACTTTGAAATTCTCAAAAATGGTTTTAGGGAAACTTCCAACTCTCTCTTTTGGTCCTTGAGTTGCTCAAAAGTTTCCTTGGATCAAAAATAAAATAAAACAAATGGGGCAAAATGCATAAATCATGGATGCATATGAATGATCTATTTATAAACATCCAAATTGAAAATTGGAATGTTACAAATATAAAGTGACGTTCTTTTGCATTAAGATTTTGTGCATCAACCCTAAACGCACATGACAACCTCTGCTTCCCTCTGCGAAGGGCCTATCTTTTACTTTATGTTTTTACTTTATGCTTCAGTCAAGGTGATCCTCACCTTTCCCTTTTTCATTTTATCCTTTGGCAAGCTCCTCGTGATTGAAAGACCATGACATATATATACAATTGGATGTAAGTTAGCATGTGCTATTATTGTGGACATCACCTAAAGGTGAATACGTTGGGAGGCAATACAATAAGCCCCTATCTTTCTCAGTGTCCGGCTGAAACTCCATAACCACAAGTATTGCGTGAGTGTTAGCAATTATAGAAGACTACAAGATGGTTGAATATGTGAACTTGCCGAAAAGCTCTATTGTTGACTCTTTCTGATGTTATGATAAATTGCAATTGCTTCAATGACTGAGATTATAGTTTATTAGTTCCCAATGAAGTTTTTTAACCATACTTGATATTGTGAATTGATTGTTACTTGAGCATAAGAAATCATATGATAAAATCTATATATGTTGCTGCTATAAGAATGATCGTGATGCCCTCATGTCCGTATTTTATTTTTTTATCAACACCTCTATCTCTAAACATGTGGACATATTTTTCGATATCGGCTTCTGCTTGAGGACAAGAGAGGTCTAAGCTTGGGGGAGTTGATACGTCCATTTTGCATCATGCTTTTATATCAATATTTATCGCATTATGGGCTGTTACTACACATTATATCTCAATACTTATGGCTATTCTCTCTTATTTTACAAGGTTTACCACGAAGAGGGGGAATGCCGGCAGCTGGAATTCTGGCTAGAACAGGAGCAAACATTGGAAACATATTCTGCACTGCTCCAAAAATCCTGAAACTCCACGAAACATGTTTTTGGAATTAATAAGAATTATTGGGCAAAAGAAATACACCAGGGGGCCCACACCCTGTCCAGGAGGGTGGGGGGTGCGCCCCTGTGTCCATATTCTGCTATATGAGAGCTTTTACCCTGGAAAAAATCGTGGGCAAGCTTACAGGACGAAACTCCGCCGCCACAAGGCGGAACCTTGGTGGAACCAATCTAGGACTCCGGCGGAGCTGTTCTGCCGGGGACACTTCCCTCCGGGAGGGGGAAATCATCACCAACGTCATCACCAATGATCCTCTCATCGGGAGGGGGTCAATCTCCATCAACATCTTCACCAGCACCATCTCCTCCCAAAACCCTAGTTCATCTCTTGTATCCAATCTTGTATAAAAACCACAAATTGGTACATGTGGGTTGCTAGTAGTGTTGATTACTCCTTGTAGTTGATGCTAATTGGTTTACTTGGTGGAAGATCATATGTTCAGATCCTTTATGCATATTATTACCCCTCTGATTATGAACATGAATATGCTCTGTGAGTAGTTACGTTTGTTCCTGAGGACATAGGTGAAGTCTTGCTATTAGTAGTCATGTGGATTTGGTATTCGTTCGATATTTTGATGAGATGTATGTTGTCTTCTCCTCTAGTGGTGTTATGTGAACATCGACTACATGACACTTCACCATTATTTGGGCCTAGAGGAAGGCATAGGGAAGTAATAAGTAGATTATGGGTTGCTAGAGTGACAGAAGCTTAAACCCGAGTTTATGTGTTGCTTCGTTAGGGGCTGATTTGGATCCATATGTTTAATGTTGTGGTTAGGTTTATCTTAATACTTCTTTTGTAGTTGCGGACGCGTGCAATAGGGGTTAATCATAAGTGGGGATGGTTGTCCAAGTAAGGGCAGTGCCCAAGCACCGGTCCACCCACATATCAAATTATCAAAGTACCGAACGCGAATCATATGAGTGTGATGAAAACTAGCTTGACGGTAATTCCCATGTGTCCTCGGGAGCTCCTTTCTTATTATTAGAAATTGCCTAGGCTTATCCTTTGCTACATAAAGGATTGGGCCACCTTGCTGCACTTTATTTACTTTATTTACTTGTTACTCGTTACTATTTATCTTATCGCAAAACTATCTATTACCTACAATTTCAGTGCTTGCAGAGAAAACCTTACTGAAAACCGCTTATCATTTCCTTCTGCTCCTCGTTGGGTTCGACACTCTTACTTATCAAAAGGACTATGATAGATCCCCTACACTTGTGGGTCATCAATGTGTTTGGAGCTTTTCCCTACAAGTTTAATTGAAATTATAGGGTGCATTAGTTTAATTGGATTTGTAGGGTGCACTAGGTAATAGGGAAGTGTGAAAATTTACTTTCTCCATGAACCACGCAACAAAAAATTTCCTTCCATAGGCACCCTTTCCGAGAAGAGCAAGTGTCTCCGCGTCAGTAGGAGGTAGTATTCCCGTCCACTCTTCATCAACGAATCGACTAAAATAAGAAAAGCGGTATTAGAACGAGGCAAAGTGAACATAACGAATTGACTAAAAGAATGGTGCAAAGGTATTACCTCATGCACTCATCCTCAACTTCCTCAATGTTGTGCAAGATATAGAACATGACATTGTCCCACTCATCTCATTGCATGATATAAGGTGTCGGGCATCTAGCCCTGCCACCTTGCCTGTTGAATAGAGGCAGCTTGGGTTTATACTTGGGTTCTTCTATATTTTATCGAGACACCTTATTGTGCAGTGCTACCTCTTGAGCACTGCGTTGGATTTCCCCAAAGAGGAGATGATGATGCAGCAAAGTAGCGTAAGTATTTCCCTCAGTTTTTGAGAACCAAGGTATCAATCCAGTAGGAGACCACGCACAAGTCCCTCGTACCTACACAAAACGATATCTACTCGCAACCAACGCGATTAGGGGTTGTCAATCCCTTCACGGTCACTTACGAGAGTGAGATCTGATAGAGATGATAAATAATATTTTTGGTATTTTTGATAGATTGATGCAAAGTGAAAAGTAAAAGGCAAAGTAAAAACAAAGAAAGTAATAAAGTGATAGAGATTGATATGATGAGAATAGACCCGGGGGCCATAGGTTTCACTAGTGGCTTCTCTCAAGAGCATAGATATTCTATGGTGGGTGAACAAATTATTGTTGAGCAATTGACAGAACTGAGCATAGTTATGAGTATATCTAGGTAATGATCATGTATATAGGCATCATGTCCGAGACAAATAGATAGAAACGATTCTGCATCTACTACTATTACTCCACTCGTCGACCGCTATCCAGCATGCATCTAGAGTATTAAGTTAAAAACAGAGTAACGCCTTAAGCAAGATGACATAATGTAGAGGGGTAAATTCATGCAATATGATACAAAAACATCTTGTTATCCTCGATGGCAACAATACAATATGTGCCTTGCTGCCCCTTCTGTCACTGGGAAAGGACACTGCAAGATTGAACCCAAAGCTAAGCACTTCTCCCATTGCAAGAACTACCAATCTAGTTGGCCAAACCAAAAAGGATAATTCGAATGGACTTGCAAAGATAACTCAATCATACATAAAAGAATTCAGAGAAGATTCAAATATTTTCCATAGATAATACTGGATAATAAACCCACAATTCATCGGTTTCAACAAACACACCGCAAAAAGAAGATTACATCGAATAGATCTCCACGAGAGAGGGGGAGAACATTGTATTGAGATCCAAAAAGAGAGAAGAATCCATCTAGGTACCAGCTATGGACCCGAAGTTCTGAAGTAAACTACTCACACTTCATCGGAGGGGCTATGATGTTGATGTAGAAGCCCTCCATGGTGGATACCCCCTCCGGCGGACCTCCGGAACAGGCCCCAAGATGGGATCTCGTGGATACAGAAGGTTGCGGCGGTGGAATTAGGTTTTTGGCTCCTGTTCTGATTGTTTGGGGATACGTAGGTATATATAGGAGGAAGGAGTACGTCGGTGGAGCAACAGGGGGCCCACGAGGGTGGAGGGCGCGCCTGGGGGGAGGGCGCGCCCCCCTACCTCGTGCCTTCCCTGTTGGTTGCTTGACGTAGGGTCCAAGTCTCCTGGATCACGTTCGGTGAGAAACTCACGTTCCCGAAGGTTTCATTCCGTTTGGACTCCGTTTGATATTCCGTTTCTTCGAAACACTGAAATAGGCAAAAAAACATCAATTCTGGGCTGGTCCTCCGGTTAATAGGTTAGTCCCAAAAATAATATAAAAGTGGAAAATAAAGCCCAATATAGTCCAAAACAGTAGATAAAGTAGCATGGAGCAATCAAAAATTATAGATATGTTAGAGACGTATCAGGCATCCCCAAGCTTAATTCCTGCTCGACCTCGAATAGGTAAATGATAAAAAAGAATTTTTGATTTGGAGTGATACTTTGGCATAATTTCAATGTAAATCTTCTTAATTGTGATATGAATATTCAGATCCGAAAGATTCAAGACAAAAGTTCATATTGACATAAAAATAATAATACTTCAAGCATACTAATCAAAGCAATCATGTCTTCTCAAAATAACATGGCAAAAGAAAGTTCATCCCTACAAAATCATATAGTTAGGCTATGCTTCATTTTTGTCACACAAAGATGTTCCCAACTTCTATACCCCCGATGACAAGCCAACCAATTGTTTCATACTCAAATAATCTCAAACTTTTTCAACCTTCACGCAATACATGAGCGCGAGCCATGGATATAGCACTATGGGTGGAATAGAATATGATGATGGGGATTGTGTGGAGAAGACAAAAAAGGAGAAAGTCTCACATTGACGAGGATAATCAACGGGCTATGGAGATGCCCATCAATTGATGTCAACATGAGGAGTAGGGATTGCCATGCAACGGATGCACTAGAGCTATGAATGCTCAACGAAAGAAAACTAGTGGGTGTGCATCCAACTCGCTTGCTCATGAAGACCTAGGGCATTTGAGGAAGCCCATCGTAGGAATATACTGTTGGAAATATGCCCTAGAGGCAATGATAAATTAGTTATTATTATTATATTTCCTTGTTCATGATAATCGTTTATTATCCATGCTATAATTGTATTGGGAAACTCAGATACATGTGTGGATACATAGACAACACCATGTCCCTAGTAAGCCTCTAGTTAACTAGCTCATTGATCAATAGATGGTTACGGTTGCCTGACCATGGACATTGGATGTCGTTGATAGCGGGATCATATCATTAGGAGAATGATGTGATGGACAAGACCCAATCCTAAGCCTAGCACAAAGATCGTGTAGTTCGTATGCTAAAGCTTTTCTAATGTCAAGTATCATTTCCTTAGACCATGAGATTGTGCAACTCCCGGATACCGTAGGAATGCTTTGGGTGTACCAAACATCACAACATAACTGGGTGGCTATAAAGGTACACTACGGGTATCTCCGAAAGTGTCTGTTGGGTTGGCACGAATCGAGACTGGGATTTGTCACTCCGTGTGATGGAGAGGTATCTCTGGGCCCACTCGGTAGGACATCATCATATGCGCAATGTGACCAAGGAGTTGATCATGGGATGATGTGTTACGGAACGAGTAAATAGACTTGCCGGTAACGAGATCGAACAAGGTATCGAGATACCGACGATCGAATCTCGGGCAAGTACTATACCGGTAGACAAAGGGAATTGAATACGGGATTGATTGAATCCTTGACATCGTGGTTCATCCGATGAGATCATCGTGGAACATGTGGGAGCCAACATGGGTATCTAGATCCCGCTGTTGGTTATTGGCCGGAGAGTTGTCTCGGTCATGTCTGCATGGTTCCCGAACCCGTAGGGTCTACACACTTAAGGTTCGATGACACTAGGGTTATAGGGAATAGATGTATGCGGTTACCGAATGTTGTTCGGAGTCCCGGATGAGATCCCGACGTCACGAGGAGTTCCGGAATGGTCCGTAGGTAAAGATTTATATATGGGAAGTTCCGTTTGGGTGACCGAAAAAGTTTCGCGTACTATCGGTAACGTACCGGGACCACCGGGAGGGTCCCGGGGGTCCACCAAGTGGGGCCACCAGCCCCAGAAGGCTGCATGGGCCAAGTGTGGGAGGTAACCAGCCCCAGGTGGTCTGGTGCGCCCCCCCACCAAGGCCCTAGGTGCAGGGAGAGTGGGAAGGAGGCAAACCCTAGGTCCTGATGGGCCTTAAGGCCCACCCTAGGTGCGCCCCCATCTCTTCCCCCCTTGGCCGCACCCTAGATGGGTTTTGGGGGATGCCTCCACCCTAGGGAGGGAACCCTAGATGGGGGCGCCTCCCCTTCCCCTATATATACTTGAGGTATTGGGGGCTACAAACGACACGAGATGAACTCTCTCTTGGCGCAGCCCTACCTCTCTCCCTCCTCGTGTCTCGTAGTGCTTGGCGAAGCCCTGCTGGAGTACCATGCTCCTCCACCACCACCATGCCGTCATGCTGCTGCTGGATGGAGTCTTCCCCAACCTCTCCCTCTCCCCTTGCTGGATCAAGGCACGGGAGACGTCATCGGGTTGCACGTGTGTTGAACACGGAGGCGCCATGGTTCGGCGCTTAGATCGGAATCAACCGTGATCTGAATCGCTACGAGTACAACTCCTTCATCCGCGTTCTTGTAACGCTTCCGCATCGCGATCTTCAAGGGTATGAAGATGCACTCCCCTCTCTCTCGTTGCTAGTATCTCCGTAGATTGATCTTGGTGATGCGTAGAAAATTTTGAATTTCTACTACGTTCCCCAACATATACAAGCCAAGTTCTATAATGAAAAATTCCAACTAGTATAAAAAGACAACTTATGAGACTCACTACATGAAGAACAAGGTGCTACTTTGAAGCACAATATATGAGACTCACTACATGAGGAACAAGGTGCTACTTTGAAGCACAAGTGTGGAAAAAGAGATAGTAGCATTGCCCTTTTTATTATTATTTTTTCTTTTTTTTCTTTTTTTTGGGCCCTTCTTTTTTTGGACTTTCTCTTTTTTTTTGATCAATGCTCTAACAATGATGATCATCACACTTCCATTGATTACAACTTGAAACTTAGAACAAGATATGACTCTATATGAATGCCTTTGGCGGTGTACCGGGATGGTGCAATGAATCAAGAGTGACATGTATGAAAAATAATGCATGGTGGCTTTGCCACAAATACGATGTCAACTACATGATCATGCAATGGCAATATGACAAAAGTAATGTATGTCATGATGATGATGGAAGTTGCATGGCAATATATCTCGGAATGGCTATGGAAATGCCATGATAGGTAGGTATGGTGGCTGTTTTGAGGAAGATATAAGGAGCTTTATGTGTGATAGAACGTATCGTATCACGGGGTCTGGATGCACCGGCGAAGTTTGCACCAACTCTCAAGGTGAGAAAGGGCAATGCACGGTACCGAAGAGGCTAGCAAAGGTGGAAAGGTAAAAGTGCGTATAATCCATGGACTCAACATTAGTCAAAAGAACTCATATACTTATTGCAAAAATTTAGAAGCCATCAAAAATCAAGTACTACGCGCATGCTCCTAGGGGGATAGATTGGTAGGAAAAGACCATCGCTTGTCCCCGACCGCCACTCATAAGGATGCACAAGCCAGGTACACTTCACGTCTCAAATTTATTACACAACTTTAACCATACGTCCATGCTATGGGACTTGCAAACTTCAACACAAGACTTTCTCAAATTCACAATTATTCAACTAGCACGACTTTAATATTGTCACCTCCATATCTCAAAACAATTATCAAGCATCAAACTTATCTTAGTATTCAATTCACTCAAAAGAAAGTTTCACATATCTTGAACACCAAATATATTAATCATTAAGCAAATTACCATGCTATTAACGACTCTCAAAATAATCTAAGTGAAGCATGAGAGATCAATAGTTTCCTTAAAACAAATCCACCGCCGTGCTCTAAAAGATCTAAGTGAAGCACTAGAGCAAAAATTATTACGCTCAAAAGATATAAGTGAAGCACATAGAGTGTTCTAACAAATTCCAATTCATGTATGGCTCTCTCAAAAGGCGTGTACAGCAAGGATGATTGTGGTAGACTAACAAGCAAAGACGCAAATAATACAAGACGCTCCAAGCAAAACACATATCATGTGGTGAATAAAAATATAGCTCCAAGTAAATTACCGATTGAAGTGGACGAAAGAGGGCATGCCTTCTGGGGCATCCCCAAGCTTTGACTTTTTGGTGTCCTTGGATTATCTTGGGGGTGCCATGGGCATCCCCAAGCTTAGGCTCTTGCCACTCCTTGTTCCATAATCCATCAAAAGAATTCACCCAAAACTTGAAAACTTCACAACACAAAACTCAACAGAAATCTCGTGAGCTCCGTTAGAGAAAGAAAACAAAAGACTACTTCAAAGTACTGTAATGAACTCATTCTTTATTTATATTGGTGTTAACCCTACTGTATTCCAGCTTCTCTATGGATTATAAACTAATTTACTAGCCATAGATTCATCAAAATAAGCAAACAACACACGCAAAACAAAATCTGTCAAAAACAGAACAGTCTGTAGTAATCTGTAACTAACGCAAACTTCTGGAACTCCAAAACTTCTACCAAAATAGGAAGTCCTGGAAATTTTGCTTATTGATCAGATGCAAAAAGAATCAACACAAAAGCACGTTCCTGTGATTTAACAAAATTATATTCGTGCGTGCAAAGTTTCTGTTTTTCAGCAGAATCAAATCAACTATCATCATAGTTTATCCTATAGGTTCTAATTGGAACAATAATTGCACCAATCGTTCTAAGGAAAGGTCTACCAAGAATAATAGGACATGAAGAATTGCAATCTATATCGAGAACGATAAAATCTACGGGCACATAATTCCTATTTGGCAACAATAAGAACATCATTAATTCTTCCCATACGCTTTTTAATAGTGGAATCCGCAAGATGCAGGTTTAGAGAGCAATCATCAAAGTCACAGAAATCTAGCAAATCAGACAAAGTTTTCGGAATAGTAGAGACACTAGCACCCAAATCCCACTCATCATAGAGTTTTCTAGGGATAGAAACTTTCAACTCAAGTTTTTCTTCATAAGATTGCATCAAAGCATCAACAATGTGTTCGGTAAAGGCCTTATTTTGACTATAAGCATGAGGATAATCTAGCACAGAGCACAACAAGGAAATACAACCAATTAAAGAGCAATTTTCATAATTAAATTCCTTGAGATCCAAAATAGTGGGTTTAGCAACATCTAGGTTTTTATTTCTTTCAATCCCACTTTCATCAATTTCATCATCAAGATCTAGAAACTCTGAATTCTTAGAATGCCTTCTAGGTAAGGGAAGATCATATTCAGTCTCATCAAGATTCATATTGCAAAACAAAGATTTAATGGGGGACACATCAATAACTTTTAGATCTTCATCTTGATTTTCATAGGAATTGGAAGAACATGCTTTAATAAAGGCATCTTTGCAAGCGCACATTCTAGCGGTTCTTTCCTTGCACTCATCAATGGAAATTCTCATGGCTTTGAGAGACTCATTGATATCATGCTTAAGTGGAATAGATCTAAGCTTTAAAGAATCGATTTCAAGAGAAATTCTATCAACGTTCCTAGCCAAATCATCAACTTTAAGCAATTTCTCTTCAAGCAAAGCATTAAAATTCTTTTGTGAATTCATAAACTCTTTAACACTACTCTCAAATTCAGAGGGCATCTTATTAAAATTTCCATAAGAGTTGTTGTAGGAATTTCCATAATTATTAGAAGGATTGCTAGGATAAGGCCTAGGATTAAAATCCCTCTATACGCGTTGTTTCCAAAACTATTCCTACCAACGAAATTCACATCCATAGATTCATTATTATTCTCAAGTAAAGTAGACAAAGGCATATCATTGGGATCAAGAGGAGTATTTTTAGGAGCAAACATCTTCATAAGTTCATCCATCTTTTCACTCAAAACATTGGTTTCTTCTATAGCATGCACTTTTTTACTAGAAGATCTTTCGGTGTACCATTGAGAATAATTAGCCATAATATTATCAAGCAATTTTGTAGCATCTCCTAACGTAATTTCCATAAACGTGCCTCCCGTGGTTGAATCTAAAAGATTTCTAGAAGCAAAATTTAATCCAGCATAAAAGTTTTGTATGATCATCCATAAATTCAAACCATGAGTAGGGAAATTGCGAAGCATCAATTTCATTATTTCCAAAGATTGGGTAACATGCTCATGATCAAGTTGTTTAAAATTCGTAACATCGTTCCTAAGAGTGATGATCTTAGCGGGAGGAAATACTTAGAGATAAAAGCATCTTTGCACTTGTTCCAAGAATCAATACTATTTTTAGGAAAAGACAAAAACCAAACTTTAGCACGATCTCTAAGTGAAAACGGAAATAACTTCAATTTGAAAATATTGTTATCCGTATCTTTCTTCTTTTGCATATCACACAAATCAACAAAATTGTTTAGATGAGTAGCGGCATCTTCACTAGGAAGGCCGGCAAATTGATCTTTCATAACAAGATTCAGCAAAGCGGTATTGATTTCACAAGACTCATCATTATTAAGAGGAGCAATCGGAGTACTAAGGAAATCATTATTATTGGTATTCGAGAAGTCACATAATTTGGTATTATCTTGCGCCATGGCAACAAGTAATCCAACACACAAGCAAACAGAAAGGTAATGGAAAAGGCAAACGGGAAAGAGAGGAGGAGATTCGGAAAGAGAGGGCGAATAAAACGGCAAGGGTGAAGTGGGGGAGAGGAAAACGAGAGGCAAATGGCAAATAATGTAATGGGAGAGATAGGGATTGTGATGGGTACTTGGTGTTGTTGAATTGCTTGTGTGAGCCTCCCCGGCAATGGTTCCAGAAATTCTTCTTGCTACCTCTTGAGCATTGCGTTGGATTTCCCTGAAGAGGAGAGGATGATGCAGCAAAGTAGCGTAAGTATTTCCCTCAGTTTTTGAGAATCAAGGTATCAATCCAGTAGGAGACCATGCACAAGTCCCTCGTACCTACATAAAACGATAGCTACTCGCAACCAACGCGATTAGGGGTTGTCAATCCCTTCACGGTCACTTACGAGAGTGAGATCTGATAGAGATGATAAATAATATTTTTGGTATTTTCGATAGATAGATGCAAAGTGAAAAGTAAAAGGCAAAGTAAAAACAAAGCAAGTAATAAAGTGATAGAGATTGATATGATGAGAATAGACCCGGGGGCCATAGGTTTCACCAGTGGCTTCCCTCAAGAACATAGATATTCTACGGTGGGTGAACAAATTACCGTTGAGCAATTGATAGAATTGAGCATAGTTATGAGTATATCTAGGTAATGATCATGTATATAGGCATCACGTCCAAGACAAGTAGATCGAAACGATTCTGCATCTACTACTATTACTCCACTCATCGACCGCTATCCAGCATGCATCTAGAGTATTAAGTTAAAAACAGAGTAACGCCTTAAGCAAGATGACATGATGTAGAGGGATAAATTCATGCAATATGATAAAAACCCCATTTTGTTATCCTCGATGGCAACAATACAATACGTGCCTTGCTGCCCCTTCTGTCACTGGGAAAGGACACCGCAAGATTGAACCCAAAGCTAAGCACTTCTCCCATTGCAAGAACTACCAATCTAGTTGGCTAAACCAAAAAGGATAATTTGAAGAGACTTGCAAAGATAACTCAATCATACATAAAAGAATTCAGAGAAGATTCAAATATTTTCCATAGATAATACTGGATCATAAACCCACAATTCATCGATCTCAACAAACACACCCAAAAAAGAAGATTACATCGAATAGATCTCCACGAGAGAGGGGGAGAACATTGTATTGAGATCCAAAAATAGAGAAGAATCCATCTAGGTACCAGCTATGGACCCGAAGGTCTGAAGTAAACCACTCACACTTCATCAGAGGGGCTATGGTGTTGATGTAGAAGCCCTCCGTAGTGGATGCCCCCTCCGGCGGAGCTCCGGAACAGGCCCCAAGATGGGATCTCATGGATACAGAAGGTTGCGGTGGTGGAATTAGGTTTTTGGCTCCTATTCCCATCGTTTGGGGATACGTAGGTATATATAGGAGGAAGGAGTACGTCTGTGGAGCAATAGGGGGCCCACGAGGGTGCAGGGCGCGCCTGGGGCGAGGGCACACACCCCTACCTTGTGCCTTCCCTGTTGGTTGCTTGACGTAGGGTCCAAGTCTCTTGGATCACGTTCGGTGAGAAAATCACGTTCCCGAAGGTTTCATTTCGTTTGGACTCCGTTTGATATTCCGTTTCTTCGAAACACTAAAATAGGCAAAAAAAACAGCAATTCTGGGCTGGGCCTCCGGTTAATAGGTTAGTCCCAAAAATAATATAAAAGTGGAAAATAAAGCCCAATATAGTCCAAAACAATAGATAAAGTAGCATGGAGCAATAAAAAATTATAGATACGTTAGAGGCGTATCATGCAGCGTGGGAACATGGTTTAGATAGTATGTTGTCCTGAGGTCTGCCACCTCCTCTAGGATAACTGCCTCAGCTATGGAAGCTTCAGTCTTAGCTTTTTTTCCACATTTCTGTCTCAGATGCTTGTTCAGTCTCTCAGGGTCGTACTGCCAACGATTTTGCACAGGGACCCCCAACAATACCTCGTTCGCGAGGTGCAAAATGAGATGTGTCATCGGAGTAAAGAAGCCTGGCGAGGAGATCTTTAGTTTGCATATCAACTCTGGTGCTTCCTTATGCATTTCTTTTATCATCTTGGGACAAAGCATGTGAAAGAAATGGCTTAGCTCCGCAAGCACACGCTAGACACGCTCGGGAACATTGACTCGAACCATCACCGTCATAATCCGCTCAATCCATACATAATAGTCATGACTCTTGAGCCCAGTCACTTTGCCCATTAAAAGATTGAACTCCCTACTTATATTCGACGCATAACCATCAGTGAACTTCACGGCGTGTTTCAGCCACTTGAATGCCTCCATGTTATGATCCTTTTTAAGCACGAAGTTAGCATCTGGCTTTATCCAAGATTTTTGACTGCTTATGGGAGGCTGCATGTGTAGACGTGGTCTATCACAAATATTCTATTGATCGACTCCAGCATTAACATTATCCTTTGTCTTATCAGGAATGTTGAGGACCGTGCGAAAAAGGGACTCTGCGACATTCTTTTGGTGTGCATCACGTCTATGTTGTATGGAAGTTTGAGGTCCTTGAAATAGGGAAGCTGCGTGAAGGGGGTAATGTGAGTCCAGTTGTGCATCTCACCATATCCTTCAAAACCTTTGGCTTTACCTTTGCATTTTCCTTTGCCCTCGCCCTGGCCCTCGCCTGTGGCTTTGGCTTTGCCTTTCCCTTTGTCGGTAGGCTTAAGAGCTTTCAGCTGAGCAAGCACATCCGCACTAGAAAATGTTGGAATCTCGTTTACTTCATGGACGACTAGGCCTTTTGTGAAGTTCTTCTTGTCTTCCCTATCAGGATGGTATGGAGGGAGGAACTATAGATGCAGGTCAAAGGCAACATACTTGCCACCCTTCTTCAGCCAAATGAAATGCAAGGCCTGCATGCACACTGGGCAAGGCAACTTCCCACTTGTACACCATCCGCAGAATAGGGCATAGCCGGGAAAGTCATGCATGCAATACTGTAGCCAAACTTTCATCAAGAAATTTTTCTGCAGATGTCGGTCGTATGTCAACCTCGGGAAGTACCAAGAATGGTGCAAATCATCCACCAACGGCTGCATAAACACACTCAAATTCTTGCCTGGATATTCAGGCCCCAGAAGCGATAGGAACATGGTCTTGCGTTGCATTATGGCGTTGGGAGGGAGATTGAGCAGAATAACAAACACGGGTCAACAGCTGTATGGATTAAACGACATACCATATGGATTGAACCCATCACCTGATATAGCAATTCTTACATTCCCAGCCTTGGCTGCTTCCTTAGGGTATTTTGTATCGAATGTTTACATGCTTCACCTTCTGATGGATGTACAATTTTATTTGGATTGTACCTTTTCCCTTCCTTGTGCCACTTCATCATTTTGGCAGACTCCTCGGTGATGAAAAGGTGTTGCAGTCTTTCTATGAAATGAAGATACCGGAGAACCTTCACAGGGATTTTTAGCTTCTTCTTCTGACCCTGCTCATTGATCACCTCAATATACCGAGAGGAACCGCACTTCCTACAGTAGTTGTCATTCGCATACTCATGCCTAAACAAAAGGCAATTTTTTGGACAAACGTGTATTTTCTCATGATCCATGGAGAGCGCCTTCATGGTTTTCTTTGTAGCATACATGGTTTTCTACAATTCATGGCCCTCAGGGAGGCTGTTAGCCCATACTCCCAAAAATGCTTCGAAGCAGCCTCGGCTACAGCCGTTCTCGGCCTTGACTGCCATCAGTTGCGAGATGGCATCCAACTGAGAGAGCTTGGCACCCTCATAAAGAGGTTTCTTTGACGAGGCCAAGATATCCAGGAAGGCCTTTGCGGTTTCCTCCGGCTCCTCCAGTTCATTCGCTGAAAGTGATGGAGGTGTCGGCTGTGCAGCAAAGACATCATCTAGCATGTCTCTAACCGCATCGTCCTCATAACCAGTGATCCGTTATCGTATCACCTCCTCTCTACCATGGTCCCGCTAGGCAAAGTTTATTGGCATGCTAAAGTTTGTCATAAATCCATGTGTGCGAAGGTGCTTAGTCATCTCACTCTTATCTCTGCGCATACGTCTCTTACATTTCGCACAGGGACATTCTGGCACCATTCTCATTGGACTATGGAATATCTCTTTCAAAAACACATCGGTTTTTGATACGTCTCCAACATATCTATATTCTTTTATTGTTCCATGCTATTATATTATCTGTTTTGGATGTTTAATGGGCTTTATTATGCACTTTTATATTATTTTTGGGACTAACCTATTAATCGGAGGCCTAGTGCAAATTGCTATTTTTTTTGCCTATTTCAGTGTTTCGTAGAAAAGGAATATCAAACGGAGTCCAAACGGAATGAAACGTTCGGGAGAATCATTTTTGAAACAAACACAATCCAGGAGACTTGGAGTGGACGTCAAGGAAGCAACAAGGCGGCCACAAGGTAGGAGGGCGCGCCCAGGGGGGTAGGCGCACCCCCACCCTCGTGTGCCCCTCGTGGCTCCATCAACCTACTTCTTTCGCCTATATATACTCATATACCTCGAAAACATCCAGGAGCACCACGAAACCCTATTTCCACCGCCACAACCTTCTGTACCCATGAGATCCCATCTTGGGGCCTTTTCCGACGCTCCGCCAGAGGGGGAATCGATCACGGAGGGCTTCTACATCAACACCATAGCCTCTCCAATGATGTGTGAGTAGTTTACCACAGACCTTTGGGTCCATAGTTATTAGCTAGATGGCTTCTTCTCTCTCTTTGATTCTCAATACAAAGTTCTCCTCGATCTTCTTGGAGATCTATTCGATGTAATACTTTTTGCGGTGTGTTTGTTGAGATCCGATGAATTGTGGTTTTATGATCAAGATTATCTATGAACAATATTTGATTCTTCTCTGAATTTTTATATGTATGATTTGATATCTTTGCAAGTCTCTTCGAATTATCAGTTGGGTTTGGCCTACTAGATTGATCTTTCTTGCAATGGGAGAAGTGGTTAGCTTTGGGTTCAATCTTGCGGTGTCCTTTCCCAGTGACAGCAGGGGCAGCAAGGCACGTATTATATTGTTTCCATCGAGGATAAAAAGATGGGGTTTATATCATATTGCTTGAGTGTATCCCTCTACATCATGTCATCTTGCTTAATGCGTTACTCTGTTCTTATGAACTTAATACTCTAGATGCATGCTGGATAGCGGCCGATGTGTGGAGTAATAGTAGTAGATGCAGAATCGTTTTGATCTACTTGTCACGGACGTGATGCCTATATACATGATCATGCCTAGATATTCTCATAACTATGCGCTTTTCTATCAATTGGTCGACAGTAATTTGTTCACCCACCGTAAGATATGCTATCTTGAGAGAAGCCACTAGTGAAACCTATGGCCCGCGGGTCTCTTTTCCATCGTAATATATCTCTTTTATTTACATTGCATCTCGTTTACTATTTTGCAATATTTACTTATCAATCTATACAACAGAAATACCAAAAATATTTATCTTATTATCTCTATAGATCTCACTTTTGCAAGTGGACGTGAAGGGAATGACAACCCCTTTATTGCGTTGGTTGCAAGGTTCTTATTTGTTTGTGCAGGTACAAGGCGACTTGCGTGTAACCGCCTACTGGATTGATACCTTGGTTCTCAAAACTGAGGGAAATACTTACGCTACTTTGCTGCATCACCCTTTCCTCTTCAAGGGAAAACCAACGCATGCTCAAGAGATAGCAAGAAGGATTTCTGGCGCCATTGCCATGGAGGCTTACGCCAAGTCAAGTCAAAATTTGATCTCTTGAGAACTTGCCGATTTCTTGCATCGTTGCCGGAAATATCTACGCACAAGTCAAGGCATACCAAGTACCCATCACAAACTCGTATCCCTCGCATTACATCATTTGCCATTTGCCTCTCATTTTCCTCTCCCCCACTTCACCCTTGCCGTTTTATTCACACTTTTTCTGTTCGTCTCTTTTTGCTTGCTTCTTGTGTGTCCGTGTGTTAGATCGTTTGTTTCGTCGTCATGGCCAGTCCTTCTATCATTGTTAGTACTCCCGAGAATGAAGTTCTTAATTTTAAACAAAGGGAGGGAGAAAATTAAAAGATGCTTGGTACAGAATTTGCAATGCTCAGAATAGATCCACTAGGAAGCAATCTACTTCTGTTCTTCTTCGCAATTTTTATGTAGGCATCACTCCTTGGAACAGATATATTCTTGACACCATTACCGGTGGGAATTTCTTGGATATCCATATTTTGATTCTTATAATGCTATGATAGATTTGTTTGGCTCACCACCTCTTTTGGTTAATGCAACTATTTTAACTTTGGAACACGTGATGCAAAGGCTTGAAATTATTGAAAATAAAGTTGCCACTGTGGATTTGATTGAGAATTTGGATAAAAATATCCACAACCAAATTACCCATTACGGATCTAAAGTAGTAGTTACTCTGAAAAGTTATAAAGAAAAAGAACCCATAGTTGACGGAAAATTAGATCAAGATTCCACTAGAATTGATATACTTGAGGATATTCTTACCAACTTAGGTTCTGCTTTTTCTGCCGTGAGAAATGCCTCAAACCCTCCTACTACCAAAGTTGCTAAATTTATGTATGTTCCTAAAAATAAGGGTGGATCTTCTAGTAAAGAAACTGCGTATCTGAAATCAATAAGTGTTCACCCCAACTTTTTCGCTATCATTAAGGAACCTTTTACTACAAATGAATTTCTTGATTTCTTGCCTAGGAGTTTGATCATTAATAAAAATAAGGGAACTCCTAAGGGTTATAAGTGTTCAATTGAAGAATTGCCAACCAAAGATGGTAATACCTAGATCTATTCTTGTTTTCATGCCTACCTAGGGGAGTTAAACGATAGTGCTTGTTGGGTGGCAACCCAATTTTATTTTTGTTCTTTACTTTTTGTTCCTGTTTAGTAATAAATAATTCATCTAGCCTCTGGTTAGATGTGGTTTTATGTTTTAATTAGTGTTTGTGCCAAGTAAAACCTTTAGGATAACCTACGGTGATAGTTAATTTGATCTTGCTAAAAAACAGAAATTTTTGCACGCACGAGATTAGTTTTCATAAATCACATAAACGTGATTTTCAGTTGATTCTTTTTGCCGAAGATTAATAAACAAATTACCTAGGACTTCCTAATTTGGTAGAAATATTTGGGTTCCATAAGTATTCGAGAGTTACAGATTACTACAGACTGTTCTATTTTTGACAGATTCTGTTTTTCGTGTGTTGTTTGCTTATTTTGATGAATCTATGGCTAATATCGGGGGGTATGAACCATAGAGAAGTTGGAATACAGTAGGTTTAACACCAATGTAAATAAAGAATGAGTTCATTACAGTACCTTAAAGTGGTGGTTTGTTTTCTTGCACTAACGGAGCTCATGAGATTTTCTGTTGAGTTTTGTGTTGTGAAGTTTTCAAGTTTTGGGTAAAGATTTGAAGGATTTTGGAATAAGGAGTGGCAAGAGCCTATGCTTGGGGATGCCCAAGGCACCCCAAGGTAAAATTCAAGGAGAACTAAAAGCCTAATCTTGGGTATGCCCCGGAAGGCATCCCCTATTTCGTCTTCGTCTATCGGTAACTTTACTTGAGGCTATATTTTTATTCACCACATGATATGTGTTTTGCTTGGAGCGTCTTGTATGATTTGAGTCTTTCCTTTTTTACTTTATCACAATCATCCTTTCTGTACACACATTTGGAGAGACACACATGTATCGGAATTTATTAGAATACTCTATGTGCTTCACTTATATCTTTTGATCTAGGTAATTTTGCTCTAGTGCTTCACTTATATCTGTTTAGAGCACAGCGATGGTTTTATTTTGTATAAATTATTGATCTCTCATGCTTCACTTATTTTATTTTGAGAGTCTTTTAGAACAGCATGGTAATTTTTTTTGGTTATAAAATTAGTCCTAATATGATGGGCATCCAGGTTGGGTAAAATAAAAACTTTCATATGGACTGCATTGAACACTATGATAAATTTGATACTTGATAATTGTTTTGGGATATAAAGGTGGTAATGTTAGAGTCATTGTCGGTGTACTAGAATAAGGGTACCCTAGTACCCCGAACTTGTGCACGGGCGGTTGCAGCGCCCCGTGGCAAGGGTTTGCCGGGTGACCGCCAAGATACTCCGTGGCTCCTTTTGGGCCATTCAAGAACAAAGTATTCGAGTCAAGAGGACAAGGCCCCGGCAAGAGGAGCTTGCCGGGAAGGACAATCGAGGCATCTCAAGGAACTTGCCGCGACGCACCACGCGTCCCGGCAAGGCCTGGCAAGCGACAAGCTTCCGGGCGCGACAAGACCACGACCACGGCAGGGCGCTTGCCGCGGCAAGCGGCCACTCTATGCCCACGCTCCAGCGCATCCACCAACGTGTCGCCCTGGGGGCCTCTCCGGGCGCGCGTGGCGGAGGGCTGTGCAGCCAGCGGTGCGCGGAGGCATGCGACGCTGACAAGATCGCCATCGTGGCGAACGGTGGCGCCCCTAACGGTCCTTTTCTGCACTGTTTGGGCGACGCAGATGGGCATTTAATGCCCTTGTCCCCTGCCGTCAGGGTTAGGTAGAATGCACTGTGCAAGTAGCTGTACCAACCACCTCTCTTTTTACGTTTTTACCCTTTTCTGCGTTGCCACCTGTCGGTGACCCCTTGTGCATATAAAAGGAGGCCCATGCGCAACGTAGAGGGGGTTCGGTTCGCAAATTCGGCTGGTTCGTACCATTCGAATCGAGGAAAACACTTAGCTCTCTTGAGCAAGAACACAATATAATCAGACAAGCAGCAGTATGAGTGTTATCTCTCCGGAGAGCTCTGAAGCTGGGTAAACTGCTCGTGTGCTTCGCCTCGATCTGCTCTTCGTGCGACCTCCGCCCCCCGCCGAACTGAAAGGGGCTCGGTCCGCCGGTCCCATAGGTGTTCATGGATCAGTTTCCCCGACATCTTTGGCGCGCCAGGTAGGGGGCGTCGAGATTGTGCGAACCTGATCCGGCGTTCACACGAGCTAGATCTTCATTTTCTTCATCAACATGCCACCGAAGAAGAAGGCTTCGGAGGCAACTGCTCCGTCCGCGTCGATCTCACCGCCACCGGAACAAACGGGTGGTGGGGTTGACGCTGGTAGAAGAACAGACATCGACGAGGAAGCTCACGGTGCTGCCAGGTCCAAGGACAAGGCTGCACAAACCCTGGTGTCTTCACATCCGCCGCGCCCCTCTCAGGAGGCGCAGGACCGACAGCGTCATGGTGTTCGCAGTACCATACGCTTGTTGGACCAAGATCAAGCTGGTGGGTCTCGGGGCGCTCAAGACCAGCATGCACACCAACATGCTGGCACGAGTGAGGCACGGTCGCCCGGACGGGGTACTGCTCCTTCTAACATAGTTAGAAGTCCGAGAACATCCCGCTCCTCGCACCGATCGCCACTACCGCCCACCACTCCAGCAGAAGCTCTGGCGCGAGCTCAACTGCTCCTGGACTATCCTCCTGCGGAAGACAAGATCGACCAATGGAGGGCCACCATTCAAAGCCTCATCGGCTTCGCCAACGGCGACACTCCACGGCAGCCGAGCACGTCGCTGCCGCGGCAGGACTGCCAGGCGCGAGCCGGTGGTGACGACACTGGTGGGGGTGCAACCACCATGCACTCTCCACCCCAAAGGCCGAGATCGGAGACTCGTCGGATCCACCTCGACAGCGACTCCACCGCATCGTCGGATCCACGAGCTCGTCGTGATCAGCGCCAAGTTCTTCGCGATAGACAGCAAGAAGACGCTCGAACTCGCATCGAGCGCCGAAGAGAAGCGCGACGTCAATCCGACAAGCGCGCTGGGACTTCTGTTGACATGCACGCGCCCGGAGAACCAGGCGACTTGCCGTACACGGTAGGTTGCCCTGCGTTCACTCGTGAGCTGCGGCAGGTCCAGTGGCCCAGCACGAAGAATTTCAAGCCAGATGTACCGGAGAAGTACGATGGCAAGACGCACCCGTCGGAGTTCCTCAGCATCTACACCATTGCGGTGCAAGCTGCTGGGGGGCGAGACGACAAGATCCTTGCCAACTACTTCCCACTGGTGCTCAAGGCCAATGTCAGATCCTGGCTCATGCACTTGCCGGACAACTCCATATCTTCCTGGGCTGACCTGTGCCATCAGTTTGTCGGCGCCTTCACAGGCGGCCACAAGCCTCATGGACAAGAGAGTGACCTTCACCTGCTCGCCCAGAAGGAAGGAGAGCCCTTGTGCAAGTACATACAGAGATTCAGCCATGTACAACATAACATCCCAGACGTCCATCCTGCCGCGGTGATCAGCGCGTTCCATCAGAACATGCGGAACCGCAGGATGCGGGAGGAGATAGCGATGTGCAAGATCAGAGACATCAGTGAGCTATATGCCCTGGCCGACAAGTGTGCACGTGCTGAGGAAGGGAGGAGACTCCCCGGAGAGAACACAGGAGCAGGAGGATATGACAGTGAGGATACCGCCCCGGCAAGAAAAAACCGGCGGCGGAATAACAGAAAGAAGAAAGGCAAAGAGGTGCTAGTTGTTGAGCAATCCGGCAACGGAGGTGGCGCCAAGAAAGCCAAAGCTAGTAGCTCCGGCAAGGAGATTGCCGCCGAGGCTGTGGCGGTCGCCGACAAGCAGGACGGCACCAACAAGCAGTACTGCAAGATCCACCGCACCAAGGGCCATGACCTCCAGAGCTGCAAGAAAGTCGAGCAGCTTGTCGAACAGCAAAAGGCTGAATACGAGCGGCGCGACAAGGAGAAGGCCCAGGAAGGTGCTGGAGGATCCGGCAAGAAACATCCCGGCCGAGGAGGATGCCGCGGCAAGGCCAAGCAGCGGCAAGGAGACAGACCTCCCTGCGGCCGCGACAAGGATGAAGATGACGACGACGCCGAAGACATGGATGATGACGAGACCGATGAGCAGGAGTTCCAGAAAGCCACAGAGGTCCTGTGCGTTGACGGCGGTGCTTCTCTGCATACTTCACACCGCCAGCTCAAACAATGGGTGTGGGAAGTCAATGCGGTAGAACCACCCGTCGAGTCGCGCAGGCCTCTGAAATGGTCCAGCACGCCTATCATCTTTGATATTGAGGACCACCCAGATTGCATAACTGTGGTCGGGTGCTTGCCGATGTTGGTTTCACCAACTATCCGCAACCTCTAGGTCACTAAGATGCTAGTTGACAGCGGGGCCGGCTTGAACCTGATCTCCTCCACGGTGCTCCAGAAACTCCAGATCCCTGACAGCAAGCTCGAAGAGACCGGCACATTTCAAGGAATAAATCCGGGAAGGAGCAAGCCAAAGGGAAAGATCACGTTGCCGGTAACATTTCGCAGCGAGCTGAACTTCAGGACTGAGAGGGTCACGTTTGACGTTGCCGATTTCCCATTGCCTTACAATGGGATACTCGGCCGTCCAGCACTCGCCAAATTCATGGCAGCCTCTCACTATGCATACAACATACTGAAGATGCCAGGCACGATAAGCGTTATCTCTGTCCCTGGCGACAAGAAGGATGCTCTTATCTGCGCCGACAAGATCTACCGGGAAGCAGCAGCCGCAGCGGATTGCATGTCACTTGCCGCTGAAGCTCCCGGGGGGAAGAAGAAGAACAAGTCCGGCAAGAGTTCTGATGCCCACTCCGGCAAGCGCACCTCTTCGAAGTGCTGCGCTACCGTCGAGGACGCACCATCGAGCTCCACCGGCAAGTGTAAGAAGGCAATGGCAGCTCCACCAGAGACTAAGAAGGTGTCCGCCAAGGAGGACGGCACTGGTGGTACTTTCACCATCAGTGCCACCCTCGACCCTAAATAGGAAAGCGCGCTCGTTGCTTTCCTACGGGCGAATGTCGACGTGTTTGCGTGGCAACCGTCTGACATCCCCGGTGTTCCCAGGAAAGTAATTGAGCACCACCTTGTCGTATGTCCTCATGCACGGCCCGTCAAGCAGAGAGTTAGGAAACAGGCAGTGGAGCGCCAAGAATTCATTGCAGAAGAAATCAAGAAGTTGGAAGCAGCAGGCCTTGTCAGAGGAGTGCTCCATCCTACGTGGTTGGCCAATCCAGTTGTCGTACGCAAGGCCAACAGGAAATGGAGGCTTTGTATCGATTTTACCGATGTTAATAAAGCTTGTCCCAAAGACCCATTTCCCTTGCCGCGCATCGACCAGATTGTTGACTCCACGGCCGGATGTGACTTGCTTTCATTTCTTGATGCATACTCAGGATACCATCAGATCTTCATGGCAGAAGAGGATGAGGAGAAGACTGCATTCATCACCCCATGTGGCACGTACTGTTTTATACGGATGCCTTTCGGTTTAAAGAACGCTGGTTCAACATTTGCAAGGGTAGTCCATCACGCTTTTGAGCCGCAAATGCACAGAAATGTGGAAGCCTACATGGATGACATAGTGGTCAAGAGCAAGGACAAAGCAACCCTGATCCAAGATCTAGATGAAACATTTGCAAATCTGTGCAAGATCAACCTCAAACTGAACCCCGAGAAGTGCGTGTTTGGAGTCCCCTCCGGCAAGCTTCTCGGGTTCTTTGTGTCTCAGTGGGGGATTGAAGCCAATCCTGACAAGATCAAGGCCATCGAGCAGATTGAAGCACCAAAGCGCGTCAAGGATGTACGAAGACTTGCCGGTTGCATAGCTGCTCTCAGCAGGTTTATCTCTAGGTCTGCTGAGCGTGCCCTACCATTTTTCAAAATATTGAAAAAGGCAGGTCCAATGAAATGGACTCCGGAAGCGGAGGCTGCTCTGCGGGACTTGAAGAGATACCTGTCCTCCACTCCAACACTTGTCGCACCTAGGTCAAAAGAGAAGTTGCTGCTGTATATAGCGGCAACCAATCAAGTGGTTAGTGCTGCGTTAGTGGCGGAGAGGGAGGCAGATGATGAGCCAGCAACCACGACAGATGCATCCAGCGACAAGCAGGGGGCTTCACCGACAAGCTCTGGTCCGGCAAGCTCTGGTCCCGCCAAAGATGGATCTGCGCAGACGCATAAGGAGATGCAGAAGAAAATGGTGCAGCGCCAGTTTACTTTGTCAGTTCCCTTCTGCAGGGGGCTAGGGCATGGTACTCCGGTGTGCAGAAATTGCTTTTCGGCCTTCTCATGGCCTTGAGAAAGCTGCGCCATTACTTCCAAGCACATGAGATCACAGTTGTCACTCGCTTTCCGTTGAAGAGGATACTGCAAAATCCAGAAGCAACAGGCAGGATTGTCGAGTGGGCACTGGAACTGTCAAGCTTTGGCCTCAAGTTTGAAAGCACTTCAACTATCCAAAGCAGAGCATTGGCAGAGTTCATAGCAGAGTGGACGCCAACACCGGATGAAGAAATTCCAGAGACGACCATCCCCGTCAAGGAAGCAAGTAAAGAGTGGCTAATGTACTTTGATGGCGCCTTCTCACTGCAAGGCGCCGGTGCGGGCGTGCTGCTTGTCGCACCCACCAGAGAGCACCTCAAATACGTAGTCCAGATGCACTTTCCCAAGGAGCAAGCAACGAACAATACTGCAGAGTATGAAGGCTTGCTTGCCGGTCTCAGGATCGCGGCAGACCTTGGGATTAAGAAGCTCATTGTCAGGGGAGACTCACATCTTGTCGTCCGCAAGTGAACAAGAGTTATCAGAGTCCGTTGATGGAAGCTTATGTTGATGAAGTGAGAAAGCTAGAAGAGCACTTTGACGGTCTACAAATGGAACATGTTCCAAGAGCTCAGAATGACATTGCTGATGGCCTGTCAAAGTGCGCCGCACTTAAGTTACCTGTGGAACCAGGGATCTTTGTGCTCAAGCTGACTCAACCATCCGTGACACCATCAACTGGACAGAGCAAGAAGAGAAAGTTGATTTCCGGCGACTACTTTCCGGTGGAGCTTCCCGAAGCAGCCGCCAAGAAGGTCCCCAAAATCAACACTAAGGGTGCTGAGGAGCAGTTTGCTTCGGCAAGTCTTAGTGCTTGTTCCGTCGAAGCAGACGCTCCCGACAAGTTTTGCTCCGGCAAGCTTGTCGGGGAACATCAAGCTCCGGCTGAGCCACAGATTCTCACCGTGGAAGCGGATGTTCCCGCGGCAGCAGATGTGCCTTTAGTCCTTGTTGTCGAGCCACAAGCTCCAGCATGGGCACAGCAGATTGTCCATTTCCTTCAGACAGGAGAACTTCCCGAAGAGCAAGAAGAAGCGGAAAAAGTAGCCCGGCAGTCAAGTATGTACCAGTTTGTCGACAACATACTGTACAGAAGAAGACTCAACGGTGTGAAATTGAAGTGTATTTGCCGGGAAGACGGACAGAAGCTGTTGGTAGAGATACATGGAGGCATATGTGGCCACCACATTGGCGCAAGAGCACTTGCCGGCAAAGCTTTCCGGCAAGGTTTCTTTTGGCCGACAGCCCTCCAGGATGCAACTGCACAAGTAACCAAGTGTGAAGCGTGCCAGTTCCATTCCAAGCAGATACATCAGCCAGCTCAAGCTCTCCAGACGATCCCTTTATCCTGGCCATTTTCGGTCTGGGGGCTCGATATCCTCGGCCCTTTCCCCCGAGCTGTCGGGGGCTTTGAGTACTTGTACGTTGCAATCGACAAGTTCACAAAGTGGCCGGAAGTGGAACCAGTGAGGAAGGTGACAGCACAGTCAGCAGTCAAGTTCTTCAGGTCGATTGTTTGCCGTTTCGGGATCCCTAACAGGATCATCACCGACAACGGCACACAATTCACGAGCCGCACCTTCATGCAGTACGTCCAAGATCTTGGCGCCAAGGTCTGCTTCGCTTCTGTTGCTCAGCCGAGAAGCAACGGTCAAGCGGAGAGGGCAAATGCTGAAGTGCTGCGCGGGCTCAAGACCAGGAACTTTCGACAGGCTGCACAGGTGCGGAAGAAACTGGATCGAGGAGCTGCCGGTGGTTCTTTGGTCGATCAGGACGACGCCAAATCGAGCCACTGGCCAGACGCCTTTCGCTCTAGTCTATGGAGCGGAGGCAATTCTCCCCACGGAACTCGTATACGGGTCGTCTCGAGTGCTCGCTTATGATGAGCTTGAGCAAGAGCAGCTGCGACAAGATGACGCGCTGCTCCTTGAGGAGGACCGTCTTCAGGCTGCTGTACGAGCTGCTCGATACCAGCAAGCTTTGCGCCGCTACCATAGCCGCAAAGTTAATGCCAGAAGCTTCGAGGAAGGCGACCTTGTTCTTCGGCGAGTTCAGTCCGCCAAGAATTCCAACAAGTTGACGCCGAAGTGGGAAGGCCCTTACCGGGTGAAACGAGTCACTAGGCCTGGCGCTGTCCGCCTTGAGACCGAAGATGGCATTCCGGTGAGCAACTCCTGGAACATTGAGCATCTTCGTAAGTTTTACCCGTAGGGCGCGGTTGCCGGAACCTGTTCCGGCAACCACCTTTTGTACAAGTCTTGCCGCTGTTGCATGTAATCCTTTGTACAAAGCCGGGCGCAGATCCCGTGCATAAGTAAAGCTCATGTGCTCCGCACATCTTGTCAGTTTCATGCTTTAATTCTTTACATTGCATGCTTTATCTGACACTTTGTGCAGCACCTACCCCCGGTAAGCAATAACGAGCCGAAAGGCCCCATATCTTTATTTTCTCTTCTTTCTTTTTCTCAAACAAAGGAAAAGAAGGTTCCCTCGCACACAAGTTTGCCGGGGGGGGGAAGGAGAAGATAATGGTGTGGACCAGGCGTCGTTTAAGGAAGATTCGCCTTGCCGGGAAGCAAACGACAGAAAAGCTAAGTTGCCAAAGTCTGAGCAATTAGTTTTAATTTTTAAAAGTTATCTTCCTCGAACGACTGTGCTTTGTATGGAAAACCTGTGCGCGGAGGAACCAACTCGTAGCTAGATGCGCCCTTACTTTGTTTCGAGTCCGCTCAACAACTTAAGTGTGCTGCAACTAGTCGCGACAAGGTTTCTTGTCGGAGCGGCACCGCCAGCAGGCTGCTGACGTCCCGCACTCAGCGCTCGCGGCTCGGGTGCCTGCGCCGACAAGTTCCCTAAAAGCGTAGGGTGAAAACATACAAAGCAAGGGATCTAGTAAAGGAGATAACATAGCAATTGATATCCAAAATAAAGTTATATTACAAGATAACTTGTCGCAGCTCTAACACATTGTTCCCATGACATGACTCAGCAGCGACAAGGAAAAAGATAAAACGAGCAGCCTAGTCTACGCGACCGCCCTCAACCCTCCTGATCTCGCTCACCTTGTCCACAATGGGTGCGACAAGGGCCTTGAGCGCTTCCAGATTGGCGTCGGGCGGCAGGGACCTGAGGACATTGGTGAGGTTGAGGACCGGGTTGCGGAAAGCCACCTTCACCAGCACCTTCTAAAGAACTCCCGCGCAAATCTTGCGCGACTCGTCGGCCAGCTGCTTTGGGATCTTCTCCCGAAGCCGCTGGAGAGCTGTCGCCACGCCCTTGAAGAACAAACTAAGCTTGGCGCTGGGTTGGAGATGCTCGTCGGAAGAGTACCCGAAGTCTTCCATCCCCAACTGCGCCAGCTCCCCATTGATGACTGCGGTGATATTCACCAGACCCTCAGTCCAGTGCTCCACCGTCTCCCTGAACGAGTTCTGGGTGACGGCAATGCTCACCAGCAGCGCCTCGTCGGCCTTGATCTTCTCCGACAAGGTCACCTCTCGCTCCTTGGCGGCGTCCAGCGTCTGCGTCAGCGTGGCCAGCTTCAGCTCGAGATCCGCGTTGGAGTCCTTGGCGGCGCTGAGCTCCTTGCTCCTCTCCGCGAGAAGACCTTGCAGCTCACCGTGGGCAGCAGCATCCTTCTCGCGCTCGCGCTTGAGCGCGACGAGCTCCTCGCCGCTCGTCCGGAGATTGGCCTCCAGCTGCGCCACTTTTACCTCCAGCTCTTTCTTGGCGGCCTCGGCAGCCGCGACAGCATCCCTTGCTTCTTGGAGAGCGCCGCCAATTGCTTGCTCCCGCGCGGCGAGCTCTTCCTCGTGGCTGTCAAGGTTCACCTTGCACTGCGCCAACTCTCCCTCCCGCGCAGATAGCCTCTCGGTAGCAAGCCCCTGCTGCTCTTCAACCTCAGCCTTCACGAGGAGGAAGGCCTTCCTCTCCTCGGCGACTTGCTCCCTCTCCTCCACCAAGCTCCGGAGAGTTTCCTGTCTGAGATCCCGGAGCTCCTCCGCACGCTTCTCAATATCGACTCCCGCCCTCGCGACAAGCGCTTCTCGGGAGGCCAACTTGGCTTGTCGGGCGCGGTAGAGCGACGTCAGCTTCCGCAGCAGCCGCTCCTCTTCGGGCTCCTCGCTGCTGCTTGGCGCGTCAACCAGCGCCAATCTGGCGGAAGCAAGCACCTCTCCGTCAAAGGTTTCTCCCTCGACCGGCGCCCTGGAGCTCGAAGCCAAGGGGAGCTTGATAAAGATGCCATCGCCGGCCTTCAAGTAGGCGCCGGGCTGGGGCTCCTCGGAGTCTGGCTCTGCGGCAGCGGCGAAGGGATCGGCGGTCAGTGTAGCGCCTGGCGCTCCTGCGGCCTCAGGGCCGTCAGTACGATCGCCGGATCCCTCGCCGGCTTCTGCGGCGGCAGCCTTGGCGGCCTCTTCGCCGGCGGGTTCATCAGCGCCGGCCTCTCCTTCAGCGGATTCGGTCTCCATCGGCTTAGTGGCGGATGGATCTGAAGAACGAAGAATGGAGAGGAGTCAAGCAAATATGCAAAAACAAAGTCAGAAGAACAAAAACCCAAGGGCAAGTTTTAGGCAAGTGGATTACCTGTGATGGGATCTGCGGTCGCGGTCTCAGCCGCCGGAGGATCACTGGTGTCGTCCCTTGCCGGAGAATTGGCCCTTGCCGGAGAGTTCTCCCTTGCCGGAGAGCGCTCCCTTGCCGGGGACTCCACCCTTGGCGGCGTAGTCGAAGCAGATGGCGCTTCGGGGGCGGCTTCCGGGCCCTCCTGGTGAGGCTGCTCTGCTCCTACACAAATCCAACAATCAAGATATCAGTAAGAGAAAAGAGCACCCATGCGCATCTGACGGCGGGAAGTAAATTATAAACTTACGCTGGGGGCTGCGCTGGGGGCTGCTTTGGGGAGTAGTTGCCAGGTCCGTCAAGGTGGGCTCAGACACGCCCCCTGCTGACACGGTGGGATCGTCTTCGATGACGATCACCGAGGCCTTGGCCCTCTTCGCCGCTCTCTGGGCCAGCGTCCTGAAAAGGAATGGATTCAGATCGAAGCAAGTCAGATACAGAATGAAAGCGACAAGATTGAAGAACTACGAGGACAGCAAGAAAAGCTTACTCTTCTTCTTTGTCATCAGAGCTGAGCACGGAGAGATCGAAGTCCGGCTCGCCTCCGGTGCGACGAGGCGGAGAAGTGGGCTCCCTTGCCCGCTTGGCAGGAGCAGCAGCGGTAGACCGGGAAGGTCCCGCTCCAGTTGCCGCAGCGGCGGGAGGCGCTCCCGCGGCAACGGTGCTTGCCACGGTAGAGCGTGTCGCGCGGCTCGGCGACTGTAGACCCGTCTGCTGCCCTGCTGCGTCACCAGCCCTGCGGAGACGCCTTCTTGGCGCGGCCGGGGGCTCCACTTGCGGCAAGCTGTCTGAAGGCTCGGGCTCTTCCTCGCCGGGCTCGCTCGGCTCAGCTTCGGGGCCGGCAAGATCTTCCTCGCCGACAAACTCCTCGCGCTCGGCAAGGCTTGCCGCCTCTGCTGCCTCTGCCTCCTCCATGGTGAACCCGAACTCGCCCGCGGCAGCTGCTGCCGCAGCCTCTTCCGTCCTAGTGGCAATGCGCTGTAGCTCCGCGTCGGTGGTGTCACGGGTGAGGCTCTTCTGCTCGTCGACGCAGATCGGCACTTCCTCCAGACTGTCGAAGAACGCCCGCACGACGTCATCCGCAGTCTCTTGCCAAGTTGGGGCGATTCCGTGTGAGTCGCACAAGGCATCATCGCGCGGATCCGGTCGAGCGAAGAATTGTTGCACAACGGAACACGCTCCTCGGCAACATGAATGGGTGCTGAGGGTCGCGTTTGAACAGCTCCAGGAGCATTGCATCCAGCTCCAGGACGGTGAAATTGAAGTTGAGGCCCGGGCGCAGCCTCATGATGTCCGCCGAGTTCTTGAACTCCCAGGCGGGTCTCCCTCTCTCCTGCAGGGGGGCGATGCGGCGGCGAAGGAAATCTGCGCCGACAGCGCCTACAGTGAGCCCGGCAAGCCTAAGGCGAAGGATTCAAGTGACGGTGATCTTCAGCCTGTCATCTTCCGGGGCCATGTTGCTCCAATCGTTGCCGCGTACTATCGGGGCTTGGCGCACGGCAGTGAACGGCTGCGGGTTCTCCTCAACGATCCAACACCACTCCGCTCTCCACTCCTCCCATTTGATGCGAAGCTCACCCTCCAGATACGCTTCCTTTTTGCCGACCCTCGAGATCCAGGCGATCCCTCCGGCAAGCGGCTCTCCTCTCTCGACCCGAGGCATGAAGAAGTGGCGGAAAAGGGCTACATTGGGGTGGACTCCGACAAAGTTTTCGCACAGATGTGCGAAAACCGCCATGGTCAGGACGGCGTTGGGGGAGAAATCTAGAGGCGGAGCCCGTATGTGTTCATGATATCGCAGAAGAACTCCGAGAAGGGCGAGCAGGGCCCGCAATAGAAGAACAGCGCGAAGAATGGATACCCGTTTGGAGCCAGCTCCGAGGCGGTGGCTGGGAGTACTCTCGTGCGCGGGTGCGCCCGCGTCTCCGTCGACCAGAAAAGGTAGTAGTATTCCCTCAGCTCCTTGGTGCCGAGCTGAGGGGGGAAGATGGCCCGTTCCTTCCGCAGCGCCGCGAGCCGCTGCGCCTCGGCCGACTTCACGCCCTTCCCCTTGTCGGCTTTCGGAGCCATGGCGGAAGTGGCAGGGGAGGTTGATGGTGTTGGTGGTGCTGGTGGCGGCGGGGGGCGGAGCGCTGCTCTCTTTCGGCTTTGAGAAGAAAGGGGGAGCGGCAGAGATTTTTGAGGTCGAAGCAACAAACGGCGAAGTGGGGAAACTGCCCCTGTTTCCCCTGCTTATAAAGAGGGAAGGGGCAGACGTTTTGCCCCTCCGAATTAAGAAACCTCCCACGATCTCTCCCATGATGCCGCGTTCAGCGCGTGCCGTTGGGGGAGGGCGCGGTGGATACGGAGCAAGATTCGGCGTTACCCGGGCCGCGCGTGCCCGTGCCCTGTTTTGGGCCTGGCCCAATAGCGCTCGGCACCGTGTGTGGCCCAGGCCCGGGGGCTCCTATCGGTGTACTAAAATAGGGGTACCCTAGTACCCCAAACTTGTGCACGGGCGGTTGCAGCGCCCCGCGGCAAGGGTTTACCGGGTGACCGCCAAGATACTCCGTGGCTCCTTTTGGGCCATTCAAGAACAAAGTATTCGAGTCAAGAGGACAAGGCCCCGGCAAGAGGAGCTTGCCGGGAAGGACAACCGAGGCATCTCAAGGAACTTGCCGCGATGCACCACGCGTCCCAGCAAGGCCTGGCAAGCGGCAAGCTTCCGGGCGCGACAAGAACACGACCGCGGTAGGGCGCTTGCCGCGGCAAGCGGCCACTCTGTGCCCATGCTCCAGCGCATCCACCAACGTGTCGCCCTGGGGGCCTCTCCGGGCGCGCGTGGCGGAGGGCTGTGCAGCCAGCGGTGCGCGGAGGCATGCAACGCTGACAAGATCGCCATCATGGCGAACGGTGGCGCCCCTAACGGTCCTTTTCTGCATTGTTTGGGCGATGCAGACGGGCATTTAATGCCCTTGTCCCCTGCCGTCAGGGTTAGGTAGAATGCATTGTGCAAGTAGCTGTACCAACCACCTCTCTTTTTATGTTTTTACCCTTTTCTGCGTTGCCACCTGTCGGTGACCCCTTGTGCATATAAAAGGAGGCCCATGCGCAACGTAGAGGGGGTTCGGTTCGCAAATTCGGCTGGTTCGTACCATTCGAAGCGAGGAAAACACTTAGCTCTCTTGAGCAAGAACACAATATAATCAGACAAGCAGCAGTAGGAGTGTTATCTCTCCGGAGAGCTCCGAAGCTGGGTAAACTGCTCGTGTGCTTCGCCTCAATCTGCTCTTCGTGCGACCTCCGCCCCCCACCGAACCGAAAGGGGCTCGGTCCGCCGGTCCCATAGGTGTTCGCGGATCAGTTTCCCCGACAGTCATGCTAGTTGGGTAATTATGAAATTGAGAAATACTTGTGTTAAATTTGGCAAGCCCCGTAGCATGCATGTATGGTGAACGTTGTGTGACAAATTTGAAGCATGGGGTGTTCTTTGATTGCCTTCCTTATGAGTGCAGGTCGGGATCACGCGATGGTTAACTCCTAACAGCCCTCCCCCTAGGAGCATGCGTAGTAGTACTTTGCTTTGAGGGCTAATAAACTTTTGCAATAAGTATATAAGTTCTTTATGACTAATGTGAGTCCATGGATTATACACACTCTTACCCTTCCGCAATTTGCTAGTCTCTACGGTACCATGCATTGCCCTTTCTCACCTTGAGAGTTGGTGCAAACTTCGCCGGTGCATCCAAACCCCGTGATATGATACGCTGTATTACACATAAACCTCCTTATATCTTCCTCAAAACAGCCACCATACCTACCTATTATGGCATTTCCATAGCCATTCCGAGATATATTGTCATGCAACTTTCCACCGTTCCATTTATTATGACATGCTCCATCATTGTCATATTGCTTTGCATGATCATGTAGTTGACATCGTATTTGTGGCAAAGCCACCTTTAATTCTTTCATACATGTCGCTCTTGATTCATTGCATATCCCGGTACACCGCCGGAGGCACTCATATAGAGTCGTATTTTGTCGTAAGTATTGAGTTGTAATTCTTGAGTTGTAAATAAATAGAAGTGTGATGATTTCCATTATTAGAGCATTGTCCCATGTGAGGAAAGGATGATGGAGACTATGATTCCCCCACAAGTCGGGATGAGACTCCAGATGGAAAAAAAGAAACAAAAGGCCAAAGAAGCCCAAATAAAAAAATGAGAGAAAAAGAGAGAAGGGACAATGTTACTATCCTTTTTCCACACTTGTGCTTCAAAATAGCACCATGATCTTCATGATAGAGAGTTTCTTATTTTGTCACTTTCATATACTAGTGGGAATTTTTCATTGTAGAACTTGGCTTGTATATTCCAATGATGGGCTTCCTCAAAATGCCCTAGGTCTTCGTGAGCAGGCAAGTTGGATGCACACCCACTTAGTTTCTTTTGATGAGCTTTCATACATTTATAGCTCTAGTGCATCCGTTGCATGGCAATCCCTACTCCTCGTATTGACATCAATTGATGGGCATCTCCATAGCCCGTTGATTAGTCGCGTCAATGTGAGACTTTCTCCTTTTTTGTTTTCTCACATAATCCCTATCATCATACTCTACTCCACCCATAGTGCTATGTCCATGGCTTACTCTCATGTACTGCGTGAGGGTTGAAAAGGCTGAAGCGCATTAAAAAGTATGAACCAATTGCTTGGCTAAAATCGGGGTTGTGCATGATGGGAGCATTTTGTGTGACGAAAATGAAGCATGGCCAAACTATATGATTTTGTAGGGATAAGCTTTCTTTGGCTATGTTATTTTGATAAGACATAAACTGATTGGTTAGTATGCTTGAAGTATTACTATTTTTATGTCAATATTAAACTTTTATCTTGAATCTTTGGGATCTGAACATTCATGCCACAATAAAAAGAATTACATTGAAAATTATGTTAGGTAGCATTCCACATCAAAAATTCTATTTTTATCATTTACCTACTCGAGGACGAGCAGGAATTAAGCTTGGGGATGCTTGATACGTCTCCAACGTATATATAATTTTTGATTGTTCCTTGCTATTATATTATCTGTTTTGGATGTTTAATGGACTTTATTATGCACTTTTATATTATTTTTCGGACTAACCTATTAACCGGAGGCCTGGTGCAAATTGCTATTTTTTTTCCTATTTCAGTGTTTCGCAGAAAAGGAATATTAAACGGAGTCCAAACGGAATGAAACCTTCGAGAGAATTGTTTTTGGAACAAACGCAATCCAGTAGACTTGGAGTGGACGTCAAGGAAGCAATGAGGCAGCCACGAGGTAGGAGGGCGCGCCCTATGTCGGAGTAATGGGCCACGGGTAGCCTCACCCGAGTCCCTGGATTCATCAAGACTTTGGGCCAGGTTCGCCTTGCTGGGCCCCAAGCTGAAGCTCCGCCCTCCAGGGGCCGGCTAGCTCAACGGCCGGCCACCAGAGGGCGGCCAACCACAAACAGACGGCACCACGAGCGGCCAGCTCCAGCCAGCCGGCCTCTAGAGAGGACGGCATCAAGCAGGTGGCCACCTCGCGGCCTCAGAGTTTGTGCCCCCATCAAGAGGACGAGATGGGGGCGTGGCTACAGTGAAGCCCTCACCCCCGAATCTTGGGTTAGGCATGGCCACAGTGTCCCGTACAGGAAGAGATCTCCGCACGGCGTGGCACTGTTTCCACCTTCCCTTGATGTCACTCTAGGCAGGTGGAGCCCTCTTCCCCACGACGGCCTGTCGGTACGGCCCGCAGGCTGCGGGCCCTACCAGGCAGCGACACCCCAAAGAACGGTGCACGCCGAACCAATCGGACCAGGGGAGGGCCGGCCTCCAGCAGACGGCCGTCTGAAAGGATCAAGAAGAGGTGTCTAGAGGGGGTGATTAGACACTAAGTACCAAAAGTTGCAGTTTTTAACTTCTTTAAGTTGGAGTGGAGTTTAGGCACAAGTTTAACACTCACAATACATATCAAGCAAGCATGCAAAGAGTATATGAGCAGCGGAAAGTAAAGCATGCAACTTGCAAGAATGTAAAGGGAAGGGTTTGGAGGATTCAAACGCAATTTGGAGACACGGTGATTTTTGAGCCGTGGTTCCGATAGGTGGTGCTATCGTACATCCACGTTGATAGAGACTTCAACCCACGAAGGGTAACGGTTCGCGAGTCCACGGAGGGCTCCACCCACGAAGGGTCCACGAAGAAGCAACCTTGTCTATCCCACCCTGGCCGTCGCCCACGAAGGACTTGCCTCACTAGCGTTAGATCTTCACGAAGTAGGCGATCTCCTCGCCCTTACAAACTCCTTGGTTCAACTCCACAATCTTGTCGGAGGCTCCCAAGTGACACCTAGCCAATCTAGGAGACACCACTCTCCAAGAAGTAACAAATGGTGTGTTGATGATGAACTCCTTGCTCTTGTGCTTCAAATGATAGTCTCCCCAACACTCAACTCTCTCTCACGGGATTTGGATTTGGTGGAAAGAAGATTTGAGTAGAAAGCAACTTGGGGAAGGCTAGATATCAAGATTCATATGGTAGGAATCAAATATCTTGGCCTCAACACATGAGTAGGTGGTTCTCTCTCAGAAAATGGATGTTGGAAGTGTAGGTTCGTTCTGATGGCTCTCTCCACGAATGAAGAGTGGGTGGAGGGGTATATATAGCCTCCACACAAAATCAAACCGTTACACACAACTTGCCAAACTCGCTAGGACCGAATTGGTAAACTCGGTCGGACCGATTCAGCAAATCTAGTGACCGTTAGGATTTTCACTGGGACCGACATGCAACTCGGTAGGACCGATATGGTTAGGGTTAGGGCATAACATAATCTCGGTGAGACCGATTACACAAACTCGGTGAGACCGATTTTGGTAATAAGCTAACCAGAGAGTTGGTCAGGTAAACTCGGTGGGACCGATTCGCTCATTTTGGTGGGACCAAAATGTTACAAAAAGGAAATAGGGAGTTTACATTGCAATCTCGGTGGGACCGATCGCTCATCTCGGTGGTACCGAAACGTTATGAAGGGAAACAGAGAGATTACAATCCCATCTCAGTGAGACCGAGATTCCTATCGGTGAGACCGATTTGCCTAGGGTTTGTGGCAGTGGCTAAGACATCTGAACTCGGTGGCGCCGGATAGAAAGAATCGGTAGGGCTGAGTTAGACTTTTGGTTTAGGACATATGTGGATGTGAGAAAGTAGTTGAGGGCTTTGGAGCATATCACTAAGCACTGTGGAGCAAGAAACTCATTAAGCAACACCCCATCCCCTCTTGATTGTATTGGCTTTTCCTATAGACTCAATGTGATCTTGGATCTCTAAAATATAAAATGTAGAGTCTTGTGCTTGGAGCTTGAGCCAATCCTTTGTCCTTAGCATCTTGAAGGGGTTCCACATCCTTCAGTCCATGCCACTCTATTGTTGAACTTGTCTGAAACATACTAGGTAAAAGTGTTAGTCCAACAAGAGATATGTTGACATTAATTACCAAAACCACCCATGGAGAACTTGTTCCTTCAATCTCCCCCTTTTTGGTAATTGATGACAACATACATCAAAGCCTTAGATAAAGATATAGAGAATAGAAAGTATAGCTTTGGAAATACATGTAACAAGCATAGGCTCCCCCTACATGTATGCAATCATGTGAATATGGAATATAGAAGCATGTGAATGCATAAACATGACAGAGTAAGCAATGTGTTACATGTATCTTGGCTATATGCATCAGAGCAAATGATGTGAGTATGAGAAATGTACCTTCATGCTCATGAGTCCTTCTTGCAAATAGTATGTACATCAGCAAGAATTCCTCATACGCATGATTGTGATGCATATACTTACCTTGTGGTCTTGAGTTGGCTTAGGATGGAATGAACCTGCCTAAACAAGGTTAGATAACACAGATACACCTACTAGCCAGAGCAAACAGAAGAAACCACAAGAGTACCAAGACTGGGATAACATGTAGAGAGTGAGTACTAAGTACCACATTGAATATAGACATGTCCACAAAGGTAAAGATGTGCAATGAATTTAAAGAATTTCTTTCCCTTAGAAGTCTTGCTCCCCCTGAATCTAGCATGGGATACTGGGAGAAGATAGGGAAGAGAAAATCAGAGCAAAAGGCAAAAACAGAGCTCAAAGAAACAAATTAGCAGATCTAATGCAAATAAGCACATATGAACATGTCTTTCCCCTCAATAAGACATGTGGCATCTCTCCTCTTGAACACCAAGCATCTGGGATCCTTGAAGATTACTCTTTTCTTGAGTATTCTCTCCCCCTGGAGATGTTCTCTCCCCTTGTTGAAGTGATAAGCTTTGATGTGATCTCTCTCTCCCCCTTTGACACCAATTTCCAAGAAGGGCCTTCTGGAGTTTGTCGTGAATGGGTTTGGTCCTTGAGTCGCAGCACAAAGCAATGATAAAAATGTGATGCTTATAGAGGACAAGATTCATTGAGTGGAGCTGGATCAAAAGTAAAGCAGGAATGAATGGCAAAATGTTTTTCCTGTTGTGAAATCGGTGGCACCGAGTTGGATGCTTCAGTTGCACCGAATGATTTCGGTTAGACCGAAAACAAGAAACCGGTGTGACCGAGTTCAACACAGAGAAAACACTTGTGACCTCAGCTCACTAGACAAGTAAGATCTCACAAGGATTTGCAAGGAATTAATAGAAAGATTTGCAATGAATTGGATGCAGGGAATGCAGAACAAATAGAAAAGAAAAGAAAAGAGAAGAAATCTAGATGAAGTTTTTTTTAAAGGGGAAACAAATATGCATGAGACAAATGCAAGAGCACAGAAAAGAACACAAGAGAACTTCACCTAGAATTGGTCGGCGACAAAGTCACCTATGTTAGAGTATATTGACTTAGGAGTCAAGTGAGATCACTTGATCATAGGTCATACTCATCGTTTAAGCTCAAAATGGGGTTACATTTTTCGTTTAAGCATCTTGATGTATTCACATCTTGTAGAGTTGCTTTGACTCATGACTTGGAGTAAAGCTTCTCTAAGATGGAATAACATACCTTGGGTGGTGGTGTTGATCGTGATCATGTAGTTGAACTTGTGTGGGTTGCTCAAGGTTGATGTAGCTCATCAAGAGTTTGGGAGCACCACTTGGAATTTGAGTTCATCTACCTACATGGGTTAGTCCTTGCAAGGAAGAGCACTTGTGTATCCAAAATGACAATCATGAAACTCAACATAGAATTTGTCAAAGGATATGTTTGAATGGTTTCGTGCTTCCTTGTCTTCAACCACCATTGTGTAGAGACTTGGTGATGTAGAGATTGCTCAAGATGTGAGTGAGTTGCAATCTCATAGAATTGGATTCATCCAAGTACCTGCAAGGGTTAGATAACATGGAAGATGCAAATATATCCAAGACATAAGATTTTCATCATAAGAGAAATATCAAGGATTAGTCATAAGCTCATGTCTTGCATGTATCCAATGGAGTTCCTACTCCAAGTTTGAAGCATCGATGATGTTCAATTCACCCCTTAACCTGCAAAACACTCTCTCATCAAGTGGTTTAGTGAATATATCCGCTAATTGCTTTTCGGTGCAAACATGCTTAAGATTAATGTCACCCTTAGCAACATGATCTCGAATGAAATGATGACGAACTTCAATATGCTTAGTTAGAGAGTGTTGCACGGGATTATGAGCAATCTTGATAGCACTTTCATTGTCACGAAGTAATGGAACATGTTTCACATATATCCCATAATCTTTAAGAGTTTGGGTCATCCAAATTAATTGAGCACAACATGAACCAGCGGCAATGTATTCCGCTTCGGCGGTGGATAAGGATACCGAGTTTTGTTTCTTGGAAGACCAAGACACAAGAGATCTACCAAGAAATTGACAAGTACCCGAAGTGGACTTTCTATCAACCTTGTCACCGGCATAGTCCGAGTCGGAGTAGCCAACAAGATCGAAAGAGGCCCTCTTAGGATACCAAATGCCAAAATTTGGTGTATGGATTAAGTATCTCACTATCCTTTTCACGGCCTTAAGATGACATTCTTTAGGGGCAGCTTGATATCATGCACACATGCACACACTTATCATGATATTGGGACGTGAAGCACATAGATATAACAATGAACCAATCATAGAGCGATAAACCTTTTGATCGACCGGTTCACCATCTTTGGTCAAATCAAGATGTCCAGGTGTAGTCATACCTTTGCATTCTTGCATATTGAACTTCTTGAATAAGTCCTTGGTGTACTTTGTTTGAGAGACAAAGGCACCTTCCTTAGTTTGCTTGATTTGCAAACCAAGAAAGAATTTGAGTTCACTCATCATAGACATCTCAAACTTCTCCGACATTAGCTTTCCAAACTTTTTACTAAAATGAGGGTTAGTAGAACCAAATATAATATCATCAACATAAATTTGCCATACAAATAATTCTCCATTAACCCTTTTAGTAAAAAGAGTAGAATCTATTTTTCCAATTTCAAAGCCTTTTTTCAATAAGGAACTTGGTCAAGCATTTGTACCACGCTCTAGGAGCTTGTTTAAGACCATAAAGAGCTTTGTGAAGTTTGTGAACATGATCAGGTTTCTTAGGATTAACAAAGTCGGGTGGTTGCTTAACATAAACTTCCTCTATTTCACCATTTAAGTCTAGCAACGGGAGCATAAGTCTCACCATAGTCCATACCTTCGAATTGTGTGTAGCCTTGGGCGACGAGACGTGCTTTGTTGCGAACTACTTGTCCATCTTCATCTTGCTTGTTGCAAAACACCCATTTGGTACCGATGATGTTGTGGTTGTTATCGGTCTTCTCAACCAATGTCCAAACTTGATTTCTCTCAAAGTTGTGTAGCTCTTCATGCATGGCATTTATCCAATCCAGATCTTCCAATGCTTCTTCAACCTTCATAGGTTCAATGCTAGAGATGAATGAATAATGTTCACAAAAGTTAGCTAAACGAGTTTTAGAGCGAGTGATTCTCCCAGTTTGGATGTCATTGTAAATTTGCTCGACGGGATGGTCTTTAGAAATTCTTGCTCGAACTCGTGTTAGCTTTTGCTTGGGTCTTGGTTGAACATCTTCTTCATCTTGTTCTTCTTCTTGGCCTTCTTCATTGTTGACGTTGTCGTTCTCTTGTCGTGGTGGAGGAGGTTGTTGACGTTTGTCTTGGTGCACTTCCTCGTTTTCTTCATCTTGGTGTGTCCCGCTTGTGGATGCTTCCATATCAACTCTTGGTTCACCTTGTCGTGAGGTAGAAGCTTCCACTTGGACAGACGAGGTACTCTCATTCACCTCCCTTGGACGAATCTTGCCAATAGACAAGTCTTGGATTGCTTCCGAGGGATCTTTGTCTCCTACATCCATTGGCAATTGCTCTAATTGCGAGACGTTAGATTCATCAAACTTCACATCTACCATTTCTTTCAACCTTTCGGGTGAAATTGTTGTAGACATGGTATGTGTGAGAGTTTGAGCCATAACCAAGTAGGAATCCTTCATGAGACTTAGGAGCAAATTTAGAACGACGATGCTTATCAAGAATGTAGCACTTTGAGCCGAATACTCGAAAGTATCCAACTTGGGGTTTGTTACCAGTGAGGAGCTCGTACGCCGTCTTGCCTAGTAGCTTGTGAAGATACAAGTGATTTGTTCCATGACAAGCTGTCTCAACCGCTTCCGCCCAAAAGTGCTTCAGCGTCTTGTACTCATCAAGCATTGTTCTCGCCATTTCGATGAGCGTCCGGTTCTTCCTCTCAACAACTCCATTTTGTTGAGGTGTGTACGTAGCCGAGAACTTGTGTGAAATACCTTCTTTGTCAAGAAAGGTATCCACATTTGCATTCTTGAACTCTGTTCCATTGTCGCTGCGAACCTTCTTGATCTTCACTTCAAATTGATTTTGGGCCTTCCTAGCGAAATTTTTGAAGATCTTTTGAACCTGCGATTTATCATCGAGAAAGAACACCCACGTAAATCTTGAAAAATCAACAACTATAACTAGACCAAAATAATTTCCACCGAGACTTTTGTAGGCGTTGGGACCAAAAAGATCCATGTGAAGTAGCTCGAGTGGCCTCCTTGTGGTCATGATGTTCTTCACGGGATGCCTTCCTCCAACCTGTTTACTTCTTGACAAGCGCTGCAAAGTCTATCCTTATCAAATATGACATCGTTAACTCCAAGGATATGATTTTGTTTAATAAGCTTGTCAAGGTTTCGCATGCCAACATGACCCAATCGTCTATGACATAACCAACCTTTAGAAGATTTAGCAATAAAGGAAGTTCTAGGTTGAGCCTTTTTAGTGAAATCAACAATGTATAGATCACCTCTACGTACCCCGGTAAAGACCA
Organism: Triticum aestivum; assembly: GCF_018294505.1. Lineage (NCBI taxonomy): Eukaryota > Viridiplantae > Streptophyta > Magnoliopsida > Poales > Poaceae > Triticum > Triticum aestivum. The sequence goes on from NC_057798.1 coordinate 635,791,782, forward strand.
TTTTATGATTATCTCTACGAAACACTTGGCAATCTACTTCAGTAAATAGGATATTGAAACCGAAATCAGCAAGTCTAGATACTGAAAGTAAGTAGTATCCAAGAGATTCAATGAGCATGTCATTTTGTATGGAGCTATCATGTGATATGGCCACCTTACCGAGGCCAACCACCTTACCCTTTGAATTATCACCGAAAGGGACATACTTTCGAGGACCATCGTTTTCAGCAAGCTCACGAAACATGTCTTTATCTCCGGTCATGTGATCGGTACATCCACTACCAAGAACCCATTCCTTTCCTCCTGCCATATATCCCCGAAGATTTGCCATAAGACCAAAGTGTCTCATTGCATCATCAAGATCGAAGTCACTATCATCATCCTCATCATAGTATCCATGTTCAACATCGTCATGTGGTGGATCAAATCCTAGAGAGGGTGATTCGTTAGAGTGAGTTTGACAATGATCTTGCTTATGAATTTTTATAGCTTCGGAAATAATATCACTAATATTTCCAACATCTCCTTTGGCATGCATAAGGTTTGTAAGTTCAAATAGACAATCACCAAACATAGGATCACTAGAATTCATCTTACTCAAGGCAATAGACTTATGGATAATTTCATCTAGATTTTTCAAGGAATAATTTGGAAAGCGTTCCTCAAGAAATTTCCATATGGTGTAGGCACACTTAAGAGTAGGCAAACATCCAATCAAGTTTCTAGGCAAGCCTCTAGTGATAAGTTCAACAGTTCAAAGATTGCAAATCATGTCAATTGACTCATCAAGGGTAGGATGCATAGGATCAACATGAGGTGCACAAGGGCTAGCAATGTACTTGTTCAAATGATATTGACTGAAAATCACAAGCATCTCATTTTTTCACTCATGAAAGTACTCTCCATCATAGGCACTCTATGTCTAAGACGCCCAATAGTAGACTCATCCATCTTCCTCCAATGGTGTTTAAACCAAAGCAATGGAGATCAATGCTCTGATACCAATTGAAAGGATCAAGAAGAGGTGTCTAGAGGGGGTGATTAGACACTAAGTACCAAAAGTTGCAGTTTTTAACTTCTTTAAGTTGGAGTGGAGTTTAGGCACAAGTTTAACACTCACAATACATATCAAGCAAGCATGCAAAGAGTATATGAGCAGCGGAAAGTAAAGCATGCAACTTGCAAGAATGTAAAGGGAAGGGTTTGGAGGATTCAAACGCAATTTGGAGATACGGTGATTTTTGAGCCATGGTTCCGATAGGTGGTGCTATCGTACATCCACGTTGATGGAGACTTCAACCCACGAAGGGTAACGGTTCGCGAGTCCACGGAGGGCTCCACCCACGAAGGGTCCATGAAGAAGCAACCTTTACTATCCCACCATGGCCGTCGCCCACGAAGGACTTGCCTCACTAGCGGTAGATCTTCACGAAGTAGGCGATCTCCTTGCCCTTACAAACTCCTTGGTTCAACTCCACAGTATTGTCGGAGGCTCCCAAGTGACACCTAGCCAATCTAGGAGACACCACTCTCCAAGAAGTAACAAATGGTGTGTTGGTGATGAACTCCTTGCTCATAGTCTCCCAAACACTCAACTCTCTCTCTCACAGGATTTGGATTTGGTGGAAAGAAGATTTGAGTGGAAAGCAACTTGGGGAAGGCTAGAGATCAAGATTCATATGGTAGGAATGGGATATCTTGGCCTCAACACATGAGTAGGTGGTTCTCTCTTAGAAAATGGATGCTGGAAGTGTAGGTTCGTTCTGATGGCTCTCTCCATGAATGAAGAGTGGGTGGAGGGGTATATATAGCCTCCACACAAAATCTAACCGTTACACGCAACTAGGCAAACTCGGTGAGACTGAATTGGTAAACTCGGTCGGACCGATTGAGCAAATCTAGTGACCGTTAGGATTTTCGGTGGGACCGATATGCAACTCGGTAGGACCGATATGGTTAGGGTTAGGGCATAACGTAATCTCGGTGAGACCGATTACACAAACTCGGTGAGACCGATTTTGGTAATAAGCTAACCAGAGAGTTGGTCAGGTAAACTCGGTGGGACCGATTCGCTCATTTCGGTGGGACCGAAATGTTACAAAAAGGAAATAGGGAGTTTACATTGCAATCTCGGTGGTACCGAAACGTTACGAAGGGAAACATAGAGATTACAATCCCATCTCAGTGAGACCGAGATCCCTATCGGTGAGACCGATTTGCCTAGGGTTTGTGGCACTGGCTAAGACATCTGAACTCGGTGGCGCCGGATAGAAAGAATCGGTAGGGCCAAGTTAGACTTTTGGTTTAGGACATATGTGGATGTGAGAAAGTAGTTGAGGGCTTTGGAGCATATCACTAAGCACCGTGGAGCAAGAAACTCATTAAGAAACACCCCATCCCCTCTTGATAGTATTGGTTTTTCCTATAGACTCAATGTGATCTTGGATCACTAAAATATAAAATGTAGAGTCTTGTGCTTGGAGCTTGAGCCAATCCTTTGTCCTTAGCATCTTGAAGGGGTTCCACATCCTTCAGTCCATGCCACTCCATTGTTGAACTTGTCTGAAACATACTAGGTAAAAGTGGTAGTCCAACAATAGATATGTTGACATTAATTACCAAAACCATCCAGGGAGCACTTGTGCCTTCACCGTCCCCTCCCTCGAAGCAAGTGTTATTGGGGAACGTAGCAGAAATTTAAAATTTTCCTACGTGTCACCAAGATCTATCTATGGAGAAACCAGCAACGAGGGGAAGGAGAGTGCATCTACATACCCTTGTAGATTGCTAAGCAGAAGCGTTCAAGACAACGGGGTTGAAGGAGTCGTACTCATCGTGATCCAAATCACTGGAGATCCTAGTGCCGAACGGACGGCACCTCCTCGTTCAACACACGTACAGCCCGGTGACGTCTCCCACGCCTTGATCCAGCAAGGAGAGAGGGAGAGGTTGAGGAAGACTCCATCCAGCAGCAGCACAACGGCGTGGTGGTGATGGAGGAGCGTGGTGGTCCAGCAGGGCTTCGCCAAGCACCACGAGATATGAGGAGAAAGAGACGTAGGGCTGCACCTACAGGAGAAGAAACTCATGTGTTGGGCTGCTCCAATGCCTCCACTATATATAGGGGGAGAGGGGGTTGCGCCCCCACCTAGGTTTCCACCCCTAGGGGGCGGCGGCCAGCCCTAGATGGGACTTGGAGGGGGCGGCCAAGAGGGGGAGAGAGGGGGCGCGCCCTAGGGTGGGCCTATAGGCCCATCTGCGCCTAGGGTTTCCCCTCTCCCCTCCTAGCTGCGCCTTGGGCAAGGGTGGGAGGTGCACCAGCCAACTCTGGGGCTGGTCCCTTTCCACTCTAGGCCCATGCAAGCCTCCGGGGCTGGTGGCCCCTCCCGGTGGACCCCGGAACCCTTCCGGTGGTCCCGATACATTGCCGGTGACCCCGAAACACATCCGGTGGCCAAAACCTCACTTCCTATATATTATTCTTTACCTCCGGACCATTCCAGAACTCCTCGTGACGTCCGGGATCTCATCCGGGACTCCGAACAACATTCAGTAACCACATAAAAACTTCCTTTATAACCCTAGCGTCATCGAACCTTAAGTGTGTAGACCCTACGGGTTCGGGAACCATGCAGACATGACTGAGACGTTCTCCGGTCAATAACCAACAGCGGGATCTGGATACCCATGTTGGCTCCCACATGTTCCACGATGATCTCATCGGATGAACCACGATGTCAAGGACTCAATCGATCCCGTATACAATTCCCTTTGTCTAACGGTATTGTACTTGCCCGAGATTCGATCGTCGGTATACCGATACCTTGTTCAATCTCGTTACCGGCAAGTCTCTTTACTCGTTCCGTAATACATCATCCCGTGATCAACCCCTTGGTCATATTGTGCACATTATGATGATGTCCTACCGAGTGGGCCCAGAGATACCTCTCTGTTTACACGGAGTGACAAATCCCAGTCTCGATTCGTGCCAACCCAACAGACACTTTCGGAGATACCTGTAGTGCACCTTTATAGCCACCCAGTTACGTTGTGACATTTGGTACACCCAAAGCATTCCTACGGTATCCAGGAGTTGCACAATCTCATGGTCTAAGAAAAAGATACTTGACATTAGAAAAGCTTTAGCATACGAACTACACGATCTTGTGCTAGGCTTAGGATTGGGTCTTGTCCATCACATCATTCTCCTAATGATGTGATCCCGTTATCAACGACATCAAATGTCCATGGCCAGGAAACTGTAACCATCTATTGATCAACGAGCTAGTCAACTAGAGGCTTACTAGGGACATGGTGTTGTCTATGTACCCACACATGTATCTGAGTTTCCTATCAATACAATTATAGCATGGATAATAAACGATTATCATGAACAAAGAAATATAATAATAACTAATTTATTATTGCCTCTAGGGCATATTTCCAACAGTCTCCCACTTGCACTAGAGTCAATAATCTAGTTCACATCGCCATGTGATTAACACTGACAGGTCACATCGTCATGTGACCAACATCCAAAGAGTTTACTAGTGTCACTAAACTAGTTCACATCACCATGTGATTAAGACTCAATGTGTTCTGGGGTTTGATCATGTTTTGCTTGTGAGAGAGGTTTTAGTCAACGGGTCTGCAATATTCAGATTCGTATGTACTTCACAATTCTCTATGTCATATTGTAAATGCTGCTTCCACGCTCTAGTTGGAGCCATTCCAAATGGTTGCTCCACTATACGTATCCGGTTTGCTACTCAGAGTCATTTGGATAGGTGTTAAAGCTTGCATCGACATAACCCTTTACGCCGAACTCTTTATCACCTCCATAATCGAGAAACACGTCCTTATTTACTCCAAGGACAATTTTGACCGCTATCTGGTGATCCACTCCTTGATCACCTTTGTACCCTCTTGCCAGACATGTGGCAAGGCACACTTTCGGTGCGGTACATAGCATAGCATACTATAGAGCCTACGTCTGAAGCATAGGGGACGACCTTCGTCCTTTCTCTCTCTTCTGCCGTGGTCAAGCTTTAACTCTTAACTTCATACCTTACAACTCAGGTAAGAACTCCTTCTTTGACTGATCCATCTTGAACACCTTCAAGATCATGTCAAGGTATGTGCTCATTTGAAAGTACCATTAAGCGTTTTTGATCTATCCTCATAGATCTTGGTGCTCAATGTTCAAGTAGCTTAATTCAGGTTTTCTAATTGAAAAACACTTTTCAAATAACCCTATATGCTTTCCAGAAATTCTACATCATTTCTGATCAACAATATGTCAACAACATATACTCATCAGAAATTCTATAGTGCTCCCACTCACTTCTTTGGAAATACAAGTTTCTCATAAACTTTTGTATAAACCCAAAATCTTTGATCATCTCATCAAAGCGTACATTCCAACTTCGAGATGCTTACTCCAGTCCTTAGAAGGATTGCTGGAGTTCTGCACATTCGTTAGCGTTCTTCAGGATTGTCAAAACCTTCTGGTTGTATTACATACAACCTTTCCTCAAGGATATCATCGAGGAAGCAATGTTTTGACATCCTACCTGCAAGATTTCATAAATAATGCAGTAACTGCTAATCCATTTCCAACAGACTCTTAGCATCGCTACGAGTGAGAAAGCCTCACCGTAGTCAACTCCTTGAACTTGTCGGAAAACATCTTAACGACAAGTCGAGCTTTCTTATTGGTGATTCTTACCATCATTGTCTGTCTTCTTTTAAAATCCAACTGTACCCAATAGCCTTACGACCATCAAGTAGTTCTTCCAAAGTCATGGATCCTTTCTCGGATTTTATGGCCTCGAGCCATTCGTCGGAATCCGGGCCCACAATCACTTCTCCATAGCTTGTAGGTTCATTGTTGTCTAGCAACATGACCTCTAATACAGGATTACTGTACCACTCTAAAGTAGTACGCATCCTTGTCACCCTACGAGGTACGGTAGTGACTTGATCCAAAAACTTCATGATCACTATCATAAGCTTATACTTCAATTGGTGTAGGCGCCACAGGAACAACTTCCTGTGCCCTGCTACATACTTGTTGAAGTGACGGTTCAATAACCTCATCAAGTCTCCACCATCCTCCCACTCAATTTTCGAGACAAACCTTTCCTCGAGAAAGGAACCAATTCAAGAAACAATCCCTATTGCTTTCGGATCTGAATTAGGAGGTATACCCAACTGTTTTGGGTGTCCTATGAAGATGCATTTTATCGGCTTTGGATTCGAGCTTATCAACCTAAAACTTTTTCACATAAGCGTCGCAGCCCCAAACTTTTAAGAAACGACAACTTAGGTTTCCCCAAACCATAGTTCAAACAGTGTCGTCTCAACGGAATTACGTGGTGCCCTATTTTAAAGTGAATGCAATTGTCTCTAATGCCTAACCCATGAACGATAGTGGTAATTCGATAAGAGACATCATGGTACGCACCATATCCAATAGGGTGCAACTATGAAGTTCGGACACACCATCACACTATGGTGTTCCAGGCGGTATTAATTGTGAAACAATTTCCACAATGTCTTAATTGCGTGCCAAAGCTCGTAACTCAGATACTCATCTCTATGATCATATCATAGACATTTTATCCTCTTGTCACGATGATCTTCAACTTCACTCTGAAATTACTTGAACCATTCAATAATTCAGACTTGTGTTTCATCAAGTAAATGTACTTAGTATCTACTCAAATCATCTGTGAAGTAAGAACATAACGATATCCACTGCGTGCCTTAGCACTTATTGGACTGCACACATTAAAATGTATTACTCCCAACAAGTTGCTATCTTGTTCCATCTTACTGAAAACGAGGCTTTTCAGTCATCTTGCCCATGTGGTATGATTTGCATATCTCAAGTGATTCAAAATCAAGTGAGTCCAAACGATCCATTTGCATGGAGTTTCTTCATGCGTATACACCAATAGACATGGTTCGCATGTCTCAAACTTTTCAAAAACGTGTGAGTCCAAAGATCCATCAACATGGAGCTTCTTCATGCGTTTTTATGACTTACATGGCAGTGCCACTAGTAGGTGGTACTATCATTACTATCTTATATCTTTTGGCATGAACATGTGTATCACTATGATCGAGATTCAATAAACCATTCCTTTAGGTGCAAGACCATTAAAGGTATTATTCAAATAAATAGAGTAACCATTATTCTCCTTAAATGAATAACCGTATTGCGATAGACATAATTCAATCATGTCTATGCTCAACGCAAACACCAAAAGACAATTATTTAGGTTTAATACTAATCTTGATGGTAGAGGGAGCGTGCGATGTTTGATCACATCAAATTTGGAAACACTTCCAACACATATCGTCAGCTCACCTTTAGCTAGTCTCTGTTTATTCCGTAGCCTTTTATTTCGAGTTACTAACACTTAGCAACCGAACCGGTATCTAATACCCTTGTGCTACTAGGGGTACTAATAAAGTACACATTAACATAATGTATATCCAATATACTTCTATCGACCTTGCCAGCCTTCTCATCTACCAAGTATCTAGGGTAATTCTGCTCCATTGGCTGTTCCCCTTATTACAGAAGCACTTAGTCTTGGGTTTGGGTTCAACCTTGGGTTTCTTCACTAGAGCAGCAGCTGATTTGCCGTTTCATGAAGTATCCCTTCTTGCCCTTGCCCCTTTTGAAACTAGTGGTTTACTAACCATCAACAATTGATGCTCCTTCTTGATTTCTACTTTCGCTGTGTCAAACATCGCGAATATCTCAAGGATCATCATATCTATCCCTGATATGTTATAGTTCATCACGAAGCTCTAGCAGCTTGGTGGCAATGACTTTGGAGAAACATCACTATCTCATCTGGAAGATCAACTCCCACTCGATTCAAGTGATTGTTGCACTCAGACAATCTGAGCACAAGCTCAACGATTGAGCTCTTCTCCCTTAGTTTGCAGGCTAAGAAAATCGTCAGAGGTCTTATACCTCTTGACATGGGCACGAGCCTGAAATCCCAATTTCAACCCTCGAAACATCTCGTATGTTCCGCGACGTTTCGAAAAACGTCTTTGGTGCCTCAACTCTAAACCATTTAACTGAACTATCACGTAGTTATCAAAACGTGTATGTCCGATGTTCGTAACATCCACAAACGACGTTTGGGGTTCAGCACACTGAGCGGCGCATTAAGGACATAAGCTTTCTACTGTACGCATAATCGCTACTGTCAACTTTCAACTATACTTTCTCTAGGAACATATCTAAACAGTGGAACTAAAGCGCGAGCTTACGACATAATTTGCAAAGATCTTTTTGACTATGTTCAGGATAATTAAGTTCATCTAATGAACTCCCACTCAGATAGACATCCCTCTAGTCATCTAAGTGATTACATGATCCGAGTCAACTAGGCCGTGTCCGATCATCATGTGAGACGGACTAGTCATCATCGGTGAACATCTTCATGTTGATCGTATCTACTATACGACTCATGCTCGACCTTTCGGTCTCTTGTGTTCCGAGGCCATGTCTGTACATGCTAGGCTTGTCAAGTCAACCTAAGTGTTTCGCATGTGTAAATCTGGCTTACACCCGTTGTATGTGAACGTAAGAATCTATCACACCCGATCATCATGTGGTGCTTCGAAACGACGAACTTCCGCAACGGTGCATAGTTAGGGGGAACACTTTCTTGAAATTTTAATGAGGGATCATCTTATTTACTACCGTCGTTCTAAGCAAATAAGATGCATAAACATGATAAACATCACATGCAATCAAAAAGTGACATGATATGGCCAATATCATTTTGCTCCTTTTGATCTCCATCTTCGGGGCTCCATGATCATCATCGTCACCGGCATGACACCATGATCTCCATCATCATGATCTCCATCATTGTGTCTTCATGAAGTTGTCTCGCCAACTATTACTTCTACTACTATGGCTAACGGTTACCAATAAAGTAAAGTAATTACATGGCGTTGTTCAATGACACGCAGGTCATACAATAAATAAAGACAACTCCTATGGCTCCTGCCGGTTGTCATACTTATCGACATGCAAGTCGTGATTCCTATTACAAGAACATGATCAATCTCATACATCACATATATTCATCACATTCTTCTTGGCCATATCACATCACATAGCATACCCTACAAAAACAAGTTAGACGTCCTCTAATTGTTGTTTGCATGTTTTACGTGGCTGCTATGGGTTTCTAGCAAGAACGTTTCTTACCTATGCAAAACCACAACGTGATATGCCAATTGCTATTTACCCTTCATAAGGACCCTTTTCATCGAATCTGTTCCGACTAAAGTGGGAGAGACTGGCACCCGCTAGCCACCTTATGCACCAAGTGCATGTCAGTCGGTGGAACCTGTCTCACATAAGTGTACGTGTAAGGTCGGTCCGGGCCGCTTCATCCCACAATACCGTCGAAACAAGATTGGACTAGTAACGGTAAGCATATTGAACAAAATCAACGTCCACAACTACTTTGTGTTCTACTCGTGCAAAGAATCTACGCAATAGACCTAGCTCATGATGCCACTGTTGGGGAACGTAGCAGAAATTCAAAATTTCCCTACGTGTCACCAAGATCTATCTATGGAGAAACCAACAACGAGGGGAAGGAGAGTGCATCTACATAACCTTGTAGATCGCTAAGCGGAAGCGTTCAAGAGAACGGGGTTGAAGGAGTCGTACTCGTCGTGATCCAAATCACTAGAGATCCTAGTGCCGAATGGACGGCACCTCCGCGTTCAACACACGTACAGCCCGGTGACGTCTCCCTCGCCTTGATCCAGCAAGGAAAGAGGGAGAGGTTGAGGAAGACTCCGTCTAGCAGCAGCACAACGGCATCATGGTGATGGAGGAGCGTGGTGGTCCAACAGGGCTTCGCCAAGCACCGCGAGATATGAGGAGAAAGAGAGGTAGGGCTGCGCCTACAGGAGAAGAAACTCATGTGTTGGGCTGCTCCAATGCCTCCACTATATATAGGGGGAGAGGGGGCTGCGCCCCCACCTAGGTTTCCACCCCTAGGGGGCGGCGGCCAGCCCTAGATGGGACTTGGAGGGGGCGGCCAAGAGGGGGAGAGAGGGGGCGCGCCCTAGGGTGGGCCTATAGGCCCATCTGCGCCTAGGGTTTCCCCTCTCCCCTCCTAGCTGCGCCTTGGGCAAGGGTGGGAGGCACACCAGCCCACTCTGGGGCTGGTCCCTTTCCACTCTAGGCCCATGCAAGCCTCCGGGGCTGGTGGCCCCTCCCGGTGGACCCCGGAACCCTTCCGGTGGTCCCGATACATTGCCGGTGACCCCCGAAACACATCCGGTGGCCAAAACCTCACTTCCTATACATTATTCTTTACCTCCGGACCATTCCAGAACTCCTCGTGACGTCCGGGATCTCACCCGGGACTCCGAACAACATTCGGTAACCACATACAAACTTCCTTTATAACCCTAGCGTCATCGAACCTTAAGTGTGTAGACCCTACGGGTTCGGGAACCATGCAGACATGACTGAGACGTTCTCCGGTCAATAACCAACAGCGGGATCTGGATACCCATGTTGGCTCCCACATGTTCCATGATGATCTCATCGGATGAACCACGATGTCAAGGACTCAATCGATCCCATATACAATTCCCTTTGTCTAACGGTATTGTACTTGCCCGAGATTCGATCGTCGGTATACCGATACCTTGTTCAATCTCGTTACCGGCAAGTCTCTTTACTCGTTCCGTAACACATCATCCCGTGATCAACCCCTTGGTCACATTGTGCACATTATGATGATGTCCTACCGAGTGGGCCCAGAGATACCTCTCCGTTTACACGGAGTGATAAATCCCAGTCTCGATTCGTGCCAACCCAACAGACACTTTCGGAGATACCTGTAGTGCACCTTTATAGCCACCCAGTTACGTTGTGACGTTTGGTACAACCAAAGCATTCCTACGGTATACGGGAGTTGCACAATCTCATGGTCTAAGAAAAAGATACTTGACATTAGAAAAGCTTTAGCATACGAACTACACGATCTTGTGCTAGGCTTAGGATTGGGTCTTGTCCATCACATCATTCTCCTAATGATGTGATCCCGTTATCAACGACATCCAATGTCCATGGTCAGGAAACTGTCACCATCTATTGATCAACGAGCTAGTCAACTAGAGGCTTACTAGGGACATGGTGTTGTCTATGTACCCACACATGTATCTGAGTTTCCTATCAATACAATTATAGCATGGATAATAAACGATTATCATGAACAAAGAAATATAATAATAACTAATTTATTATTGCCTCTAGGGCATATTTCCAACAAGTGCACCATTAACCTAATGAGAGCAGGTGTGGCTACAGTGATCTCCCACCAGGCGGCGGGACTGTAGCCTGCTACCTCTTGAGCACTGCGTTGGATTTCCCTGAAGAGGAGAGGATGATGCAGCAAAGTAGCGTAAGTATTTCCCTCAGTTTTTGAGAACCAAGGTATCAATCCAGTAGGATACCACGCACAAGTCCCTCGTACCTACACAAAACGATAGCTACTCGCAACCAACACGATTAGGGGTTGTCAATCCCTTCACCGTCACTTACGAGGGTGAGATCTGATAGAGATGATATATAATATTTTTGGTATTTTTGATAGATAGATGCAAAGTAAAAAGTAAAAGGCAAAGTAAAAGCAAAGCAAGTAAATAAAGCGATAGAGATTGATATGATGAGAATAGACTCGGGGGCCATAGGTTTCACTATTGGCTTCTCTCAAGAGCATAGATATTCTATGGTGGGTGAACAAATTACAGTTGAGCAATTGACAGAATTGAGCATAGTTATGAGCATATCTAGGCAATGATCATGTATATAGGCATCACGTCCATGACAAGTAGATCGAAACGATTCTGCATCTACTACTATTACTCCACTCATCGACCGCTATCCAGCATGAATCTGGAGTATTAATTTAAAAACAGAGTAATGCCTTAAGCAAGATGACATGATGTAGAGGATATATTCATGCAATATGATAAAAAAACATCTTGTTATCCTCGATGGCAACCATACAATACGTGCCTTGCAACCCTTTCTGTCACTGGGTAAGGACACCGCAAGATTGAACCCAAAGCTAAGCACTTCTCCCATTGCAAGAACTACCAATCTAGTTGGCCAAACCAAAAAGGATAATTCGAAGAGACTTGCAAAGATAACTCAATCATACATAAAAGAATTCAGAGAAGAATCAAATATTTTCCATAGATAATACTGGATCATAAACCCACAATTCATCGGTCTCAACAAACACACCGCAAAAAGAAGATTACATCGAATAGATCTCCACAAGAGAGGGGGAGAACATTGTATTGAGATCCAAAAAGAGAGAAGAAGCCATCTAGCTACTAGCTATGGACCCGAAGGTCTGAAGTAAACTACTCATACTTCATCGGAGGGGCTATGGTGTTGATGTAGAAGCCCTCTGTGGTGGATGCCCCCTCCGGCGGAGCTCCGGAACAGGCCCCAAGATGGGATCTCGTGGATACAAAAGGTTGCGGCGGTGGAATTAGGTTTTTGGCTCCTATTCTGATCATTCGGGGATACGTAGGTATATATAGGAGGAAGGAGTATGTCGGTGGAGTTGCAGGGGGCCCACGAGGTAGGGGGCGTGCCCAGGGGGCGCGCCCTCCACCCTCGTGACCGCCTCTGGTACTTCTTGGAGTAAGGTCCAAGTCTCGTGGATCACGTTCGGTGAGAAAATCACGTTCCCGAAGGTTTCATTCCGTTTGGACTCCGTTTGATATTCCGTTTCTTCAAAACACTGAAATAGGCAAAAAAACATCAATTCTGGGTTGGGCCTCTGGTTAATAGGTTAGTCCCAAAAATAATATAGAAGTGGAAAATAAAGTCCAATATAGTCCAAAACAGTAGATAAAGTAGCATGGAGCAATCAAAAATTATAGATACGTTGGAGACGTATCAGGCATCCCCAAGCTTAATTCCTGCTCGTCCTCGAGTAGGTAAATGATAAAAAAGAATCTTTGATGCAGAGTGATACTTTGGCATAATTTCAATGTAAACTTCTTAATTGTGATATGAATATTCAGATCCGAAAGATTCAAGACAAAAGTTCATATTGACACAAAAATAATAATACTTCAAGCATACTAATCAAAGCAATCATGTCTTCTCAAAATAACATGGCAAAAGAAAGTTCATCCCTACAAAATCATATAGTTAGGCTATGCTTCATTTTCGTCACACAAAGATGTTCCCAACTTCAAGCATACTAATCAAAGCAATTGTTTCATACTTAAATAATCTTAAACTATTTCAACCTTCACGCAATACATGAGCGTGAGCCATGGATATAGCACTATGGGTGGAATAGAATATGATGATGGGGATTGTGTGGAGAAGACAAAACAAGAGAAAGTCTCACATTGACGATGCTAATCAATGGGCTATGGAGATGTCCATCAATTGATGTCAACATGAGGAGTAGGGATTTCCATGCAACGGATGCACTAGAGCTATGAATGCTCAACAAAAGAAAACTAGTGGGTGTGCATCCAACTCGCTTGCTCATGAAGACCTAGGGCATTTGAGGAAGCCCATTGTAGGAATATACAAGCCAAGTTCTATAATGAAAAATTCGCACTAGTATAAAAAGACAACTTATGAGACTCACTATATGAAGAACAAGGTGCTACTTTGAAGCACAATGTATGAGACTCACTACTTGAAGAACAAGGTGCTACTTTGAAGCACAAGTGTGGAAAAAGAGATAGTAGCATTGCCCCTTTCTTTGGGCCTTTCTTTTTTTTCTTTTGGCCTTTCTCTTTTTTTTGTTTGGGAAATTCTCTAATAATGATGATCATCACACTTCTATTGATTACAACATAAGTATTACAACTCGAAACTTAGAACAAGATATGACTCTATATGAATGCCTACGGCGGTGTACCGGGATGGTGCAATGAATCAAGAGTGACATATATGAAAAATAATGCATGGTGGCCTTGCCACAAATACGATGTCAACTACATGATCATGCGATGGCAATATGACAAAAGTAATGTATGTCATGATGATGATGGTGGAAGTTGCATGGCAATACATCTCGGAATGGCTATGGAAATGCCATAATAGGTAGGTATGGTGGCTGTTTTGAGAAATATATAAGGAGGTTTATGTGTGATAGAGTGTATCATATCATGGGGTTTGGATGCACCGGCGAAGTTTGCACCAACTCTCAAGGTGAGAAAGGGCAATGCACGGTACCAAAGAGGCTAGCAAAGGCGGAAAAGGTGAGAGTTCGTATAATCCATGGACTCAACATTAGTCAAAAGAACTCATATACTTATTGCAAAAATTTGGAAGTCATCAAAAATCAAGTACTACGCGCATGCTCCTAGGGGCATAGATTGGTAGGAAAAGACCATCACTCATCCCCGACCGCCACTCATAAGGATGCACAAGCCAGGTACACTTCATGTTTCAAATTTGTTACACAAGTTTAACCATACGTGCATGCTACGGGACTTGCAAACTTCAACACAAGTATTTCTCAAATTCATGATCACCCAACTAGCACGAATTTGATATTATCACCTCCATATCTCAAAACAATTATCAAGCATCAAACTTATCTTAGTATTCAATTCACTCAAAAGAAAGTTTCACATATCTTGAATACCAAGTATATTAACATTAAGCAAATTACCATGCTATTAACGACTCTCAAAATAATCTAAGTGAAGCATGAGAGATCAATAGTTTATTTAAAACAAATACACCACCGTGCTCTAAAAGATATAAGTGAAGCACTAGAGCAAAAATTATCAAGCTCAAAAGATATAAATGAAGCACTATGAGCAAAAACTATCAAGCTCAAAAGATATAAGTGAAGCACATAGTGTATTCTAAAAAATTCCAAATCATGTATGGCTCTCTCAAAAAGTGTGTACAACAAGTATTATTGTGGTAGACTAACAAGCAAAGACACAAATAATACAAGACGCTCCAAGCAAAACACATATCATGTGGTGAATAAAAATATAGCTCCAAGTAAATTACCGATGGAAGTGGACGAAAGAGGGGATGCCTTCCGGGGCATCCCCAAGCTTTGACTTTTTGGTGTCCTTGTATTATCTTGGGGGTGCCATGGGCATCCCATAGCTTAGGCTCTTGCCACTCATTGTTCCATAATCCATCAAAAGAATTCACCCAAAACTTGCAAACTTCACAACACAAAACTCAACAGAAATCTCGTGAGCTCCGTTAGAGAAAGAAAACAAAAGACTACTTCCAGGTACTGTAATGAACTCATTCTTTATTTATATTGGTGTTAAACCTACTGTATTCCAACTTCTCTATGGATTATAAGCCATAGATTCATCAAAATAAGCAAACAACACACGTAAAACAGAATCTGTCAAAAACAGAATAGTCTGTAGCAATCTGTAACTAACGCAAACTCTAGAACTGTAAAACTTCTACCAAAATAGGAAGTCCTGGAAAATTTGTTTATTGAACATCATCAAAAAGAATCAACGCAAAAGCACGTTTCTGTGATTTACCAAAATTATATTCGTGCGTGCAAAGTTTCTGTTTTTCAGCAGAATCAAATCAACTATCATCGTAGGTTATCCTATAGGTTCTACTTGGCACAAACACTAATTAAAACATAAAACCACATCCAAACAGAGTCTAGATGGATTATTTATTACTAAACATAAGCAAAAACAAAAAAACAAAAAATAAAATTGTGTTTCCTCCCAACAAGCGCTATCGTTTAACGCCCCTAGCTAGGCATAAAAGCAAGGATAGATCTAGGTATTGCCATCTTTGGTAGGCAATCCATAAGTGGCTCTCATGATAGATTCATATGGTAATTTTATTTTCTTTCTAGGGAAGTGTTCCATACCCTTCTTTAAGGGGAATTGGAATCTAATATTCCCTTCCTTCATATCAATAATTGCACCAATCGTTCTAAGGAAAGGTCTACCAAGAATAATAGGACATGAAGGATTGCAATCTATATCAAGAACGGTAAAATCTATGGGCACATAATTCCTATTTGCAACAATAATAACATCATTAATTCTTCTCATAGGTTTTTTAATAGTGGAATCCGCAAGATGCAAGTTTAGAGAGCAATCATCAAAATCACGGAAATCTAGCAAATCACACAAAGCTTTGGGAATAGTAGAGACACTAGCACCCAAATCACACAAAGAATGAAACTCATAATTTTTAATTTTAATTTTAGTAGTAGGTTCCCACTCATCATAGAATTTTTCTAGGGATAGAAACTTTCAACTCAAGTTTTTCTTCATAAGATTGCATCAAAGCATCAACAATGTGTTCGGTAAAGGCCTTATTTTGACTATAAGCATGAGGAGAATCTAGCACGGATTGCAACAAGGAAATACAACCAATCAAAGAGAAATTTTCATAATTAAATTCTTTGAGATCCAAATAGTGGGTTTAGCAACATCTATGTTTTTATTTATTTCAATCCCACTTTCATCAAATTCATCATCAAGATCTAGAAACTCCGAATTCTTAGAACGCCTTCTAGGTAAAACAAAGATTTAATAGGGGACATATCAATAACTTTTAGATCTTCATCTTGATTTTCATAGGAATTGGAACACGCTTTAATAAAGGCATCTTTGGAAGCACGCATCCTAGCAGTTCTTTCTTTGCACTCATCAATGGAAATTCTCATGGCTTTGAGAGACTCATTGATATCATGCTTAGGAGGAATAGATCTTAGCTTTAAAGAATCAATTTCAAGAGAAATTCTATCAACGTTCCTAGCCAAATCATCAACTTTAAGCAATTTCTCTTCAAGCAAAGCATTAAAATTCTTTTGTGAATTCATAAACTCTTTAACACTACTCTCAAATTCAGAGGGCATCTTATTAAAATTTCCATAAGAGTTGTTGTAGGAATTTCCATAATTATTAGAAGGATTACTAGGATAAGGCCTAGGATTAAAATTCCCTCTATATGCGTTGTTTCCAAAACTATTCCTACCAACAAAATTCACATCCATAGATTCATTATTATTCTCAAGCAAAGTAGACAAAGGCATATCATTGGGATCAAGAGGAGTATTTTTAGGAGCAAACATCTTCATAAATTCATCCATCTTTTCACTCAAAACATTGATTTCTTCTATAGCATGCACTTTTTTAATAGAAGATCTTTTGGTGTGCCATTGAGAATAATTAGCCATAATATTATCAAGAAATTTTGTAGCATCCCCTAACGTAATTTCCATAAATGTGCCTCCCGCGGCCGAATCTAAAAGATTTCTAGAAGCAAAATTCAATCCGGCATAAAAATTTTGTATGATCATCTATAAATTCAGACCATGAGTAGGGCAATTGTGAAGCATCAATTTCATTCTTTTCCAAGATTGGGCAAGATGCTCATGATCAAGTTGTTTAAAATTCATGATATCGTTCCTAAGAGTGATAATCTTAGTGGGAGGAAAATACTTAGAGATAAAAGCATCTTTGCACTTGTTCCAAGAATCAATACTATTTTTAGGCAAAGATGAAAACCAAACTTTAGCACGATCTCTAAGTGAAAACGGAAATAACTTCAATTTGACAATATTGTTATCCGTATCTTTCTTCTTTTGCATATCACACAAATCAACAATATTGTTTAGATGAGTAGCGGCATCTTCACTAGGAAGGCCGGCGAATTGATCTTTCATAACAAGATTCAGCAAAGCGGTATTGATTTCACAAGACTCATCATTATTAAGAGGAGCAATCGGAGTACTAAGGAAATCATTATTATTGGTATTCGAGAAATCACACAATTTGGTATTATCTTGCGCCATGAAAACAAGTAACCAACACACAAGCAAACAGAAAGGCAACGGGAAAGAGGCAAACGGGAAAGAGAGGAGGAGATTGGGAAAGAGAGAGCGAATAAAACGGCAAGGGTGAAGTGGGGGAGAGGAAAACGAGAGGCAAATGGCAAATAATGTAATGCGAGAGATAGGGATTGCGATGGGTACTTGGTATGGTTGACTTGCTTGCGTGAGCCTCCCCGGCAACGACGCCAGATATTCTTCTTGCTACCTCTTCAGCACTGTGTTGGATTTCATCGAAGAGGAGAGGATGATGCAGCAAAGTAGCGTAAGTATTTCCCTCAGTTTTTGAGAACCAAGGTATCTATCCAGTAGGAGACCACGCACAAGTCCCTCGTACCTACACAAAACAATAGCTACTCGCAACCAACGCGATTAGGGGTTGTCAATCCCTTCACGGTCACTTATGAGGGTGAGATCTGATAGAGATGATAAATAATATTTTTGGTATTTTTGATAGATAGATGCAAAGTAAAAAGTAAAAGGTAAAGTAAAAGCAAAGCAAGTAAATAAAGCGATAGAGATTGATATGATGAGAATAGACCCGGGGGCCATAGGTTTCACTAGTGGCTTCTCTCAAGAGCACAGATATTCTACGGTGGGTGAACAAATTACAGTTGAGCAATTGACAGAATTGAGCATAGTTATGAGCATATCTAGGCAATGATCATGTATATAGGCATCACATACATGACAAGTAGATCGAAACGATTCTGCATCTACTACTATTACTCCACTCATCGACCGCTATCCAGCATGCATCTAGAGTATTAAGTTAAAAATAGAGTAACGCCTTAAGCAAGATGACATGATGTAGAGGGATAAATTCATGCAATATGATAAAAAAAACCATCTTGTTATCCTCGATGGCAACAATACAATACGTGCCTTGCAACCCTTTCTGTCACTGGGTAAGGACACCGCAAGATTGAACCCAAACCTAAGCACTTCTCCCATTGCAAGAGCTACCAACCTAGTTGGCCAAACCAAAAAGGATAATTCGAAGAGACTTGCAAAGATAAATCAATCATACATAAAAGAATTCAGAGAAGAATCAAATATTTTCCATAGATAATACTGGATCATAAACCCACAATTCATCGGTCTCAACAAACACACCGCAAAAAGAAGATTACATCGAATAGATCTCCACAAGAGAGGGGGAGAACTTTGTATTGAGATCCAAAAAGAGAGAAGAAGCCATCTAGCTACTAGCTATGGAACCGAAGGTCTGAAGTAAACTACCCATACTTCATCGGAGGGGCTATGGTGTTGATGTAGAAGCCCTCCATGGTGGATGCCCCCTCCGACGGAGCTTCGGAACAGGCCCCAAGATGGGATCTCGTGGATACAGAAGGTTGCGATGGTGGAATTAGGTTTTTGGCTCCTGTTCTGATCGTTCGGGGATACGTAGGTATATATAGGAGGAAGGAGTACGTCGGTGGAGCTGCAGGGGGCCCACGAGGTAGGGGGGCGCGCCCAGGGGGGTGCCCTCCACCCTCGTGACCACCTCTGACACTTCTTGGAGTAGGGTCCAAGTCTCCTGGATCACGTTCAGTGAGAAAATCACATTCCCGAAGATTTCATTCCGTTTGGACTCCGTTTGATATTTCGTTTCTTCGAAACACTAAAATAGGCAAAAAAACAGCAATTCTGGGCTGGGCCTCCGGTTAATAGGTTAGTCCCAAAAATAATATAAAAGTGGAAAATAAAGCCCAATATAGTCCAAAACAGTAGATAAAGTAGCATGGAGTAATCAAAAATTATAGATACGTTGGAGACGTATCATAGCCACACTGATCTGACTAAGCCAGCGTCATTAGCAGCACGGCTACAGTGTGTAGCCACGAACCAGACCAGCCAACGGCGGGAACGGCCTGGCGGCTCCGTACCAGACCAGTCGACGGGGCCCACCAGGGGGCGGGCCCCAGTAGTCGGCGGAGAAGCCGGTGGCCGGAGAGGTTGACAGCCGGGCCCAGCTGCTGGCCAGATTACCATTGTACCCCTGGGGGTAGGCCTATATAAACCCCCCAGGGCACCCATGCAAAGGGTTCCCACCCCATTAGACCTAGCCACATTCCTAGGGTAGGAGAGAGCTAGCCTTGCCTTCTGCTACCTCTAGCATACAGCTCAAGGATCAACTTTGTATCACTTGTGCCTTTAGTGATCATGCGGAGACCCCATAGAGCAGGACTAGGGGTGTTATCTCCTAGGAGAGCCCCGAACCTGGGTAAAGTACGCTGGTGTTCGTGTCTATGCCTCATCTCGCTTCCAGGCACCGGGGACGTTCTACTCGCCCCCACCATGATAAGCCATCCTTTGGCATATGTCGCACCCAACCCCGACATTTGGCGCCCACCGTGGGGCGAGGTGCACCATCTCCCAGAGATCTTCTCTGGACGGGAACCTTGTTCCTTCTTGGCGAGCGAAGCCAGCCCAGCACGCCCGACGGTGTCAGCCTCGACGCCCTGCATGGCACGGAGATCGCCTGTGCGCGAGCTACCTTGCCGACCTCATTGGCGAGGTTCACCTCTCTGATGATCCGACCTCTGACATAGGCACCGGCTTCCCCAAGAGCCGCCTCGTCAGCCTCCTCGACCAGCTTCACGTCACCAGCGAGCCAGCTGTGGACCTGGAGTCCGTTGGCTCCACCGACCCGATGATCGTCGACTCCGACATGGCGTCGCTTGACGCGTTCCCCACCAACGTGGTGATCTATGACGAGTCGCCTCCTCGCGAGCACAGTGGTGGGAGCACCGTCACGGAGGTGCTCGTCATCAACAGTGGCTAGCGCTCAGCTGGAGATGCTCGAGACCCACTCGATGCGGCGCTACGAGACCTGAAGGCGCCCATCCCATAAGACGCGAACGCTAAGACGCTGGAGGCATGCCGCGTCCAGCTCCTCGAGAGCGCTGGCCGACTGGCCAGCATGCGACGCCTCTCGAACGCCTATCGGCACGAGATGGACAGCCCCATTGGCGGAACGCCGGCTCCTGAGGGGCCTAGCCGCATAGGCCCTATCCGGCAGCGTGGTGCGACCATCGCCAGCATGTACGGGGCAGAACGCCCCGTCTACGCCACGCCTGTAGAGAACATCCAGGCCGCCCAGGCGGTGACGGCCGAACTGGACAAATACGAGGGCGACGAGCATCGCCACATGATGGAGCGAGTCCAGCAGCTCCTAGACGCGGCTGTCGCACCGAAGTGCCCGCCCCGCAGAACGAAGAGCTGCCCCTTCACCAAGACCACGGCACGACATCCCGGACGCCGACTGGCAGCGCCCGTGGAAGACGAGGCAACAAGCCGGCGGCTAGCCAAAGCCGGACTCGGCTTTCCATCGAGCGTGACATAGACGCCCGCCCTCGAGCGGTGGAGCGCCAGGGGATCCTCCGCCTCCTCCGCCTTATGGAGCAAGACATCCCACTCCGCCGCCTGTCACGCACCCAACACTCGGCGACCGCCTTGGCCGCCGAGAGGGAGTCGGAGAAAACAACGCCCGCCATCGGATCGACCACCTCAACCGATCCCTGGAGCTAGAAGAAGAAAACGCGCTAGGCCCGCCCTGTTTCAGCCCATGAATCCGAGATGAATCTGGATACATATTGAAAGTGGGAGAAATTAGCTAGAGTAGCTCCGTGCAGAGCATTGTGGACATAGAATATTTGCAAAATACATACGGCTCTGAATATGAAAGACCCGTTGACTAAGCTTCTCTCACGAGCAAAACATGATCATACCTTAGTACTCTTTTGGGTGTTAATCACATAGCGATGTGAACTAGATTATTGACTCTAGTAAACCCTTTGGGTGTTGATCACATGATGATGTGAACTATGGGTATTAATCACATGCAGATGTGAATATTGGTGTTAAATCACATAGCGATGTGAACTAGATTATTGACTCTAGTGCAAGTGGGAGACTGAAGGAAATATGCCCTAGAGGCAATAATAAAGTTATTATTTATTTCCTCATATCATGATAAATGTTTATTATTCATGCTAGAATTGTATTAACCGGAAACATGATACATGTGTGAATACATAGACAAACATATAGTCACTAGTGTGCCTCTACTTGACTAGCTCATTAATCAAAGATGGTTATGTTTCCTAACCATAGACATGTGTTGTCATTTGATTAATGGGATCACATCATTAGAAGAATGATGTGATTGACATGACCCATTCCGTTAGCACTTGATCGTTTAGTATATTGCTATTGATTTCTTCATGATTTATACATGTTCCTATAACTATGAGAAATATGCAACTCCCGTTTACCGGAGGAACACTTTGGGTACTACCAAACGTCACAACGTAACTGGGTGATTATAAAGGAGTACTACAGGTGTCTCCGAAGGTACATGTTGAGTTGGCGTATTTCGAGATTAGGTTTTGTCACTCCGATTGTCGGAGAGGTATCTCTGGGTCCTCTCGGTAATGCACATCTTTATAAGCCTTGCAAGCAATGTGACCAAATGAGTTGGTTACGGAATGATGCATTACGGAACGAGTAAAGAGACTTGTCGATAACGATATTGAACTAGGTATTGGATACCGACGATCAAATCTCGGGCAAGTAACATACCGATGACAAAGGGAACAACGTATGTTGTTATGCGGTTTGACCGATAAAGATCTTCGTAGAATATGTAGGAACCAATATGGGCATCCAGGTTCCGCTATTGGTTATTGACCGAGAATAGTTCTAGGTCATTTCTACATAGTTCTCGAA
The DNA here is from genome assembly GCF_018294505.1 of Triticum aestivum. Taxonomy (NCBI): domain Eukaryota; kingdom Viridiplantae; phylum Streptophyta; class Magnoliopsida; order Poales; family Poaceae; genus Triticum; species Triticum aestivum. The sequence continues at coordinate 635,814,428 of NC_057798.1, forward strand.
CCCGTAGGGTCCGCACGCTTAAGGTTTCGATGACAGTTATATTATGAGTTTATGAGTTTTGATGTACCGAAGGAGTTCAGAGTTCCGGATGAGATCGGGGACATGACGAGGAGTCTCGAAATGGTCGAGACGTAAAGATCGATATATTGGATGACTATATTCGGAGTTCGGAAAGGTTCCGAGTGATTCGGGTATTTTCGGGGGTACCGGGGAGTTACGGGAATACGAGGAAGAAGCAATGGGCCTCATGGGCCAAGTGGTGGAAGAGAGGAGGCAGGGCGCGCGGCCCCCCTAGCCCAAACCGAATTGGACTAGGGGGCCGGCCCCCCTTTCCTCCTTTTCCTCCCTCTCCTTCCTTCTCCTTCTCCTTCCCTTCCTTCCCCTCTCCTACTTGGACTAGGAAAGGAGGGAATCCTACTCCCGGTGGGAGTAGGACTCCTCCCTGGTGCGCCCTCCCTTGGCCGGCCGCCCCCTCCCCCTTGCTCCTTTATATACGGGGGCAAGGGGCACCCCATGACACACAAGTTGATCTACGGATCGTTCCTTAGCCGTGTGCGGTGCCCCCCTCCACCATATTCCACCTCGGTCATATCGTCGCGGAGTTTAGCGAAGCCCTGCGCCGGTAGAACATCATCATCGTCACCACGCCGTCGTCCTGACGGAACTCATCCCCGAAGCTTTGCCGGATCGGAGCCCGGGGATCGTCATCGAGCTGAACGTGTGCTGAACTCAGAGGTGCCGTACGTTCGGTGCTTGGATCAGTCGGATCGTGAAGACGTACGACTACATCAACCGCGTTGTGCTAACGCTTCCGCTTACGGTCTACGAGGGTACGTGGACAACACTCTCCCTTCTCGTTGCTATGCCATCACCATGATCTTGCGTGTGCGTAGGAAATTTTTTGAAATTACTACGTTCCCCTACAGTGCCATCCGAGCCTAGGTTTTATGCGTTGATGTTATATGCATGAGTAGAACACAAGTGAGTTGTGGGCGATACAAGTCATACTGCTTACCAGCATGTCATACTTTGGTTCGGCGGTATTGTGAGATGAAGCGGCCCGGACCAACATTATGCGTACGCTTACGCGAGACTGGTTTCACCGTTACGAGCACTCGTGCTTAAAGGTGGCTGGCGGGTGTCTGTCTCTCTCACTTTAGCTGAATCGAGTGTGGCTACGCCCAGTCCTTGCGAAGGTTAAAACAGCACCAACTTGACGAACTATCATTGTGGTTTTTATGCGTAGGTAAGAATGGTTCTTGCTAAAGCCCGTAGCAGCCACGTAAAATTGGCAACAACAAAGTAGAGGACATCTAACTTGTTTTTGCAGGGCATGTTGTGATGTGATATGGTCAAGACGTGATGCTATATTTTATTGTATGAGAAGATCATGTTTTGTAACCGAAGTTATCGGCAACTGGCAAGAGCCATATGGTTGTCGCTTTATTGTATGAAAAGCAAACGCCCTGTAATTGCTTTACTTTATCTCTAAGCGGTAGCGATAGTCGTAGAAGCAATAGATGGCGTAACGACAACGATGCTACGATGGAGATCAAGGTGTCGCGCCGGTGACGATGGTGATCACGACGGTGCTTCGAAGATGGAGATCACAAGCACAAGATGATGATGGCCATATCATATCACTTATATTGATTGCATGTGAAGTTTATCCCTTATGCATCTTATCTTGCTTTGATTGACGGTAGCATTTTAAGATGATCTCTCACTAATAATCAAGAAGTGTTTTCCCTGAGTATGCACCGTTGCAAAAGTTCTTCGTGCTGAGACACCACGTGATGATCGGGTGTGATAGGCTCTACGTTCAAATACAACGGGTGCAAAATAGTTGCACATGCGGAATACTCAGGTCATACTTGACGAGCCTAGCATATACAGATATGGCCTCAGAACACGGAGACCGAAAGGTCGAGCATGAATCATATAGTAGATATGATCAACATAATGATGTTCACCATTGAAACTACTCCATCTCACGTGATGATCGGACATGGTTTAGTTGATATGGATCACGTAACCACTTAGAGGATTAGAGGGATATCTATCTAAGTGGGAGTTCTTAAGTAATATGATTAATTGAACTTAAATTTATCATGAACTTAGTCCTGGTAGTATTTTGCAAATTATGTTGTAGATCAATAGCTTGCGTTGTTGCTTTCATATGTTTATTTTGATATGTTCCTAGAGAAAATTATGTTGAAAAATGTTAGTAGCAATGATGCGGATTGGATCCGTGATTTGAGGTTTATCCTCATTGCTGCATAGAAGAATTATGTCCTTGATGCACCGCTAGGTGACAAACCTATTGCAGGAGCAGATGCAGACGTTATGAACGTTTGGCTAGCTCAAATGATGACTACTTGATAGTTTAGTGCACAATGCTTAACGGCTTAGAATCGGGACTTCAAAGATGTTCTGAACGTCATGGACCATATGAGATGTTCCAGGAATTGAAGTTAATATTTCAAGCAAATACCCGAGTTGAGAGATATGAAGTCTCCAACAAGTTCTATATCTAAAAGATGGAGGAGAATCGCTCAACTAGTGAGCATGTGCTCAGATTGTCTGGGTACTTCAATCGCTTGAATCAAGTGGGAGTTAATCTTCCAGATAAGATAGTGATTGACAGAATTCTCTAGTCACCATCACTAAGTTACTAGAACTTCGTGATGAACTATAGTATGCAAGGGATGACGAAAACAATTCCCGAGCTCTTCATGATGTTGAAACCGACGAAGGTAGAAATCAAGAAAGAGCATCAAGTGTTGATGATTGACAAGACCACTAGTTTCAAGAAAAGGGCAAAGGGAAAGAAAGGGAACTTCAAGTAGAATGACAAGCAAGTTGTCACTCCCACGAAGAAGCCCAAAGCTGAACCAAAGCCTGAAACTGAGTGCTTACACTGCAAAGGAAATGGTCACTGGAAGCGGAAATGCCCTGAATATTTGGTGGATAAGAAGGATGGCAAAGTGAACAAGGGTATATTTGATATACAGGTTATTGATGTGTGCCTTACTAGTGTTTATAGTAGCTCCTGGGTATTTGATACTTGTTCGGTTGCTAAGATTAGTAACTCGAAACAGGAGTTACAGAATAAACAGAGACTAGTTGAAGGGGAAGTGACGATGAGTGTTGGAAGTAGTTCCAAGATTGATATGATCATCATCGCACACTCCCTATACTTTCGGGATTAGTGTTAAACCTAAATAAATGTTATTTGGCATTTGCGTTGAGCATGAACATGATTTGATCGTGTTTATTGCGATACGGTTATTCATTTAAAGTTAGAGAATAATTGTTATTCTGTTTACATGAATAAGACCTTTGATGGTTATACACCCAATGAAAATAGTTTGTTGGATCTCAATCATAATGATACACATATTCATAATATTGATGCCAAAAGATGCAAAGTTAATAATGATAGTGCAACTTATTTGTGGCACTGCCGTTTGGGTCATATCGGTGTAAAGCGCATGAAGAAACTGCATAAAGATGGATTTTCGGAATCACTTGGTTATGAATCATTTGATGCTTGCGAACCGTGCCTTTTGGGCAAGATGACTAAAACTCCGTTCTCCGGAACAATGGAACAAGCTACTGACTTATTGGAAATAATACATACCGATGTATGCGATCCAATGAGTGTTTGGTTTGGCTAACTAGATTGGTAGTTCTTGCAATGGGAGAAGTGTTTAGATTTGGGTTGAATCTTGCGGTGTCCTTTCCCAGTGACAGAAGGGGCAGCAAGGCACGTATTGTATTGTTGCCATCGAGGATAACAAGATGGGTTTTTTATCATATTGCATGAATTTATCCCTCTACATCATGTCATCTTGCTTAAGGCGTTACTCTGTTTTTAACTTAATACTCTAGATGCATGCTGGATAGCGGTCGATGAGTGGAGTAATAGTAGTAGATGCAGAATCGTTTCGATCTACTTGTCTTGGACGTGATGCCTATATACATGATCATACATAGATATACTCATAACTATGCTCAATTCTGTCAATTGCTCAACAGTAATTTGTTCACCCACCGTAGAATATCTATGCTCTTGAGAGAAGCCACTAGTGAAACCTATGGCCCCCGGGTCTATTATCATCATATCGATCTCCATTACTTTAATACTTACTTTGGCTTTTACTTTTCACTTTGCATCTATATACCAAAAATACCAAAAATATTATTTATCATCTCTATCAGATCTCACTCTCGTAAGTGACCGTGAAGGGATTGACAACCCCTAATCGCGTTGGTTGCGAGGAGCTATCGTTTTGTGTAGGTACGAGGGACTTGCGTGTGGCCTCCTACTGGATTGATACCTTGGTTCTCAAAAACTGAGGGAAACACTTACGCTACTTTGCTGCATCATCCTCTCCTCTTCGGGGAAATCCAACGCAGTGCTCAAGAGGTAGCACCCCTCTACCGATTGCGCGCGCGCTAAAAAAGGGCAAATTTGCGGCGCGACGCTCATTTTGCGTGACTGTTGGAGATGCTCTAAGGGGTGTCCTTTCTCCTTTGCACACCTTTTTTAGATGAACAGGGAGGCCTCTTCCCGGTTCCATTACATGAACACGAATGAAACCACACACATTGTGTCTTACATCAGCTCACTAAGAAGAGTAGGGAAAAGAAAGCTAGTGAAATGAAGCAAATACTTAGGCATGCATGCCTATCCAAGAGAAACTAGACCACAATCAGAGGTTGCTAGAATCGGCATCACACCATGGCCATCTCACTGGACCTCCTGAACTTGAACGGTGGCGCTGTAGTCGCTTGAGGTGACCATCAGACAGTCAGGGTCGACACTGGTCTGTTTGTCACATTCTTGTTACCTGGACTGTTCTTCTTCGTCGGGGATTGGAAGTTCCTATCATCCTCTGAGATTCTGGGCTTGCTCCAATGGTCTGCCTCTCCACCTTTGGTGATATTCCTCGACGTCAGCCACTCATAATCCACAGTGGACGCCGGGAGAAGGCTGCCAGCATGGTCAGGAATTCCTCCAATCTTGCCTTGCCACTCTCCAGAGACACTACCGGCCAGAACTTGAGAGTTCTGAGGATCAACCTCCACACCTGGGTAATAGAAGTCCAAATGGTGTTGTTAAAAATCATAGAGTTCCTATAGTTCCAGAAACACCACAGGACAATAGAACTAATGGTATTTAAAGCAATTTTTTTCTTATTTGAGATCCAAAATCTAGCAACAGATTCAAAGTCTGTTTCTATAGGTATTTTGACGTGGTCATGGACAAAGGACCAGATGTTTTTTGCTACTGTACAGCCAAAAAACAAATGTGAGTTTGATTCTTCATCAGAGCAAAAGACACAACCAAGGGATCAACACATCCAGGAACAAACCTCATGACTATAAGAGCATGTCCAATAGACGCGCTAAATAAGCCGCACGTCTGAAAAACAGCTTTTTAGCGCGCACACAACCGAATTGGCAGCTCCAGCAGACGCGCAAAAATCACGCGCACACCGAACAGAGCGACCTCGCACAATGGTTTCTTCGGGCGTCCACTACCGCGCGTTGTACAACGACTCACCCGCGCGAATGTCCACCAACCGCCGGATCTGAAATATTGACTCCCACGCGCGACTTCTCCATCCTCTCCGGTGACCCATTGGCGCCCCCCTCGTTGTTCCCCACCGCGCGTGCCGCTTCCCCCTCTTCCTCGGTGGCCGCCGGTGCCTCCTCCGCCACGGCCGCCCCTCGAGCGCCCCGCTTCACCGACAAACAGCGCCCGACAGGGGTTTGCAGCTCGGCACCCACAAGGTGTTTGACAAAATGCTTGCAAGGTATATATTGGTACTAAACTTCATTTTTGTAGATGAATTTGGAGCATGTTGTTTGTAGTGTTAAATATTAGTTTGAATTCAAATTTGTAGATGAGTTCATCCCACGATTCTTCCGATGAAGAATTTGATCTTCAAGAGGAGAAGGACCTTGCAATGGTCCTAGCTATGCACATTAACAAAAAGCTGAAGCACGGTGGCTCGGTTTTTGGCCATTGGAAATTGCGGAGGGAAAGGATCGATGCTGACAAGAAATTGATGAGGAACTATTTTGCGCAGATTCCCATATACCCCGAGTCCTACTTTCGACGCCGTTTTAGGATGAGCATCGAGTTGTTCAAACACATTGCAGAGAAACTGGCGAGCCATAATCGATTTTTTCAGCAAATGAGGAATGCTTCCGAAGAACTCAGGCATAGCACCTTTCAAAAGGTGATCGCCGCTTTACGTATGTTGGCATACGGAACCCGGCGGATCTAGTTGATGATCACTTGGCCATGGGTAAGAGCCAAGCCATCATGTGTGTCAACCGCTTCGCGGTTGGAATCGTGCAAGTGTTTGGTCCGGAATATTTGAGAGCTCCCAATGTTGAAGACGCCGCAAGGCTTTTGGAGATGAATAAAGCTCGCAGGTTCCCAGGTATGCTTGACTCAATAGATTGTATGCATTGGAGTTGGAAGAACTCTCCTAAGTCATGGCATGGACAATTCCACGGGCAAAAAAAGGTTAAACTATAATCCTTGAAGCGGTGGCCGATCAGGAGACTTGGATTTGGCATGCTTTTTTCGGAATGCGAGGATCTTTGAACGACATCAATGTTGTTTAACGGTCACCACTCATGAATAGTATTGCAAATGGTGAACTGCCACCGGTGCAGTTTGTAGAAAATGACCATACATACAACTATGGCTATTATCTTGCGGATGACATCTACCCAAGGTGGCAAACATTTGTGAAGCCGTTGAAAAAACCAGAAGTTAAGAAAAATGTTGATTTCCACAATGCTCAGGCGGCGGCTGGGAAAGATGTGGAGAGAGATTTTGGGATTTTGCAAGTCCAATTTGTTATTGTGAGAGGACCGGCTAGATTTTGGGATCAAAATGTCCTTTAGTACATCATGAACGCTTGTGTGATCATGCATAGCATGATCATCGAGAACGAGTGTGGGCAAGATTTGGACTATTCTCAGTATGAGTTGTTGAGACATCCATACGAGTGGGGAGGAAGGTTGAGAGGGTGGCCCGCTTTGTTGCCTCCTACCATCCCATTCGACGTGCCGAAACGCATGATGAACTTCGGAAGGATCTAGTCGAGGAGTGGTGGGCATGGAATGGGCGACAAAACGCATGATGTTGTATGTTTGTCGTACTGTTATTTGTTGTATTGTTCATGAACTATTTGTTGTATTGAACTTTAATTATTTGTGTGAGTTGTAATAATAATTGAACTATTTTTTGTCGATTTATTTTGTGTGTGTTTGATCTTCTTTGTTTTACATTGAATGCAAAATGTTGTTTGTGCTGAGCGCGCACGCTCTATTTTATAGCACCTGCTGAAGCGGCACTCTCTCGTGCTAAAATTTTTGGTCACCTGGTGAAGCAACTGACTAGTTCGGCGCGCAAAAGGGCTATTTCAATGCTGTAAAAAACTTTTAGCGTGTCGCGCCTGCGCGTGTCTCTTGGAGATGCTATAAGGGGGTGTCCTTTGAACACTTTTTTTAGATGAATATAGGGAGGCCTCTCTTCGGTTCCATTACATGAATCAAACCTCACACATTGTCGTCTTACATAATCTCACTAAGAGGGCAATTGAGGAAAAGAAATCTAGTGAAAATGAAGCAAAGACTTAGGCACGCATGCCTATCCAAGAGAAACTAGACCACAATCATAGGTTGCTGGAATCAGCATCACACCATGGCCATCTCACTGGACCTCCTGAACTTGAACGACGGCGCTGTAGTCTCTTGAGGTGACCAGCAGACAGTCAGGGTCGACACTGGGCTATTTGCCGCATTCTTGTTTCCTAGATCATTCTTCTTCATCGGGGATTTGAAGTTCCTATCATCCTCCGAGATTCTGAGCTTGCTTCGATGGTCTGCCACTCCATCTTGGTGATATTCCTAAATGTTAGCCACTCATAATCCGCAGTGGTTGCTGGGAGATGGCTGCCAGCGCGGTCAAGAATTCCTCCAATCTTTCCTTGCCACTCTCCGGGGACAATATCGCCCAGAACTTGAGATTTCTGAGGATCAGCCTCCACACCGGGTAATAGAAGTCCAAATGGTGTTGCTAAAATCATAGAGTTCCTATATTTCTATAAACGCCACAGGACAACAAAACTAATGGTATGTAAAGCAAAATAATTCTTAATTGAGATCCAAAATCTAGCAACAGATTCAAAGTCCGTTCCTATAGGGATTTGGAAGTGGTCACAAACAAAGGACCAAATGTTTTTTGCTACTGTACAACCAAAAAACTAATGGGAGTTTGATTCTTCATCAGAGCAAAAGTCATAGTCAAAGGGTTTTCTAATGTGTCTTTTCCTCAAATTGTCTCTGGTCATCAACTTGTTAGTAGAAAATAACCAGAGAAGGACATGAATTTTTGGGGGTACAAAGAGTTTCCACACAACAGGGAGGAAAACTGGTTACATCCCTCTAAAGTTAATCACATGGTATACGGAGCTGGAAGAGTAGACCCCTTTGTTCTCTAGTCGCCGGACCAAAGAGTTTGTGTCAATACTGAGAGCAATGCTCCCAGCAATCTCTGCCAGCTGGTACCATTGCTCCATGAGTTTGCTATCAAAATTTCTCCTAAATGTTTGTTTGAGATTTTCTCCATCCCACACATACCTGAAGCTTTTAGTTTGCTCATTGCAAATAGTATAGATCGAGCAGAATTGAACAGCTAGGGGGGAGGTACCAAACTAGGTGTCTTTCTAGATCTTGTCTCCACTACCAACTTTCCACCAATACCCAAACTTGAGAGTTTGGATGATAGATTGGAATCCTTTCCAAAACCTGGAGGAATTTTGGTTGGGATTGGTGGCAAATAGGTTGGGTCTCCCCATCATATATTTATAATCTACTATAGATCTCCAAGGCTTTGCTACCCCCTCATAGTATCCCTTAACACAGGATCCTAGTAAGCACAGATTTACATCTTGGAGGTTTGGTATTCCCAGGCCTCCAAATACTTTCTTCATACAAACTAATTTCCAGTTAGCTAGATGAAGTTTCCTATGCCCTTCAAAGTCATTCCACTGACAGTTAGCCATTTGGGAATTGATCATATCAATGGCCCACTTAGGAAATTTAAAGAAGGAGAACAAATAAACAGGGATGCTAGCTAGGCATGCTTGAATAAGAAATTAATCCGCCTTTGTAGAAGAGTAGTTTCCCTCTCCAGCCATCAATCCTCTTCATTATTTTGTCAATAAGGGCTTGGATGTCCACCCTTCTAAGTTTATCATAGTGGAGGGGAATTCCTAGATATTTAATGGGGAAGGCACCTTCAGTACAGCCCAACACATCCAACAAACTAGCAACCTCCCCCCTATATATGTTAATGGGGATCAACTCACTTTGTTATAGTTAATCATCATCCCAGACACCTATTCAAAGCAGTTTAAGACCATTTTAAAGTTTGTAGCATGATCTATGTTCTTATTAAGAAATAATATAGTATCATCAACATATTGTAGGCCAATGATTCCCCTAGGGAAAACCTCAGGGCAGAGCCCCTAAATCATTTTATAGGTTGCAACTTTGATTAACACTCTAGTAAGGGCATCAACTACTAGGTTAAATAGCAATGGGGACATGGGGTCTCCTTGCCTAAGCCCTTTACCAATGAGGAAGAAGTCACTCTCACTGTTGTACAACTTCACACCAATTGATCCCCCATGAGTAATTTGTTGGATCCAGTGGATCCATTTACCCCCAAAACTTCTGAATCTAAAGAGTTCATCAAGGAACTCAAGGTTAACCTTGTCAAAGGCTTTCCCATAGTCTAATTTAAGGAACAGGCCTTGTCTGTTGCTAGAGTGAATAGAGTGCAGCATCTCATGAGCAGTGACTACACATACCTGCCTTTCAGGAAGGCAGATTGGTTACTGGCTACAAGCCTTTGCAAGACTTTGAATAATCTATTAGTGAGTACCTTAGTAAAAATCTTAAACTACACTTCAGTTGGTAGATTGGTCTAAAAAATTTCATGGAAGACGCATCTGCCTCTTATGGGATTAAAGTCAACATGGCAAAGTTTAACCTATGAATGGCAAAATCTCCCTTATGGAAGTCTGCAAACATGTCCATCAGGTCCTTCCTAATCAACTCCCAAAATTCCTGATAGAAAAACAAAGGAATTCCATCAGGTCTTGGGGCTCCATCAGAATAGGAGTCAAAGACAACTTTCTTAATCTCTTCTTCAGAGAAAGGGGCTTCTAACAACCCATCTCTTCAGATGTTACCTTTTCCTCCTTAGAGAAAAAGTCAAGGTCTAACTTGAAACCATCTCTCTCCTCTTTTTTGAACATGTCCTTATAAAAATCACTAGTTATACCTAGCATCCCCTTATTATCAGTGAGAGGACCACTTGAGCCATCTAGAGAATGGATAACAGTTTTCCTCCTTCTTTGGTTAGCCATTGCATTAAAATAAGCAGTGTCCCTGTCCCCTTCTTTAATATCTTTATCTTTAGACCTTTGTTTTGCCTTAACTACCTCTTGCAACCAAATTTTCTGAAGTTCGGCATGGCCAAATCTAAGCCTAGAGAATTCAACTTCAGAGAGGGTCAAGGTTTCTGATTTAATGTCTAACCAAATTTTCTAGAATCTTTTTTTGTCAAAATGGATGAACAAGTTTTGAATTCGATGAACAAATTTTTAATTTGATGAACATTTTTTGAAAGCCAATGAAGAAATTTCGGATTTGATGCACATTTTTTAATCCAATGAACAAATTTTGAAGTTGATGAACATTTTTTCAATTCGATGAACAAAAATTAAATTCAATGAACATTTTTTCAATCCGAAGAAAAAAATATTCCCGGATTTGAAAAGAAAATACGAAAAAGGGTAAAAAGTAAAGGAGAAAAGAAAAAAGCAAACAGAAAAGAAAAAGGAAACAAAAGGAAAAGAAGAAAAAAATGAAAGTAAAAAATACAAGAAAATGGGTCGGTCCATACAACACCCGCGTTCCCGGGGTGTTCACGCTACGTGGATCTATAGCGACCTACACGTCGTATGGGAGCTACCTTCCAAAAACAAAGTGTTGTTTGCATAGGCCACTCCGACCTTGTGAGGTTGTGACAAGTGGCGGACTGCATGTGCGCCACTTGATATAACCTGTGAGTTTTCTTTTTTTTCGTAGATCTGTTTATTCAAAACGTTTTATCTCTTCAACCGTGCGTTCAAATCTCGAATTGTTTTCACCATTGGAATCCTCGCATCAGGATCTTCAAAACTAGATCCCATGTTGATAGGTTTTGATTAGCTTTTTTTATAAAAAACAAAGCGGGAGTACACTTTTTTCCTTTCCGAAAGAGGCACGACTGTGCCTCTTGCGGAAGCAAATCTGTACCTCCACGTGAAGTAAACTCGAGCCTCTCATGAAATGAAAAAATCAAAACAATTGTTTAGTTTAAATTTGGGGAAAATAAGGAACATATTAAAGATGGATGAATACATGGATGTTGATTGCTTTCATATGGTGTTTCGGATACTAGTGTGCCACGACATACAAATTGTGAGAGACATTCTAGTTCACCGCATGGATCTAAATTTTTGTGTAAGTTATTATAATCACATATTACATTTTGTCTCATACTATTAGTGTCTTTCTTCTTCTTATTATTATTTTAATTGATGTCCCAATATGGATGTTGTTAGGTTGGCACAATTATTCAATAGTTGGCCTGATAACAATGAGTACCATATTTCTAACTGTGATATGATAATATTTTAATTTTTCATTATTAAGAGTGTTCTATTTGATCTTAATGATTGACGTATTTCTAAATGTATGCATCGTTGCAGATTTTAGCATTTTTTTTCGTTTTCGAGAGGCATGACCGTGCCTGTTGCGGAAGCAATGTGTGCCTCCAGGAGAAGTGGATACATGCCTCTTGCGGAAGGTAAAAAAGGAAACGCGTTTTTTTTTTGGTTTTCGAGAGCACGATCGTGCCTCTCGCGGAAGCAAATCCGTGCCACTCGCGGAGGGAACAAAAAATGCATATTTTTTTGTTTCTGAGAGCATGGTCGTGCCTCTCACGGAAGCAAATTCGTGCCCTCGTGGAAGGAAAAGAGAAAATAAAATGAGAGGCACGGCCATGTCTCTCGCGGAAGCGAATCCATACCTCTCGTGGAAATAAAAAAAACATGTTTTTTCATGTACGAAAGGCACGGGCGTGTCTCTCGTGGAAGCAAATCCGTGAAAAAACGCGTTTTTTCGCACAATTTTTTGTTTTGTCCAAAAGCTAAGAAAGACCGGTAAAACCCGAAAAACACACACCTATGAAGCCGAAAATGCGTGCGGAAAAAAAAAAGCACCCAGAGTGCGACACTTGGCGGCGGCAGAGTGCGACACTTGGCGGCGGCTGAGAGCGCGCCAAGTGACGCACTGTCAGCCCACACTAGGTGACCCTTACGGGGGCTTCCGAAGCAGTACTCCTTCGTTAGTTGCTCCCGCCACCTTTGCCGCCCGTGGGTGGCAAACAGAAGTCGTTACGCTCACAGTGCCCGCGGGTTGGCCAGCCCACTTAGCGGCAGCACGTGCTGCCTGTTCGTTGCTTCCCTTTTTCGTTTGTTTTTTCTGGGTTTTTTTCCTGTTCAGTTTTTCCTGTTTCTTTCATGTTTTTTCTGTTCTTTTTGTTTTTTATATTTTTCCTCACTTTTTGTTTCATTAAGATATGGCAAACAATTTTTTAATACATGATGAACAATTCGTTAGTGATCGATGAACATTGTTTATTGATTTACACAAGGAAAAATTTATTAATGATCATCGTATAAGAAATTGTGCACCGCATATTAAAAAAATGTTTGCAAAAAAAAAGGATATATTACAGAAAATGTTGATCTGTGTTTTTCAAAAAAAGTTCAGTGCATATTTAAAAGAAGTTCACTTTATATTATAAAAGGTTCACCATTTATTATACAAATGTTCAACTTATATTAAGAAACTGTTCACTGCATATGACAATTACTTCACCGTGCATTATAAATTTTTATGATCATTTATTAATAAAATGTTCAATTAATATTACAAAAATGTTCAATGGATATTACAAAAATGTGCACCATATAATAAAGAAATGTTTAGTGTTTATGTGAAACTATGTTTGCCGTATATTATAAAAAAATTAAAGTGATAAAAATATAAATGAAAAGTTCTAGAGCAAAAACCAGGAAGAAAACTCAAAAAAACCAAAAAAACAGCCGCTACGGTGAACCGACTGGCACCGTGCACTGTTCTCTACAGTACCATGCTATTCAGAGCGCCGCCGCTATACTAACACTTACAGAGCCGGCCTAATGCACTGGGACCTCCTATTCAACGCGTTCAGCCCCACAGAACCAAACTGGCGCTTGCTGCGGCACCTTAGTGGGCCGATCCACGAACACGCGGCAGCAGCAAAGGAATCGAACTCACGTCGCTGCACTGCTGTAGGCACTTCGCTAACCAGTAGAGCCACATCACTATAGGAAAGGGCAGCCCCGGTGCATGTAGCTCCTGCTTGTGCAGGGTTCGGGGAAAGGTCCGACCACTTTAGGTCTATTGTACGCAGCCTTTCCTTACATTTCTGCAAGAGGCTGTTTCCAGGATTTGAACCCGTGACCTCTTGGTCACAAGGCAGCAGCTTTACCACTGCGCCAAGGTTCCCCTTCTAGAGCCACATCACTATACTGATTAATAATACCGCGAAGTATTTAAGGACGTTACAGCCTTCCAAAATTTACAAGTTCACAGATTAAAAAAAGGTTCATGAATTTGTTTCAAAAAGAAAAGGTTCACTTATTCAAAAAAGCTAACAAAAATTGAAAAAAGTTCACAAATTCGAGAAAAAAGTTAATAAATTTGAAAAAGTCCACAAAGTTTAAAAAAGTTCGCTAATTTCAGAAAAGTTAACAAATTAAAAAAAATCATGAGTTTGAAAAATGTTCATGAAAATTTTGAAAAAGTTCATGAAATGCAAAATAGATCAAGAAAATTGAAAAAAGTTCATCGATTTTCAAAAAGAGTTCATACATTTGAAAAAGTTCATTGATTTTCATGAAAGTTCACGAGTTTTGAAAAAACATTCATGAGTTTTGAAAAAAAAGTTCAGTTATTTTGATAATAGTTCATCAACATAGAAAAAAGTTCGTTGAATTTCAAAAAATAGTTCATTGATCTGAATAGAAGTTCATCACACTACTAGGAAAAGGGCTATAGGTAGGACTGATTCTAATGGCGCACCAGATAAGTAGTGCGCCACTACTATATACTAATGGCGCACCGGTTGCTCGTGCGCCATTAGTGTGGAAGACACTAATGGCGCACCATGCTCACGGTGCGCCACTACTATTGATTTTTTTCCCCATTTTTCCATACAAACTAATGGCGCATGGACGGTAAAGTGCGTCATTACTAGTTAGAACTAGTAATGGCGCACGACCAAGACAGTGCGCCATTAGTATATTATTTTTTTACTTTTTTGCAAACCTACTAATGGCGCACTGTACCAGAGTGCGCCATTACTAGTTTAAACTAGTGCGCCATTAGTATACATATGTTTTTTTTTTACTTTTCTGCAAAAGTACTAATGGCGCACCACCTGCCGGTGCGCCATTAGTAACCAGGGTTACTAATGGCGCATTCTGTGGTGGTGCGCCATTAGTAACCTGGGACGAACAAGATATTTTGGACAGCCCACCTACCCACTCACTTTCCCCACTTCATTCTCTCCACCTCCTCCTCCAAGCTTGTCTCGGCTGCCTCCTCCTCCTCACCTCATTTCCACCATAGATTCATCAAAATTAAGTGGTGAAATCACCCTTTTTTGATAGGTAAGTAAGGGGAAAGCTATCTTCATGATGTAGATCTACTTTTTTTCTCCCTAGCTCGCTCCAACAACGTGCACATGCACTTTTTGTGGCCTAGCTAGATCTATGTATGTTTGTGGTGTTGCTTGTGTTTGTGGTGTTGCATATATGTTTGTGTTTGCCAATATTTTGCCGGAATGTTGATTCATTTCCGTTTCGGCGAGAATTTTGGCACTATGCATTTTTTTTGGTCCTATTTTTAGGGAAGGTCATGCCAAATTTTTTCTTGGTTCTAAAATATCGTTTTGCTCTACCCCGCAGGCGACCATGGTCCGCACGATGACCGAAGGCATCGTGAATAGGTTTTTGAGCTCCGCGAAGGCCGAGATGCTTCAAAAGAACGAGACGGAGATAAGATGTCCGTGTCGAAGATGCAAGCTGAAGAGCCTTATTGCGGACCCGGATTCCGGGCAGGTGCGGGACCACCTGCTCTTGCGTGGTTTCATGGATGGCTATCGGTGGCAAGCTGATGAAGATGACTATGAAGTCGTCCATGAAGGCCGGGCAAGAAATGAGGAAGGGAAACAAGACAACCACCGCGGCGAGGGCGGGCGGGAAGACGAAGAATCTCCAGGACATGATCACGACGGTGATGATGTACACAATCATCATGTAGAAGATGTCGTACATGATGATGAGGAAGATCAAGACGAAGGGCATGATCATGAAGATGAAGATGCCGGAGCAGACGACGATGGAGGCTGGGTGCAGGACCCTCATATTCAAGAGCTGCTTCACAAGCAGACGGATAACGCAAGAGCTGCCGCCCGAGAGAAAGCCAAGATGGATCAACTGGAGATAGACGCGGTTACTCCATTGTATGAAGGATGCAGGCCCGAGGATACCCGCCTGAAAGTAACGCTCATGGCTCTGGAGATGAAGGTAAAACACAAAATGACCGACAGATGCTTCGACGAGAACATGTCATTCTGGCACGAACGTCTTCCCAAGGGGAACAAGTGCCCGACCAGTTTCGAGGAGGCGAAGAAAATCGTGTGTCCTTTGGATTTACCGCACGTGAAATACCATGTGTGCATGAGCAATTGCATCATTTATCGGGACGAGCACGCGGAGTCTACCATATGTCCGGTGTGCGGCGTCACTCGATACAAGAAAAGGAAGAAAGCTCCTCGAAAATTGGTGTGGTACTTTCCGATCTCTCCTCGTCTGCAGCGGTATTTCGCGGACCCTAAGGTAGCAAAGCTCCTGCGTTGGCACACGGATAGGGAGGAGAAGAAGCGGGAAGATGACGGAAATGATCCGGAGATAAATAAAAAAGACAAGATGCTGAGTCACCCTAAGGATGCGAGCCAGTGGCAAGCATTGAAATTCGAATACCTAGAATTTGGGAAGGATACAAGGAACATCGTGCTGGGCGCGAGCACCGATGGAGTCAATCCGTTTAGCAGACAGAGAAGCACACATAGCACCTGGCCTGTGTTTGTGTGGATGTACAACCTTCCCCCCTGGTTGTGCATGAAGAGGAAGTACATTCACATGAGTATGCTAATTGAAGGGCCGAAACAACCAGGGAACGACATCAATCTGTATCTGGGGCTGCCGAAGGAGGAGCTAGACACACTGTGGAAAACGCCGGCCAATATGTGGGACACCGCAGAGAAAGAATATTTCCCTATGAGAGCCGCACTGCTCACGACGGTGCACGACTATCTTGGTTACGGATATCTCGCGGGGCAGGTAGTCCACGGATTTTCTGGATGCGTAAGGTGCATGGATGACACAATGTATCGCCAGCTAGATAGAGATCCTGGGTCTTCAAAAACCGTGTTTATGGGACATCGAAGGTGGCTTCGCGATGATGACCCGTGGAGGAAACACAAGGATCTGTTCGATGGTGAAACCGAACCCCGAAAACGCCCGTGTACGAGGAGCGGCGAGGAAATAGACGAGCTGTTGAAAAATTGGAAAGACTGCCCACTGTCGGGAAAGAAGCAAAAGGCGCCAGAGCCGGGAAAGAAGCGAAAGGCGCCAGAGTCGCTGCTGAAGGTATGGAAAATGAGGTCTGTTTTCTAGGACTTGCTGTACTGGAAGATCCACCGTGTGCCTCACAGCCTTGATGTCATGCATATCACGAAGAACGTGTGCGAGAGTCTGCTTGGTACCCTGCTCAACATGCCAGAGAGGACCAAAGATGGGCCGAAAGCAAGGGCAGACTTCAAATCAATGGGCATCAGGCAGGAGCTTCACGCTAATGATGATGATGATGATGATGATGATGATGAGGCGAAGCAGGACACAGAAAGTCGTCGCAAAGGCAAAAAGGCCAAGAAGACCGGAAATGACTACCCTCCCACGTGCTTCACTCTAAGTCAGGAGGAGATCGAGCAGTTTTTCACCTGCCTCCTAGGAGTAAAACTTCCTTACGGTTACGCGGGGAAAATAAGCAGATACCTAGACCCAGCGAAGCAGAAGTTCAGCGGGATGAAGTCTCACGACTGTCACGTGCTGATGACGCAGATACTTCCAGTTGCAATCCGTGGGATCATGGACGCGCACGTCCGTGAAACGCTATTTGGCCTATGCAACTTTTTCGACGTCATCTCTCGAAAGTCGATTGGCGTGAGGCAACTCAGAAGGCTAGAAGAAGAGATCGTGGTGATACTATGCGAGCTTGAGATGTACTTCCCGCCCGCATTCTTCGACGTTATGGTGCATCTGCTGGTCCATATCGTGGAGGATATCATCCAACTCGGGCCGACGTTCCTGCACAGCATGATGCCGTTCGAAAGGATGAATGGTGTCATCAAAGGATACGTTCGGAACATGTCACGTCCAGAGGGAAGTATATCCAGGGGCTTTCTGACCGAAGAGTGCATCTCCTACTGCACGAATTATCTAGGCATCGAGAACCCCGTTGGTCTGCCCGTCAACAGGCACCTCGGCAGGCTCGCTGGATGGGGTCACCGTGAGGGTCGGTGCGAAATGCATGTCGACTTCGAGGGTCGACTCGCCGACTTTGAAAGAGCAAACCTAGTCGCGCTACAACACATAGACGTGGTCGATCCTTGGGTGGTAGAGCACAAAACCTTTATTGAGAAGACGTACAATGACCGAGGCCAATAGAGGACGAACAGAGATATACTCAAAGATCACAACTCATGTTTCACGCGTTGGTTCAAGCAGAAGCTTCTGTCGTACCCTTTACATGAGGATTCTTCCGCGGAAGAACAACTCATATTCGCCTTGTCACAGGGCGCCGATCACAACCTGATGACCTATGAGGCATACGATATCAACGGCAACACATTCTACACCGAGGACAAGGACATGAAGAGCGATGGTTATCAGAACTCCGGGGTAACGATGGAATCCTACACCGGTAAGGACAAGGATAGATACTACGGAAGGATCGAGGAGATCTGGGAGCTGAGCTATGTTGGAGAGAAGGTGTCGATGTTCCGTGTCAGATGGGCCAAGAGCGTCCTAAAAGAAGACCGATATTTCACCACCATGGTTATACCCGAAGCCAAATCCAAGACCGCGAGCGCAAACGTCACCGCGAAAAATGAGCCATGGGTACTAGCTTCCCAAGTGGACCAATGCTTCTTCATTACCGACCCGCCAAAGCCCAGTCGTGTTGTCGTGAGGAGAGGCAAAAGGAAGATCATCAGAATGGATGTAGTAGCCAATGAGCAAGACTTCGACAAGTACGGCGACCCGAAGATCGAACATGATGATGATGATGAAGTAGCAGGACACACCACAAGAAGAAGCAGGACCACCCTACCTAAGGGACGTCCGTTCCACAGAAGAACTCCATTTGCGAAAAAGAAGGGCAAGAAGATTGTGAACAGATAGCTAGCTAAGATCGATTGTATTTAAATCGTAGTCTTCATTTCTCGATTGTATTTCATGGGCACTTTTTGATATCATGAATATTTTTAAATTTCATGGGCACTTTTTGAAATCATGGGGACACTTGATCTCGATCCCCCTCCAGGAGGACATATTTAAACACAAATAAATATAAAAAACATCATTTAAAATGCATAAAAAAATATTGGGGAGCCTGGGAATCGAACCCAGGACCTCCTGGTGTGTGTGCTGCGTGCTGACCAGTCGGGCTAGTGGGTGGGTTCTGTTGTAGATAGGGCTAGGTTGTAGATAGGCTAGTGGGCTAGATTAAAACAAAATTCTAATGGCGCACCGAGGGGTGGTGCGCCATTAGAATAGCCGTACTTATGGCGCACGAGGACGTGGTGCGCCATTAGAAAGCTTCCCCCCACACTAAATCCCCAATATCTCTAATCTCTCCCCTGCCTCATCGATCTCACCCGCTGCCCCCCATGTTTGTCGTCCCCCTCGCCACCCCCCTCGCCTCCTTCGCCGTCCCCGAGCCCAGCGCCGGCTCCCTCGCCGCCTCCCTCGCCGTCCCCGAGCCAAGCGCCGCCTCCCTCGACGTCCTCCCGCCCAAGCGCCCCCTCCCCCCGCGGCCCCTCCTGCGCCCTCGACGTGCTCGCCGTCCAAAACCGCGCGGCCTGCCCAGGAGGACCGCCGCCGTCTTCCTCTTCGACTACGAGGACCCGGACGAGCTCGGACGCCCAGGAGGACCACCACCGCTCGACGCCCTCGACCATGCGGCCTGCCCAGGAGGAGCGCCACCGCTCGACGCCGAATTCGCGCTGCCTCGACTAGCTCCGGCTGCCCCTAGTCGCCCTCGACCTCCCAAGTGAGCACCCGAGCCGCTTCTTCCTCTTCCCCCTCTTTATTTCCTTATGATGTGTTCTAGGGTTGGGATTGGAGAAATTTGGACAAGGAAAGGGGGTTGGAGAATTAAGTAGCTAGGGTTTTCCAAATGTTCAAATCTCTGAGCTTGCATTTAGATGCATTTTAGAGGATACTTGGTCCATATTCATTTGGTCCATATTCATTTGCAGTGAACATACATTTTCACTGTTCTTATAATATTTGCTTGATGTCAGATTATGCTATGAGGATATTAGTCTAAGCCCAGTCTTGGATGCATTATTTTATCCTGCGGTGGTTAAACCGGTTTTGAAAACTATCTAGTTTGACCTGTACTTGTCCAGCTATCATAATCTATTCTTTGACCATGGCAGTAGCTGGCATTTTGTTATGATAATTTCAGTATATATCTTACTATCCTTTGCTGATCTCGTTGTATTTTTAATGCACAAGTAACTCTCCGACGAAGTCTCCTCCAGGTAATATATGTCTCATGCTTTCTAAAGAGTACTAGTATACTGACTAAACTATCCACTTGCTATGCTTAGCTTCTCTGTTGTCTGAACCATGACACTTTGCCAGCTTAAACTTGCCTATCACACTGTCGCTGTATTGCTCAACTAAAAACACAAATATTTGTATTTTTTGTCTGTCATAATGCAACTAAGCATACTAGTCTCAACTAAGCATACTAGTTTTTTTGTAGTGAGACAGTAAGATAGTGAGACAGTAAGAAGGAAACTTCCCAGATTATGTAGAAAGAAAATACTTGGTTTGACAGCAAGTACCATGACATGAATCAAAAAACATATACGGTGGGAAAAATAAAATGGCAGAAACCTGGGAGGTTCTGGTTTGCTGTATCTCCACCAGTTTGGGTTGGCGAATGTGGATGATTTTTTTATCCCGTGAACTCATTGTACTGCTACAAGAATTTGGTATCATCATGGTGTAATTTTGTTAACATTCTGGTTTTGTTAGATAGTGGCTACACTAATCTAGAGTGATACAATTTTCCTTCCCATTTGGTATCATCATGTTCAGTGTATACAGTTATAACATCATGTGGGTTTTTAAGTCTGTTTACAGCTCATGTGGGTTTTAACATCATGTGGGTTGGTGAATGTGGTTGATTTTTTTATCCTGTGAACTTGAATGTTGCAATGCTATTTTCTTCAGAGGCTACTGTCAAAAACTTGAGCTACTATCTTGCAAAGATGATGATCATCTTGCTAGTTTGCTGGGTTTTGTCTCCGACCATCGTGT
Source organism: Triticum aestivum (assembly GCF_018294505.1). NCBI lineage: Eukaryota > Viridiplantae > Streptophyta > Magnoliopsida > Poales > Poaceae > Triticum > Triticum aestivum. Next base: position 635,835,307 of record NC_057798.1, read on the forward strand.
CGTGATGAATTTGCAGGTACCCCGAGAGGCCCTTGAGTTTGCCGGAATGTTGATTAACTTCTGTTCCAGCAAATTCGGGTACTCCATATGTCCTATTTTCAGCAAAGGTCATGCTGAAATTTTAGCATGACTTTGCTAAAAATAGGACATATGGGGTACTTGCGACTAATGCATGGACCGGGGTGTCTTAGTACTTAGTTAAGTAGGATCAAATGCCCCACCATTCTTGCTGCATTAAACCATAGGTGGCAATAGAGCCAAGTGATTAGTGCCAAGTGATTAGGCCCAACCTAGGGTGCCTCGGCTTAGGCTTTTAGGGTGCCTCGGCGTCGACAAACCCTAAATGATAAAAGCTTAGCTTTTAGGATGCCTCGGTGTCGACAAACCCTAAATGATGAGACCATGATCTTGTTCCTTGACAATAACCAACTTTTTGACCAAACTGTTTTCCCACTTAAGAGCGAAACATGGCCCACAACGATGAGGCCGGTGGTTCGGGCGGCAAGCAATTCTGGGAGCTGTCCCAGGAGATGGAGGAACAACCTCACCACTATGAGGACGCCACGGAAGACACCGATCCTGATTACACAACCCCTAGTGGCGTCGGGGATGACACCACTGATGGTGCCGCTGAGGATGCCACCACTGATGATGGCGACGCACACACAGATGGCAGCCAACCGAAGAAGCAAAGGAAGGACTGGCGCCCGAATGCGCTCCGCACCCTCAAGGAAGAATTCACTCAAGTGGACTCTGACGGGAATCCAACGGAGCCCAAACATATAGTCAAGGGGTACTCGGTTCAGCTCGGGTGCATTTTCCGGAGCACCGTCTCGATCAACACCGAGAACCTTAGGCATAAGGACCGAGGGAATTTGCGCAGCCTCCTCTTCACGAAGCTGCACGAACGATACAAGTTCCCCGCCGAATTTGAAAACACACGCCTCTCAGGGAATAAAGTGAACAGTGCCGCCCTCACGAATATGAGCACGGCCCTGTCTACTTGGAGAAGCGCGGTGAAGAGAATGATTGATAAAGGTGATAGTTATGAGAAGATCAAGGCGAAATATCCTTTGATGAGAGAAGATGACTACACAGAGTTCAAGATAAAGTGCGAGAGTAGTGCAACCACCAAATCAAGTCAGTGGGGGAAAGAAATGCGGGAGTTGAACTTAGGGGAACACAAACTCGGTCCCGGCGGTTACAGAGTGGCGGAGCCTATATGGGACAAGGAGGACGCGGAGCATGCCGAGCAAGGCCTACTGCCCCGCTTCGAGAAATACAGCGGTAACAAGCAGACCAGGAACTATGTCAGGGCCCGGTACAAGGAGGACCCGATAACAAAGGAGCTTACCACGGATCCGAAGACCAGGGCGCTTGAGCTTGTTCTGGTAAGGAATACACCCCCATGTAATTAGCTCCATATGGTTGCACTCTAACTAATCCCCAATATTTCTAAATGGTTCACGTTCCTTTCGCAGGAAACTGAAAGCAGTAGCGCGGGGTCGTCTCAGAGCTCCCCTTTCGACAACCCTTTAAATAGGGCGTCGAACATAATGAAAAGCAAGGATAAGCTCACTAAGCCGACGTCAGCTGGTCGTGTGGCCGGCAAAGGCTTGTCCACAAAATGGGGGTCATACTATACCGCTGGTGTGCGGAAGGAGAAAAAGGCCAGCTCGGAAAGCCAGACGTGCGAGGTTGAAGCACTCAAGGTACAAGTGGCGCGGATTCCGGAGCTTGTCCAAGAGCAAGTGGAACAACAACTGGGAACGAAGCTCAACGCCATGGTGCCTACGTTGATTCATGGGCTGACGACGTGGATTGCGGGTGGCCAACAGGGGCCTCCCTCGGTTCCCAGCTTCACGGCCAGCAACTCGCACAACGCGCAGGCGGCGCCATTGGTGTCTCCGGCGGCGCCATTGGTATCTCCGGCGGTGGCGCCATTGGTGTCTCCGGCGGAGGCGGTATTCGTGTCTCCGACGCCGGCACGGGCATTGGAGCTTAATGCACCCGGGTGTACGCCGGCCGGCACCTCGCCAGCAAGCTCCCCCTCCGTCAGTTGCATGCCCGCCGTTGGCGGTGCCTCGACATTAGCCGAGCTCGACGGCATCACGGTAACTAAGCCTCTCGGCCGATTACTTCATCTCCTTGCCTTTGACTGGGCATCCCTGACGCCCTCTACATGTTTTCGCAGGGCACCATCGATGTTCCTTGCACTCTTCTGCACTTCGTGGGCGTCTCGATGTTGCCAAGGGTAGAATCGTTCAACCGGGCAACCGCATGTTCCACGGTAATCCGATGCCACCCACAGTGTATAGGGTTGAAGTGGTTCGGGTGATACCAGGCTACGACGAGCTGTTACCTCCGGTTCGACCCGCTGGGGCCGACGAAGAAGATGAGATGACCCTCAGCGCCTGTGTAAACTGGCCGCTGCTTTGGCCGAAGAGCCAGATTCGTTTGGGGGCGGGGGACACCACCCCACAGACAAGACCGCCAGTTGTGCCGGCGCCAAGCCATGGCAAGAACGCCGCAACGCTACCGGACTTGCCGGACATCCCTATGTCGGACATCCCTATGGCACAGGATCCGGACAGCCCTATGGCACAGGATCCGGACGACGACGACAACGACGATGGTACATTTAACAAAGTCGATAAGTACTTTGCCGAACATGGGTACGCTGACGAGTTCTGCGGGCCTCTTTCTCAAGAACCCAACCAAGACGACCGCAATCTAGCTGGTACGGCGGAGAAATCCAATTGCAATAGGCGTCGTCTGCCGTTCAGTTCTCAGGAGACGCCTCCAGCTCCTGCCTTCACCGAGCCTCAGATAGCTGAGGTGCGAAATATTATCAGCCCCAACATGCTCAAGAAAGCGGTCTATGAGCAGAACTCGATCCCATTACAGGAGATCAAGAAGAAGGGACGGAAACGAAAGACTAACAAGGGCGCCGGTGCGAGCCAGCCGGCACCGAGTTCGATCCGTGCTCAGGACGGGCCACCTTCACCTAAGGATATCTCGAGGAGGGTGCATGTGGCGGGTAGGGCGATGCTACCGCCAAATATGCTGAATGCTGCAACCGGTGCTATGCGGAGTCTGCACGATAGTGTTCTTTCTTTGGAGAAGCGGCGTCTGAGAGAGAATGATGTGGCATACCCGGTTTTCGTGGCCAAGGTGCTAGAGGGCAAGGGCTTTGCAGATGGCGACATCGGGGGTACGATCGTCCTGCGGTTTGATGACATCTTTGCTATGTATAACCTTCATCCACTGCACTACACCTTCGTTCGGCTGTTTTCGCTGAGTATGGAGATGCGGATCATTAGAGACAAGACCCCGGACATCGTGATAGTCGACCCCTTCTACATGCGTGCCAAGCACTTGAACAGCGCTGGGGACCGCCAAGTTGCGAGTTCACACCTCGAAGGCGTCATTCTGGCAAACCCAGATAAGGATAACTTCCTTGTGGCTTACTTTCCCGAGTAAGTCATCCCTTAACCGCCCCGTAACATATGATTTCTTAGATTTTGATCGTTCTTTTTTTTCTAACATTCCGTGTTCTGTGCAGTGACACACATTGCACACTCATCCTCTTAAGCCCAAAATATTCCATGGCCACATATTTCGACCCGAACCGTAACTCCAAGATAGACTACACAAATGTCAAGAAAGTTCTTGATGATGTTCTCCCCGGCTACGCCAAATCTGGAGGCACCTTCACCAGGGCAGTTCGTAAGTACGGCAAGCACATGTTCTCACACAATACGAAGTTCTGCTGTGTCAAGCAGCCGCCTGGCGGTCAGAAGGATGCCTACTACGCCCTCCATCACATGCGAGCGATCGTAAGGGACCATCATCAACTTCTGCTACCAGATAATCTCAAAGATTGGGCCGCGAGGTTGTCGGCAGTCCAGGACGCGGACCTCAGACAAGAATTCTTTCGCATCCAGTCGGAGTTTGCGGACATCATCCATCAAGATGTCCTTCATACCTCGGGGCAGTTCTTCGTCAGATATCAACCGTCCAACAGTGAGATAGATGAAACGCTACAAATGCAGGGTGACAACGACCGCGATTTCATGACCATCATGATAGACGACGGCTTCATCCACGCTCCTGTCCGATGAGTCAAGTCAAAAGTAGTGATGTGTAGTTCCGAAACATTGATTAGCTCATGTTGTAATTAAACTTTAATGAATTCGTATGTCTCTTTGGTTTGGACAGTCGTTCAACTTAGATGTAATCGATGCTATTTATTAGTAGGACCATGAATCGTGCTATTAATGTCTTGCTTTTCTCTTTCGGTCCTTTTGTTGCATACTTACATATTGCTTATGTATTGTCTGTTGTTTGGCTTGTGCATAGAGATGCCGTCGTATGTCGTGTACAAGGGTAAGGTTCCCGGAGTCTACGACGACTGGGAGGAGTGTCGGAGACAGGTTCACTGTTTTAGCGGTAACAGTTACAAAGGGTACACCACTAGGGCGGAGGCCGAATCTAGATATGCCCGCTATCTAGCGGGAGAGAGGAGGGAGCGTTGGAGGAACCGGATGAGGACCAGTTTGATCGCGATGATGCTCATCGTGATGACCACAACTCTCTTTTATGTGATGGTAGTTTAGATGATCGATATCGACTTGTAATGTGAAGACAAACTCGATACTCGCGGTCTTGAGACTTGTAATGTTTTATCTTTGTTCGGTCTTTTGAATTCGGAGACTAGTATGATGAATTGTATTCGGAGACTAATCTTCTATTTGTATTCGATGAATCTGATATTGCTGTGTGCTGCTGTCTATATTCTGTCCAATAATATATTTTGTAACCTGTGCAAAAATCAGAAAAGCAAAAAAAAAAAAAGAAAAACCAAATATTCATACTAATGGCGCATCAAGGCCGAGTGCACTATTAGTATGCCAAAGGATACTAATGACGCATCGTGGCAGAGTGCGTCATTAGTGTGACAAAGCACATGGTTACATATGGCTCCCGAGAGGCATACTAATGACGCATGGTGTTACATACTAATGGCGCACTGGCAGGTGCGCCATTAGTGGTGCGCCATTAGTAAAAAATTCTAATGGCGTGCTACGTAGGCAAAACCGGTGCGCCATTAGTAGGTCTTTTCCTAGTAGTGTCAAATTCAAAAAAGGTTAACGAATTGAAAAAGAGTTCATAGATTTTACCAAAAGAATAGCGAAAATGACAAAAGTTCGCGTATTTTATCAAAAAATGTAAGAATAAAGAAAGAAAAAAATATAAAAAGAAAAAACCAAACAAAATCGTTCAAAAAATATAGAAGTAAATTATCTTAAAAGAAGGTAATTAGTCACGTCTGAAGAAGGTGGCTTGGTGGTTTTGGCGGCGTTCTCGCAACCATTAGCTCGCCAGTTTGAATCCTGCCTAGTTCACAGTTTTTTTGCGATTTATCAAAATGAGAACACAATTAAATGGGCTGGCCCAGGTCGCGGTAGGTGGTGTGCGCTGCAGGCGCCCGTTAACGAAAAATTAACCGGCGCCTGCAGCGCCAAATAGGATTTGCCTAATGCACTTGCCCTTGTGCGTCGCCTCGGCTGTTTGACGCCTACGTGCATCGAACAGGAGGTCTCCTCCTCCAGACCAGTACAACAACCCCCACCGACACCCACCAATTGGGCCTGGGCCTTTTGATTTGTGGTTGTTTATACTGCCTAGGCCTTTGAACACAGCCGAAAAGGGAGCATGCCCTTGCCACATCAGCTTCTTCTCTTTCTCCCAGGCGCCACGTGTGTATTTTTGCTTCGCCTGATATTATCAGTATCCCCTGAACACTAACTTTTGGTAAAGGGTGCAATTTCTGAAGAAAAAAAGAGTCAAAAAGGATGTGTTAGGTAGATGTCGCTCGTAGCAAGGAACACGCGCTAGCGTCGATCCTGCTCGCTCGGTTGCGTCCCTCCTGCTCACTCGCCCACATCGCTTGGCCCAGCAGAGGCTCATTACTGACGGTCGAAGAAGGAGAATTTATTACGTCCAATCTTTTTTTTGTCTCAAAAAAATGTACAGATCTTTTTTTCTTCTTTGTTTTTCTTTCTTTCTTGCACATGGCCTATGTGCTTTCTTCTCCACGATTTTCTTCATTATAGACCTACTAGGTATGTACATGGTCCTTTAGCCGTGAGTATTTATTGTAAAAAAGGGCAGCATGTACATGGGCATGTAAAAGGATTTTCTTTCCTTTTCAAACAAATTCTTGTCTTTGGGATAAAAATGTTCATAAATTATGGAAATCTTAACAAATTTGAAAATAGGTTCACGAATTTAAAAAATGTTCGGAATATAAAAAATGTTCGTCCAATTTATATAAGAATGAAAATTTCCAAAAATGTTCAAGAAATGGAAAACTATATCATGAATTTAAAAAATGTTCATCAATTCAAATGAAATCAAAAAACAGTGTTCATGAATTTGAAAAATATTTTAGTAATTAAAAAATGTTAACAAGATGAAAAATCTTTGGGAATTTAGAATTTGTTTTCTTGAATTGGGCGTGGGGGAGATGTATTTATAAGGAGGAGGGCGGCGCAGTGCAATTACGCAGGTGCCCCTGGCGGTTCACGTCTGAAGGACACGTGACAAGCATGCAACTTATCGAGGGATGAGCCACGATCCCACGCACGCGTGGTTTGTCGGGTGGTCGTTCCGGCTTCTCCGGTTTTCAGCCAAAAGAGATAAGAGCTTTAAAACAGTTTTAAATGTGTGTCTCTATATCTTCAGCTGACAAGGACACAGTGAAGACATTCGACACGTGTCAACAGAATGCATATGAAGGGACAGGGAAAATTTGAGGGATAAGCCTAGATGGGGTTATATATATCTTCTGCTAACACCCTTAAGAGTCTTATTCTGCTAACAGCTCGCCTTATTCTGCTAACACTAACTATCCCTCGACCCACCTCACCTTCTTCCTCCGTGTCACACCCCGACCCCCTTCCACCTTCTTCCCCGCGTCACTCCCCCGATCCCCTTCCACCTTCTTCCCCCAATCCCACCCCCATCCCCTACCCCAACCACCCCTCCAACCCTCTCCCCTCTCCCCAATGGCGTCGTCCTCACCCAGCCTCCTCCCCCCGGTGCCACACTCTCCTCCCAGGACTGGAGCCTTCGTTCGGCCTCCTCCCAGCCGGCCTGGTGGATGGCCGCCGTGGTGACAACTCGAATAGTGTGCCTCCCCTCTGGCACCCACGGCGTCATAAGAGGGCGGCGGTGCCATCATTTCTTCCCTGAGCCACCTCTCGCTGGATCCGGTCCGCCCGCCGCCGGATTTGTGATGCAAGCCATTGATACATCTCCAACGTATCTATAATTTTTTATTGTTCCATGCTATTATATTACCCCTTTTGGATGTTTATGGGCTTTCTTTTACACATTTATATCATTTTTGGGACTAACCTACTAACCGGTGGCCCAACCCGTATTGCTGTTTTTTTGCCTATTTTAGTATTTTGAAGAAAAGGAATATCAAACGGAGTCCAAATGGAATGAAACCTTCGGGAGCATGATTTTTGGAATGAACGTGCTCCAGAAGACTTGGAGTGCAAGTCAAGAAGCAGCCGAGGCGGCCACAAGAGGGTAGGCCAACTGTCTCGTGGGCCCCTCGGGCGGCCACCGACGTACTTCTTCCTCCTATATAAGCCTACGTACCCCGAAAACATCCAGGGAGCCAATGAAACACAATTTCCACCGACGTAACCTTCTGTATCCGCGAGATCCCATCTTGGAGCCTTCGCCGGTGCTCCGTCGGAGGGGGAATCGACCACGGAGGGCTTCTACAACAACACCATAGCCCCTCCGATGAGTTGTGAGTAGTTTACCACAGACCTTTGGGTCCATAGTTATTAGCTAGATGACTTTTTCTCTCTTTTTGGATCTCAATACAATGTTCTCCCCCTCTCTTGTGGAGATCTCTTCGATGTAAACTCTTTTTGCGGTGTGTTTGTCGAGATCCAATGAATTGTGGGTTTATGATCAAGGTTATCTATGAGAAATATTTGAATCTTCTCTGAATTCTTTTATGTATGATTGAGTTATCTTTGCAAGTCTCTTCGAAATATTAGTTTGGTTTGGCCTACTAGATTGATCTTTCTTGCCATGGGAGAAGTGCTTAGCTTTGGGTTCAATCTTGTGGTGTCCTTACCCAGTGACAGAAAGTGTTGCAAGGCACGTATTGTATTGTTGCCATCGAGGATAAAAAGATGGGATTTATATCATATTGCATGAGTTTATCCCTCTACATCATGTCATCTTGCTTAAGGCGTTACTCTGTTCTTATGAACTTAATACTCTAGATGCAGGCAGGAGTCGGTCGATGTGTGGAGTAATAGTAGTAGATGCAGGCAGGAGTCGGTCTACTTGTCACGGACGTGATGCCTATATACATGATCATGCCTAGATAATCTCATAATTATTCGCTTTTCTATCAATTGCTCGACAGTAATTGTTCACCCACCGTAATACTTATGCTATCTTGAGAGAAGCCTCTAGTGAAACCTATGGCCCCCGGGTCTATCTTTTATCATATTTGCTTTCAATCTACTTTTATTTGCATCTTTACTTTTTGCATCTATATTATAAAATACCAAAAATATATTTATCTTATCATACTATCTCTATCAGATCTCACTTTCGCAAGTGGCCGTGAAGGGATTGACAACCACTTTATTGCGTTGGTTGCGAGTTCTTTGTTTGTTTGTGTAGGTGTGTGGGACTTTTGAGGAGCCTCCTACTGGATTGATACCTTGGTTCTCAAAAACTAAGGGAAATACTTACGCTACTATTGCTGCATCACCCTTTCCTCTTCAAGGAAAACCAACGCAAGCTCAAGATGTAGCAAGAAGGATTTCTGGCGCCGTTGCCGGGGAGGTCTTCACTCAAGTCAAGACATACCAAGTACCCATCACAAACCCATCTCCCTCGCATTTACATTATTTGCCATTTGCCTCTCGTTTTCCTCTCCCCCACTTCACCCTTGCCGTTTTCTTTGCCCTCTCTTTCCCAATCTTCTCCTCCTCTCTTTCGCTTGCCTTTTCCGTTGCTCGTGTGTTAGACCGTTTACCTTGTTGTTATGGATAGTCCTCCTATCCTTATTATTACTCCCGAACATGAAATTCTCAATTTTAAGCAAAGGGAGGGAGAAAATTTAAAACATGCTTGGCATAGAATTTGCAATGCTCAAAAATAAATCTACTAGGAAGCTTTCTACTTCCGTACTTCTTCGTAATTTTTATGTAGGCATTACTCCTTGGAATAGATGTGTTCTTGATACCGTTGCCGGAGGGGATTTCTTGAGTAGCCATACTTTTGATGCTTATAATGCTATGTTAGATTTGTTCGGCCCACCACCTCTTTTGGTCAATGGAACTGTTTTAACTTTAGAACGCGTTATGCAACGGCTTGATATTATTGAAAATAAAATTGCCACTTTTGAGTTGATTGAAAATTTGGATAAAAAATTTCATAATCACATTACCCAATATGGATCTAGGGTTGGAGTTACTTTGAAAAATCTTAAAGAGAAGGAACCTATAGTTAATAAAAAAATAGATCTAGACTCTGCTAGAATCGGTAAACTTGAGGATATCATTACCAACTTAGGTTCCGCGTTTTCCTCCATGAAAAACACTCCAAAACCCCCTACTAAAATTGCCAAGTTTATTTATGTTCCTAAAAATAAGGGTGAATCTTCTAATAAGGGAGACGCGGATCTCAAATTCATAAGTGTTCATCCCAGTTGTCTCTCTATCATTAAGGAACCTTTTGCTACCAACGAATTTCTTGAATTTTTGCCTAAAGGTTTGGTCATTGCTAAAAAGGGAGAAAATCCTAGAGATCATAAGTGTTCTATTGAGGAATTTAGTGCCAAAGATGGCACTACTTAGATCTATCTTCGCTTTTATGCCTAGCTAGGGGTGTTAAACGATAGCGCTAGTTGGGAGGCAACCCAATTTTCTTTGTGTTTTTTGTTTTTGTTCCTGTTTAGTAATAAATCTTTCATCTAAATTCTGCTTAGATGTGTTTTTATCTTTTAATTAGTGTTTATGCCAATTAGAACCTATAGGATAATCTATGATGATAGTTGATTTGATTCTGCTGAAAAACAGAAACTTTGCGCGCACGAATTTAGTTTTGTTAAATCACAGAAACGTTCTTTTGCGTTGATTCTTTTTTCTTCTGATCAATAGACACATTTTCTAGGACTTCCTATTTTGGTAGGATTTTTAGAGTTCCAGAAGTTTGCGTTAGTTACAGATTTCTACAGATTGTTCTGTTTTTGACAGATTCTATTTTTCGTGTGTTGTTTGCTTATTTTGATGCATCTATGTTAGTAAAATAGTTTATAAACCATAGAGAAGTTGAAATACAGTAGGTTTAACACCAAAATAAATAAATAATGAGTTCATTACAGTACCTTATGTGGTGGTTTTGTTTTCTTTCACTAACGGAGCTTATAAGATTTCCTGTTGAGTTTTGTGTTGTGAAGTTTTCAAGTTTTGGGTAGAGCTTTTATGGACTATGGAATAAGGAGTGGCAAGAGGATAAGCTTGGGAATGCCCATGGCACCCCAATATATTCAAGTATACCCAAAATGCTAAGCTTGGGGATGCCCCGGGAAGGCATCCCCTCTTTCGTCTTCATTCATTGGTAACTTTACTTGGAGCTATATTTTTATTCGCCACATGATATGTGTTTTGCTTGGAGCATCGTGTATTATATTAGTCTTTGGTTTTCAGTTTACCACAATCATCCTTGTTGTACACACCTTTTGGGAGAAGCCCACTTGATTAGAATTTGCTAGAATACTCTATGTGCTTCACTTATATCTTTTGAGCTTGATAGTTTTTGCTCTAGTGCTTCACTTATATCTTTTTGAGCACGGCGGTGGCTTAATTTTGAAGAAATTGCTAGTCTCTCATGCTTCACTTATATTATTTTGAGAGTCTTGTAGAACAGCATGGTATTTTCTATGGTTACAAATTTGGTCCTAGAATGATGAGCATCCAAGTTGGGTATAATAAAAACTATCATAGAAAGTGAATTGGATGCTATGATCAATTTGATACTTGATAATTGTTTTGAGATATGGAGGTAGTGATATTAAAGTCATGCTAGTTGAGGTGATTATGAAAAATGCTTGTGTTGAGGTTTGTGATTCCCATAGCATGCACGTATGGTGAACCGCTTTGTGATGAAGTTGGAGAACAATTTTATTTATTGATTGTCTTCCTTATGAGTGGCGGTCGGGGACGAGCGATGGTCTTTTCCTACCAATCTATCCCCCTAGGAGCATGCGTGTAATACTTTGTTTTTGATCAATTGTAGATTTTTGCAATAAGTATATGAGTTCTTTTGACTAATGTTGAGTCCATGGATTATACGCACCCTCACCCTTCCACCATTGCTAGCCTCTCTTGTGCTGCGCAACTTTCGCCGGTACCATACACCCACCATATACCTTCCTCAAAACAGCCACCATACCTACCTATTATGGAATTTCCATAGCCATTCCGAGATATATTGCCATGCAACTTTCCACCGTTCCGTTCATATGACACACATTACTTTTGTCATATTGCTCTTTGCATGATCATGTTGTTGACATTGTATTCGTGGCAAGGCCACCTCCATAATTTTCATACATGTCGCTCTTGATTCATTGCATATCCCGGTACACCGCCGGAGGCATTCGTATAGAGTCATATCTTATTATAAGTTGTAATTCTTGAGTTGCAAATCCATAAAAGTGTGATGATCTTCATTATTAGAGCACTGACCCGGTGAGGAAAGGATGATGGAGACTATGATTCCCCCACAAGTCTGGATGAGACTTCAGACTTTACAAAAAAAAGGCCAAAAAGAAAAAAAGAAAAAAAAGAAAGGCCAAAAGAAAAAAAAGAAAAAAAGAAAAAAGAAAAAGAAAAAAAGAAAATGAGAGAAAAAGAGAGAAGGGACAATGCTACTATCTCTTTTTCCACACTTGTGCTTCAAAGTAGCACCATGATCTTCATGATAGAGAGTCTCCTATGTTGTCACTTTCATATACTAGTGGGAATTTTTCATTATAGAACTTGGCTTGTATATTCCAATGATGGGCTTCCTCAAAATGCCCTAGGTCTTCGTGAGCAAGCAAGTTGGATGCACACCCACTTAGTTTCTTTTGTTGAGCTTCGATATATTTATAGCTCTAGTGCATCTGTTGCATGGCAATCCCTACTCACTCACATTGATATCTATTAATGGGCATCTCCATAGCCTGTTGATACGCCTAGTTGATGTGAGACTATCCTCTCCTTTTTGTCTTCTCCACAACCACCATTCTATTCCACATATAGTGCTATATCCATGGCTCACACTCATGTATTGTGTGACAGTTGAAAAAGTTTGAGATTACTAAAGTGTGAAACAATTGCTTGGCTTGTCATTGGGGTTGTGCATGATTAAATACTTTGTGTGGTGAAGATAGATCAACAGCCAGACTATATGATTTTGTAGGGATAACTTTCTTTGGCCATGTTATTTTGAGAAGACATGATTACTTTGATTAATATGCTTGAAGTATCACTATTTCTTATGTCAATACGAACTTTTATTTTGAATCATTTGGATCTGAACATTCATGCCCAGTAAAGAAAATTACATTGAGAATTATGCAAGGTAGCATTCCACATCAAAAATTCTGTTTTTACCATTTACCTACTTGAGGACGAGTAGGAATTAAGCTTGGGGATGCTTGATACGTCTCCAACGTATCTATAATTTTTGATTGTTCCATGCTATTATATTACCCCTTTTGGATGTTTATGGGCTTTATTTTACACATTTATATCATTTTTGGGACTAACCTACTAACCGGAGGCCCAACCCGTATTGCTATTTTTTTGCCTATTTCAGTATTTCGAAGAAAAGGAATATCAATCGGAGTCCAAACGGAATGAAACCTTCGGGAGCGTGATTTTTGGAACGAACATGATCCAGAGGACTTGGAGTCCAAGTCAAGAAGCAACCGAGGTAGCCACGAGAGGGTCGGGCATGCCCACCCCTATAGGGCGCACCCCTGTCTCGTGGGCCCCTCGGGCGGCCACCGACGTACTTCTTCCTCCTATATAAGCCTACGTACCCCAAAAACATCCAGGGAGCCAACGAAACACAATTTCCACCGCCGTAACCTTCTGTATCCGCGAGATCCCATCTTGGAGCCTTTTCGTCGGCGCTCTGTCGGAGGGAGAATCGACCACAGAGGGCTTCTACATCAACACCATAGCCCCTCCGATGAGTTGTGAGTAGTTTACCACAGACCTTCGGGTCCATAGTAATTAGCTAGATGGCTTCTTCTCTCTTTTTGGATCTCAATACAATGTTCTCCCCCTCTCTTGTGGAGATCTATTCGATGTAAACTCTTTTTGCGGTGTGTTTGTCGAGATCCGATGAATTGTGGGTTTATGATCAAGTTTATCTATGAGAAATATTTGAATCTCCTCTGAATTCATTTATGTATGATTGAGTTATCTTTGCAAGTCTCTTCGAATTATCAGTTTGGTTTGGCCTACTAGATTGATCTTTCTTGCCATGGGAGAAGTGCTTAGCTTTGGGTTCAATCTTGCGGTGTCCTTACCCAGTGACAGAAAGGGTTGCAAGGCACGTATTGTATTGTTGCCATTGAGGATAAAAAGATGGGATTTATATCATATTGCATGAGTTTATCCCTCTACATCATGTCATCTTGCTTAAGGCGTTACTCTGTTCTTATGAACTTAATACTCTAGATGCAGGCAGGAGTCGGTCGATGTGTGGAGTAATAGTAGTAGATGCAGGCAGGAGTCGGTCTACTTGTCACGGACGTGATGCCTATATACATGATCATGCCTAGATAATCTCATAATTATTCGCTTTTCTATCAATTGCTCGACAATAATTTGTTCACCCACCGTAATACTTATGTTATCTTGAGAGAAGCCTCTAGTGAAAATATATATTATAAAATACAAAAAATATATTTATCCTATCATACTATCTCTATCAGATCTCACTTTCGCAAGTGGTCGTGAAGGGATTGACAACCCTTTATTGCGTTGCTTGCGAGTTATTTGTTTGTTTGTGTAGGTGCGTGGGACTTTTGAGGAGCCTCCTACTGGATTGATACCTTGGTTCTCAAAAACTGAGGGAAATACGTACGCTACTATTGCTGCATCACCCTTTCCTCTTCAAGGAAAACCAACACAAGCTCAAGACGTAGCAGCCATCAACCTCGCCAGATTTGTGATGGATCCCTTCCCTCCTACCTGCCAATCTCCGGCCACGGTGCCCTTCTCGCGCCAGATTTGGCCGCCCGCAGCCATGGATCTTGGCCGCAACACTAACCTGTGGTGGCGTTGCTCTCCTGGAGATGTGGCGCACATTCCACCACTCCGCCTCGCGTTGCCGCATCCATCCCCGCCTAAAATCACTCCGGCCTCGCGCTGCCGCGTCCGTCCCCGCCTTCCAACACTCGAGCATCACGCCGCCGCGGGGCCGTCCCCACCTTCCACCACTCAAGACCCCGCGTCACCCCGTAACTCCCCCAACAACCTTCCTCCCCCGAGAGCCTTCCTCTTCCCCAACACGGTAGATCAGTGGGCTCTCTGCAATGGAACCGTGGAGTGCTACGTCTTGAGCTTGCGTTGGTTTTCCTTGAAGAGGAAAGGGTGATGCAGCAAATTAGCATAAGTATTTCCCTCAGTTTTTGAGAACCAAGGTATCAATCCAGTAGGAGGCCCCTCAAAAGTCCCACGCACCTACACAAACAAACAAGAACCTCGCAACCAACGCAATAAAGGGGTTGTCAATCCCTTCACGGCCACTTGCGAAAGTGAGATCTAATAGAGATAATATGATAAGATAAATATTTTTGGTATTTTTATGATATAGATTGGAAAAGTAAAGATGCAAATAAAAGTAGATGGTAAACTTATATGATAAAAGATAGACCCGGGGGCCATAGGTTTCACTAGTGGCTTCTCTCAAGATAGCAAAGTATTACAGTGGGTGAACAAATTACTGTCAAGCAATTGATAGAAAAGCGCATAGTTATGAGATTATCTAGGCATGATCATGTATATAGGCATCACGTTCGTGACAAGTAGACCGACTCCTGCCTGCATCTACTACTATTACTCCACACATCGACCGACTCCTGCCTGCATCTAGAGTATTAAGTTCATGAAGAATAGAGTAACGCATTAAGAAAGATGACATGATGTAGAGGGATAAACTCATGAAATATGATATAAACCCCATCTTTTTATCCTCGATGGCAACAATACAATACGTGCCTTGCTGCCCCTGCTGTCACTGGGAAAGGACACCGCAAGATTGAACCCAAACCTAAGCACTTCTCCCATTGCAAGAAAGATCAATCTAGTAGGCCAAACCAAACTGATAATTCGAAGAGACTTGCAAAATAACTTAATCCCACATAAAAGAATTCAAAGGAGATTCAAATATTTCTCATAGAAAAACTTGATCATAAACCCACAATTCATCGGATCTTGACAAACACACTGCAAAAAGAGTTACATCGAATAGATCTTCAAGAAGATCGAGGAGAACTTTGTATTGAGAATCAAAGAGAGAGAAGAAGGCATCTAGCTAATAACTATGGACTCGAAGGTCTGCGGTAAACTACTCACAACTCATCAGAGAGGCCTTGGAGATGATGTAGAGGCCCTCCGTGGTCGATTCCCCCTCCAGCGGAGCGTCGACGAAGGCTCCAAGATGGGATCTCGCGGATACAGAAGGTTGCAGCGGTGGAATTAGGTTTTAGTGGTTCTCTTGGATGTTTTCGGGGTACATGGGTATATATAGGAGGAAGAAGTAGGTCGGTGGACGCTTGAGGGGACCACGAGGGTGGGGGCGCGCCGGGCACCCTCGTGGCCGCCTCCTGTGTTGCTTGACGTCCACTCTAAGTCCCCTGGATCACGTTTGTTCCAAAAAGATCGCTCCCGAAGGTTTCATTCCATTTGGACTCCGTTCGATATTCCTTTCCTTCGAAACACTAAAATAGGCAAAAAACAGCAATTCGGGCTGGGCCTCCGGTTAGTAGGTTAGTCCCAAAAATGATATAAAAGTGTAAAGTAAAGCCCATAAACATCCAAAACGGGTAATATAATAGCATGGAACAATCAAAAAGAATAGATACGTTGGAGACGTATCATGGAGGCGTAGCACTACCCTGCACTTCGGCATGCGCACCCATGCAGTACGGTTGTGTTGGCATCATAGCTCTGCCATGGATCCACGGTTGGGCAGCGCGGACATGCAGTCCGGCATCTATGCACGAGCAGTACGTTTGTGGCGGCAAGGCAACTCGTGTAAGCTAGTTCGCTTGGATCTCGAGCATCCTCGGCTTCCTCCACTCTGATGCGGGCTACTGCAAGCAACACAAAACGTACATGGATGGCTCGTCCATCGTGCATTCCACACACAAAAAATCTGATACGGGGCACCCATTCACGTGGTTGGCGAGCGCCTTATGCCGCATCGCTGCAAGGCGTAGTTCACTTCAGTGTTGCAAGGATCTCCTCGAGCAAGTTGAGCTCCTTGATGGGAGCGCCACCATCCTCCATCCACATGGCCAACAGGTCAACCTTTCGACGGATCTGAGCTGGGATGCCGGTGGCCAACTCCTGCATGCATGTTGGTAAGATGAAGGTGTGCAATTTGCCATCTCCCCTGCAATTTGAAGCTTGGAGTACCTCATGTCCCATGGTGTGGTTCGGCGCTGTGTGTGTTCAGTTTTGTAGTGCATCGCTCCTCTCTGTCCATCTGTTTTCGAACATTACAGTGCGCTAGCAATGCCCCCCTCCAGGTTGCAGTTTGTTTTTGGCCGCCGTCGGTGTTGTCCACAACACAACGCTGGGGTCATTGCAGTTCATCCCCAGTTCTTTGTTTTTAAATTTTAGGGGAGTTTGTCATGAACTAGCGGTTCCAACGAGTGTGGTGCAGTGCGGTACGCGCATGCGTGCAGTCCGATGACACATACTGTGCTAGCATGCTGTGCGGTGAGATGCTCCACCCCTCTCTCTACCTCACCTCCTCCTACCGACGGGAAGAGCCACCGGCAAGAGAACAATGCAGAGCCGGTGTGTGCGTTTTTCTGTTCCACTGTTGTTTCATATATTCTTTTGCTGTAAACCTCTGTGAGGTTCACTTCTAAAAAAATGTACAAAGGAGTTCACTTTTAATTATTTATTGGAGTTGTGCAGTTTAGTTGCCCGCTAGTCTCCCATTTGCAGTACCGATGTCTTCAATAAATTTGTTTGAAGAAGAAAAAATGTACTAGTTCACATCATTCGTGTAGCAACTCATTACCCCTCTGTATGAAGTGAAATTTGTTTCATGTGTCTCAAAATCCAGTCGACTACATCAATGCTTGCGTGTGTTTGGTCCTCGGATGTGGTTCATTTTTAAGTGTGATGTTGTTCACTTGTGCCAAACATGAAAAGTGCAAAAAAATTACCGAATAACAAGATAGTAATGTGGTTCACTTCGATATATGTCGCGGTTCACTTGCCCTCATCTCTGCAGTCCACTCTCGTTCATAAAAGAAGATGAAAAAAACTCACAAAAACTCGTCTGAGAAAGTTTACGCCTGACAAAAGAAATCATGAAGTTCACTTACCCGTCCAATGCAGTGCGGTTTTCAGTCAGAAGGAGTGTGTTCTTTTGTCTGATGAAGAACACACTTGATTTGTGTGTCGCGAAAAAACAGAGTGTCCGCATTACGGTAAAATCAAAACTGCTCTTAAACCATAAGGATTAGTGATAGTGTTCTACATGATAAAGTTGCTTCTCGTCGATATCGTTACAATGGCGTATCATTTGGAACATTTCAACCAATGGTTTGCAAAAATTTCATGAAAAACGACCGCTGCCTATCGTCGTCAGCCACACGATTTTCAAAATTAACTAAAAACCGCAAGGAATCTTAAAAACATTTCATCACATGAAAGTTGCACCTCGTCCGTAGCTTTCCAACAGCGTATCACACTCCTTGTTTCGACAAACGGTTAGAAAAATGGAGCAAAAACAGTACCGAAAATTTGAAAAACATTGAAAAACAGAATTTCGTGAATTAGTAAATTTGAAACTGCTCTTAAACCGTAACGAATTAGAAAAAATAATAGATATGACAAAGACGCGGCTCTACGATATCTTTTCAACACCGTATCGTTTGCTTCATCCCGATGTGTGGTTTAGAAAAAATCACGAAAATACGCTCGCTGCATCCCGTCATGCGCGCACTATTTTTGAAACTGCTCTTAAACCGCGATGAATATCGAAAAGTGTTCAACATGACGAGGCTGCGCATTTTACATAACTATCCAACAATATATTATACGCCTCGTTCCGACAAACGATTTAGAAACTGGAGGGAAAACAATGCCGAAAAAATGCATGCAGTTTTTTCTGGTGACATTACAGTGCTCGTTTGATAGGGATGTAGTGCCCTCGCGTTGAGCGTGTAGTGCAGAAGTGTTATCAGAATAACTATTATGCTAATATCAGTGAAGACCAAGACAACATTGTGAAGATAAACCTTGATGATAAACCACTGTTGAAGACAAACCAAATATGAAGATAATGCAATCATGACGCCAAATGAAAATCTTTAAGAAAATGTGGAGATGGTGTGTTGTAGGCGGCGTCGGCCTGCGCCTCCTGAAACTGCTCCTCACGCTTCTGCCTCACTGTGTCCAGGTATTGGGCACGGGCCTCGCTGATGGTCATGGTGCAATGCACCGGCGAGGATGGCGCGGAGGAGGGGTTGGCGCCAGATCGTCGACTACCATGTTCTCCATTGGGACATCATCGTCCTCCGGCTGCCTGCCGGCCAGCCAGTCGACAGCAATGGCTGCCATCTCCTTGTGGTCCGTCGTCCGCCCGTTCCGAAGAGTGTTGGGCACGAGGAAGCCATGGTGGGCAGTAGTGGTGTGGACCAGAGAAAGGGAACGGAGGCGGACGACTGCGGCTATGGCCGGCGCAGCAGTTTATATAACAATGGTGGGCGGCGGAGGGACAGACGTGTGGCGCCAGAGTAGCCGCCTCGGCAACCGCGTATCATTAATGTGGGCGGCAGACGGACGGACGGACGCCACTTGTGTCGTTTGAAGGCGGAGCAATCGCCTGCACCGGGAAGCGGGGCGAGCGGCGTGACCGTTTTGGATGGAAAGCGCGCGTGGACGAGGGAGGCGGTCTGGGTGGGCCAGGGCAGTCAGACTCGTGCTTGGCAGCAGGTCGGTCCAGCAGCCGGACATGCTGGCTCGCCAGCAAGCTCGCCGAGCTGAGCGATGACAATCAGACAATGGACGTAGCTTCCGACCAGGAGCCGGCGCCACTCTCCAAGCCGGTTCATGCCGTGTTATAGAGCAGCTGCGGCCGCACTTCGATGGCCTAATGGCGGAAGAGATACCAGCGCAGGAGGACCCGTGCTGTAACCTCCGTCTCCTCAACGAGCACCGGTGAACAAGCGGACGACAATGCCGTCGCGGACATGTGGCCCTCTGATCCTGGCTTCCCGAATGAGCAGCGGGCGCTGTATCAGACCATCCGTAGGGCCCATGAGGCCCTCTTCGTCGTCCTTCGAGTTGTTGCGCTCGCCGTGGCGCCGCCATCTCGCATTGTCAACATGGTCAACAAACATGAGGAATGAGGAGATGACTTTATTTGGAGAAGATGACAATGGGGACCCACCAGGGCCATAGCCGCACGTATGCAAGTGCCTCCTTATTATATACAATTGTATTTTTTTGTTTCCTCCTGGTTTCCTGACATCACGGTCCCACACCATTGTCAACCTATGTAGTCAATAAACGAGAGATTGCATAAGGAGCGGTCGATAGCCGGGACCAAGCAGCTCGAGCAGTATTTGTGTTTTTGAGGTGTGAGCACTGCAGAGTTTTTCTTTAGCGATGTTTTCGTTGTTGTTCAGATGAGAGTAGGGTATTAACTGGGCGGGTTGTGGCCCTTCTAGCCCAGGCCAGATATCCAGCCCAGATTTTTTTTTCAATCTGAAAATGGCTAACCTAGCTATACTTTGAGGAATACCCAGGCAAGGTCAACTTGTTATTCTGTGTCCCGCTGGGCTGCAAATCTTTCCTAGGAGGGATGCATTAGGCTTAACAAGAACATGGGCTTTAAAAAATAATAAATGAGATGTAATTATAAAAACCGGGCATTAACTATAAAAAATGCACCAAACACGTAATTATTTTTATAAAATATTATTTTTGCATTTTGAAAATTTTAATTTCATTAATTGTTGCACGCGCAATGTTTCGTTGGATTTTTACGTAATACATATTTATATTGAAATTGTATTTAACCTGACTAGAAATTTTGGGATAAAAATATTTTGGATCAGATCAAAATGTGGGAAATTTTATTGAATTCTGTTTTGAACGGTTGGTTGAAATTATTAATCGTTGTTCTAGATAGAAAATGGGATGTACTTTTAACAAACTGTAAATGGGTTGTAGTAAATTCCATTAGAATTCAAAAATGGGCTGCACATTCTTACAAATCTCAAATGGCCTATAAGTTCTCTGCCACACACTTGTGGGTTTACTAAGTTGACGCGTCCCCTTAAAAAAAGTTGACACGTATGCAAGGCTTTGCCAACTTATAGTCAACACATGGTTCTAGCAGCAGTGGCCGTTGGATGTCCATCCAACAGATGTCGGGCTTCTTCTTCAATCTCAGATATTCTAGCTTCACCCGCCCAAAAAATGATTCCTCCCCCTGACATCTAGGGTGCACCGTTTTGGAAGCTGGCCTATGGGCCTACTAAGTTGACACATATCAAGGGGTTTGTCAACTTAGTCAATATAAACGATTCTAGCTGCAGTGACCGTACAATGTTCATCCAACGGCCATCATGCTTCTTCAACCTCTGGTCTTCTTGCTCCAGCCGCCCAAAGCAGCGCCGGTCGTGTTGCCTGCTCCTGCCTCCCATGGCTGGCTGTGCTGCCGCGGAGGCCTCACCGCCCCCTACTACCCCCACCGCTAGCCAGGCCATCCCTCCAATCACCCAAACCCCTATTATTCTGCGATGATGGCAGCCTCACACCGCAGCCGAACCAGTGAACCCTCGTACTCCTCTCCGCGTGGGCATCCACTGCCGCGTCTTCCCTGGCTCCGCGTCGTCCCCTTCCTAGGCCTCGCCATTGTCCACCGTCTTGGTGCTCTCGGTGCGGCGTGGTCAATGTGGTCACCGACCGACTTCCATCGGAAGAGTACTGTACATGGAGAGGCTGCCAGCTAGGTCCTCGACCGCAGCAAGGAAGTGCCTCCTTATTATGCGGAAAATAATGATTCCTCCACCTGACAGCATCTACCTACCAGACGGGCCACCGTATTTCGCGAAAAAAATGTTTCCTCCCTGACTGCTAGGACCTACCAGCTACATCTTCGCACGCAAGGAAGTGCGTCCATATTACGGGCAAAAAATAATGATTCGCCCCCTGACTGCTGGGACCCACTAGCTACATCTTCACACGCAAGGAAGTGCCTGACAGCCGGGACCCACCTGGTCGAAGTGTACGTAGTGTCGTAATTCTGGTCGCGAACATGTGTGTACATATGATCGGTCTGTGTGCAGGATGCAGCGATGAACTGTGGCCGTGTAAGGAAGGGCACATGTCGCAGTAGAGGCGCACACGTAGCATGTACACGTATGTACAACGACCAAGGTGCAGGAAAGAAAATACGGCCACATACGTACATACGGGCAGGGTCTCGAGCGTGTACTCGCGCAAATATATACAGACGTCCACTACTAGGAAAAGGGCTATAGATGGAAATGACACTAATGGCGCACCAGACTTGTGGTGCGCCATTAGTATATACTAATGGCGCACCACCTTCTGATGCGCCATTAGTGTTGAAACTACTAATGGCGCACCCTGCCCACGGTGCGCCATTAGTACCAATTTTTTTTTGAACTAGTGCGCCTGTCCAAACATACTAATGGCGCATCCACTGGTGGTGCGCCATTACTAGTTGTAACTAGTAATGGCGCACCAGCCAGAAGGTGCGCCACTAATGTTATTTTTTTTATTATTGTTTTTATTCCTTTTTTTGCAAAAGTACTAATGGCGCACCACCAGGGGGTGCGCCATTAGTAACCTTGATTACTAATGGCGCATTTGTTGCTGGTGCGCCATTAGTAAGTGGGCAGCAACAAGATATTTTGGACAGCCTCTCCTCCCACACTCACTTTCTCCCCACTTCATTCTCTCCACCGCCTCCTCCTTGTCTCGGGTGCCTCCTCTTTTTCACCTCATTTCCACCATAGATTCATTCAAATTAAGTGGTTAAGTTACCTTATTTTGCTAGGTAAGTAAGGGGGGAAGCTATATTTATGTTGTTCTCCCTACAACAATGTGCACATGCACTTTTTATGGCCTAGCTAGATCTATGTATGTTCGTGGTGTTGCATATGTTTGTGGTGTTGCATATGTGTTTGTGTTTGGAGGTGTACCGGTATTTGAAATGCGATAGTTGCCAATATTTTGCCGGAATGTTGATTCATTTCCGTTTCGGCGAGAATTTTGGCATTAAGCATTCTTTTTGGTCCTATTTTTAGGGAAAGTCATGCCAAATTTTTTCTTGGTTCTAAAATATCGTTTTGCTCTACCCCGCAGGTGACCATGGTCCGCACAATGACCGAAGGCATCGTGAATAGGTTTTTGAGGTCCGCGAAGGCCGAGATGCTTCAAAAGAACGAGACGGAGATAAGATGTCCGTGTCGAAGATGCAAACTGAATAGCCTTATTGCGGACCCGGATTCTGGGCAGGTGCAGGACCACCTGCTCTTGCGTGGTTTCATGGATGGCTATCGGTGGTAAGGTGATGAAGATGACTACGAAGTCGTCCATGGGGGCCGGGCAAGAAATGAGGAAGGGCAGCAAGACAACCACCGCGGCTCGGGGGGGGGGCGAGAAGACGAAGAATCCCCAGGAGATGATCATGACGGTGATGCTGTACACAGTCATCATGTAGAAGATGCAGGACATGATGATGATGCCGGCGGAGCAGACGACGCTGGACCATCGATGGGCTGGGTGCAGGACCCTCATGTTCAAGAGCTGCTTCTCAAGCAGACGGATAACGCAAGAGCTGCCGCCCGAGAGAAAGCCAAGATGGATCAACTTGAGTTAGACGCGGTTACTCCATTGTATGAAGGATGCAGGCCCGAGGATACCCGTCTGAAAGTAACGCTCATGGCTCTGGAGATGAAGGTAAAACACAAAATGACCGACGCATGCTTCGACGAGAACATGTCATTCTGGCATGAACATCTTCCCAAGGGGAACAAGTGCCCGACCAGTTTGGAGGAGGCGAAGAAAATCGTGTGTCCTCTGGATTTACCGCACGTGAAATACCATGTGTGCATGAACAATTGCATCATTTATCGGGACGAGCACGCGGAGTCTACCATATGTCCGGTGTGCGGTGTCACTCGATACAAGAAGAGGTAGAAAGCTCCTCGAAAAGTGGTGTGGTACTTTCCGATCACTCCTCGTCTGCAGCGGTATTTCGCGGACCCTAAGGTAGCAAAGCTCCTGCGTTGGCACGCGGATAGGGAGGAGAAGAAGCGAGAAGATGACGCAAATGATCCGGAGATAGATAAAAAAGACAAGATGCTGAGTCACCCTAAGGATGCGAGCTAGTGGCAAGCGTTGAACTTCGAATACCCAGAATTTGGGAACGATCCAAGGAACATCATGCTGGGCGCGAGCACCGATGGAGTCAATCCGTTTGGCAGCCAGAGAAGCACACAGAGCACCTGGCCTGTGTTCGTGTGGATGTACAACCTTCCCCCCTGGTTGTGCATGAAGAGGAAGTACATTCACATGAGTATGCTAATTGAAGGGCCGAAACAACCAGGGAACAACATCAATCTGTATCTGGGGCTGCTGAAAGAGGAGATTGACATGCTGTGGAAAACACCAGCCAATACGTGGGACGCCGCAGAGAAAGAATATTTCCCTATGAGAGCCGCACTGCTCACGACGGTGCACGACTATCTCGGTTACGGATATCTTGCGGGGCAGGTAGTCCACGGATTTTCTGGATGCGTAAGGTGCATGGAGGACACAACGTATCGCCAGCTAGATAGAGATCCCGGGTCTTCGAAAACCGTGTTCATGGGACATCGAAGGTGGCTTCGCGACGATGACCCGTGGAGGAAACGCAAGGATTTGTTCGATGGTGAAACCGAACCCCGAAAACGCCCGTGTACGAGGAGCGGCGAGGAAATAAACAAGCTGTTGAAAAATTGGAAAGACTGCCCACTGCCGGGAAAGAAGCAAAAGGCGCCAGAGCCGCTGCTGAAGGTATGGAAAACGAGGTCTGTTTTCTGGGACTTGCCGTACTGGAAGATCCACCGTGTGCCTCACAGCCTTGATGTCATGCATATCACGAAGAACGTGTGCGAGAGTCTGCTTGGTACCCTGCTCAACATGCCAGAGAGGACCAAAGATGGGCCGAAAGCAAGGGCAGACTTGAAATCAATGGGCATCAGGCAGGAGCTTCACGCTATATATGATGATGATGATGATGATGATGATGATGATGATGATGAGGCGAATCAGGACACAGAAAGTCGTCGCAAAGGCAAAAAGGCCAAGAAGACCGGAAATGACTACCCTCCCGCGTGCTTCACTCTAAGTCAGGAGGAGATCGAGCAGTTTTTCACCTGCCTCCTAGGAGTAAAACTTCCTTACGGTTACGCGGGGAAGATAAGCAGATACCTAGACCCAGCGAAGCAGAAGTTCAGCGGGATGAAGTCTCACGACTGTCACGTGCTGATGACGCAGATACTTCCAGTTGCAATCCGTGGGATCATGGACGCGCACGTCCGTGAAATGCTATTTGGCCTATGCAACTTCTTCGACGTCATCTCTCGGAAGTCGATTGGCGTGAGGCAACTCAGAAGGCTACAGGAAGAGATCGTGGTGATACTATGCGAGCTTGAGATGTACTTCCCGCCCGCATTCTTCGATGTTATGGTGCATCTGCTGGTCCATATAGTGGAGGATATCATCCAACTCGGGCCGACGTTCCTGCACAGCATGATGCCGTTCGAAAGGATGAATGGTGTCATCAAAGGATACGTTCGCAACATGTCACGTCCAGAGGGAAGCATAGCCAGGGGCTTTCTAACCGAAGAGTGCATCTCCTACTGCACGAATTATCTAGGCATCGAGAACCCTGTTGGTCTGCCCGTCAATAGGCACCTCGGCAGGCTCGCTGGATGGGGTTACCGTGAGGGTCGCCGCGAAATGCATGTCGACTTCGAGGGTCGACTCACCGACTTTGAAAGAGCAAACCTAGTCGCGCTACAACACATAGACGTGGTCGATCCTTGGGTGGTAGAGCACAAAACCTTTATTAAGAAGACGTACAATGACCGAGGCCAACAGAGGACGGACGGAGATATACTCAAAGAGCACAAATCATGTTTCACGCGTTGGTTCAAGCAGAATCTTCTGTCGTACCCTTTACATGAGGATTCTTCCGCAGAAGAACAACTCATATTCGCCTTGTCACAGGGCGCCGAGCACAACCTGATGACCTATGAGGCGTACGATATCAACGGCTACACATTCTACACCGAGGCCAAGGACATGAAGAGCGATGGTTATCAGAACTCCGGGGTAACGATGGAATCCTACACCGGTAACGACAAGGACAGATACTACGGAAGGATCAAGGAGATCTGGGAGCTGAGCTACGCTAGAGAGAAGGTCCCGATGTTCCGTGTCAGATGGGCCAAGAATGTCATAAAAGAAGACCGGTATTTCACCACCATGGTTATACCCGAAGCCAAATCCAAGACCGCGGGCGCAAACGTCACCGCGAAAAATGAGCCATGGGTACTGGCTTCCCAAGTGGACCAATGCTTCTTCATTACCGACCCGCCAAAGCCCAGTCGTGTTGTCGTGAGGAGAGGCAAAAGGAAGATCATCGGAATGGATGGAGTAGCCAATGAGCAAGACTTCGACAAGTACGGCGACCCGAGGATCGAACATGACGACGATGATGAAGTAGCAGCATACACCACAAGAAGAAGCAGGACCACCCTACCTAAAGGACGTCCGTTCCACAGAAGAACTCCATTTGCGAAAAAGAAGGGCAAGAAGATTGTGAACAGATAGCTAGCTAAGATCGATTGTATTTAAATCGTAGACTTCATTTCTCGATTGTATTTCATGGGTACTTTTTGAACTATCATGAATATTTTTAAATTTCATGGACACTCGATCTCGATCCCCCTCCATCTCGATCGCTATCCCACCTCGCCAGATCCGGTCCCCCTCGCCGCCGAGCACCCCCCCAGTCCACCGGCCGCCGCCGCCGACCCCCCGCACCCTCGATTCCCCTACTCAACCGCCGCCGCCGACCCCCGTACCCCGCGCACCATCTTATAAAAAAAATAAGTATCAAACAGCTTTTTAAATGCTACTGTCTTATAAAAAAATATTACTGTTATTATTTAAACAAGTTTGAACATATTTAAACACAAATAAGTATCAAACAGCTTTTTAAATGCTAAAAAAAATTTGTGGAGCCTGGGAGTCAAACCCAGGACCTCCTGGTGTGAGAACTGGCTGCTAACCAGTCGAGCTAGTAGAGGGGACTTGATGTGGATCAGTTCTGGTGGTACATAACCTGTTGGCTCGAGTTGAAATAAAAAAAATACTAATGGCGCACCATGGTGAGGTGTGCCATTAGTATGGATACACTAATGGCGCACCACGGTGAGGTGCGCCATTAGTATTATGCCCGATCCCCCCTTCCCTCTCCCCCTTCGCCCGATCCCCCCTTCCCTCTCCCCCTCGCCAGTTCCCTCTCCCTCTCGATCCACCGCCGCCGCCGCCGCTGCCCTGACCCACTGCTCGCCCTCGCCCTCGCCCTCTCCCTCCCTCGCCCTCTCCCTTGCCCTAGATCCCCTTCCCCTCTCCTCTCCCGACGCCGCTGCCCCGCCGCCTCGACGCTGCCCCGCCGCCCCGCCGCCCCGACGCCGCCCCGACGCCGCCTCGACCCCGCCCCGACGTTGCTGCCCCGCCACCTCGACGCTGCCCCGCCGCCTCGACGCGACCCCGCCGCCCAGACGCCGCCCCGTCCACACCACCGTCGCCGGAGCACCACCACCACCCGGACCTCGTCCCCGACATCCTCCCCGCGCCCCACTCCCCGGCATCCTTATCCTCTCCGACCGCCTCCTCCACCCCGGCCCGCTCCTCCAAGGTAAGCTACCGCCCCGACCCCTATCCCCTTCCCTCCTCCCATCCCATCTCCATATGAGCATGATAATTTGCACTCAGCTTCCGCCAGGACCAGTTTGATGCAGATTTCATTCATTGCCTCGAGTAAAATTATTTATTAATGCAGAATGATTATGATCCATGCATTTGAATTCCTATTCGCTGATGACCTTCTGAATTGCAGGCAAAGAGAACTCGTGAGAGGACCCCTACCCCTGGAGAATACTGTGGTCCGAGAGGTATGCATGGAGACGAGTTTTGCTTCCCGCAGTTGCATGTTCATCTGGATGCTTTGCTTCCTGTTGTTGATATTGTTTCAGTAGGTTGTCTGATCTGTCTTGTAGCATGAATTTTAGCGTAGCTTATTATCCCACGGTTGACTTTAGCCGACACGATGGGCTATGTATTTTTAGTTCTCCAGTGGTGTCATCCTAGATTAATTCACTCACATCATAGTTGTTCCTCTTGGTTCACTGGAACACTTTTTCATGTAACCAGAGGTTTTAGTATGAACATTGTATGGCTGTCTTGTTTTACACTGGAGATTAGTTAGTCTCCTGGAAGGATGGGGATATCAGGGTGTAGATGATTTGTACTGCGGTTGTCTGATCTGTCTTGTAGCATGATTTTTTTTACTTGCTGTGGCTTTGCTCAGATTCCTATAATTTAGAGAAGCATATTGTTATATGATTAACTCTGGCCAACACGATGGGATGTGCATTTTTAATTTCCAGCGGGTGTGATGTTAGCTTAGTTTACTGTATCGTTGCTCTTGGTTCACAGGTTTTTAGTACGAAGAATGCGTTATTATTTGTGTCTGCCTTTGATTGTTTTTTACTGGAGAATTAGTTGTGTCTCTCCTGGAAAGGGTGAGGGGATACAAAAGACTGGAAGGTAGATTGCAATCAGATGAGATGATATGTGGTCTGATAAGACGCTTTCCGTCCTGTTGGTGATATATGTTTTGTGTAGGTTGCTTCCACCAGTGATGCATACATGCACTGTGCTATGAGATTAAAAAGGGAGAGGGATGCTAACGCTCCTTTTGCTTGGCAGTATAAAGTACTAGTAAGTATAGATAAGAGGTTTGTTTTTTGAGGAATCAACAGTTAACGGGTGAGGCTCAGGCTGCAGTGATGGCTGCAGTATAAAGTAATATTCTTGTTTCGGTGTACATATGTAGGACACAAACAATTAAGGTGTCTATTTTGATTTAGTGCCTTTGCCTCCACTGCCTTTATCTGGGTTGAAGCTTGCTTGTGTTTACTTCTGATTACAAGATCTCCATACTCGGAGATTTCTTTATATATGTTGTAGTATAAATATATTGTTTTGTCATTCTGTAATTGTTAGTGGAATTTATACTGTAAATGTTAGTGGGTTTACAGTGTACTTCTAGTGGATTTTTGCTCTGTATTTGCTAGTGGCATTTTTACTGAAAGTAAATTGAAAATGGGACTTTGTGCACCAAGTGCATGCATGCATGCTGCTGCTGCTGCTGTACAACTTGTCAAGTGATGCTGCTGCTGCTATCTGCGAGTTGCTGCTGCTAGTTGTGATTTTGTCAAGTGATGCTGCTGCTACTTGTGATTAATTTCCGTTTCTCCTGAAACGTTGATTAATTTCCGTTTCGGTTGAGAAATGGGGCACTCCAAGGTCAAGAAAATTAGCAAAGGACATGCCCAATTTTCTTGACCTAGAAGGTTCCCGATTCTCAACCGAAATAAAAATTAATTTGCTTTACTGGTTGGATTAGTTTAGTATTTTTTTCACACACTCAGACACCCTTGCTTGCCATGTGTGTGAGAGAGATAGTGAGAGGAGACAAGAAGAAGGGGGTTAGGAAGATGTTGCCTGCTCATCAAAGCTAACCATCTCCCCCTTTTCACCCCTTTTCCTTTGTCTTTTGTGGGTTGCAAGGAAGCTACTGTCTTAGCTAGCTTAGCTTGTGCACAAATCCCAGTGTTACAATCTAGAAAATTAGCCTGCAAAGATGAGGGCAAGGGCTTTGTGGATAACTCCATCGGGCGTACGATCGTCCTGCGTTTTGATGACATCCACGCTATGTTGAACCTTCATCCGCTGCACTGCACCTTCGTTCGGCTATTTTCGCTGAGTATGGAGATGCGGATCATTCGCGACAAGACCCCGGACATCGTGATAGTCGACCCCTTCTACATGCGTGCCAAGATCTTGGGCAGCGCTGGGGACTGGCAAGTCGCGAGTTCTTACCTCGAAGGCGTCATTCTGGCAAACCAAGATAAGGATAACTTCCTCGTGCCTTACTTTCCCGAGTAAGTCCTCCCCTCAACCGGCCCGTAACATATGAATTCTTACATTTCGATCGTTTTTCTTTTAACATTCCGTGTTTTCTGCAGTGACACACGTTGCACGCTCATCCTCCTAAGCCCCAAATATTCCATGGCCACGTATTTCGACCAGGACCGTCAGTCGAACGTAGACTACACAAATGTCAAGAAGGTTCTTGATGATGTTCTCCCCGGCTACGCCAAATCTGGAGGCACCTTCACCAGGCCTATTCGTAAGTACGGCAAGCACGTGTTCTCCCACAATACGACGTTCTACTAGGTCAAGCAGCCGCCTGGCGGTCAGAAGGGTGCCTACTACGCCATCCATCACATGCGGGCGATCGTACGGGACCATCATCAACTTCTGCTACCGAGTAAACTCAAAGATTGGGCCGCGAGCGTGTCGGCAATCCAGGACGCGGACCTCCGACAAGAATTCTTTCGCATCCAGTCGGAGTTTGCAGAAATCATCCATCAAGATGTCCTTCGTACCTCGGGGCAGTTCTACCTCAGAAATCAACCATCCAACAGTGACATCGACACAATGCTACAAATGCAGGCTAACAACGACCGTTATTTCATGACTCCCACGATAGACGGCGGCTTCATCCACGCTCCGGTCCCTTGAGTCGAGTCGAAAGCAGTGATGCTGCGTCTAGTTCTGAAACATCGATTGGCTCATGTTGTAATTAAACTTTAATGAACTTGTAGTATGTCTCTTTGGTTTCGAGAGTCGTTCAACTTAGATGTAATCGATGCTATTAATGTCTTGCTTTTCTCTTCCGATCATTCTGTTGCATAATTATATATTGCTTATGTATTGTCTGTAAATTGGTACTAACGTTTCGTTTGGCTAGTGCATAGCGATGCCGACGTATGTCGTGCACAAGGGTAAGGTTCCCGGAGTCTACGATGACTGGGAGGAGTGTCGGAGACAGGTTCACCGATTCAGCGGTAACAGTTACAAAGGGTACACCACTAGGGCCGAGGCCGAATCTAGATACGCCCGCTATCTAGCGGGAGAGGGGAGGGAGCGTTGGAGGAACCGGATGAAGACGAGTTTCATCGTGATGATGCTCATCGTGATGACCGCAGCTCTCTTCTATGTGATGGTAGTTTAGATGATCGATATCGACTTGTAATGTGAAGACAAACTCGCTACTCGCGGTCTCGAGACTTGTAATATAATGTTCTATCTTTGTTCGGTCTTTTCAATTCGGAGACTAATATGATGAATTGTATTCGGAGACTAATATGATGAATTGTATTCAAAGACTAATCTTCTATTGTATTCGATGAATCTGTTGTTGATGTGTGCTGTCTATATTTTGTCAAATTATACATTTTGTAACCTGTGCAAAAAACAGAAAATAAAAAAAATAAAAAAAACCTAATATTCATACTAATGGCGCATCACATGACAGTGCGCCATTAGTATGACAAAGCATACTAATGGCGCATCACTGGTAAGTGCACCATTAATATGCCATGGTTACTAATGGCGCATCCAGTGGTGGTGCGCCATTAGTATGCCAAAGCACCTGGATATACATGCCCCCTGGGAGGCATACTAATGGCGCACCCTGGCCTATACTAATGGCGCACCCGCGGTGCGCCATTAGTATACCAGATACTAATGGCGCACTAGGTGGTGCGCCATTAGTAAAAATTACTAATGGCGTGCTATTAATGGCGCACCACAGATGCGCCATTAATGGCCATACTAGGTGCGCCATTAGTAGGGGTTTTTCTAGTAGTGGTCTAGGGCTTGTGTACATGGAGAGGCAACGGACGGCAGCAACGGCGTCCCGTTCATCGGGCAGCGAACCGACTGGGTCGGAATGGAGAAACAATGTCATGTTCATCGGGAGGCAACCGACTGGGTCGGAATACGTTGTGTTCATCGGGAGGGCTTGGACGGAACAACCGATGGAAACGAGGCCTGGCGTACCGCAGAACGGAGGAAACGGCCTTGTGTTCGACCTGCCACGGTCAAAACGGGATCCTGTTCATCGAGAGGGGTCTGGCGTACCGCAAAATGGAGAAAACGGACTTCTGTTAGACCTCCTACGATCGAAATGGGGCCCTGTTGATCGAGAGGGGTGTGGCGTACCGCAAAACGGAGGAAACGGACTTGTGTTGGAGCGCTACGGTCGAAACAGGGGTCCTGTTCATCAGGAGGGCTGTGGCGTGCCGCAAAACGGGACTCCACGAGATACTATTCATTTCCACCGTCGACCTCCTCCAGCCTCCACGGGCTACTGTTCATCCACCGTCAACCTCCTCCAGCCTCCACTACGACTGTTCATCCATGGGCTCCTGTTCATCCAGCCTCCAGCGTGCGCTCCCCCCGGCTACTGTTCAACCAGCCCTCTCCACGGGGTCCTGTTCAACCATCCCTCCACGGGCTACTGTTCATCCAACCCTCCGCCGGCTACTGTTCAATCAGCCCTCCACGGGGTCGTCCTATTCATCCAGCCCTCCATGGGGTCATGTTCATCCAGAGGCAACATCACGGGGTCCTGTTCATCCACCCCCACCGGGAACTATTCATCCAAACCTCCCAACAACGCTCACTGTTCATCAAGGGAAGGAGGCAGCAGGGTTTGATCGGCTTCAGTTAGCAGCAGTAGCAAAGGAATCACTCAGGTTCAGTTAACAGCAAGGGATTGATCGCTCGGGTTCAGTAACGCAGCTAGTGCAATCGCTTGGGTTCAGTTAGATCCCAATGCCTCTCGCACCCACGCGCGTACGTGTACGAGAGAAACGCGCATCACTCGGCCCCCGACCACCCACCGTAACCGGGAACTCCCTGATATTTTCCTCGCCCTCGCTTCTACCACGGTTTTTTCTGTCATGCACGGCCCAAAGAATTTCATGCAGCTGCGTCTCCGGCCCGCCCAGGACAAAAAGCCCATTTTCTGTCATGATTTTTTCTCATAGAAGTAGGAGCCCACCACATCTATGATGATACTGGGTTTTGTCACAATTATCATCATATGTGTCATAAGTATGACAGAAAAAAATTCGTTCGGCCCAAAATGTCATGGATGTGTCTTTTTTTTGTAGTGCCGGGAGCGGGAGCTTATGTCTTCAAATGCTTCCCTTGAGCGAGAAGTTGAGGAGAGGCGCGCCCTCCTGGCCTCTTCACTAGGCGAAGCAACCTTTGCCGAGGTGGAGCTCCTGAGGTGCCATGATGATCTGGAGTTGGAGGCCGTGGAACACATCATGGCATTGGAGAGGTTGGAGGTGAGGGAGTGCCAGGCTGCTGCGGCTGAGGATGTCGTCACTGCCCGGGAAACCCAGGTCCAGCTGGAGGTGGAGGAGAGGGTGGCGAAGGCATGTGCTGATCTAGCTCAGGGGCACCGCCTGGATCTGGAGCTGCTCAAGGCTGAGCTTGAGGGCAGGACCACCGCCATGAAGGCGAAGCTGAAATCCGCAGAACAGCGTGAGAATGCCGCCCAGGAAGCTCTGACCTCTTCCAAATCTGCCTTGAATTTTGCCCGCGCCGAGATATCCTCCCTCCAGCAGCAAGTCAAGAACACCGCCTCCCTCCTGGAGAGGGCTTCGAATGAAAAGAGCCGTTGCCTGACACTGGAACGTGAGCACAACTCTATGCTCCAGGGTCTACGCGTCAGAGCTAACCGTACCTTGGGCACCATTTGCGACGAGAGCGCTCCTCACCTACATGAGAGTGACTATGCCATCCATATTAACTTCTTCACTGATGTTGTGACCTGCCTGGAGGATCAGGCAGCGAAGGCTCACCAGCTTGTTGAGGGGAGGAGCCGGGGCCTCCTCGGGTGTGCGCTCTCGCGTGTCTTCAGCAATCTCCTGAACCGCGATTCCCATTTTGACTTCAATGTTGTGCTAGACCCCGTGCCTGTGGCTACCTAGGACAGCTCGCCAGGTGGGTGGATGACCATGTGAACGCCTTGGTGGAGGAGCTGGCTTCTGAAGGTGACATGGCCGTGATCATGGCCGGAGCAAGTGGCACGGGCAGTGGTGATGAGGAGGGTAGTCGCCACGGCTCGGGCAGCGCGAGCAGCGCGAACGAAGGCGACGAAGAGGGCACGCACAACTAGACCTGTACTCCTGTTTGCTTTAACCTGCATGACCAAACTTGAAAGTTCCCTTGTGAGAGCATTTTGAAAATGGGGGCCCATTGTGATGTATATATAATTGTGAAATGCCTTAAACCTGATGCCACAGATCGAACCCTCAGGTCCACAGCCTTAGGCGGGATGGTGGTCATGACTTATCTTTGGTTCCACGGGTCTCGAGCGAGCCCTGACGTTGCAGAAACATTTGTCCTCCCGAGGTGTGACCGCTATGGGCTTGTGAGGGTCTGGCTCTTGCGAGGAGCCTATTGACCTGTCCTGAAGTGCTTCGCGAGGAGCCAACTGTCGGATCGCGGCGAGGTGGGTGCGCGTAGCGGCCGCACCCTTGAGCCCCCGAGGGGGAAATGATCAATCCTGATGCGCACGCACCGCACAATGGCCGCGTCCGGCGCCCAGCTAGTCTTCAAGTCTTCTCACCAGCGCGGAGCTAAGTGCTTCCACTGGCTGGGCATAGTCATTGGGGGACAGTGTCGACGGCTAGCACGGAGCATGGTGCTTCCATTAGGACGTGGCTGGGAGCCCCCGTGAGGCCCCAGGGCGGCGCCACCCATTATTACGTGAGAGTGTCACGAGCGGAGACCTTCACAGGACGGAGCCTTGCTTCATGTCGCCCGATGAGGACCCTGCCCTGTGCCGCCTCCAACCACCATTGGGGAAATCGGAAACCAGGACAAGACCAAGGGGCAAGGGGGACGTTGGCGGCGTCCTCGGTGACCGTAGGCTGATAACCTACAAGTGTAGGGGATCGCAACAGCTTTCAAGGGTAAAGTATTCAACCCAAATTTATTGATTCGACACAAGGGGAGCCAAAGAATATTATTAAGTATTAGCAGTTGAGTTGTCAATTCAACCACACCTGGATAACTTAGTATCTGCAGCAAAGTATTTAGTAGCAAATTAGTATGATAATAAAGGTAACGGTAGCAAAAGTAATATTTTTGGGTTTTGTAGTGATTGTAACAATAGCAACGGAAAAGTAAATAAGCAAAACACAAGATGTGAAAAGCTCGTAGGCAATGGATCAGTGATGGATAATTATGTCGGATGCGATTCCTCATGTAATAGCTATAACATAGGGTGACACAGAACTAGCTCCAGTTCATCAATGTAATGTAGGCATGTATTCCGAATATAGTCATACGTGCTTATCGGAAAGAACTTGCATGACATCTTTTGTCCTACCCTCCCGTGGTAGCGGGGTCCTAGCGGAAACTAAGGGATATTAAGGCCTCCTTTTAATAGAGAACCGGACCAAAGCATTAACACATAGTGAATACATGAACTCCTCAATCTACGGTCATCACCGAGAAGTATCCCGATTATTGTCACTTCGGGGTTGTCAGATCATAACACATAATAGGTGACTATAGACTTGCAAGATAGGATCAAGAACACACATATATTCATGAAAACATAATAGGTTCAGATCTGAAATCATGGCACTGGGGCCCTAGTGACAAGCATTAAGCATAACAAAGTCATAGCAACATCAATCTCATAACATAGTGGATACTAGGGATCAAACCCTAACAAAACTAACTGGATTACATGGTAAATCTCATCCAACCCATCACCGTCAAGCAAGCTTACGATGGAATTACTCACGCACGGCGGTGAGCATCATGAAAGTGGTGATGGAGGATGGTTGACGACGACGACGACGATGAATCCCCCTCTCCGGAGCCCCGAACGGACTCCAGATCAGCCCTCCCGAGAGAGATTAGGGCTTGGCAGTGGCTCCGTATCGTAAAACGCGATGAAACTCAGATGACAACACTTTCTCAAAACAATCATAACATGATATAACAAAATGGTATCTCGCTAGCCCTTTCTGAGACTGCAAAACATAAATGCAGAGCACCTTTAAAGATCAAGGACTGACTAAACATTGTAATTCAAGGTAAAAGAGATCCAGTCAAGTCATACCCAATATAAACCAATAATAATGAACGCAAATGATAGTGTGCTCTCCAGCGGGTGCTTTTTAATAAGAAGGTGATGACTCAACATAAAAGTAAATAGATAGTCCCTTCGCAGAGGGAAGCAAGGATTTGTAGAGGTGCTAGAGCTCGATTTTAAAATAGAGATTGAATATCATTTTGAGCGGCATACTTTCACCGTCAATGCAACAACTATGAGATGGTTGTATCTTCCATACTACATGCATTATAGGCAGTTCCCAAACAGAATGGTAAAGGTTTATACTCCCCCAACCACCAACAAGCATCAATCCATGGCTTGCTCGAAACAACGAGTGCCTCCAACTAACAACAGCCCTGAGGGAGTTTTGTTTAATTATTTTGATTTGATTTGATCTTTTTCGATCATGGGACTGGGCATCCCGGTTACCGGCCCATTTCTCGTGAATGAGGAGTGGAGTCCACTCCTCTTGAGAATAACCCACCTAGCATGGAAGATATAGACAGCCCTAGTTGAAACATGAGCTGCTCGAGCATACAAAACAGAATTTCATTTAAAGGTTTGGAGTTTGGCACATACAAATTTACTTGGGACGGCAGGCAAATACCGCATATAGGAAGGTATGGTGGACTCATTGGAATAACTCTGGGGTTTAAGGAGTTTGGATGCACAAGCAGTATTCCCGCTTAGTACAGGTGAAGGCTAGCAGAAGACTGGTAAGCGACCAACTGAGAGAGCAACAACAGTCATAAACATGCATTAAAATTAATTCACACCGAGTACAAGCATGAGTAGGATATAATCTACCATGAACATAAGTATCATGAAGGCTATGTTGATTTGTTTCAACTACATGCGTGAACATGTGCCAAGTCGAGTCACTCAATTCATTTAAAGGAGGATACCATCCCATCATACCACATCATAATCATTCTAGCTAATAGCATGTTGGCACGCAAGGTAAACCATTATAACTCATAGCTAATCAAGCATGGCACAAGCAACTATAATCTCTAAATGTCATTGCAAATATGTTTACTCATAATAAGCTGAATCAGGAACAATGAACTCATCATATTTACAAAAACAAGAGAGGTCGAGTTCATACCAGTTTCTCCCATCTCAATCAGTCCATCATATATCGTCATTATTGCCTTTCACTTGCACGACCGAACAATGTGTATAATAATAATAGTGCACGTGCATTGAACTAAGCTGGAATCTGCAAGCATTCAACTCAGGAGAGAAGACAAGGTAATATGGGCTCTAAGTTAAATAAACAATCATGCATATGAGAGCCACTAAACATTTTCAATATGGTCTTCTACTCTCGACCCCCAAAGGAAAGAAAAGAAAATAAAACTATTTACCCGGGAAAGATCCCAACAAGTAAGAAGAAGAACGAGAAATCTTTTTGGGTTTTCATTTTAATTTCTACTACAAGCATGGAAATTAAACTAACTAATTTTTTTTGTTTTTCTTAAGGTTTATCAAACACACAAGAAGAAAACTAGAAAAAGAAATTTAAACTAGCATGGATAATACAATGGAAGAGTATGAGCACCGACGACTAGAATAGTGTGTGAACATGAATGTAAAGTCGGTGAGAAATACGTACTCCCCCAAGCTTAGGCTTTTGGCCTAAGTTGGTCTATTGCCAAGGACCGCTGCTACTCTCCCCAGTGTACTGGGAGGTGTAACAGGATACCACTGGCTGGCCATCTCCGGGTCCCACTGGTAAGACGATGCACTATAAGGGTCCAGTGCAGGTTCCGGCTCAGGCTCGGGTTCTGGAGTGGATGCTTGGCCTCGATGAGCATACACCGCTTCCGGCGTGACAAGAAAATTATCTGCAATCAAATCAAACAAAAGAGGCGCAGGCAAAATAATAGTCTCATTGTGTTTCTTATTAAATCTCAAGTTATACAAGCGCATCTTATCTTTGTTGTCAACAATGAACTCATGTGCTACCATGCTCTTGTAGTCTAAAATGTAAGGAGGCAATTTTGTCTCCTCTTTCTCATGGTGCCTAATAGGTATCTCAAAATGTCTAGCAAGACGTGAAGCATAGATACCTCCAAAGATGGGGCCTTTTGTACGATTCAGGCTTAGCCGTTTAGCAATGACGACACCCATACTAAAACTATTATCTCCAAACAAGGCATGGTGAAGAATGATAATATCAGGAACATTGAAGTTTCCACTATTTCCACGACCAATCAAGCATCTACTAACAAATATGGCAAAGTAGCGTAAAACAGAAAAGTGTATGCTAGAGATTCTCGCATCGGAACCCTTCTTTGGATCCCCTACAGTGATAGTGTTAACAATGCCATCCACATCTTTATGATGGGGTTCCTCTAATTTTCCCTCCAAGGGTATCCTACATACCGCGCAAAAATTATGTAAAGACATTTCCCTGAATTCACCATATAAATGAAATGATACTGAAGGCGGTGACTTCTTAGGATAATAATAAAAGTGTTGCACGAAAGTATTGGTGAGTAAGAGATACTGATCGATCTGGCCGTGGAGAAAATCGGTGAGGCCTGCATTCTCGATCAAAGAATAAATATCTTCATGAATTCCAGCTTCTTTCAAGAAATTATCGCATGGCCATTCACACGGCCGTACTTCCGCTATGCGAGGAAGATTATACTTGGCTTTTTCCTTCTCTTTAGCTTGTTTTTCCTGGGAGCCTTGGCTAGAAGAGCCCCTCAAAAGTCTCCTTAACATTTTCTGAAAATTTCTGAAATTTTAGTAACTTCAAAATAAAAGTGAATAAAACTAAACAAGATTGGTAGCAACTACTCCTACAAGTGCCTAGAGCCTATATCATGCATTAGAATTACTTGGGACCTCATAAATTTAACATGCAAGCTCAAGAACATGGTCACCTATGCAGCAAAAAATTGCAATGAATAAAGAACTAGAACAAAAACTAATTGGGCCAATGGAGGAGTCACATACCAAGCAACAATCTCCCAAAGAAGTTTTTTGAATGGAGCTTTGATCAAGGAGATCGAAAATCGCAGCAAAATGAGCTAGAACTCGTGCTTGACCTGGATGGGGATTTTTTTGGGAAGAAGATGGAGTGTGTGGGTGATGGCATAAGTGGAGGGGGGCCACCAGGGGCCCACGAGACGGGGGGCGCGCCTAGGGAAGGTGGGCGCGCCCTCCACTCTCGTGGCCTCGTGCTTGCCCCTCCTGCAGTGATTCCAGTGCCTAAAGTCCTCAAATATTCCATAAAAAATCATACTAGATTTGCAGGGCATTTGGAGCACTTTTATTTTCGGGATATTTTTTATTGCACAGATAATTCAGAAAACAGACAGATAATACTATTTTTTCTTTATTTATTCTAAATAACAGAAAGTAAAAAGAGGGTACAGAAGGTTGTGCCTTCTAGTTTCATCCATCTCGTGATCATCAAAATGAATCCACTAACAAGGTTGATCAAGTCTTGTTAACAAACGCATTCCGAATAACACGGAACCGGAGAAATTTCGAATAACACTAAGTTACCTCAACGGGGATATGAACATCCCCAATAATAAGAATATCATACTTTTTCTTGACAGTAGGAAGAGGAAATTCAAAACCTCCAATAATAATAGTTGGAACTTTTCCAATAGAAT
The DNA here is from genome assembly GCF_018294505.1 of Triticum aestivum. NCBI lineage: Eukaryota > Viridiplantae > Streptophyta > Magnoliopsida > Poales > Poaceae > Triticum > Triticum aestivum. The sequence goes on from NC_057798.1 coordinate 635,874,633, forward strand.
TGATGCTATGAACTTGAGATTGTTTCCTCGGAAAGTGTACTGTATGCTCATTACCATTAACATGAAAAGTGACATTGCCTTTGTTGCAATAAATAATAGCCCCTGCAGTATTCAAAAAGGGTCTACCAAGGATAATCGACATACTATCGTCCTCGGGAATATCAAGAATAACAAAGTCCGTTAAGATAGTGACTTTTGCAACCACAACAGGCACATCCTCACAAATACCGACAGGTATAGCAGTTGATTTATCAGCCATTTGCAAAGATATTTCAGTAGGTGTCAACTTATTCAATTCAAGTCTACGATATAGAGAGAGAGGCATAACACTAACACCGGCTCCAAGATCACATAAAGCAGTTCTAACATAATTTCTTTTAATGGAGCATGGCATAGTTGGTACCCCCAGATCTCCAAGTTTCTTTGGTATTCCACCCTTAAAAGTGTAATTAGCAAGCATGGTGGAAATTTCAGCTTCCAGTATCTTTCTTTTGTTTGTAATGATATCCTTCATATATTTAGCATAAGGATTTACTTTAAGTATATCAGTTAAGCGCATATGTAAGAAGATAGGTCTAATCATTTCAGCAAAGCGCTCAAAATCCTCATCATCCTTTGTCTTGGATGGTTTAGGAGGGAAGGGCATGGGTTTCTGAACCCATGGTTCTCTTTCTCTACCGTGCTTCCTAGAAACAAAATCTCTCTTATCATAATGTTGATTCTTTGATTGTGGGTTATCAAGATCAACAACAAGTTCAATCTCTACTTCATTGTTTTTGGTAGGTTGAGCATCAACATGAACATTATCATTAACATTATCACTAGGTTCATGTTCATCACCTGATTGTGTTTCAGCATTAGAAACAGAGATATCATTGGGATTTTTAGGTGTGTCTACAACAGGTTCACTAGAAGCATGCAAAGTCCTATCATTTTTCTTTTTCTTCTTTTTAGAAGAACTACGTGCCTCTAAATTGTTTCTCTGAGAATCTTGCTCGATCCTCTTAGGGTGCCCTTCAGGATACAAAGGTTCCTGAGTCATTCTACCAGTTCTAGTAGCCACTCTAATAGCAAAGTCATGTTTATTATTTAATTTATCAAGCAAATCATTTTGAGCTTTAAGTACTTGCTCATCTTGAGTAGCAACCATAGAAGCATATTTGCTAACGAGTTTAAGTTCACCTTTAACTCTAGCCATATAATCACTCAAGCGTCCTATCTCGAAAGCATTATTCTTTAATTCTCTACCAACATAAGCATTAAAACTTTCTTGTCTAGCCATAAAGTCATCAAATTCATCTAAGCATGGGCTATGAAATTTAGTAGAGGGAATTTCAACTTTATCATATCTATAGAGAGAATTTACCTTTACTACCTGTGTCGGGTTATCAAGACAATGTGGTTCTTCAACAGACGGTATATTAAGACCATGTATTTCTTCAATAAGTGGTAAATTCTTAACATCTTCAGCTTTTATACCTTTTTCTTTCATTGATTTCTTTGCCTCTTACATATCTTCAGGACAGAGAAATAAAACACCTCTCTTCTTCGGAGTGGGTTTAGGAATAGGCTCAGGAGTTGGCTCAATTGGTTCAACAATTGCCTCAGGAATTGGCTCGGGAAGAGTCCAATTATTTTCATTAGTCAACATATTATTCAATAGTAATTCAGCTTCGTCGACTGTTCTTTTCCTGAAAACACAACCAACACAACTATCCAAGTAGTCCTTGGAAGCATCGGTTAGTCCATTATAAAAGATATCAAGTATTTAATTTTTCTTAAGAGGATGATCAGGCAAAGCATTAAGTAATCGAAGAAGCCTCCCCAAGCTTGTGGGAGACTCTCTTCTTTGATTTGCACAAAATTATATATTTCTCGCAAGGCAGCTTGTTTCTTATGAGCAGGGAAATATTTAGCAGAGAAGTAACAAATCATATCCCGGGGACTACACACACAACCAGGAGCAAGAGAATTAAACCAAGTCTTAGCATCACCCTTTAATGAGAACGAAAATATCTTAAGGATATAATAATAGCGAGACTTCTCATCATTAGTAAATAGGGTAGCTATATCATTTAACTTGGTAAGATGTGCCACAACAGTGTCAAATTCAAGGCCATAAAAAGGATTAGATTCAACCAAAGTAATAATCTCAGGATCAACAGAGAATTCATAATCCTTATCAGTAACATAGATATGTGAAGTAGCAAAACCAGGGTCAGGTTTCATTCTAGCATTAAGAGATTGCTACTTCCATTTAGCTAATAACTTTTTAAGATCATATCTATCTTTACAAGCAAAGATAGCTCTAGCAGCTTCCTCTTCCATAACATAACCCTCAGGAACAACAGGTAATTCATAATCAGGGGAAGAACTTTCATCATCACTATCATCAAAAATAACATCTTCAATAATTTCATTCTCTCTAGCCCTAGCAAGTTGTTCATCAAGAAATTCACCTAATGGCAAAGTAGTATCATGCACAGAAGTAGGTTCATCATAAGTATCATGAATAGCAGAAGTGGCATCATCAATAACATGCGGCATATCAGAATTCATAGCAGTAGCAGGTTTAGGTGTCTCAAGCTTACTAATAACAGAAGGAGAATCTAGTGCAGAGCTAGATGGCATTTCCTTACCTCCCCTCGTAGTTGAGGGCAAAATCTTGGTTCTTTCGTCTTTCAAGTTCCTCATAGTGATCAACAGATATAAATCCCAAGTGACTCAGAGAATAGAGCTATGCTCCCCAGCAACGGCACCAGAAATTAGTCTTGATAACCCACAAGTGTAGGGGATCGCAACAGCTTTTGAGGGGAAAGTATTCAACCCAAATTTATTGATTCGACACAAGGGGAGCCAAAGAATATTATTGAGTATTAGCAGTTACGTTGTCAATTCAACCACACCTGGATAACTTAGTATCTGCAGCAAAAGTATTTAGTAGCAAAGTAGTGTGATAATAAAGGTAATGGTAGTAAAACTAGAGTTTTGTAGTGATTGTAACAATAGCAACGGAAAAATAAATAAGTGAAGCACAAGATGTGAAAAGCTCGTAGGCAATGGATCAGTGATGGATAATTATGTCGGATGCGATTCCTCATGTAATAGCTATAACATAGGGTGACACAGAACTAGCTCCAGTTCATCAATGTAATGTAGGCATGTATTCCGAATATAGTCATACGTGCTTATGGAAAAGAACTTGCATGATATCTTTTGTCCTACCCTCCCGTGGTAGCGGGGTCCTAGCGGAAACTAAGGGATATTAAGGCCTCCTTTTAATAGAGAACCGGACCAAAGCATTAACACATAGTGAATACATGAACTCCTCAAACTACGATCATCACCGAGAAGTATCCCGATTATTGTCACTTCAGGGTTGTCGGATCATAACACATAATAGGTGACTATAGACTTGCAAGATAGGATCAAGAACACACATATATTCATGAAAACATAATAGGTTCAGATCTGAAATCATGGCTGACAATGTCCTGGACTAGGGGGTACCCGACGTCGTCTCCCGATTAGTTGGATTGGGCCGAGGACCCCCATGGCCGTATACTCATGGGCCAGTCCGGACAGTTGCCGCATACAAGGAAGAATCCACAAGACTTGGTGATCAAGACAAGGACTCCTCCCCCACCAGCGTATTCGGCTAGGACTCTTGTTATCCTAGGCCTCTGGTGCCTTATATAAACCGGGGCCAGGGTAGTCGATAGACATATACAACAACAATCATACCATATGCTAGCTTCTAGGGTTTAGCCTCTCTGATCTCGTGGTAGATCAACTCTTGTACTACCCATATCATCAATATTAATCAAGCAGGAGTAGGATTTTACCTCCATCGAGAGGGCCCGAACCTGGGTAAACCTTGTGTCCCTTGCCTCCTGTTACCATTGATCCTAAGACGCACTGCTTGGGACCCCCTACCCGAGATCCGCCGGTTTTGACGCCGACATTGGTGCTTTCATTGAGAGTTCCGCTGTGTGATCGGCGAAAGGATCAATGGCCCGACTGCAGGTCAACTGCGACGTCGGCTTCTTCGTCACCAGCTCAACTGGTAACGTTGGCTTGACCAAGGACTGCGCCCTACCTCCGATCGTCATGTTCGGATGAAGGCCTTCATCAACACCAACTCCGATCTCTATCAAGATCATGGAGGAGTCATCCATGGAGGTCTGGGGCTCAACGTCAACATTGCCCTCAGGCGACCGTGCTGTTTTTCTGGACAACAAACTTGTATCCACCGCCACCGCCTCCTCGAGTATCGCTTAAATGATTACTTCAGTGGAATTATGCGGAATTAAGTCTACAACAACCCTGCAAAAATTTCGTCGAGTTCCGATGGAGGAATCTCCGGCAATCTCCGATATACCGGAGCCCTGTTGAATCTGGACGAGAATCCAGACGAGTTTAGGACGTGGTATCCAGCATCTATCTCGGATGTCCTTTGGAGGATCCAACCGTTGATTTTCTGCGGAATTCCCATATCTACCACCTGACAAAAATTTAGCTCGATCCGACCGTCCAAACTCCGGGAAACTTCCGATTAGTGCATCACTTTTTGGATCTGTTTTCTGCGCGAGAACGAATCCGACCCGAATTCATCTTCTTTATGAACGGGGATCTTGGACATCCTTTTTGAAGGAAGTTTTCGTATGGGGTGTTGTGTTTTATTCTCAAACACATCCCAGTAGTATTAAAAGTATTCTTGCAATACGAACTTCACCGTCGCGCCGGTGTCAAACCAGTCTGACAACATCACTCCACGGTGTCCGACCTGCGTTAGACACGTCATCGCTTTGTTGAGCCGAGCTCAATTTCTTCGGATCATCATCTCGGTCAGCCGAACAATAGTTCGGCATCGTGAAGGATAAATCATCACCAACATCGTCGCCCCATGGATTACACGGAGCGGGCACACCTGCATCGCCACACGGTCACTTCATCAAGCCGGCATCGACCACGTCACGACCTGCATCGCTGGATCGGGGGCTTCATCATCTCTTCATCAACCTACTCCGGAGACTTCGACGTCGCTGGCCGACCAGCTCCGTCACGTTAGCTGGACCGAGGGATTTGCCTCGGTGAGCCAACCTTTGCCAGCATCGCCATGCCGTTGCTTTATCACCCATCAGGCGATAGGTGTGCGGATCGAGTCCCAATTTTGGGAATCACCTTTCTTCGGATTGCTACAACAAATAAGCCAGGTGCTATTAATCCTAGTATTTTTTGCTTGTTAGGGTTCATTTTTTCCAATGAATTGCTACAACTCTGGTTTGTCCGTCATATGTACGCAGGTCTATCAAATGGTGGCCACATTAACGACGGTCGCATGGTGGTTCGGTCAGTTCCTGTACATAGTCCGGCGAACGCCGCATCCGGAACTCGAACCGACCTGTGAATTCAGGCCTTGCCATGCTGTTACCGCATCACACCGCCGCCCTGCATCGACATTGACTTCGGCGCCAGGCAAAATTTCTTTTATTACTCACTTTGCATAAATTATTTGTTATGCAACGAATTTATTTATTTATTTATTATTATTATTACTATTATCTCCGGTTTGCACTATTTTTTGTGCACAGGAAAATGATCCAACCGGACTTTATCCTTTGGCGTCACCTCGGCTGGACGGGGGGCTTCGTCAACACTTCATTACCCCATGCCGGGGACTTCGGCATCACCCTGCCGTCCTGCATTGACCGTGCTATGTCACCACTTCGGTGTGCCGAGCTCTTTGCTCTGCCACCTCGGGACCGGCTCGGGGATGGAACCTTGCCCCGCATCAAGCTCGGACCGCATCATCAATACCGAACACATTAACCAGCTAAGTTGTCTTCATGCTCAAAGTTTTAAATTTTAACTTGTGTTCGTCTCGGCCAAGCATTATACTTTTTTGGAAAAAAATTGCTTGTAAAAATTTCCTTGTCCAAAATTTGTTTGTGACGCGCAAATTCAAATACCCCATTTACTTGGGGGATTCCTTCATGAAGCTTTTTCCTCTTGCATATGGTTATACTTGTACGGCTTCGTTCCTTCTTCGTGTATTACGCCATAATATGCACCATATTAACTTAAGCTATTTGCAAGCTGGGTTGCCTGGCTCCTGTGCTTACCCCTACGTTCCCGATTGTTTGGCTAGGGAGTAAAGGGAGCACCTCTGCGATTGTCACGATCGGGTCACCCGAGCTGGACCTCAGACTGGGTGAAGCCGAAAGCTAGCGCTCTTATTGTTTTCAATCATAGTCGGCACACAACGGAACTCATGAGTACAAAAAATCTATTGGACAAGTCTCATAATAACAATGAGCACCGAAGAAAGGTATCGGTGGGGGTACTATTTTCTTCGAAGATGCTTCTTACTCTTCGCGGTAATATAGCATAAGTTCCCTGAGCGCGCTTTGTCTATTACAGCCTTATGGCCTGATTGCCTGGTTATTGGAAACACCGTTGATATTCTCGACGGATGGAGTACATAACACTTTTCGGTCCTTGACCGAAGAGGGAGAAGCCGACGGTCAGTTAAGACGCGTTTAAAGTTTGGTTGAACATAGATATGATATAAGTACTTCGGTACATGCAATCATTCTTTTACCCAAGTCACTTGGGGGCTCTTAAATTTATATGAGCCATTTTATGATAAGTGTTTTTCTTCTTAGTCGTTGCAAAGTTTTATTATTATTTATCACTCCTTTCTTCGACACAAGTGTGCGCTCACTACCCGGGGAGCCTAATTTCTCTCTCAAAGTCGCTAGAGTTTAGTTTGCTAAACTGGCCTAGTAAGAAGTACTCCGCCTTCGGGATAGGAGGTTGAAGCCGTAGGCTGACCCGCTTGAAGTTTTGAGATAGGATGTGTCATGTTAAAGAACGGCAGAAGCACCTTTTTTTTTCTAAAGTCCAATTTTCTGATTGGCACTGATCACTTGATCTAGTTCGGACATTAACCTTTTGAATAAGTTTTTTGGCTTTTCGAGCCCATGGCACTTTTAAACTATTTGTGTGTTTTCAGCACAAGTCTCGCAGTGCAACGCCGAACACCTTTAGAGATTCGGCAAAAACATTCTCGGATATTGTAATATATGCATCGGTTTCGAATTGTGTCTTCGCTCAATAGTTAGGTTGCCCGGCTCCTGCGCTTGCCTCCTATGTTCCGCTTTGTTCGGCAATGTGTGCAAAGGGAGAACCACTGCGATTGTGCTTCCAGCTCACATGGTTAAGCTCCTCAGTGGACAAAGCCGAAAACTGACTATCACAATAAGCGTAAACTGGTCGGCGATCCGATGACGGCGTTAAACGACGGGCCATTCATAACAATGGCCGAAGTGTTTACGGCTTGACCTCGACTGTTGCCGAACACTACCGGGGGCTATTAACTGGCCTCCCAAACTAAATCCTCGATATTTTGCTCTTACATTGGAGCTGAGGTTTCATGATCATGCTTAGAATGACAACCCAAAGAAAGGAACCGATAGCGGGACTATCTTCTTTGGAAGATATTTCTTCTATTAAACAGTAATATAACATGTCTCTCCGCGCACCTTTGTTTATAAAACCGTATGGCCAGATTGCCTTGTTTGTTGTAAATCTTTGCCCTCATAAATGCTTTATAAAGTAGGACAAACACTCCTCGGCTATTGGCCGAGGAGGTGGAAGCTGATGGTCAGTCAACAAAGTTTTGTACAATGCGGATCCGAGCATTAATGACGTAAAGTACTTGGATACATAGAGTCATTACACATAATTTGTGATTTTACTATGGATATCGATCCTTAATTCGGCCTCCCGTGCCCGCATTAAGGCTCGGGGGCTACTGGGCTTCAGGCTTATTATTTACAAATATTAAAGGGGCACATCGATCCCCTGATCTGGTCTTGCCACTCGACTAGTGTCTCGGGGGCTACTGCATTGCCTGTTCTGTGCAGAAAATTTTAAGTGCAATACAGTTTCCAAGGAGATTTTGATCCTCAGGTTGGTCGGCCTCACCCAACCTGAGTCTCGAGGACTAAGCATGCCGCTTTTTGTGTCCCGAAGTATTCTGCCGAGCTAGGACTTGATCCTCAGACCGATTTTGCAAATCAACTTGAGTCTCAGCGGCTACGGGGATCAGCGGTCTTATGTCATCCTTCATGTGCATCTCAGGTTTTAGACCGATACCCACCTTGAGGGCTATTGGCTATGTATCTTGGCAGAGAATAAATTGCACCAATCAAAAATATTGACAAAAATCGGCCCACATTCGGGGAGGTGCACCACCTCGGAAGCAGTCCGACATAAAGCTCGGGCGCTAGTGGCTGGCTCCATAGAGGGCATTTCCGGCATTAAGCTCGGCTAAACTCCTTCAAACTTCTTTGAACCAAGGTTATTTACGACACCTCAGATACAGTCCGGCGTTGGAGCTCGGATACATAGTCCGGCGTTGGAGCTCGAATATAGTCCGGTGTTGGAGCTCGGATACATTCCGGCGTTAGAGCCGGGAAGCAGTCCAGCATTGGTGCTCGGCTGCAAGAGGTACCTTGAATGCAGTCCGGCGTTAGAGCTTGGACGCAAGAGGACACTGCCTCTTGAGAACAACTCCGAACCCGAGGTGTGGCATAAAAATAACAAGGCATTGATAAAGGCCAGAAACTTAAAGGGGCTCCTCGGATACTCGACGTGTAAACTCGTCGAATGCATTTCGGCGATCCTCAAGATAGAAGATGAGAAGATTTGTTGAACCAGTTTTCAAGACCGGCAATCGAAGATGAAGAACAGTTCGGAAGAATTGAGGAGCGTACCTAACTTGAAGACCGGTTCACGGGGCTACTGACGGTGTCCTGGACTAGGGGGTACTCGACGTCGTCTCCCGATCAGTTGGATTGGGCCGAGGACCCCCATGGCCGTATACTCATGGGTCAGTCCGGACAGCTGCCGCATACAAGGAAGAATCCACAAGACTTGGCGATCAAGACAAGGACTCCTCCCCCACCGGCGTATTCGGCTAGGACTCTTGTTATCCTAGGCCTCTGGTGCATTATATAAACCGGGGCCAGGCTAGTCGATAGACATATACAACAACAATCATACCATAGGCTAGCTTCTAGGGTTTAGCCTCTCTGATCTCGTGGTAGATCAACTCTTGTACTACCCATATCATCAATATTAATCAAGCAGGAGTAGGGTTTTACCTCCATCGAGAGGGCCCGAACCTGGGTAAACCTTGTGTCCTTGCCTCCTGTTACCATTGATCCTAAGACACACTACTTGGGACCCCCTACCCGAGATCCGCCGGTTTTGACACCGACAATGGCACTCGGGCCCTAGTGACAAGCATTAAGCATAGCAAAGTCATAGTAACATCAATCTCAGAACATAGTGGATACTAGGGATCAAACCCTAACAAAACTAACTTGATTACATGGTAAATCTCATCTAACCCATCACTGTCCAGCAAGCCTATGATGGAATTACTCACGCACGGCGGTGAGCATCATGAAATTGGTGATGGAGGAGGTTGATGATGACGACAGCGATGAATCCCCCTCTCCGGAGCCCCGAACGGACTCCAGATCAGCCCTCCCGAGAGAGATTAGGGCTTGGCGGTGGCTCCGTATCGTAAAACGCGATGAAACTTTCTCTCTGATTTTTTTCTCCGCAAGACGGAATATATGGAGTTGGAGTTGAGGTCGGTGGAGCCTCACGGGGCCCACGAGACAGGGGGCGCGCCCAGGGGGGGTGGGCACGCCCCCCACCCTCGTGGACAGGGTGTGGGCCCTCTGGTCTTGATTCTTTCGCCAGTATTTTTTATATTTTCCAAAAAGGTGTCTCCGTGGATTTTCAGGTCATTCCGAGAACTTTTGTTTTCTACACATAAAACAACATCATGGCAGTTCTGCTGAAAACAACGTCATTCTGGGTTAGTTTCATTCAAATCATGCAAGTTAGAGTCCAAAACAAGGACAAAAGTGTTTGCAAAAGTAGATGCGTTGGAGATGTATCATAGGCCCCCCGCTGGGAGGAAGGGCTCGCCGACGCCTTCCCTGGCGGGGAACCTACCTCCAAGCAGGGTCTTGCTCCACGCAGCGCGGGGAAGTCCCTGCCCTCGGGCTCCCCCCGCTGCTCCCAACACCCTTCGCGCTCCTGCAACGGATCCGCCGTCCTGGTTCACCTGCGATCCATGGTCAACGTAAGTGTGCCCATGTGGCATTAGATGCACCCAGAGGTTGTTGCCTTTGGAGACGTTGGCGGGGCTCGGCGGCGGCTCGTAAAGGGTCTCGGCTTCGTGTACATCTAGCGCCCAGCCCGGCGTGGGGGACCGGCTGGGGCCCTCTCCCTGCGGGTGCCTCAGGTCCACCGTGATGGGCACATAGGCTTCCGGACTGGCTGTGCCAGAATTGCTGCCCAGCTGCCTCATGTTCCCGCCTTCTTCAGTTGCCCTATGGTCCTGACGACCAGGGGCCGTCGCCGCAGCGCGGCCCCTGGGGATGTTGCTCGGAGCAGCCCCACCCTAAGGTGGCATGTTCGGAGGAGTGCGGGCTGCACCGTGAGGCTGGCCAACATCGAGAGGCTCTTCAGGGGCCCTGGGAGGGGGCGTGCGGTTGTGGCGAGGACGAGTGCGCGCCCCTACCATAGCCTGCGATGTGGGCAGGGTTCATAATGGTGTTGCACCCCTGCACGCCGCGTCCAGCAGCTCGGCAACCTGCTCCAGCAGGGCGTCGCCTGCTCCCTGCGCATGTGCGGTGCGGTTACCGTGGCGTACCTTGCAGATCGTGCGGCGGCGTAGTTGTGGCACTGCGCCCCGCGTCCTCCGCGGCCAGCCGCACCAGGCGGAGCGCGGGCCGCGAGCAGAGCTGAGTGGAGGTCCTCCTCGTAGGCGGGCGCTACCGAGGAGGCATGGACAACCCAGTGCTCGACATGGGCCCTCGGGGCGTCGACCATGGCGTTAGTGGAGCGGCAGAAGACCGATCGACGGAAGAGGAGATCTGACGCACCCCTACCTGGCGCGTAGGGATGGCAATGGGCAGGGTATGGACGGGTACAACCTCCTTCTGCCCAAACCCATACCCATAGAAACCTTCTATACCCACCCACTACAATACCCATGGGTATAAATCGATACACATGCCCATACCCATCGGGTATCCTATACCCAATGGGTATCCAATGGGTACAATCTATGGTATTTAAATTTATAAAAAATAAACAAATGGGTCTAAAATCCAAGTGATGATAAGCGAGTAGTATAGCACCGACGCAGCCTCCTCCGGTGGGTGGCCTCTTGGAGGAATTAAGCGAGTATGAGCAACGGTTGCTGGAATATCGACTTAGTGGGAGAGAACTATGGGAATTGGGGATCGCTGGATCGAGAGATGGACAGGAGTTTTCGACGACGAGAATTCAAGATTTCATCTTTTCGGGAAGACATATATGATGTAGGGGGAGTGACGAGAAAGCGCGTGTGAGCATATAAGCTATGACCGGTTTAGGGAATACAAGATTTAGGGATGGGCCATGGGAGTTGGATATTGACACCTGATACGTCTCCAACGTATCTATAATTTTTGATTGCTCCATGCTACTTTATCTACTGTTTTGGACTATATTGGGCTTTATTTTCCACTTTTATATTATTTTTGGGACTAACCTATTAACCGGAGGCCCAGCCCAGAATTGCTGTTTTTTGCCTATTTCAGTGTTTCGAAGAAACGGAATATCAAACAGAGTCCAAACGGAATGAAACCTTCGGGAACGTGATTTTCTCACTGAACATGATCCAGGAGACTTGGGCCCTACTCCAAGAAGTGCCAGAGGCGGTCACGAGGGTGGAGGGCGCACCCCCTACCTCGTGGGCCCCCTGTTGCTCCATCGACGTACTCCTTCCTCCTATATATACCTACGTACCCCCAAACGAACAAACGAGGAGCCAAAAACCTAATTCCACCGCCGCAACCTTCTGTATCCATGAGATCCCATCTTGAGGCCTGTTCTGGAGCTCCGCCGGAGGGGGCATCCACCACGGAGGGCTTCTACATCAACACCATAGCCCCTCCGATGAAGTGTGAGTAGTTTACTTCAGACCTTCGGGTCCATAGCTAGTAGCTAGATGACTTCTTCTCTCTTTTTGGATCTCAATACAATGTTCTCCCCCTCTCTTGTGGAGATCTATTCGATGTAATCTTCTTTTTGCGGTGTGTTTGTTGAGACCGACGAATTGTGGGTTTATGATCCAGTATTATCTATGGAAAATATTTGATTCTTCTCTGAATACTTTTATGTATGATTGAGTTATCTTTGCAAGTCTCTTTGAATTATCCTTTTTGGTTTGGCCAACTAGATTGGTAGTTCTTGCAATGGGAGAAGTGCTTAGCTTTGGGTTCAATCCTGCGGTGTCCTTACCCAGTGACAGAAAGGGTTGCAAGGCACGTATTGTATTGTTGCCATCGAGGATAACAAGATGGGTTTTTATCATATTGCATGAATTTATCCCTCTACATCATGTCATCTTGCTTAACGCATTACTCTGTTTTTAACTTAACACTCTAGATGCATGCTGGATAGCGGTCGATGAGTGGAGTAGTAGTAGTAGATGCAAAATCATTTTGATCTACTTGTCTTGGGCGTGATGCCTATATACATGATCATTACCTAGATATGCTCATAACTATGCTCAATTCTATCAATTGCTCAATAGTAATTTGTTCACCCACCGTAGAATATCTATGCTTTTGAGAGAAGCCACTAGTGAAACCTATGGCCCCCGGGTCTATTCTCATCATATCAATCTCTATCACTTTATTTACTTGCTTTGTTTTTACTTTGCCTTTTACTTTTTACTTTGCATCTATATACCAAAAATACCAAAAATATTATTTATCATCTCTATCAGATCTCACTCTCGTAAGTGACCGTGAAGGGATTGACAACCCCTAATCGCGTTGGTTCCGAGTAGCTATCATTTTGTGTAGGTACGAGGGACTTGTGCATGGTCTCCTACTGGATTGATACCTTGGTTCTCAAAAACTGAGGGAAATACTTACGCTACTTTGCTGCATCATCCTCTCCTCTTCGGGGAAATCCAAGGCAGTGCTCAAGAGGTAGCAACACCACATGTCATAGGACTTATTTTCATTTATTATTTTTTTGTGCGTATCCATTGGGTTATCCATGGGCGCAATTTCATACCCATGCCCTACCCATATATTTTGCGGGTATGGATACCCATTACCCATGGGTACAAAACCTCCTCAAGTCTTGCCCATGCCCATTGTATTCGGGTAGGGTACCCGCAGGTACCCATACCCATGGGCAGAACTGCCATCCCTACTGGCGCGCCAAATGTCGGATTACGGGTTCCGCAAACCCTTGAAAGGTTCGAACTCTGGGGTGCGTGCGGAGATCTCAACCTACCCAGCCTACCTACTCGCAATCCTCCTAAGCCTAGCACGTCGAGCTCAAAGAGACAAAGAGACACAACAATTTATCCTGGTTTGGGCCACCTTGCGGTGTAATACCCTACTCCAGCGTTTTGGTGGATTGCCTCGAAGGGCTAAGGATGAGCTAGTACAATGGATGAACTGGCCTCAGGAGGTGATGTGTTCTTGAGCTCAAGAGAGCTGGTGAGGTGGTTGGATGAGAATGGATACCATCCGGACTAGCTTCGATGTGAACTAGATGCCCCTCTATGGTGGTGGCTAAGTCCTATTTATAGTAGCCTTGGTCCTCTTCCCAAATGTTGGCGGAAAGGGATCCCACAATGGCCAGATTTGAAAGGGGACAAGTAGTACATCCTATCCTAACTAAAGTGGTCTTCGGCTGCGAAAAGCCTCTGGTCGTGACGCTATGGTGGGCTCGGTGATGATCTCCGTCTTGCCGTCCTGGCGGTCTTGGTCTTGTTGCACCAGAATGGAAACCTGATGTCTACTACACAACCTTCTTCTTGTAGACGTTGTTGGGCCTACAAGTGCACAGGTTTGTAGGACAGCAGAAAATTTCCCTCAAGTGGATGACCTAAGGTTTATCAATTCGTAGGAGGCGTAGGATGAAGATGGTCTCTCTCAAGCAACCCTGCAACCAAATAACAAAGAGTCTCTTGTGTCCCCAACACACCCAATACAATTGTAAATTGTATAGGTGCACTAGTTCGGCGAAGAGATGGTAATACAAGTGCAATATGGATGATAGATATGGGTATTTGTAATATGAAAATATAAAAACAGTAAGGTAACTAAAGATAAAAGTGAGTGTAAATGGTATTGCAATGATAGGAAACAAGGCCTAGGGTTCATACTTTCACTAGTGCAAGTTCTCTCAACAATAATAACATTGATAGATCGTATAACAATCCCTCAACATGCAACAAAGAGTCACTCCAAAGCCACTAATAGCAGAGAACAAACGAAGAGATTATGGTAGGGTACAAAACCACCTCAAAGTTATTCTTTCGGATCAATCTATTCAAGAGTTCATACTAGAATAACACCTTAAGACACAAATCAACCAAAACCCTAATGTCACCTAGATACTCAATTGTCACCTCAAGTATCCGTGGGCATGATTATAAGATATGCATCACACAGTCTCAGATTCATCTATTCAACCAACACAAAGTACTTCAAAGAGTGCCCCAAAGTTTCTACCGGAGAGTCAAGATGAAAACGTGTGCCAAACCCTATGCATAGGTTCATGGGCGGAATCCGCAAGTTGATCACCAAAACATACATCAAGTGGCACGTGATATCCTATTGTCACCACAGATAAACACGGCAAGACATACATCAAGTGTTCTCAAATCGTTAAAGACTCAATCCGATAAGATAACTTCAAGAGGAAAACTTAATCCATCACAAGAGAGTAGAGGGGGAGAAACATCATAAGATCCCACTATAATAGCAAAGCTCGCGATACATCAAGATCGTGCCATAGAGAGAACACGAGAGAAAGAGATCAAACACATAGCTACTGGTACATACCCTCAGCCCCGAGAGTGAACTACTGCCTCCTCGTCATGGATAGCGTCGGGATGATGAAGATGGCCACCGGTGATGGGTTCCCCCTCCGGCAGGGTGCCGGAACGGGATCCCGAGAGGTTTTAGGTGGCTACAGAGGCTTGCGGCGGCGGAACTCCCGATCTATCTTCGTCTTCAATGTTTTTAGTGTACGTGGACTTATATAGGCAAAAGAAGTCGGTCGGGGGAGCCTCGAGGGGCCCAGGAGACAGGGGGCGCACCCAGGGGGTGGGCGCGCCCTCCTATCTCCTGGCTTCCTCGAGCCTTCCCTGGCTTGAACTCCAAGTCTCCCGGATCATATCCTTTCCAAAAATCACGCTCCCGAAGGTTTCATTCTGTTTGGACTCCGTTTGATATTCCTTTTCTTTGAAATACTGAAACAGGCAATAAAACAACAATATGGGTTGGGCCTCCAGTTAGTAGGTTAGTCCCAAAAGTAATATAAAAGTGTATAATAAAGCCCGTAATCATTCAAAATAGATAATAAAATAGCATGAATGCTTCATAAATTATAGATACGTTGGAGACGTATCAGCATCCCCAAGTTTAATTCCTACTCGTCCTCGAGTAGGTAAATGATAAAGAAAGAATTTATGAAGTGTGAATGCTAGAAAGTGCACAAGTTTGATTAATGATAATTTCAATCACCTTTTCTAGCATGTTTATATGTCATAACAGTGGTTCATCTCATAAAACTTCTCACGAACAAGTAACAAGCAATTCACAAGTTAAAGCATAGACCATAAACTTTCTTGAAGAACTAGCGAACTTCATTCTTAGTCATCAAACAATTGCAATTCAACTTATTTTCAGGAAAGGTCTATGTCAGAGCTTTGATTTAGCAACCTCCACATACTCATCTATCATATAGTCTTCTACAATTGCTAACACTCACGCAATACTAATGGTTATGGAGTTTCAATCAGACACTGAGAAAGATAGGGGCTTATAGTGTTGCCTCCCAACGTATTCACCTTTGGGTGATGTCAACAATAATAGTTCATGTTAACTTACATCCAATTGGATATATATATATATCAGGATCTTCCCAACACGAGGTGCTTGCCAAAGGATAAAATGAAAAAGGGAAAGGTGAAGATCACCTTGACTCTTGCATAAAGTAAAAGACATAAAGTAAAAGATAGGCCCTTCGCAGAGGGAAGCAGAGGTTGTCATGCGCTTTTAGGGTTGGATGCACAAAATCTTAACGCAAAAGAACATCACTGTATATTGCCACTTGTATATGGACCTTTATTATGCAGTCCGTCGCTTTTATTGCTTCCATAACAAGTTCGTATAAAGCTTATTTTCTCCGCACTAATAAATCATACATATTTAGAGAGCAATTTTATTGCTTGCACCGATGACAACTTACTTGAAGGATCTTACTCAATCCATAGGTAGGTATGGTCGATTCTCATGGCAAAACTGGGTTTAAGGATATTTGGAAGCACAAGTAGTATCTCTACTTGGTGCAAGGAATTTGGCTAGCATGAGGGGGAAAGGCAAGCTCAACATGTTTGAATGATCCATGACAATATACTTTAACTGAGATGTGAGAAAACATAACCCATTACGTTGTCTTCCTTGTCCAACATCAACTCTTAAGCATGTCATACTTAATGAGTGCTCACAATCATAAAAGATGTCTAGGATAGTATATTTATATGTGAAATCTCTCTTCCTTAAATATTCTTTCATGAATTGTTCAAATGACCAATACAATGCTTGCTAACCTTCAATAAATTTACAACCTCTACTTCTTAGATGTGAAGTCATTACTCCCCATGGGATAAGCAAATGAGGCATATATAATTTCAGATTTATGACAATCAACTCATTCAACAATTTACTCATAGGATATAAGTGAAGCACACGAGTAAATGACAAACTACTCCAACAAGATATAAGTGAAGATCAATGAGTAGCTAAATAATTATGTAACTATGCGAAGACTCTCTCCCATTTAAGAATTTCATATCTTAAGTACTTTATTCAAAAAGCAAGCAAAACAAAATAAAATGACATTGCAAGGATAGCACAACTCATGTGAAGAAGCAAAAACTTAGGTTCAACCGATACTAACCGATAGTTGTTGAAGAAGAAAGGTGGGATGCCTACCGGGGCATCCCAAAGCATAGATGCTTGAGACTTCTTGAAATATTATCTTGGGTTGCCTTGGGAATCCCCAAGCTTGAACTTTTGTGTCTCCTTAATTCCTGTCATATCATGGTTTCTCTTTTTATCAAAAGCTTCATCCACACCAAACTCAACAAGAACTCCTGAGATAGGTTAGTATAAACCAATCCAAAACCTTATCATTTTATACTATAACAAATCACTAAAATTATTATTCAACATTGCATACTAAATGTATCTGCATATTTAATACTCCTATCATCAAATAGAATCATTAAACAAGCAAACATATGCAAATAATGCAACCATAACAACAATCTACCAAAACAGTATAGTCTGTAAAGAATGCAAGATTCATCATACTTCCCTAACTCCAAAAATTATGAGAAAACTATTATGCTGTAAAAGATTTATCAGAGCTAATTATGCAAAAAGTTTCAACATTATACCATTCTCTGACTTTTCTAGGGAATTTTTGCAACAGAGGTAAACTTTCTGTTTTCAAACAGCAACAAGTATACTAGCAAAATAAGCATGGCAAAGGCTATCCTTGAATTTTTTATTGAAACTAAAGGTGCAAAACATTATCTAAATAACAGCAATCAAATGCTAACAAAAGAAAATGACGCTCCAAGCAAAACACATATCATGTGGTGAATAAAAATATAGCTCCAAGTAAAGTTACCGATGAACAAAGACGAAAGAGGGGATGCCTTCCGGGGCATCCCCAAGCTTAGCCGCTTGGTCGTCCTTGAATATTACCTTGGGGTGCCTTGGGAATCCCCAAGCTTAGGCTCTTTACGCTCTTTATTCCATAATTCATCGAATCTTTACCCAAAACTTGAAAACTTCACAACACAAAACTCAACAGAAAACTCGTAAGCTCCGTTAGTATAAAAAAAATAAAACCACCACTTAGGTACTGTAATGAACTCATTCTAAATTCATATTGGTGTAATATCTACTGTATTCCAACTTATCTATGGTTCATACCCTTCGATACTACTCATAGATTCATCAAAATAAGCAAACATCACATAAAAAACAGAATCTATCAAAAACAGAACAGTCTGTAGTAATCTGTATCAAACATATACTTATGGAACTCCAAAAATCCTACAAAATTAGGAAGTCCTAAGAAATTTGTGTACCAATCCATAGTAAAAACAATCATATAAGAATCGCATTCCTGTTAATTAACAAAACTAATTTACTAGGTGCAGAAGTTTCTGATTTTCAGCAGGATCAACATAACTATCACCGTAAACTATCCTAAAGGTCTTACGTGGCACTTTATTGAAACAAAAGCTATAAAACATGATTACTGCAGTACCATAATCATGTGGACACATAAAAAATTAATGATAGATATTGCGTTGTCTCCCAACAAGCGCTTTTCTTTGATGTCTTTCTAGCTAGGCATGATGATGACAATGATGCTCTCCTAAAAGATAAGAATTGAAACATAATGGGAGCATCATGAAGCATATGACTAGCACATTTAAGTCTAACCCACTTCCTACGCATATGGATTTTGTGAGCAAACAACTTATGGGAACAATAATCAACTAGCATAGGAAGGTAAAACAAGCATATCTTCAAGATTTTCAACACATAGAGAGGAAACTTGACATTATTGCAATTCCTACAAGCATATATTCCTCCCTCATAATAATTTTCAGTAGCATCATGAATGAATTCAACAATATAACCATAACCTAAAGCATTCTTTTCATGATCTATAAGCATAGAAAATTTACTACTCTCCACATAAGCAAAATTCTTCTCATTCGGAATAGTGGGAGTATCATAAGAGACTTGAACACTAAAAATTGTTTCCACATTAAAAGAGTAATGTTCAGAAAAAGGGTAATCATAATCATGACAAGTTTTATAAATATAATCATCACTACTTTTTATAGCATAAGTTTCATCACAATAATCATCATAAGTAGCAACTTTGTTCTCATCATAATTGATTGAAACCTCTTCCAAGGTAGTGGAATCATCACTAAATAAAGTTGACACTCTTCCGAATCCACTTTCATATTCATCACAATAAGATTCAACATCCTACAAAATAGTGGGATCACTACTTCCTAAATTTGACACTCTTCCAAACCCACTTTCATCAATATAATCATCATAGGTAAGAGGCATGCTATCATCATAACAACTTTGCATATCAAAACTTGGGAGGCAAAAAATATCATCTTCATTAAACATAACATCCCCAAGCTTGGCACAAACATTAATTTTCGCAAATATATTCTCAAATCTTTCATCCTCATCAAACATAGCTTCCCCAAGCTTGGGCCCTTTCATATCATAAGCATAATCACTCTCATCATTAAAAATATGGATAGCACCAATAGTATAGCAATTATCATCATCACAATGAGTAGTTGGAGCAACATCATTTGGGAGGGATACCTTTCTACCTTTGTTGCTCCTTATTTTCTTTTTCTTCTTCACATTATGTGTGGGTTCAACCTTCCTCTTTGAGATCCTTATTGTCGACATTGGTTGAATAGAAAGCTCCTCCTCGTTACCTGATTCATCATAAGAAATAATAGGAGGATATTGGGAAGTCTCTTCCCTTTCATTAGTATTCTCATCATCTTCTATTTGCTTTCTTTTCTTTAGGTGATTGGCAATATAAGGATTTTCAATGCAATTCACCGCACAAAACAAATAAATCTCCTCTAAATCAATATCAAGGAAATGCGCAAGATTAAATTTTGGAATATGCTTAGTTGCACGTTTCAATTCTTCATAACCCAAAAGCAAACTAAGTTCATTATAATGAGCAAGGGAGATCAAATCATCATAGTTTTTGGACACGATTCGATCGTGAAACAATTTGCATTGGAGATGTAAATGACCACGTTCATTGCAAAGTTCACAACGGTAAAGGTATCTTAAATTTTCAGCAATCTTATCTAGCCTTTCTTGCAACCCTTTAGTTTCTAAATACTTATGCCTCTTGCAATATCTATTTTCCCTATTTGGGGTGTACTTGCAAACCCAATCTACTCCATAAAAATCGACATGCTTATAAGAGGTATTTTCATCATAACTAGTGCAATCATCATTAGTACTATGGATATTCAAAGAGTTCATACTAACAACATTGAAATCATGCTCATCATTCAAAGATTTAGTATCAAACATTCTATAGATTTCTTCTTCTAGCACTTGAGCACAATTTTCCTTTTCATCAAACTCATGAAAGATATTAAAAAGATGAAGCGTATGAGACAAACTCAATTCCATTTTTTTGTAGTTTTCTTTTATAAACTAAACTAGTGATAAAACAAGAAACAAAAAAGATTCGATTGCAAGATCTAAAGATATACCTTCAAGCACTCACCTCCCCGGCAACGGCGCCAGAAAAGAGCTTGACGTCTACTGCACAACCTTCTTCTTGTAGACGTTGTTGGGCCTGCAAGTGCATAGGTTTGTAGGACAGTAGCAAATTTCCCTCAAGTGGATGACCTAAGGTTTATCAATCCGTAGGAGGCGTAGGATGAAGATGGTCTCTCTCAAGCAACCCTGCAACCAAATAACAAAGAGTCTCTTGTGTCCCCAACACACCCAATACAATGGTAAATTGTATAGGTGCACTAGTTCGGCGAAGAGATGGTGATACAAGTGCAATATGGATGATAGATATGGGTATTTGTAATCTGAAAATATAAACACAGCAAGGTAACTAAAGATAAAAGTGAGCGTAAATGGTATTGCAATGATAGGAAACAAGGCCTAGGGTTCATACTTTCACTAGTGCAAGTTCTCTCAACAATAATAACATAGATAGATCATATAACAATCCCTCAACATGCAACAAAGAGTCACTCCAAAGCCACTAATAGAGGAGAAAAAATGAAGAGATTATGGTAGGGTATGAAACCACATCAAAATTATTCTTTCGGATCAATCTATTCAAGAGTTCGTACTAGAATAACACCTTAAGACACAAATCAACCAAAACCCTAATGTCACCTAGATACTCCATTGTCACCTCAAGTATCCTTGGGCATGATTATAAGATATGCATCACACAATCTCAGATTCATCTGTTCAACCAACACAAAGTACTTCAAAGAGTGCCCCAAAGTTTCTAGCGGAGAGTCAAGACGAAAACGTGTGCCAACCCCTATGCATAGGTTCATGGGCGGAACCCGCAAGTTGATCACCAAAACATACATCAAGTGGCACGTGATATCCCTTTGTCACCACAGATAAACACGGAAAGACATACATCAAGTGTTCTCAAATCATTAAAGACTCAATCCGATAAGATAACTTCAAGAGAAAAACTCAATCCATCACAAGAGAGTAGAGGGGGAGAAACATCATAAGATCCAACTATAATAGCAAAGCTCGCGATACATCAAGATCATGCCATAGAGAGAACACAAGAGAGAGAGAGAGAGAGATCAAACACATAGCTACTGGTACATACCCTCAGCCCCGAGGGTGAACTACTCCCTCCTCTTCATGGATAGCGTCGGGATGATGAAGATGGCTACCGGTGATGGGTTCCCCCTCCGGCGGGGTGCCGGAACGGGCTCCCGAGAGGTTTTAGGTGGCTACAGAGGCTTGCGGCGGTGGAACTCCCGATCTATCTTCGTCTTTGATGTTTTTAGGGTACATGGACTTATATAGGCGAAAGAAGTCGATCGGGGGAGCCTCGAGGGGCCCAGGAGACAGGGGGCGCGCCCAGGGGGTGGGTGCGCCCTCCTATCTCCTGGCTTCCTCGAGCCTTCCCTGGCTTGAACTCCAAGTCTCCCGGATCATATCCTTTCCAAAAATCACGCTCCCGAAGGTTTCATTCCGTTTGGACTCCGTTTGATATTCCTTTTCTTCGAAATACTGAAACAGGCAATAAAACAACAATATGGACTGGGCCTCCAGTTAGTAGGTTAGTCCCAAAAGTAATATAAAAGTGTATAATAAAGCCCGTAATCATTCAAAACAGATAATAAAATAGCATGAATGCTTCATAAATTATAGATACGTTGGAGACGTATCAAAACCTTTGGTTGATTCCTCGGGACTCTGCACATGTGGCTTGCCTCCCTTGCACCGAAGAGGAAACTGGCGCTCCGCGCCCGCTGGCGCCCGCCTGGCCTTGGTCGTCATGGCTCACGTCAGCTGAGCCTCGTGAGGTGCACCTTGCATAAAACTCTCCGCCCCTCGGGAGCCAGCCTGAGAAGGCCGATTCCCTCGGGGGTCTTGGTGTCATCCGCCTCATGAGGCTTGGCCCCTCGTGAGGGTCTTGGGTCGTTGATGTAGAAGCTAGGATGTACCAGGCTGTTGATGGATCCACGTGGTGGGCCATAGGTAGGCAAGTCTGGATACCCCCATATCCAGAACGCTGACACAACTCAGTGAGACCGAAAAGTTCTAATCGGTTGCATCGAGATTGAAAACTTGATCAACCTAGTGAACTCAGTGTGACCGAAATGGATGAATTGTTCAGACCGAAATACATAGAGAGGTTTTGGAGGTTTTAAGTCTGACAAATCGGGACTCCGAGTGCTCCTCACCCAGCGGGTTTGAATTTGACTTAGATCAAACTTTGTGATGTAGCATGAAAAGAGTTTGAGAAGAGAAAAGCATAGATAGCTAGAGGAAGTTCTTAGGCATTCTTGTCCATACATTTGGCAAAAGAAGAAAATCCAAGCAATCAAAGCAACAAATGGATGTCCTCGAATGAGAAAAGTATGCAACCAACATGCTCACACAATAAAATGGCAAATGAAATATGTGGCAAAGCATGCACAATCACTCTAGCATCTATCAAGCAATTGGCGATGACTAGGTCATCTATATATGAGTATATTGACTTAGGAGTCAAATGAGAACAATTGATCATAGGTCATACTCATCATTTAAGTACAAGTGGGGTTACCACTTTTAGATAAAGCATTGTTGTGTTCACACCATTAGAGTTGCTTTAGCTCAATTCTTAGAGTAAATCTCCCCCTAGATGTGATATCCCCCCTAAGAGGGATGAACTAACCTTGGGTTTTGTCGATGATGACTTCATGTAGATGTTGAAGATGTGGATGCTCATTGTTGATGTAGATCATTTGAAGCAATCCATTGGAGTGAGTTGCACTTTCAATACCTACATGGATTAGTCCCACAAGGAACAGACAAGGATATCCATAGACATAGAGTGAAGCATACACATGATGATGTCCATGAAAGCATTAGATTACCTTGTCCCTTGTCTTACCAACAAGGGGGTTTGTGACTCCTTGAACTAGTGCAAGATGTGGAAATTGTTTGCACTTGTCCTTGCCAATATGAATATGAGTGAAGTATGTTGGCGGAGTCACCCTCAAGAACTCTCTAGTTCTTCTTCTTTGGGATCCACATCATCTTGATGGGAATCCTTGGAGTTGTAGATGTACTTGATGAAGTAGAACTTGATGTAGTCTTGGGAACCCACTTGACCAAGGCCTTTGGAGCATCTTCAAATGCATCAATCTCGTCTTGAAGCTTGTCCTTGCCTTTTAGCTTGTGGTCTTGTGGTGGAAGATCATCTTGAGCTTGTGTCCCCTTGAAGGAAGTAGGATCATACTTCTCTTGTTGAGGAACAAACTTCGTCTTGGGATATTGATCTTCTTCCCACTCAACTCCATTGGCATTGAACTTTCGTTCAAAACCAACACCTTGATTCTTCCGGTGCCTTCCTTACTTGCGTACAATTTCCTCAAATTGTTTACTTCCGGCAAGGCTCTTGTAAACACCTTTCTCTATAATTCCCTTCAATAAGCTATTTTATTGCTCAAGTGTAACTTGGCTAAGAGAATCATTAGTGGAATCAAGAGAACTACTAGAAGCAACAACATTGGATTTAGCATGATTATTGTTACTGCTAGAAGAACAATCTTTCTTGCTCTTGTTGCTAGATTTTACTTGTGGCATGTAAGTAGACAAGAGTAAACGCTTGGTAATGTAAGAAGAACTTTTCTTCCGAAGATCATCATTGATGGCTTTTAAGAACCCATCTTCTTGCTCAAGATTGAGCTTTTCGAAGCATAACTTCTCATGAGTTTTTAAAAGTTCTCGATGATCTTCTAAAGTAGTTTCATGAGCCAACTTAAGAGTGTTTAATTCTTTAGTTAGACGCTGAATCTCCTTCTTATCATTGTCATTCGTTTCATCTTGATTGGCATGATTAATAGCATTTTCATCATAGTATTCATCACTAGAGTTGTCAACAAGTAAATCATCATCACCTAGCAAGTCATCTTCATCACTATTGAAATCAACATACTCGGGGTGTGTTACCTTGGGGCCTTTAGCCATGAAGCATCTCCCAATCCCTTCATTTGGGGCCTTTAGCCATGAAGCCAGGCAAACATACTCGGGGTGTGTTACCTTGGGGCCTTTAGCCTAGCTTGTATATTGTTTATTTTCTGTTTTGTTCCTTTCCTTAAGGAACCTTTTGTTTTCTCTTCTGCAAGTTTCCATAAAATGTTGTGGGGTGTAAGCTCTGCAGTCTTCCAGGTCAAAAAAAATGTCATAGGAGTTGGTTGACACAAGTGCTATACCGGCAACACCTTCATCTTGAGTTTATTCGGAGTTAGAGTGATAACTTCTCTCGGAGTGGTGGTCGGAGTCGGAGCCGGACACCCATTCACCAACATAAGCTTGATGTCTTTGTTTTGTGTAGCTCTTTGATGACTTATCCTTCCTTTCCAAATCCTTGCTTCTTCGAGAGGTTCTTCGTTCATAGCGATCATCTCTACTCCTTCTCTCTCTTGGAGGTGATTCTTCCCTTTTGCTTCTCCTTTTAGGTGAGTCTTCTCTTCTTTTATAGGGAGTCGTACACTCATTGGAGTAGTGTCCGGGTCTTCCACAATTGTAGCAATTTCGCTCACGACTAGAAGATCTTTTGTCATTGTAGGACCTTGACTTGGAACTTCTTTCCTTGCTTCTACTCTTGTAGAATTTGTTGAAGTTCTTCACCATTAAGCTCAATTCTTCATTGAAGTCTTGTTCCCCATTTGATGATGTAGGAGCATCACATGAGGCTTTGTAAGCGCCACTAGACTTGTTGTGAAGCTCTTCCTTATCCTTGAGTGACATCTCATGAGCAACAATTCTTCCAATGACTTCGGTTCGCTTGTGATCTTTGTAGTTTGGCATCATTTGGATCAAAGTGCACACGGTATCATATTTTCCATCCAAGGCTCTCAAGATCTTCTTGATGATGAATTTGTCGGTCATCTCTTCACTTCCTAAGCCGGCAATCTCATTTGTGATGAGAGCAAGCCTAGAGTACATTTCAGCGACACCTTCACCATCCTTCATTTTGAACTTGTCAAGTTGACTTTGAAGCACATCCAACTTGGATTCCTTGACGGAGTCGGTACCTTTGTGCATATCAATCAAAGTATCCCAAATTTCCTTTGCATTCTCAAGACGACTGATTTTGTTGAATTCTTCGGGGCATAATCCGTTGAAGAGGATATCACTAGCTTGAGCATTGTATTGCAACATCTTCAATTCTTCTGTGGTAGCTTCACGATTTGGTTCTCTCCCATCGAAGAATTCACCTTGCAAACCAATACGCACAATAGCCCAAACGGCGGGGTTATGTCCAAGAATATGCATTTTTCATCTTATGTTTCCAACTAGCAAAATTAGTACCATCAAAGTAAGGACCTCTACAGTGGTAATTTCCCTCGGTAGACGCCATACTCTCCTAGGTTGTGAAACCAAGGCTATGATCACCAAAGCTATGGAAATTAAGGCAAATGGAGACCAAAGCTCTGATACCACTTGTAGGATCAAAAGTATGTTTAGAGGGGGTGATTAGACTACTTTACCAAATAAAAACTTAACCTTTTCCCAATTTTAGTTATTGGCAGATTTTAGCAACTTAGCACAAGTCAAGCAATCTCAACACAATTCGAGCAAGCATGCAAAGAGTATATGAGCAGCGGAAAGTAAAGCATTCAACTTGCAAGAATGTAACAGGGAGGAGTTTGGAGGGAGCAAACACAATGTTGACACGGAGACTTTTGGCGTGGTTCCGATAGATGGTGCTATCGTACATCCACGTTGATGGAGACTCCAACCCATGAAGGGTAACGGTTGCGCGAGTCCACGGTGGGCTCCACCCACGAAGGGTCCACAAAGAAGCAACCTTGTCTATCCCACCATGGCCATCGCCCACGAAGGACTTGCCTCACTAGGGTAGATCTTCACAAAGTAGGCGATCTCCTTGCCCTTACAAACTCCTTGGTTCAACTCCACAATCTTGACGGAGGATCCCAAGTGACACCTAACCAATCTAGGAGACACCAGTCTCCAAAAGGTAATAGATGGTGTGTTGATGATGAACTCCTTGCTCTTGTGCTTCAAATGATAGTCTCCCCAACACTCAACTCTCTCACATATTTGGATATGGTGGAAAGATGATTTGAGTGGAAAGCAACTTAGGGAAGGCTAGAGATCAAGATTCTTGTGGTTGGATTGGAATATCTTGGTCTCAACACATGAGTAGGTGGTTCTCTCTCAGAAAATGAATGCTAGAAGTGTAGGCATGTTCTGATGGCTCTCCTCACGAATGAAGAATGGGTGGAGGGGTATATATAGCCTCCACATAAAATCTAATTGTTACACACAGATTCCCAAACTCGGTGGGACCGAATGGTAAAACTCGGTCAGACCGATTCAGGTCAAAATATGAACGTTAGGCTTTTCGGTGGGACCGACACAGCCATCTTGGAGGGACCGATATGCTAGGGTTAGGGCATAACGTAATCTCGGTGTGACCGATCACATAAACTCGGTGGGACCGATTTCAGTAATAGGCACATAGAGAGTTGGCCAGGCAAACTTGGTGGGGCCAATTCTCTCACTTCGGTGGGACCGAAATGTTACAAAAAGGAAACAGTGAGTTTGCAATCCCATCTCGATGAGACCGAGATCCCTATCGGTGAAACTGAAGTGACTAGGGTTTGTGGCAGTGGCTATGTCAAATGGAACTCGGTGGCGCCGGATAGATCAAATCGGTGGGGCCGAGTTTAACTTTTAGGTTTAGGACATATGTGGAAATGAGAAAGTGGTTGAGGGTTTTGGAGCATATCACTAAGCATTTTGAGCAAGTAAGCCATTAATCAACACCTCATCCCCTTTTAATAGTATTGGCTTTCCTAATGACTCAATGTGATCTTGGATCACTTAAATGAAAATGTAGAGTCTTGAGCTTGGTGCCAATATGTGTCCCTAGCATTTTGAGGGGTCCACATCTCTAGTCCATGCCATGCCAATCATTGAACTTTCTGAAATGATCATCTTGAAAGAGCATTAGTTCAATGAACTATATGTTGTTAAGAATTACCAAAACCACCCAGGGATTAGTTGCACTTTCACATGCCCACAGGGTTTTTATAAGCTGTTCTATAAGCCCATAATGCATCATCAAGTTTATTAGACCAATTCTTTCTAGAACTATTAACAGTCTTTTGCAAAATCAATTTAATCTTTCTATTGCTCAATTCTACTTGACCACTAGACTGAGGAGGATATGGTGATGCAATTCTATGGTTGACATCATATTTAGCAAGCATTTTACGGAAGGCACCATGAATAAAATGTGAACCACCATCAGTCATTAAATATCTAGGGACTCCAAACCTCGGAAAAATAACTTATTTAAGCATCTTAATAGAGGTGTTATGATTGGCACTACTAGTTGGAATAGCTTCTACCCACTCATACGTCTCCAATGTATCTATAATTTTTGATTGTTCCATGCTATTTTATTATCTGTTTTGGATGTTTAATGGGCTTTAATATGCTATTTTATATTATTTTTGGGACTAACCTATTAACTAGTGGCCCAGTTCCAGTTTCTTTTTTTTTTGCCTATTTTAGAGTTTTACAGAAAAAGAATACCAAACAGAGTCCAAATGGAATGAAACCTTCGTGAGGATCTTTCTTGGACCAAAAGCAATCCAGAAGACTTGGAGTTGAAGTCTGGGACTCTATGACGAGGCCACGAGGTAGGAGGGCGCGCCCCCCACCCTCATGTGCCCCTCGTAGCTCCATCGACGTACTTCTTTCGCCTATATATACATTTATACCCTAGAAACATCTGGGGGAGCCACAAAACCACTTTTCCACCGACGCAACCTTCTGTACCCATGAGATCCCATCTTGGGGCCTTTTCCAGCGATTTGCCGGAGGGGGAAACGATCATGGAGGGCTTCTACATCAACACCATTGCCTCTCAGCGTGAGTAGTTTACCACAGACCTTCGGGTCCATAGTTATTAGCTAGATGGCTTCTTCTCTCTCTTTGATTCTCAATACAAAGTTCTCCT
This sequence comes from Triticum aestivum, assembly GCF_018294505.1. Taxonomy (NCBI): domain Eukaryota; kingdom Viridiplantae; phylum Streptophyta; class Magnoliopsida; order Poales; family Poaceae; genus Triticum; species Triticum aestivum. The sequence continues at coordinate 635,903,121 of NC_057798.1, forward strand.
CGATGTTCTTGGAGGTCTATTCGATGTAATATTCTTTTGTGGTGTGTTTGCCGAGATCTGATGAATTGTGGATTTATGAACAAGATTATCTATGAATATTATTTGGTTCTTCTCTGAATTCTTATATGCATGATTTGATATCTTTGCAAGTCTCTTTGAATTATCGGTTTAGTTTGGCCTACTAGATTGATCTTTCTTGCAATGGGAGAAGTGCTTAGCTTTGGGTTCAATCTTGTGGTGTCCTTTCCCAGTGACAGTAGGCGCAGCAAGGCACGTATTGTATTGTTGCCATCAAGGAAAAAAAGATGGGGTTTATATCATATTGCTTGAGTTTATCCCTCTACATCATGTCCTCCTGCTTAATGCGCGTTACTCCGTTCTTATGAACTTAATACTCTAGATGCATGCTAGATAGCGGTCGATGTGTGGAGTAATAGTAGTAGATGCAGAATTGTTTCGGTCTACTTGACACGGACGTGATGCCTATGTTCATGATCATTGCCTTAGATGTCTTCATAATTATGCGCTCTTCTATCAATTGCTCGGCAGTAATTTGTTCACCCATCATAATACATGCTATCTTGAGAGAAGCCACTAGTGAAACCTATGGCCCCCGGTTCTCTTTCTTATTATATTACATCTCTTTTACTTACATCGCATCTCGTTTACTATTTTGCAATCTTTACTGTCCAATCTATACAACAAAAATACCAAAAATATTTACTTTACTATCTCTATTAGATCTCACTTTTGCGAGTGACCGTGAAGGGATTGACAACCCCTTTATCGTGTTGGTTGCAAGGTTCTTGATTGTTTGTGCAGGTACTAGGTGACTTGTGTGTCATCTCCTACTGGATTGATACATTGGTTCTCAAAACTTAGGGAAATACTTACGCTACTTTGCTGCATCACCCTTTCCTCTTCAAGGGAAAACCAATGCATGCTCAAGAGGTAGCAAGAAGGATTTCTGGCGCCGTTGCCGGGGAGATCTACGCCAAGTCAAGACATACCAAGTACCCATCATAAACTCTTATCCCTCGCATTACATTATTTGCCATTCGCCTCTCGTTTTCCTCCCCCCACTTCTAAAACGATTTTCGAAAACCTTTTCCTTTTCTTCGCCCCTCTTCTGTTCGTCTCTTTTCGCTTGCTTCTTGTGTGCTTGTGTGTTGGATTGATTGTTTGTCACGATGGCTCAAGATAATACTAAATTGTGTGACTTTTCCAATACCAACAACAATGATTTTATTAGCACTCCGATTGCTCCTACTACCGATGCTGAATCTTGTGAAATTAATACCGCTTTGTTGAATCTTGTTATGAAAGATCAATTTTCTGGCCTTCCTAGTGAAGATGCCACAACCCATCTAAACAACTTCGTTGATTTGTGTGATATGCAAAAGAAGAAAGATGTGGATAATGATATGGTTAAATAGAAGCTATTTCCGTTTTCTCTTAGAGATCGTGCTAAAACTTGGTTCTCTTCTTTGCCTAAAAATAGTATTGATTCATGGAATAAGTGCAAAGATGCTTTTATCTCTAAGTATTTTCCTCCCGCTAAGATCATCTCTCTTAGGAACGATATTATGAATATTAAGCAACTTGATCATTAGCATGTTGCACAATCTTGGGAGAGAATGAAATTAATGATACGCAATTGCCCTACACATGGTTTGAATTTGTGGATGATTATACAAAAAAATTTATGCCGGATTGAATTTTGCTTCTAGAAATCTTTTAGATTCGGCCGCGGGAGGCACTTTTATGGAAATCACTTTAGGAGAAGCTACTAAACTCTAGATAATATTATGGTTAATTATTCTCAATGGCACACCAAAAGATCCACTAGTAAAAAAGTTCATGCGATTGAAGAGATTAATGTTTTGTGTGGAAAGATGGATGAACTTATGAGATTGTTTGCTAATAAAAGTGTTTCTTCTGATCCTAATGATATGCCTTTGTCCACTTTGATTGAGAATAATAATGAATCTATGGATGTGAATTTTGTTGGTAGGAACAATTTTGGTAACAACGCGTATAGAGGCAATTTTAATTCTAGGCCATTTCCTAGCAATTCCTTAATAATTATGGTAATTCCTACAACAACTCTTATGGAAATTTTAATAAGATGCCCTCTGATTTTGAGAATAGTGTTAAAGAATTTATGAGTTCACAAAAGAATTTCAATGCTTTGATTGAAGAAAAATTGCTTAAGATTGATGAGTTGGCTAGAAACTTGGATATAATTTCTCTTGATGTTGATCCTTTGAAACTTAGATCTATTCCACCTAAGCATGATATCAATGAGTCTCTCAAATCCATGAGAATTTCCATTGATGAGTGCAAAGAAAGAACTGCTAGGATGCGTGCAAAAAAAGATTGCTTTATGAAAGCGTGTTCTTCTAGTTTTCATGATAATAATGATGAAGATCTAAAAGTGATTGATGTGACTCCTATTAAATCTTTGTTTTCCAATATTAATCTTTATAAATATGGGACTAGAGATGAGTCAACTTTAGTTAAAAGGCGTCCCAATGATTCAGAGTTTTTAGATCTAGATGCAAAAATTGATAAAAGTGGGATTGAAGAGGTCAAAACTTTACATAGCAATGAATCCACTATTTCGGATTTCAAGGGATTTAATTATGATAATTGCTCTTTAATAGATTGTATTTCCTTGTTGCAATCCGTGTTAAATTCTCCTCATGCTTATAATCAAAATAAAGCTTTTACTAAACATATCGTTGATGCTTTGATGCAATCTTATGAAGAAAAGCTTGAACTAGAAGTTTCTATCCCTAGAAAACTTTATGATGAGTGGGAACCTACTATTAAAATTAAGATTAAAGATTATGAATGCTATGCTTTGTGTGATTTGGGTGCTAGTGTTTCCACGATTCCAAAAACTTTGTGTGATGTGTTAGGTTTTCGTGAATTTGATGATTGTTCTTTAAATTTGCATCTTGCGGATTCCACCATTAAGGAACCTATGGGAAGAATTAATTATGTTCTTATTTTGCAAATAGGAATTATGTGCCCGTAGATTTCATTGTTCTTGATATAGATTGCAATCCTACATGTCCTATTATTCTTGGTAGACCTTTCCTTAGAACAATTGGTGCAATTATTGATATGAAAGAAGGAAATATTAGATTCCAATTTCCATTAAGGAAGGGAATGGAACACTTTCCTAGGAATAAAATTAAATTGTCTTATGAATCTATTATGAGAGGCACTTATGGATTGCATACCAAAGATGGCAATACCTAGATCTATTCTTGTTTTTATGCCTAGCTAGGGGCGTTAAACGATAGCGATTGTTGGGAGGCAACCCAATTTTATTTTTGTTCTTTGCTTTTTGATCCTGTTTAGTAATAAATAATTCATCTAGATTCTGTTTAGATGTGGTTTTATGTTTTAATTAGTGTTTGTGCCAAGTAGAACCTTTGGGAAGACTTGGGTGAAGTCTTTGCGATCTTGCTGTAAACAACAGAAACTTTTGCGCTCACGAGAATAGCTGTCATTGTTTACTGGAGAGTGATTTTAGGTTGATTATTTTTGCAGATGATTAATAAAAAAATTCCTCACGTCCAACAATTTATTTCAGAATTTTTAGAGTTGCATAAGTATTAGAAAGTTACAGATTGCTACAGACTGTTCTGTTTTTGACAGATTCTGTTTTTCGTGTGTTGTTTACTTACTTTGATGAATCTATGAGTAGTATCGGGGGGTATGAACCATAGAGAAGTTGGAATACAGTAGGTTTAACACCAGTACAAATAAATAATGAGTTCATTACAGTAACTTAAAGTGGTGGTTTATTTTCTTATACTAACGGAGCTCATGAGATTTTCTGTTGAAGTTTTGTGTTGGGAAGTTTTCAAGTTTTTGGGTAAAGATTCGATGGATTTTGTAATAAGGAGTGGAAAGAACCTAAGCTTGGGGATGCCCAAGGCACCTCAAGGTAATTCAAGGACAACCAAAAGCCTAAGCTTGGGGATGCCCCGGAAGGCATCCCCTCTTTCGTCTTCGTCTATCGGTAACTTTACTTGAGGCTATATTTTTATTCACCACATGATATGTGTTTTGCTTGGAGCGTCTTGTATGATTTGAGTCTTTGCTTTTTAGTTTACCACAATCATCCTTGCTGTACACACCTTTTGGGAGAGACACGCATGAATCGGAATTTATTAGAATACTCTATGTGCTTCACTTATATCTTTTGAGCTAGACAATATTGCTCTAGTGCTTCGCTTATATCTTTTTTAGAGCACGGTGGTGGTTTTATTTTATAGAAATTATTGATCTCTCATGCTTCACTTATATTATTTTGAGAGTCTTTTAGAACAGCATGGTAATTTGCTTTGGTTATAAAATTAGTCCTAATATGATGGGCATCCAAGATGGGTATAATAAAAACTTTCATATAAAGTGCATTGAATACTATGAGAAGTTTGATTCTTTATGATTGTTTTGAGATATGAAGATGGTGATATTAGAGTTATGCTAGTTGAGTAGTTGTGAATTTGAAAGAATACTTGTGTTAAAGTTTGTGATTCCCGTAGCATGCACGTATGGTGAACCATTATGTGATGAAGTTGGAGCATGATTTATTTATTTATTGTCTTCCTTATGAGTGGCGGTCGGGGACGAGCGATGGTCTTTTCCTACCAATCTATCCCCCTAGGAGCATGCGCGTAGTACTTCGTTTTGATAACTAATATTTTTTTGCAATAAGTATGTGAGTTCTTTATGACTAATGTTGAGTCCATGGATTATACGCACTCTGACCCTTCCACCATTGCTAGCCTCTCTAGTACCGCACAACTTTCGCCGGTACCATACACCCACCATATACCTTCCTCAAAATAGCCACCGTACCTACCTAATATGGCATTTCCATAGCCATTTCGAGATATATTGCCATGCAACTTTCCATCGTTCCGTTTATTATGACACTCTCCATCATTGTCATATTGCTAGCATGATCATGTAGTTGACATCGTATTTGTGGAAAAGCCACCATTCATAATTTTTCATACATGTCACTCTTGAATCATTGCACATCCCGGTACACCGCCGGAGGCATTCACATAGAGTCATATTTTGTTCTAAAGTATCAAGTTGTATTTCTTGAGTTGTAAGTAAATAAAAGTGTGATGATCTTCATTATTAGAGCATTGTATCGGTGAGGAAAGGATGATGGAGACTATGATTCCCCCACAAGTTGGGATGAGACTCCGGACTAAATAAAAAAAGAGGCCATAAAAAAGGAGAAAGGTCCAAATAAAAAAATGGGAGAAAAATAGAGAAGGGACAATGCTACTATCATTTTACCACACTTGTGCTTCAAAGTAGCACCATGATCTTCATGATAGAGAGTCTCCTATGTTGTCACTTTCATATACTAGTGGGAATTTTTCATTATAGAACTTGGCTTGTATATTCCAATGATGAGCTTCCTCAAAAGTGCCCTAGGTCTTTGTGAGCAAGCAAGTTGGATGCACACCCACTTAGTTTTCTTGTTGAGCTTTCATACACTTATAGCTCTAGTGCATCCGTTGCATGGCAATCCCTACTCACTCACATTGATATCTATTGACGGGCATCTCAATAGCCCGTTGATACGCCTAGTTGATGTGAGCCTATCTTCTCCTTTTTGTCTTCTCCACAACCACCATTCTATTCCACCTATAGTGCAATGTCCATGGCTCACGCTCATGTATTGCGTGAAGATTGAAGAAGTTTGAGAACATCAAAAGTATGAAACAATTGCTTGGCTTGCCATCAGGGTTGTGCTTGATTAAATACTTTGTGTGATGAAGATAGAGCATAACCAGACTATATGATTTTGTAGGGATGACTTTCTTTGGCCATGTTATTTTGAGAAGACATGATTACTTTGTTAGTATGCTTGAAGTATTATTATTTTTATGTCAATATTAAAATTTTGTCTTGAATCTTTTGGATCTGAACATTCATGCCACAATAAAGAAAATTACATTGATAAATATGCTAGGTAGCATTCCACATCAAAAAATCTGTTTTTATCATATACCTACTCGAGGACGAGCAGGAATTAAGCTTGGGGATGCTTGATACGTCTCCAACGTATCTATAATTTTTGATTGTTCCATGCTATTATATTATCTATTTTGGATGTTTAATGGGCTTTAATATATTCTTTTATATTATTTTTGGATCTAACCTATTAACCGGAGGCCCAGTGCCAGTTTTTGTTTTTTTGCCTATTTTAGAGTTATACAGAAAAGGAATACCAAACGGAGTCCAAACGGAATGAAACCTTTGTGAGGATCTTTCTTGGACCAAAAGCAATATCCAGAAGACTTGGAGTTGAAGTCTGGGACTCTACTAGGAGGCCACGAGGCAGGAGGGTGTGCCCCCACCCTCGTGGGCCCCTCGTAGCTCCATCGACGTACTTCTTTTGCCTATATATACTCTTATACCCTAGAAACATTAGGGGGAGCCACAAAACCACTTTTCCACCGCCGCAACCTTCTGTACCTGTGAGATCCCATCTTGGGGCCTTTTTCGGCGATCCGCCGAAGGGGGAATTGATCACGAAGGGCTTCTACATCAACACCATTGCCTCTCCAATGAAGCATGAGTAGTTTACCACAGACCTTCGGGTCCATAGTTATTAGCTAGATGGCTTCTTCTCTGTCTCTTTGATTCACAATACAAAGTTCTCCTCGATGTTCTTGGAGATCTATTCGATGTAATATTATTTTGTAGTGTGTTTGCCGAGATCCGATGAATTGTGGATTTATGAACAAGATTATCTATGAATATTATTTGGTTCTTCTCTGAATTCTTATATGCATGATTTGATATCTTTGCAAGTCTCTTCGAATTATCGGTTTAGTTTGGCCTACTAGATTGATCTTTCTTGCAATGGGAGAAGTGCTTAGCTTTGGGTTCAATCTTGCGGTGTCCTTTCCCAGTGACAGTAGGGGCAGCAAGGCACGTATTGTATTGTTGCCATCGAGGATAAAAAGATGGGGTTTGTATCATATTGCTTGAGTTTATCTCTCTACATCATGTCATCTTGCTTAATGTGTTACTCCGTTCTTATGAACTTAATACTCTAGATGCATGCTGGATAGCGGTTGATGTGTGGAGTAATAGTAGTAGATGCAGAATCGTTTCGGTCTACTTGACACGGACGTGATGCCTATGTTCATGATCATTGCCTTAGATGTCTTCATAATTATGCGCTCTTCTATCAATTGCTCGACAGTAATTTGTTCACCCACCGTAATACATGCTATCTCGAGAGAAGCCACTAGTGAAACCTATGGCCCCCGGGTGTCTTTCTTATTATATTACATCTCTTTTATTTACATCGCATCTCGTTTACTATTTTGCAATCTTTACTTTCCAATCTATACAACAAAAATACCAAAAATATTTACTTTACTATCTCTATTAGATCTCACTTTTGCGAGTGACCATGAAGGGATTGACAACCCCTTTATCGCGTTGGTTGCAAGGTTCTTGATTGTTTGTGCAGGTACCAGGTGACTTGTGTGTCGTCTCCTACTAGATTGATACCTTGGTTCTCAAAACTGAGGGAAATACTTACGCTACTTTGCTGCATCACCCTTTCCTCTTCAAGGGAAAACCAACGCATGCTCAAGAGGTAGCACCCACTTAGTAACGTAATCAGCAGCAACTAAAATATGTGTATACCCATTAGAGGAAGGAAAAGGTCCCATACAATCAAAGCCTCAAACATCAAATGGATCAATAACAAGTGAATAGTTCATAGGCATTTCCCGACGTCTACTAATATTGCCAATTCTCTGGCATTCATCACAAGACAAGACAAATTTACGAGCATCCTTGAAGAGAGTAGGCCAATAAAAACCATATTTCAATACCTTGTGTGAAGTTCTATCTCTAACGTGGTGTCCTCCGTAAGCCTCGGAGTGGCACTTAGCGTAGGATCTGTTCCTGTTCATGCTCATGTACACAACATCTAATAACACCATCTACTCCTTCTTTATAAAGGTGTGGGTCATCCCAAAAGTAGTGCCTTAAATCATAGAAAAACTTTTTCTTTTGCCGGTATGTGAAACTAGTTGGTATAAATTTAGCAGCAATGTAATTAGCATAATCAGCATACCATGGAGTATTATGAGAAGCATTTATAACAGCTAATTTCTCATCAGGAAAACTATCATCAATAGGCAGTGGGTCATCAAGAACATTTTCTAACCTAGACAAGTTGTCTGCAATGGGGTTCTCAGCTCCCTTTCTATCGATAATATGTAAATCAAAATCTTGCAGCAAGAGAACCCATCTAATAAGTCTAGGTTTAGCATCTTTATTTTCCATAAGATACTTAATAGCAGCATGATCAGTGTGATCAGTTACTTTGGAATCAACATTATAAGATCTGAACTTATCACAAGCAAAAACAACTGCTAAAAATTCTTTTTCAGTAGTAGCATAATTTATCTGGGCACGGTCTAGAGTTTTACTAGCATAATGAATAACATTCAATTTCATATCAACTCTTTGCCCTTGAACAACAACAACAGGATAATCACTAGCATCACACATAATTTCAAAGGGTAAATTCCAATCAGGTGGCTGAATAAGAGGTGCAGAAATCAACTTTCTTAAGTATTTCAAATGCTTCTACACAATCCTCATCAAAAACAAAAGGAACATCTTTTTGCAAGAGATTAGTGAGATGCCTAGAAATTTTAGAGAAGTCTTTAATAAACCTCCTATAGGAACCAGCATGACCAAGAAAACTTCTTATACCCTTGATATCTTTAGGACGCGGCTGTCGGTGTCAAAACTGGCGGATCTCAGGTAGGGGGTCCCGATCTGTGCGTCTTAGGCTAATGGTAACAGGAGGCAAGGGACACAATGTTTACCCAGGTTCGGGCCCTCTTGATGGAGGTAAAACCCTACTTCCTACTTGATTGATATTGATGATATGAGTAGTACAAGAGTTGATCTACCACGAGATCATAGAGGCTAAACCCTAGAAGCTAGCCTATGATGATTATGATTCTTCTCTAAGGACTAGACTCTCCGGTTTATATAGACACCGGAGAGGGCTAGAGTTTACATGGAGTCGGTTACAAAGAAGGAAACATAATATCCGGATCGCCAAGCTTGTCTTCCACGCCAAGGAGAGTCCCACCCAGACACGGGACGAAGTCTTGAGTCTTGTATCTTCACGCTCCAATAGTCCGGACAAAGTATATAGTTCGGCTGTCCGGATACCCCCTAATCCAGGACTCCCTCAGTAGCCCCTGAACCAGGCTTCAATGACGATGAGTCCGGCGTGCAGTTTTGTCTTCAGCATTGCAAGGCATGTTCCATCTCCGAATACTCCAAAGTACCTGTTGCAACAAACTGTGTCCGGCTTCCCATCAATGTTGTACTCCTCGGCTTCTGTGCCTCAATAATGACCATCTCCATGTGTCGAGCGAATACGAGGAGCCGAGGCATTTTTGCATTTGCCACCCCCAGTCCGGCAGGCTGACCGTCTATTTGAAGAGACGGGGATTCTCAGATCCAAACCTCACCCTCTTCCCTCGAGCAATCATCCAACAGAGTCCTCCGGAAAAACCATTCCAACATGGCCGGTCGCCGCAGCTCTTCTTCTCGCTCCCCTTGCTCCAAGCCGGGTGACTGGGAAGAGTGTTCAGTTCCTCACATGATAGAGTTACAGACCCAAGGGTTTCTCCCATCGCCGTTCATGGTCCCCGTCCGAGCCGGACTTGCCACCCATAATGGCGGGGAGCAAGCGGAGGGATCTCCTAATCCATCCCCAGAGGAACGAATATGTCTCATCCCGCATCTGCTAAGGGGCGTCGGGTTTCCTATCCACCCATTTCTTCGCGGGCTCTTGGAGTTCTACGTCCTCCAGTTGCACAACTTCACCCCTACCTCCGTGTTGCATATAGCAGGATACGTTGCCCTTTGTGAGCTATTTCTAGGCTGCGAGGCCCACTTTGAGTTATGGAAGAAGTTGTTCTATGTCAAGTGGGCGGTGCCGAAGTATGGCGCATCGCTGAGACCGGATACCTATCCGGTACTCCCAAGAAGGCACCGGAGAACTGGCCTTCGGAGTGGTTTTATGTCGACGACGTTCCCCTTCCGGATCCAGTCCGGACAGGTCTCCCTAAGTTCAGTAACGCTCCGCCGAAGGCACGTCGATGCTGGCGCCCTCGGGGCCCCCAAGAGGAGGATACCATAGAGATACACTTCCTGGTGAGCAGGATAAAGTTACTGGCCAAATCCAGGCTGACGATAGTCGAGGTTATGGCAATATGCATAATGCAGGGAGTGCAGCCGCTTCAATATCAGGGGAAGCCCATGTGGCACTACAACGGGGAAGATGATGCCACCTGCTGTGGCCGTAAGGGTCCGAACTCCGCCACTGCTCTAGCGAGGATATTGTCCGATCTGTATAAAGGAGAAGAAGAACAATTCCTTCACATTAAACCGTGGGATGGGTTTTCTATGTACAACCCCCCAAGCTGGGTAAGTCACCACTCTTTCCCCCACTTCACTCATTCTGGTGTTCTTCGTCAAGATTATTTACCTCGATACTTTTGAGCAGGAACTGAGGAGGGTCGTAGAAGGAATCTCCAGCCCCTCCCCGCAGCCAAAGGACCCCGGAAGGGCCCTCGATCCAGGACTCGAAGAAGATCCGAATATTACTGTGGAGCTCATCCACGGGATATTTTATCAGGCGAGCTGCGATGGTGCCTCAGTGGCTATTACCGCCGACTATCCCGGACTGCGACCTACATCACGTGTAAGCCAAGCCAAAAAACCCTTTCCTCTGAAGATGTCGGTGTACTAGAGTAGGGGTACCCTAGTATCCCGAACTTGTGCACGGGCAGTTGCAGTACCCCGCGGCAAGGCTTGCTGGGTGACCGCCAAGGTCCTCCGTAGTTCCTTTGGAGCCATTCAAGAACAAAGTATTCAAGCCAAGGAGACAAGGCCCCGGCAAGAGGAGCTTGCCGGGAAGTCCAACCTAGGCATAAGAACAAAGTATTCAAGCCAAGGAGACAAGGCCCCAGCAAGAGGAGCTTGCCGGGAAGGCCAACCAAGGCATCTCAAGGAACTTGCCGCGACGCGCCACGCGTCCCGGCAAGGCCCGGTGAGCGACAAGCTTCCGGACGCAACAAGACAACGACCGCGGCAAGGCACTTGCCGCGGCACGCTACCTCCCTGTACCTACGCTCCAGCGCATCCACCAACGTGTCGCCCTGGGGCCTTTCCAGGCGCGTGTGGCGAGAGGCTGTGCAGCCAGCGGTGCACGGTGGCAAGCGGCGCTGACAAGATTGCCATCGTGGCAAGCGGTGGCGCCCCTGATAGTCCCTTTTTACACTGTTTGGGCGACGTAGACGGGCATTTAATGCCTTTGTCCCCTGCCGTCAGGGTTAGGTAGGATACACTATACAGGTAGATGTACCAACCGCTATTCCTTTTCCATTTGTACCCTTGTCTATGTTGCCACCCGTCGGTGACCCCTTTAGCATATAAAAGGAGGCCCATGTGCAACGTAGAGGGGGTTCGGAAGGTTCGAAGCCAGAAAACACTCATGCTCAGTCTCGTTAGCAGCTGGTGTGTACTGTAGCACTCAGCGCTCCCGAGCAAGAACTCAATACACTCAGACATGCAGCAGTAGGAGTATTATCTCTCTGGAGAGCTCCGAAGCTGGGTAAACTGCTCGTGTGCTTCGCCTCTATCTGCTCTTCGTGCGATCTCCGCCCCCCACCGAACCAAAAGGGGCTCGGTCCGCCGGTCCCATAGGTATTCGTGGATCAGTTTCCCCGACATCTTTGGCGCGCCAGGTAGGGGCAGTCGAGGTTGTGTGAACCTAATCCGGCGTTCACACGAGCTAGATCTTCATTTTCTTCATCGACATGCCACCGAAGAAGAAGACTTCGGCGGCAACTGTTCCGTCCTCGTCGATCCCACCACCACCGGAGCAAACGGGTGGTGGGGTAGATGCCGGCGGAAGAACGGACATCGACGAGGGAGCCCACGGTGATGCCAGGTCCAAAGGCAAGGCTGCGCAGACTTCGACGTCCGTACAAGCACCGCGCCCATCTCAGGAGGCGCAGGACCGACAGCGTCATGGTATTCGCAGTGCCATATGTTTGTTGGACCAAGATCGAGCTGGTGGATCTCGGGACGCTCGAGACCAGCATGCACGCCAACATGCTGGCACGAGCGAGGAACGGTCGCCTGGACGGGATACTGCTCCTTCTAACATAGTTAGAAGTCCGAGCATATCCTGATCCTCGCACCGTTCGCCACTGCCGCTCACCACTCCAGCAGAAGCTTTGGCGCGAGCTCAACTGCTCCTGGATTACCCTCCAACAGCAGACAAGATCGATGAATGGAGGGCCACCATTCAGAGTCTCATCGGCTTCGCCAACGGCGACACTCCGCGGTAGCCGAATACATCACTGCCGCGGCAGGACTGCCGCGCACGAGCCGATGGCGACGAAACCGGTGGGGGTGCAACCACCGTGCACTCTCCACCCCGAAGGCCAAGATCGCCGACTCGCCGGATCCACCTCGAGAGCGACTCCACCGCATCGTCAGATCCACGAGCTCGTCGCGATCAGCGCCAAGTTTTTCACGAACGACAGCAAGAAGACGCTCGAACTCGCATCGAGCGCCGAAGAGAAGCGCGGCGTCAATCAGACCAGCGCGCTGGGCCCTCTGTCGACATGCATGCGCCAGGGGAACCAGGTGACTTGCCGTACGCGGTAGGTTGCCCTGCGTTCACTCGTGAGCTGCGGCAGGTCCAGTGGCCTAGCACGAAGAATTTCAAGCCAGACGTGCCAGAGAAGTACGACGGCAAGTCGCATCCGTCGGAGTTCCTCAGCATCTACATCATCGCGGTACAAGCTGCTGGGGGTGGGACGACAAGATCCTTGCCAACTACTTCCCGCTGGTACTCAAGCCCAATGTCAGATCCTGGCACATGCACTTGCCGAACAACTCCATATCCTCCTGGGCAGACCTATGCCATCTGTTTGTCGGCGCTTTTACAGGCGGCCACAAGCCTCCGGGCCAAGAAAGCGACCTTCATCTGCTCGCCCAGAAGGAAGGAGAGCCCCTGCGCAAGTACATTCAGAGATTCAGCCGCGTACAGCACAACATCCCAGATGTCCACCCTGCCGCGGTAATCAGCGCGTTCCATCAGAACATGCGAAACCGCAGGATGCGGGAGGAGATGGCGATGTGCAAGATCAAAGACGTCAGTGAGCTATATGCCCTGGCCGACAAGTGTGCGCGTGCTGAGGAGGGAAGGAAACTCCCCGGAGAGAATACGGAAGCAGCAGGATCAGATAGTGAGGGGACCGCTCCGGCAAAGAAAAACCGGCGGCGGAACAACAGGAAGAAAAAAGGCAAAGATGTGCTAGTCGTTGAGCAGTCCGGCAACGAAGGTGGCGCCAAGAAAGCCAAAGCTGGTAGCTCCGGCGGCAACAACTACCAGGCTGTGGCGGTCGCCGACAAGCAGGACGGCACCAACAAGCAGTACTGCAAGATCCACCGCACCAAGGGCCATGACCTCCAGAGCTGCAAGAAGGTCGAGCAGCTTGTTGAGCAACAAAAGGCTGAATACGAGCGACACGACAAGGAGAAGGCCCAGGAAGGTGCTGGACGAGCCGGCAAGAAACGCCCCGGCCGAGGAGGACGCCGCGGCAAGGCCAAGCAGCGGCAAGGAGACAGACCTCCCTGCGGCCGCGACAAGGATGAAGATGACGACGAGGATGAAGATATGGATGATGACGAGACCGATGAGCAGGAGTTCCAGAAAGCCACAGAGGTCCTGTGCGTTGACGGTGGTGCTTCTCTGCATACTTCCCAACGCCAGCTCAAGCAGTGGATGCGGGAAGTTAACGCGGCAGAACCACCCGTCGAGTCATGCAGGCCTCTGAAATGGTCCAGCACGCCTATCATCTTTGATATTGAGGACCACCCTGATCGCATAACTGCGGTCGGGTGCTTGCCGATTATGGTTTCACCAACTATCCGCAACCTCAAGGTCACTAAGATGTTAGTTGACGGCGGGGCCGGCTTGAGCCTGATCTCCTCCGCGGTACTCCAGAAACTCCAGATCCCTGATAGCGAGCTCGAAGAGACCGGCACATTCCAAGGAATCAATCCGGGAGGGAGCAAGCCGAAGGGAAAGATCACGTTGCCGGTGACATTTGGCAGCGAGTTGAACTTCAGAACTGAGAGGGTCACTTTTGACGTTGCTGACTTTCCATTGCCCTACAATGGGATACTCGGCCGTCCAGCACTCGCCAAATTCATGGCAGCCTCTCACTATGCATACAACATGCTGAAGATGCCAGGCCCGATAAGTGCCATCTCTGTCCCTGGCGACAAGAAGGATGCTCTTATCTGCGCCAACAAGATCTACCGGGAGGCAGCAGCCGCAACAGATCGCAAGTCACTTGCCGTTGAAGCTCCCAGGGCGAAGAAGAAGACCAAGTCCGGTAAGAGTTCTGATGCCCACTCCGGCAAGCGCACCTCTTCGGAGTGTTGCGCTACCATCGAGGACGCACCATCGAGCTCCTCCGGCAGGCGTAAGAAGACAATGGCAGCTCCACCAGAGACCAAGAAGGTGTCCGCCAAGGAGGATGGCACTGGTGGTACCTTCACCATCAGTGCCACTCTCGACCCTAAATAGGAAAGCGCGCTCGTTGCTTTCCTACGGGCGAATGTCTACGTGTTTGTGTGGCAACCGTCTGACATCCCCGGTGTTCCCAGGAAAGTAATCGAGCACCATCTTGCCGTCTGTCCTCATGCGCGGCCCGTCAAGCAGAAAGTTAGGAAGCAGGCAGTGGAGCGCCAAGAATTCATCGCAGAAGAAATCAAGAAATTGGAAGCAGCAGGCCTTGTCAGAGGAGTGCTCCATCCTACGTGGTTGGCCAACCCTGTAGTCGTGCGCAAGGCAAACGGGAAATGGAGGCTTTTTATCGACTTTACCGATGTCAATAAAGCTTGTCCCAAAGACCCATTTCCCTTGCCGCGTATCGACCAGATTGTTGATTCCACGGCCGGATGTGATTTGCTTACATTTCTTGATGCCTACTCAGGAGAAAACCGCATTCATCACCCCATGTGGCACATACTGTTTCGTACGGATGCCTTTCGGTTTAAAGAATGTTGGTTCGACATTTGCAAGGGTAGTCCATTACGCTTTTGAGCCACAAATGCACAGAAATGTGGAAGCCTACATGGATGACATAGTGGTCAAGAGCAAGGACAAGGCGACTCTGATTCAAGATTTAGACGAAACCTTTGCAAATCTGCGCAAGATCAACCTCAAGCTTAACCCCGAGAAGTGTGTGTTTGGAGTTCCCTCCGGCAAGCTTCTCGGGTTCTTCGTGTCTCAGCGGGGAATTGAAGCCAACCCCGACAAGATCAAGGCCATTGAGCAGATAGAAGCACCAAAGCGCGTCAAGGATGTACGAAGACTTGCCGGTTGCGTAGCTGCTCTCAGCAGGTTTATCTCTAGGTCTGCTGAGCGCGCCCTGCCATTTTTCAAGATATTGAAAAAGGCAGGTCCAATGAAATGGACTCTGGAAGCGGAGGCTGCGCTACAGGACTTAAAGAGATACCTGTCCTCCACTCCAACACTTGTCGCACCTAAGCCACAAGAGAAGTTGCTGCTATATATAGCGGCAACCAATCAAGTGGTTAGTGTTGCGTTAGTGGCGGAGAAGGAGGCGGATGATGAGCCAGCAACAACGGCAGATGCATCCAGCGACAAGCAAAGGAATTCACCGGCAAGCTCTGGTCCCGACAAAGATGGATCTGCGCAGTCGCCTGAGAAGATGCAGAAAAGAATGGTGCAGCGCCCAGTTTACTTTGTCAGATCGCTTCTGCAGGGGGCTAGGTCAAGGTACTCTGGTGTGCAGAAATTGCTTTTCGGCCTTCTCATGGCCTCGAGAAAGCTGCGCCATTACTTTCAAGCACATGAGATCACAGTCGTCACTCGTTTTCCGCTGAAGAGGATACTGCAAAATCCAGAAGCAATAGGCAGGATTGTCGAGTGGGCACTGGAACTGTCATGCTTTTGCCTCAAGTTTGAGAGCACTTCAACTATCCAAAGCAGAGTGTTGGCAGAGTTCATAGCAGAATGGACGCCAACACAAGATGAAGAAATTCCGGAGACAAGCATCCCCGTCAAGGAAGCAAGCAAAGAGTGGCTGATGTACTTTGATGGTGCCTTCTCGCTGCAAGGCGCCGGTGCGGGCGTGCTACTTGTCGCACCCACCGGAGAGCATCTCAAGTACGTAGTCCAGATGCACTTTCCCAAGGAGCAAGCAACGAACAATACCGCAGAGTATGAAGGTTTGCTTGCCGGTCTCAGGATCGCAGCAGACCTTGGGATCAAGAAGCTCATTGTCAGGGGTGACTCACAGCTTGTCGTCCGCCAAGTGAACAAGAATTATCAAAGTCCGTTGATGGAAGCTTACGTTGGTGAGGTGAGAAAGCTAGAAGAGCACTTTGACGGCCTACAGATGGAACATGTTCCAAGGGCTCAGAACAACATTGCCGATGGCCTGTCAAAGTGCGCCGCACTTAAGTTACCTGTGGAACCAGGGATCTTTGTGCCCAAGCTGACTCAACCGTCTGTAACGCCGTCAACTGGACAGAGCAAGAAGAGAAAGTTGATTTCTGCCGACTATCTTCCGGCAGAGCTCCCCGAAGCCGCCGCCAAGAAGGTACCCAAGGTCAACACCAAGAGTGCTGAGGAGCAGTCTGCTCCGGCAAGCCTTAGGGTTTCCTCCGTTGAAGCACACGCTCCCGATAAGTTTTGCTCCGGCAAGCTTGCCGGGGAACATCAAGCTCCGGCTGAGCCGCAGGTTCTCGCCGTAGAAGCGGATGTTCCCACAGCAGCAGATGTGCCTTTAGTCCTTATTGTCGAGCCGCAAGCTCCAGCATGGGCACAGCAGATTGTCCATTTCCTTCAGATAGGAGAACTTCCTGAAGAGCAAGAAGAAGCAGAAAGAGTAGCCCGGCAGTCAAGTATGTACCAGTTTGTCGACAACACGCTGTACAGAAGAAGACTCAACGGTGTGAAATTGAAGTGTATTCACCGGGAAGATGGACAAAAGCTGTTGGTAGAGATACATGGAGGCATATGTGGTCACCACATTGGAGCAAGAGCACTTGCCGGCAAAGCATTCCGGCAAGGTTTCTTTTGGCCGACAGCCTTCCAGGATGCAACTGCACAAGTAACCAAGTGTGAAGCGTGCCAGTTCCATTCCAAGCAGATACACCAGCCAGCTCAAGCTCTCCAGACGATCCCTTTATCCTGGCCATTTTCGGTCTGGGGGCTCAACATCCTCGGCCCCTTTCCCCGAGATGTCGGGGGCTTTGAGTACTTGTACATTGCAATCGACAAGTTCACAAAGTGGCCGGAAGTGGAACCAGTGAGGAAGGTGACAGCACAGTCAGCGGTCAAGTTCTTCAGGTCGATTGTTTGCCGCTTCGGGATCCCTAACAGGATCATCACCGACAACGGCACACAATTCACGAGTCGCACCTTCATGCAGTATGTCCAAGATCTTGGCGCCAAGGTCTGCTTCGCTTCTATTGCTCATCCGAGAAGCAACGGTCAAGCGGAGAGGGCAAATGCTGAAGTGCTGCGCGGGCTCAAGACCAGGACTTTCGACAGGCTGCACAAGTGCGGAAAGAACTGGATTGAGGAGCTGCCGGTGGTTCTTTGGTCGGTCAGGACGACACCAAATCGAGCCACCGGCCAGACGCCTTTTGCTCTAGTCTATGGAGCAGAGGCAGTTCTCCCCACGGAACTCGTATACGGGTCACCTCGAGTGCTCACTTATGATGAGCTTGAGCAAGAGCGGCTGCGACAAGACGACGCGCTGCTCCTTGAGGAGGACCGTCTTCAGGCTGCTGTACGAGCTGCTCGATACCAGCAAGCTTTGCGCCGCTATCATAGCCGCAAAGTTAATGCCAGGAGTCTCGAGGAAGGCGACCTTGTTCTTCGGCGCGTTCAGTCCGCCAAGAATTCCAACAAGTTGACGCCGAAGTGGGAAGGCCCTTACCGGGTGAAACGAGTCACTAGGTCTGGCGCTGTCCGCCTTGAGACCGAAGATGGCATTCCGGTGAGCAACTCCTGGAAGATTGAGCATCTTCGTAAGTTTTACCCATAAGGCGCGGTTGCCGGAACCTGTTCCGGCAACCACCTTTTGTACAAGTCTTGTCGATGTTGCATGTAATCCTTTGTACAAAGCCGGGCGCAGACCCCGTGCATAAGTAAAGCTCATGTGCTCCGCACGTCTTGTCAATTTCATGCTTTCTATATTTCTTTGCATGCATGTATCTGACACTTTGTGCAGCGCCTACCATCGGTAAGCAATAACGAGTCGTAAGGCTCCGTATCGTTATTTTCTCTTCTTTCTCTTTCTCAAAGGAAGGAAGGTTCCCTCGCCCACAAGTTTGCCGGGAGGGAAAGGAGATAATGGTGTGGACCAGGCGTCGTTCAAGGAAGTGTTCGCCTTACCGAAAAGCAAACGACAGAAAAGCTAAGTTGCCAAAGTTTAAGCAATCAGTTAAAAATTTTAAGTTATCTTCCTCGAACGACCTTGCTTTGTATGGAAAACCTGTGCGCGGAGGAACCAACTCGTAGCTAGTTGCGCCCTTACTTTGTTTCGAGTCCGCTCAACAACTTAAGTGAGCTGCGACTAGTTGCGACAAGGTTTCTTGTCGGCAGCGGCACCGCCAGCAGGCTGCTGACGTTCCGCACTCAGCGCTTGCGGCAAGGGTGCCTATGCCGACGAGTTCCCTAAAAGCGTAGGGTAAAAACATACAAAGGAAGGAGTCAAGTAAAGGAGATAACGTAGAAAATTGATATCCAAAATAGAGTCATATTACAAGATAACTTGTCGCGGCTCTAATAGATTGTTTTCATGACATGACCAGCAGCGACAAGGAAAAGAGAAAATGGGTGGCCTAATCTACGCGATCACCCTCAACCCTCTTGATCCCGCTCACCTTGTCCACAATGGGAAAAGGGCCTTGAGCGCTTCCAGATCGGCATCCGACGGCAAGGACCTGAGGATGTTGGTGAGGTTGAGGCCTGGATTGCGAAAGGCCACCTTCACCAGCACCTTCTGGAGAGCCCCTGCACAGATCTTGCGCGACTCGTCGGCCAGCTGCTTTGGGATCTTCTCCCGGAGTCGCTGGAGGGCCGTCGCCACGCCTTCGAAGAACAAGCTAAGCTTGGCGCTGGGTTGGAGGTGCTCATCGGAGGAGTACCCGAAATCCTCCATCCCCAGCTGCGCCAGCTCCCTGTCGATGGCCGCGGCGGCATCCACAAGACCCTCGGTCCAGTGCTCCACGGTCTCCCTGAAAGTGTCCTGGGCGGCAGCAGCATTCGCCAGCAGTGCCTCGTCGGCCTTGATCTTCTCCGACAAGGCCGCTTCCCGCTACCTGGCGCCGTCCAGCGTCTGAGTCAAAGTGGCCAGCTTCAACTCGAGATCTGCGTTGGAGTCCTTGGTGGCGCTGAGCTCCTTGCTCCTCTCAGCAAGAAGACCCTCCAGCTCACCATGAGCGGCAGCGTCCTTCTCGCGCTCACGCTTGAGCGCGGCAAGCTCCTCGCTGCTCGCCCTAAGATCGGCTTCCAGCTGTGCCACCTTCGTCTCCAGCTCCTTCTTGGCGGCCTCGGCAGCTGCGGCAGCATCCCTTGCCTCCTTGAGAGCCCCGCCAATTGCTTGCTCGCGCGCGGCAAGCTCCTCCTCGTGGCTGTCAAGATTGACCTTGCGCTGCGCCAACTCTCCTTCCTGCGCAAATAGGTTTTCGGCGACAAGCCGTTGCTTCTCTTCAGCTTCAGCCTTCTCGAGGAGGAAGGCTTTCCGCTCCTCGAGAAGTTGCTCCCGCTCCTCCGCCAAGGACCGGAGAGCTTCCTGCCTGAGGCCCCGAAGCTCCTCCGCGCGCTTCTCAATGTCAACTCCCGCCTTCGCGACAAGTGCCTCGCGGGACACCAGCTTGGCTTGTCGGGCGCGGTAGAGTGACAGCAGCTTCCGCAGCAGCCGCTCCTCTTCAGGCTCGTCGCTGCTGCTGCTTGGCGCGTCAACCAGCTTCAGCCCGACGGAGGCAAGTACTTCTCCGTCCAGCATCTCCCCTTCGACCGGCGCCCTGGAGCTTGAAGCCCAGGGGAGCTTGATGAAGATGTCGTCGCCGTCCTTCAGATAGGCGCCGGGCTGGGGCTCTTCGGAGCCTGGCGCTGCAGCAGCGGCAGAGGGATCGGCGGTCGGCGTATGCGGCGTCATGGGAGAGATCGCGGTGGATACGGAGAAAGATACGGCGTAACCCAGGCCACGCGTGCCCGTGCCCTGTTTTGGGCCTGGCCCAATAGCGCTCGGCACCGTGTGTGGCCCAGGCCCGGGGGCTCCTGTCGGTGTACTAGAGTAGGGGTACCCTAGTATCCCGAACTTGTGCACGGGCAGTTGCAGCCACCCGCGGCAAGGCTTGCCGGGTGACCGCCAAGGTCCTCCGCGGTTCCTGTGGAGCCATTCAAGAACAAAGTATGTAAGCCAAGGAGACAAGGCCCCGGCAAGAGGAGCTTGCCGGGAAGGCCCAGCAAGGCATCTCAAGGAGTTTGCCGCGATGCGCCACGCGTCCCGGCAAGGCCCGGGGAGCGACAAGCCTCGGGACGCGACAAGACAACGACCGCGGCAAGGCACTTGCCGCGGCACGCTACCACCCTGTACCTACGCTCCAGCGCATCCACCAACGTGTCGCCCTGGGGCCTTTCCAGGCACACGTCGTGAGAGGCTATGCAGCCAGCGGTACGTGGTGGCAAGCGGTGCTGACAAGATTGTCGTCGTGGCGAGCGGTGGCGCCCCTGACGGTCCTTTTCAGCTGTGTTTTGGGCGACGTAGACGGGCATTTAATGTCTTTGTCCCCTGCCGTCAGGGTTAGGTATGATACATTGTACAGGTTGTTGTACCAACCACAAGTCCTTTTTCATTTTTACCCTTGTCTACTTTGCCACCTGTCGGTGACCCCTTGAGCATATAAAAGGAGGCCCATGCGCAACGTAGAGAGGGGTTCGGAAGGTTCGAAGCCAGAAAACACTCACGCTCGGTCTCGTTAGCAGCTAGAGTGTACTGTAGCACTTAGCGCTCCCGAGCAAGAACTCAATGCAATCAGACAAGCAGTAGTAGGAGTATTATCTCTCCGGAGAGCTCCGAAGCTGGGTAAACCGCTCGTGTGCTTCACCTCGATCTGCTCTTCGTGCGATCTCCGCCCCCCGCCGAACCGAAAGGGCTCGGTCCGCCGGTCCCATAGGTGTTCGTCGATCAGTTTCCCCGACACTTCGCAATTGCCCTACTCATGGTTTGAATTTATGGATGATCATACAAAATTTTTATGCCGGTTTGAACTTTGCTTCTAGAAATCTGTTAGATTCAGCTGCGAGAGGCACGTTTATGGAAATCACATTAGGAGATGCTACAAAATTGCTTGATAATATTATGGCTAATTATTCTCAATGGCACACCGAAAGATCTTCTAGTAAAAAGTGCATGCTATAGAAGAAATCAATGTTTTGAGTGGAAAGATGGATGAACTTATGAAGATGTTTGCTACTAAAAATACTCCTCTTCATCCTAATGATATGCCTTTGTCTTCCTTGATTGAGAATAATAATGAGTCTATGGATGTGAATTTTTTTGGTAGGAATAGTTTTGGAAACAATGCTTATAGAGGAAATTTTAATGCTAGACCGTTCCCTAGTAATCCCTCTAATAATTATGGAAATTCCTACAATAATTCTTATGGTAATTTTAATAAGATGCCCTCTGATTTTGAGAATAGTCTGAAAGAATTTATGATTTCTCAAAAGAATTTTAATGCTTTGCTTGAAGAAAAATTGCTCAAAGTTGATGATTTGGCTAGGAACATTGATAGACTTTCGCTTGATGTTAATTCTCTTAAACTTGGATCTTCTTCTCCTAAGCATGATATCAACGAGTCTCTCAAAGTAATGAGAATTTCCATTGACAAGTGCAAGGAAAGAACCGCTAGATTGCGTGCTAAAAAAGAAATCTTTATAAAAGCGTGTTCTTCTAGTTTCCGTGAAAATAATGATGAGGATCTTAAAGTTATTGATGCATCTCTAATTAGATCTATGTTTTCCAATATGAATTTTGATGATTATGGGAGTGATGATGAATCATCCTTGCCTAGAAGGTGTCCCAAAAATTCGGAGTCTTTAGATCTTAATGCTAAATTTGGTAAAAGTGAGATTGGAGAATCCTCAACTTCTAATAATATTGAACTTACTATCTGGGATTTCAAGGAATTTGATTATGATAATTGTTCTTTAAAAGGTTGTATTTCCTTGTTGCAATCCGTTGTTAATTCTCCTCATGCTTATAGTCAAAACAAAGCTTTTACCAAACATATTGTTGATGCCTTGATGCAATCTTATGATGAAAAACTTAATTTGGAAGTTTCTATACCTAGAAAACTTAATGATGAGTGGGAACCTACTATAAAGATTAGAATTAAAGATTATGAGTGTTTTGCTTTATGTGATTTGGGTGCTAGTGTTTCCACGATTCCGAAAACTTTATGTGATATTCTAGGTTTGCATGATCTTGATGATTTCTCGTTAAATTTGCATCTTGCGGATTCCACCATTTAAAAGCTTATGGGAAGGATCAATGATGTTCTTATTGTTGCAAATAGAAATTTGGTGCCCGTAGATTTTATCGTTCTTGATATAGATTGCAATCTTTCTTGCCCTATTATTCTTGGTAGACCTTTCCTTAGAACGATTGGTGCGATTGTTGATATGAAGGAAGGGAACATTAGATTCCAATTTCCCTTAAAGAAAGGCATGGAGCACTTTCCAAGAAAGAAAGTCAAATTACCTTATGAATCTATCATGTGTGCTACTTATGAGTTTAGTGCCAAAGATGGCACTCGTTAGATCTATCTTTGCTTTTTATGCCTAGCTAGGGGCATTAAACGATAGCGCTAGTTGGGAGGCAACCCAATTTTCTTTGTGTTTTTTTGTTTTTGTTCCTGTTTAGTAATAAATCTTGCATCTACCTTCTGTTTAGATGTGTTTTTATCTTTTAATTAGTGTTTGTGCCAAGTAGAACCTATAGGATAACCTACGATGATAGTTGATTTGATTCTGCTGAAAAACAAAAACTTTGTGCGCACTAATATAATTTTGTTAAATCATAGGAACGTGCTTTTCAGTTGATTATTTTTTCTTCTGTTCAATTTTTTTCCAGGACTTCCTATTTTGGTAGGATTGTTAGAGTTCTAGAAGTTTGCGTTAGTTACAGATTGCTACAGACTGTTCTGTTTTTGACACATTCTATTTTTCGTGTGTTGTTTGCTTATTTCAATGCATCTATGGCTAGTAATTCTGTCTATGAACCATAAAGAAGTTGGAATACAGTAGGTTTAACACCAAATTAAATAAAGAATGAGTTCATTGCAGTACCCTATGTGGTGGTTTTGTTTACTTTCACTAACGGAGCTTATAAGATTTCCTGTTGAGTTTTGTGTTGTGAAGTTTTCAAGTTTTGGGTAAAGCTTTTATGGACTATGGAATAATGGGTGGCAAGATCCTAAGCTTGGGGATGCCCATGGCACCCCAAGATATTCAAGGATAGCCAAAAGCCTAAGCTTGGGGATGCCCCGAGAAGGCATCCCCTCTTTCGTCTTCGTTCATTAGTAACTTTACTTGGAGCTATATTTTTATTCGCTACATGATATGTGTTTTGCTTGGAGCGTCGTGTATTATATTAGTCTTTGATTTTTAGTTTAACACAATCATCCTTGCTGTACACACCTTTTGGGAGAAGCCTATTTGATTAGAATTTGCTGGAATACTCTATGTGCTTCACTTATATCTTTTGAGCTTGATAGTTTTTGCTCTAGTGTTGCACTTATATCTTTTAGAGCACGGTGGTGTCTTAATTTTGAAGAAATTGCTAGTCTCTCATGCTTCACTTATAATATTTGAGAGTCTTTTAGAACAACATGGTATTTGCTATGATCTTAAAGTTGGTCCTAGAATGATGAGCATCCAAGTTGGGTATAATAAAAACTATCATAGGAAGTGAATTGGATGCTATGATCAATTTGATACTTGATAATTGTTTTGAGACATGGAGGTAGTGATACTAAAGTCATGCTAGTTGGGTGATTATGAATTTAAAGAATGCTTGTGTTGAAGTTAGCAAGTCCCGTAGCATGCACGTATGGTTAAAGTTGTGTAACAAATTTGAAACATGAAGTGTACCTGGCTTGTGCATCCTTATGAGTGGCGGTCGGGGACGAGCGATGGTCTTTTCCTACCAATCTATCCCCCTAGGAGCATGCGCGTAGTACTTGGTTTTTGATGACTTCTAAATTTTTGCAATAAGTATATGATTTCTTTTGACTAATGTTGAGTCCATGGATCATACACCCTCTTACCTTTCCGCCTTTGCTAGCCTCTTCGGTACCGTGCATTGCCCTTTCTCACCTTGAGAGTTAGTGCAAACTTCGCCGGTGCATCCAAACCCCGTGATACGATACGCTCTATCACACATAAACCTCCTTATATCTTCCTCAAAACAGCCACCATACCTACCTATTATGGCATTTCCATAGCCATTCCGAGATATATTGCCATGCAACTTTCCACCGTTCCGCTCATCATCATCATGACATACTTTACTTTTGTCATATTGCCATTGCATGATCATGTAGTTGACATTGTATTTGTGGCAAAGCCACCATGCATTATTTTTCATACATGTCACTCTTGATTCATTGCACCATCCCGGTACACCGCCGGAGGCATTCATATAGAGTCATATCTTGTTCTAGTTTCGAGTTGTAATCCTTATGTTGTAATCAATAGAAGTGTGATGATCATCATTATTAGAGCATTGCCCAAAAAGAAAAAGAAAAAAAAGAAAGGCCAAAAGAAAAAAAAGAAAGGCCCAAAAAAAGAAAAAAAAAGAAAAAAGGGGAAAATAAAAAAGGGCAATGTTACTATCTCTTTCTCCACACTTGTGCTTCAAAGTAGCACCTTGTTCTTCATGTAGTGAGTCTCATATATTGTGCTTAAAAGTAGCACCATATTTTTCATATAGTGAGTCTTATAAGTTGTCTTTTTCATACTAGTGGGAATTTTTCATTATAGAACTTGGCTTGTATATTCCTACGATGGGCTTCCTCAAATGCCCTAGGTCTTCGTGAGCAAGCAAGTTGGATGCACACCCACTAGTTTTCTTTTGTTGAGCATTCATTTATAGCTCTAGTGCATCCGTTGCATGACAATCCCTACTCCTCATGTTGAGATCAATTGATGGGCATCTCCATAGCCCGTTGATTATCCTCGTCAATGTGAGACCTTCTCCTTTTTTGTCTTCTCCACACAATCCCCATCATCATATTCTATTCCACCCATAGTGCTATATCCATGGCTCACGCTCATGTATTGCGTGAAGGTTGAAAAAGTTTGAGATTATTTAAGTATGAAACAATTGCTTGGCTAGTCATCGGGGGTATATAAGTTGGGAACATCTTTGTGTGACGAAAATGAAGCATAGCCTAACTATATGATTTTGTAGGGATGAACTTTCTTTTGCCATGTTATTTTGAGAAGACATGATTACTTTGATTAGTATGCTTGAAGTGTTACTATCTCTTTTATCAATGTGAACTTATATTTTGAATCATTTGGATCTGAACATTCATGCCACAATAAAGAAAATTACATTATGAATTATGCTAGGTAGCATTCCACATCAAAAATTCTCTTTTTATCATTTACCTACTCGAGGACGAGCAGGAATTAAGCTTGGGGATGCTTGATACGTCTCCAACGTATCTATAATTTTTGTTTGTTCCATGCTATTATATTACCCCTTTTGGATGTTTATGGGCTTTATTTTACACATTTATATCATTTTTGGGACTAACCTACTAACCGGAGGCCCAGCCCATATTGCTGGGTTTTTTTTGCCTATTTCAGTATTTCGAAGAAAAGGATTATCAAACGGAGTCCAAACAGAATGAAACCTTCGGGAGCGTGATTTTTGGAACGAACCTGATCCGGAGAGCTTGAAGTGCAAGTCAAGAAGCTTCTGAGGGCCCCACGAGATAGGGGGCCGTGCCCCCCTATAGGGCGCGCCCCCTATCTTGTGGGCCCCTGGGCAGCCACCGACGTACTTCTTCCTCCTATATATACCTACGTACCCCGAAAACATCCAAGAGCACCACGAAACACAATTTCCACCACCGTAACCTTCTGTATCCGCAAGATCTCATCTTGGAGCCTTCTCTGGCACTCTGCCGGAGGGGGAATCAACCACGGAGGGCTTCTACATCAACATCCTTGCCCCTCCGATGAGTTGTGAGTAGTTTACCACAGACCTACGGGTCCATAGTTATTAGTCAGATGACTTCTTCTCTCTTTTTGGATCTCAATACAATGTTCTCCCCCTCTCTTGTGGAGATCTATTCGATGTAAACTATTTTTGCGGTGTGTTTGTCGAGATCCGATGAATTGTGGGTTTATGATCAAGTTTATCTATGAATAATATTTGAATCTTCTCTGAATTCTTTTATGTATGATTAAGTTATCTTTGCAAGTCTCTTTGAATTATCAGTTTGGTTTGGCCTACTAGATTGATCTTTCTTGCCATGGGAGAAGTGCTTAGCTTTGGGTTCAATCTTGCAGTGTCCTTACCCAGTGACAGAAAGGGTTGCAAGGCACGTATTGTATTGTTGCCATCGAGGATAAAAAGATGGGGTTTATATCATATTGCATGTGTTTATCCCTCTACATCATGTCATCTTGCTTAATGCGTTACTCTATTCTTATGAACTTAGTACTCTAGATGCAGGCAGGAGTCGGTCGATGTGTGGAGTAATAGTAGTAGATGCAGGCAGGAGTCGGTCTACTTGTTATGGACGTGATGCCTATATACATGATCATGCCTAGATAATCTCATAACTATGCGCTTTTCTATCAATTGCTCGACAGTAATTTGTTCACCCACCGTAATACTTATGCTATCTTGAGAGTAGCCTCTAGTGAAACCTATGGCCCCCGGGTCTATCTCTTATCATATTTGCTTTCAATCTACCTTTTTTGCATCTATATTATAAAATACCAAAAATATATTTATCTTATCATACTATCTTTATTAGATCTCACTTTCGCAAGTGGCCGTGAAGGGATCGACAACCCCTTTATTGCGTTGGTTGCGAGTTCTCAGTTTGTTTGTGTAGGTGCGTGGGACTTTTGAGGAGCCTCCTACTGGATTGATACCTTGGTTCTCAAAACTGAGGGAAATACTTACGCTACACTTTGTTGCATCACCCTCTCCTCTTCGAGGAAAACCAACGCAAGCTCAAGACGTAGCAAGGACTTGAGGCTTACGTTTGATAACCTCCGAACATACGGCATCAAGCTGAACCCGGAAAAAAAATGTGTTTTCGGCGTTCCCTCTGGGAAACTGCTCGGCTTCATTGTTTCCAATAGAGGAATTGAAGCGAATCCGGCAAAAATTCGAGCTCTATCGCAGTTGGCTATCCCAACAGACCTCAAGCATATCCAGAAACTAGCTGGATGCGTGGCTGCCTTAAGCCGCTTTATCTTCTGGTTAGGAGAAAAGGCATTATCTCTTTACCGCCAAGGTCTGCTTCGCTTCTGTTGCTCATCCGAGAAGCAACAGTCAAGCGGAGAGGGCAAATGTTGAAGTGTTGCGCGGGCTCAAGACCAGGACTTTCGACAGGCTGCACAAGTGCGGAAAGAACTGGATTGAGGAGCTGCCGGTGGTTCTTTGGTCGGTCAGGACGACACCAAATCGAGCCACCGGCCAGACGCCTTTTGCTCTAGTCTATGGAGCAGAGGCAGTTCTCCCCACAGAACTCGTATATGGGTCACCTCGAGTGCTCGCTTATGATGAGCTTGAGCAAGAGCAGCTGCGACAAGACGACGCGCTACTCCTTGAGGAGGACCGTCTTCAGGCTGCTGTACGAGCTGCTCGATACCAGCAAGCTTTGCGCCGCTATCATAGCCGCAAAGTTAATGCCAGGAGTCTCGAGGAAGGCGACCTTGTTCTTCGGCGCGTTCAGTCCGCCAAGAATTCCAACAAGTTGACGCCGAAGTGGGAAGGCCCTTACCGGGTGAAACGAGTCACTAGGCCTGGCGATGTCCGCCTTGAGACCGAAGATGGCATTCCGGTGAGCAACTCCTGGAAGATTGAGCATCTTCGTAAGTTTTACCCATAAGGCGCGGTTGCCGGAACCTGTTCCGGCAACCACCTTTTGTACAAGTCTTGCCGATGTTGCATGTAATCCTTTGTACAAAGCCGGGCGCAGACCCCGTGCATAAGTAAAGCTCATGTGCTCCGCACGTCTTGTCAATTTCATGCTTTCTATATTTCTTTGCATGCATGTATCTGACACTTTGTGCAGCGCCTACCACCGGTAAGCAATAACGAGTCGTAAGGCTCCGTATCGTTATTTTCTCTTTTTTCTCTTTCTCAAAGGAAGGAAGGTTCCCTCGCCCACAAGTTTGCCGGGAGGGAAAGGAGATAATGGTGTGGACCAGGCGTCGTTCAAGGAAGTGTTTGCCTTACCGAAAAGCAAACGACAGAAAAGCTAAGTTGCCAAAGTTTGAGCAATCAGTTAAAAAGTTTAAGTTATCTTCCTCGAACGACCTTGCTTTGTATGGAAAACCTGTGCGCGGAGGAACCAACTCGTAGCTAGTTGCGCCCTTACTTTGTTTCGAGTCCGCTCAACAACTTAAGTGAGCTGCGACTAGTTGCGACAAGGTTTCTTGTCGGCAGCGGCACCGCCAGCAGACTGCTGACATCCCACACTCAGCGCTCGCGGCAAAGGTGCCTGCGCCGACAAGTTCCCTAAAAGCGTAGGGCAAAAACATACAAAGGAAGGAATCAAGTAAAGGAGCTAACATAGCAATCGCTACCCAAAATAGAGTCATATTACAAGATAACTTGTCGCGGCTCTAATAGATTGTTTTCATAACATGACCAGCAGCGACAAGAAAAAGGGAAAACGGGCGGCCTAATCTACGTGATCGCCTTCAACCCTCTTGATCCCACTCACCTTGTCCACAATGGGTGCGACAAGGGCCTTGAGCGCTTCCAGATCAGCGTCCGGCGGCAAGGACCTGAGGACGTTGGTGAGGTTGAGGCCTGGGTTACGGAAGGCCACCTTCACCAGCACCTTCTGGAGAGCCCCCACGCAGATCTTGCGCGACTCGTCAGCCAGCCGCTTTGGGATCTTCTCCCGGAGTCGCTGGAGGGCCGTCGCCACGCCTTCGAAGAACAAGCTGAGCTTGGCGCTGGGTTGGAGGTGCTCATCGGAGGAGTACCCGAAATCCTCCATCCCCAGTTGCGCCAGCTCCTTGTCAATGGCAGCGGCAGCATCCACAAGACCCTCGGTCCAGTGCTCCACAGTCTCCCTGAAAGTGTCCTGGGCGGCAGCAGCATTCGCCAGTAGCGCCTCGTCGGCCTTGATCTTCTCCGACAAGGCCACTTCCCGCTCCCTGGCGCCGTCCAGCGTCTGAGTCAAAGTGGCCAACTTCAACTCGAGATCCGAATTGGAGTCCTTGGCAGCGCTAAGTTCTTTGCTCCTCTCAGCAAGACGACCTTGCAGCTCGCCATGAGCGGCGGCGTCCTTCTCGCGCTCACGCTTGAGCGCAGCAAGCTCCTCGCCGCTCGCCTTGAGATCAGCCTCCAGCTGCGCCATCTTCATCTCCAGCTCCTCCTTGGCGGCCTCGGTAGCTGCGGCAGCATCCTTTGCTTCCTTGAGAGCCCCGCCGAGTGTTTGCTCGCGCGCAGCGAGCTCCTCCTCGTGGCTGTCAAGGTTGACCTTGTGCTGCGCCAACTCGCCTTCCTGTGCAGACAGCTTCTCGGCAACAAGTCGCTGTCGCTCTTCAATTTCAGCCTTCTCGAGGAGGAAGGCCTTCCGCTCCTCGTCGACCTGTTCCCGCTCCTCTGCCAGGGCCCGGAGAGCTTCCTGCCTGAAGCCCCGGAGCTCCTCCGCGCGCTTCTCGATGTCCACTCCTGCCTTCGCGACAAGTGCCTCTCGGGACACCAGCTTGGCTTGTCGGGCGCGGTAGAGCGACAACAGCTTCCACAGCAGCCGCTCCTCCTCAGGCTCGTCGCTGCTGCTGCTTGGCGCATCGACAAGCGTCAGCCCAGCGGAGGCAAGCACTTCTCCATCCAACATCTCTCCTTCAACCGGCGCCCTGTAGCTTGACGCCCAGGGGAGCTTGATGAAGATGCCGTCGCCGGCCTTCAAGTAGGCGCCGGGCTGGGGCTCTTCGGAGCCTGGCGCTGCAGTAGCGGCGGAGGGATCGGCGGTTGGCGTAGCGCCTGGTGCTCCTGCGGCCTCAGGGCCGTCAGTACGATCGCCGGATCCCTCGCCAGCTTCTGTGGTGGCAGCCTTGGCGGCCTCTTCGACGGCGGGATCATCAGCGCCGGCTTCTCCTTCGGTGGCAACGGCGTCGTCGGTATTGCTGCGCACGTTCTCCTCGCCGGCGGCCTCGGTTTCCATCGGCTCCATGGCAGATGGATCTAACAAATGGAGAAAGGAGAAGACTCAAGCCAATGTCCAAAAAGAAAATCAAAAGAAGAAGAAGAACCCGAGGGAAGTTTTCAAGCAAGAGGATTACCTGTACTAGGGCCTGCAGTCGTGGTCTCAACCACTGGAGGGTCGCTGGTGCTGTCCCTTGCCGGAGAACTGCCCCTTGCCGGAGAATTCTCCCTTGCCGGAGAACGCTCCCTTGCCGGAGAATTCTCCCTTGCCGGAGAACGCTCCCTTGCCGGGGAATCCTCCCTTGGCGGTGTAGTTGAAGCGGATGGCATTTTGGGAGCGGCTTCCGGGCACTCCTGATGAAGCTGCTCTGCTCCTACACAAACCAAAGTCAGATATCAGCGAAGAAAAAGCACCCATGCGCGCCGAACAGCAGGAAGTAAACCATATACTTACACTGAGGGCTGCGTTGGGGGCTGCTTTGGGGAATGGTTGGGTCCGGCAAGGTGGTCTCAGGCGCACCCCCGGCTGTCGTAGCGGGTTCGTCCTCGATGACAATCATCGGGACCTTGGCTCTCTTTGCTGCTCTCTGGGCCAGCGTCCTGAAAAGGAATGGGTTCAGAATGAAGCAAATCAGATACAAGACAAAGCAACAAAATTGAAGAACTACAAGTACAGCAAAGAATCTTACTCTTCTTCTTCCTCGTCGGAGCTGAGCGCGGAGAGATCGAAGTCCGGGTCGCCTCTGGTGCGACGAGGCGGAGGAGTAGGTTCCCTTATCCGCTTGGCAGAGGCAGTAGCGGTGGACCGGGAAGACCCCGCTCCAGTTGCCGCAGTGGCGTGAGGATCTCCCGCGGCAACACTGCTTGCGACGGTAGAGCGTGTCGTGCGGCACGGCGGCTGTTGACTCGTTTGCCACTCCGCTACGTCCCCGGTCCTGCGGAGACGCCTTCTTGGTGGAGCTGGGGGCTCCGCTTGCGACGAGCTGCCTGAAGGTTCGAGCCCGACAAGCTCTCCCTCGCCGGGCTCGCTCGACTCAGCTTCAGGCCCGACAAGCTCTTCCTCGCCGACAAGCTCCTCTCGCTCGGCAAGGCTTGCCGCCTCCGCTGCCTCTGCCTCCTCCACGGTGAATCCAAACTCGCCCGCGGCAGCTGCTGCCGCCGCCTCTTCCAGCCTGGTGGCGATGCGCTGCATCTCCGCATCGGTGGTGTCGCGGGTGAGGCTCTTTTGTTCATCGGGGCGGACCGCCACTTCTACCAAGCTGTCGAAGAACTCCTGCACGACGTCATCTGCAGGCTCTTGCCAAGTCGGGACAATCCCATGCGAGTCGCACAACGGCATCATTGAACGGATGCGGTCGAGCGAGGAATTGTTGCACAGCGGAACCACGCCCCTCGGCAACATGAAGGCTTCTGGATGTTGAGGATCGCGCTTGAACAACTCCAGGATCATCGCGTCCAGTTCCAAGATGGTGAAGTTGAAGTTGAGGCCCGGGCGCAGCCTCATGATATCCGCCGCATTCTGGAACTCCCAGGCAGGTCTCCTCCTCTCCTGCAGGGGGCGATGCGGCGGCGAAGGAAATCTGCGCCAACGGCGCCTACAGTGAGCCCGGCAAGTCTGAGGCGTAGGATCCGGGTGACGGCAATCCTCAGCCTATCGTCCTCCAGGGCCACGTTGCTCCAATCATTGCCGCGCGCTATTGGGGCTTGGCGCTGGGCGGTAAATGGCTGCGGGTTCTCCTCGACAATCCAGCACCATTCTGCTCTCCATTCCAACCACTTGATGCGGAGCTCTCCCTCCAGATAAGCTTCCTTCTTGCCGGTCCTCGAGATCCAGGCGATTCCGCCGGATAAGGGCTCTCCTCTCTCTACTCGGGGCATAAAGAAGTGGCGGAAAAGAGATACATTGGGATAGACTCCGACAAAGTTTTCGCAGAGATGTGCGAAAACTGCCATGGTCAGGACAGCATTGGGGGTGAAGTCAAGGAGGTGGAACCCGTAGGTGTTCATGATGTCGCAGAAAAATTCAGAGAAGGGCGGGCAGAGCCCGCAGTAGAAGAACAGCGCGAAGAAGGGGTACCCATTCGGAGCCAGTTCCGAAGCGGCAGCCGGGAGTACCTTCGTGCGCGGATGCGCTCGCGTCTCCGTCGACCAGAAGAGGTAGTAGTACTCCCTCAGCTCCTTCGCGCCGAGCTGAGGGGGGAAGATTGCCCGCTCCTTCCGCAGCGCCGCGAGCCGCTGCGCCTCGGCCGACTTCACGACCTTCCCCTTGTCGGCTTTCGGAGCCATGGCGGAGGTGGTGGGGGAGATCGACGGTGTTGGTGATGCTAGTGGAGACGGGGGCGGAAAGCTGCTCTCTTTTCAGCTTTGGGAAGAAGGGGGGGAGCGGCGGAGATTTTTGAGATTGGAGTAGCAACCGGCGAGATGGGTGAACTGCCCCTGTTTCCCCTGCTTATAAAGGGGAAGGGGGCGGGTGTTCCGTCTTTCCGAATAAAGAAACCACCCACGATCTCTCCCACAACGCCGCATTCAACGTGTGCCGTTCGGGGAGGGCGCGGTGGATACGGAGCAAGATACGGCGTAACCCAGGCCGCGCGTGCCCGTGCCCTGTTTTGGGCCTAGCCCAACAGCGCTCGGCACCGTGTGTGGCCCAGGCCCGGGGGCTCCTGTCGGTGTACTAGAGTAGGGGTACCCTAGTATCCCAAACTTGTGCACGGGTAGTTGCAGCACCCCGCGGCAAGCCTTGCCAGGTGACCGCCAAGGTCCTCCGTAGTTCCTTTGGAGCCATTCAAGAACAAAGTATTCAAGCCAAGGAGACAAGGCCCCGGCAAGAGGAGCTTGCCGGGAAGGCCAACCTAGGCATAAGAACAAAGTATTCAAGCCAAGGAGACAAGGCCCCGGCAAGAGGAGCTTGCCGGGAAGGCCAACCAAGGCATCTCAAGGAACTTGCTGCGACGCGCCACGCGTCCCGGCAAGGCCCGGTGAGCAACAAGCTTCCGGACGCGACAAGACAACGACCGCGGCAAGGCACTTGCCGCGGCACGCTACCTCCCTGTACCTACGCTCCAACGCATCCACCAACGTGTCGCCCTGGGGCCTTTCCAGGCGCGCGTGGCGAGAGGCTGTGCAGCCAGCGGTGCATGGTGGCAAGCGGCGCTGACAAGATTGCCATCGTGGCAAGCGGTGGCGCCCCTGACGGTCCCTTTTTACACTGTTTGGGCGACGTAGACGGGCATTTAATGCCTTTGTCCCCTGCCGTCAGGGTTAGGTAGGATACACTGTACAGGTAGCTGTACCAACCGCTATTCCTTTTCCATTTTTACCCTTGTCTACGTTGCCACCTGTCGGTGACCCCTTTAGCATATAAAAGGAGGCCCATGTGCAACGTAGAGGGGGTTCGGAAGGTTCGAAGCTAGAAAACACTCATGCTCGGTCTCGTTAGCAGCTGGTGTGTACTGTAGCACTCAGCGCTCCCGAGCAAGAACTCAATACACTCAAACATGCAGCAGTAGGAGTATTATCTCTCCGGAGAGCTCAGAAGCTGGGTAAACTGCTCGTGTGCTTCGCCTCGATCTGCTCTTCATGCGATCTCCGCCCCCCGCCGAACCAAAAGGGGCTCGGTCCGCCGGTCCCATAGGTGTTCGTGGATCAGTTTCCCCGACAGAAGAGGACTCCTTTCTGATGCCATGCCTTACACCTGAAGTATCGTATTTTTGTAGAGATGACGGTCAGAGCGCGGCGCTGAGTGATACATCTCCAACGTATCTATAATTTTTGATTGCTCCATGCTACTTTATCTACTGTTTTGGACTATATTGGGCTTTATTTTCCACTTTTATATTACTTTTGGGACTAACCTACTAACCGGAGGCCCAACCCAGAATTGTTGTTTTTTGCCTTTTTCAGTATTTCGAAGAAATAGAATATCAAACGGAATCCAAACGGAATGAAACCTTCGGGATCGTGATTTTCCAACCGAACATGATCCAGGAGACTTGGACCCTACTCCAAGCAGTGCCCGAGGAGGTCACGAGGGTGGAGGGCGCCCCCCCGGGTGTGCCCCCCTACCTCGTGGGCCCCTCGGAGCTCCACCGACGTACTCCTTCCTCCTATTTATACCTACGTATCCCCGAACGATCATAACAGGAGCCAAAAACCTAATTCCATCGCCGCAACCTTCTGTATCCACGAGATCCCATCTTGGGGCCTGTTTCGGAGCTCCGTCGGAGGGGGCATCCACCACGGAGGGCTTCTACATCATCACCATAGCCCCTCCGATGAAGTGTGAATAGTTTACTTCGGACCTTTGGGTCCATAGCTAGTAGCTAGATGGCTTCTTCTCTCTTTTTGGATCTCAATACAATGTTCTCCCCTTCTCTCGTGGAGATCTATTCGATGTAATCTTATTTTTGTGGTGTGTTTGTTGAGACCGATGAATTATGGGTTTATGATCCAGTATTATCTATGGAAAATATTTGATTCTTCTCTGAATTCTTTTATGTATGATTGAGTTATCTTTGCAAGTCTCTTAGAATTATCCTTTTTGGTTTTGCCAACTAGATTGGTAGTTCTTGCAATGGGAGAAGTGCTTAGCTTTGGGTTCAATCTTGCGGTGTCTTTACCCAGTGACAGAAGGGGCAGGAAGGCATGTATTGTATTGTTGCCATCGAGGATAACAAGATGGGGTTTTTATCATATTGCATGAATTTATCCCTCTACATCATGTCATCTTGCTTACGGTGTTACTCTTTTTTTACTTAATACTCTAGATGCATGCTGGATAGCGGTCGATGATGGAGTAACAGTAGTAGATGCAGAATCGTTTCGATCTACTTGTTTTGGACGTGATGCCTATATACATGATCATTGCCTAGAAATACTCATAACTATGCTCAATTCTGTCAATTGCTCAACAGTAATTTGTTCACCCACCGTAGAATATCTATGCTCTTAAGAGAAGCCACTAGTGAAACCTATGGCTCCCGGGTCTATTCGCATCATATCAATCTATATCACTTTATTTACTTGCTTTGTTTTTACTTTGCCTTTTACTTTTTACTTTGCATCTATCTATCAAAAATACCAAAAATATTATCTCTATCAGATCTCACTCTCGTAAGTGACCGTGAAGGGATTGACAACCCCTAAGCGTTGGTTGCGAGTTGCTATTATTTTGTGTAGGTACGAGGGACTTGTGCGTGGTCTCCTACTGGATTGATACCTTGGTTCTCGAAAACTGAGGGAAATACTTACGCTACTTTGCTGCATCATCCTCTCCTCTTCGGGGAAATCCAACGCAGTGCTCAAGAGGTAGCAAGAAGAATTTATGGCGCCATTGCCGGGGACGCTCACGCAAGCAAGTCACCCATACCAAGTACCCATCGCAATCCCTATCTCTCGCATTACATTATTTGCCTTTTGCCTCTCGTTTTCCTCTCCCCCACTTCACCCTTGCCGTTTTATTTGCCCTCTCTTTCCCAATCTCCTCCTCTCTTTCCCGTTTGCCTTTTTCCCTTTGCCTTTCTGCTTGCTCGTGTGTTAGTTTGCCTGTCTTTATGTCCAATTCATTATCCGCTCCTATGTCTCCCGAGTTTGAACTTCTTCACTTCAAGCAAAGGCAAGGAGAAAACTTAAGAGATGCTTGGTATAGGATGATGGAATCTTATCATAAGTGCACCCTAGAGGTGAACTTTAGAATTCTTCTTTGCAATTTTTATGTTCGGTTAAACATGACACACACACAATTCTTGGATTGCATTGCCAAGGGAAATTTCATTGAGATCGATCCCAGTATTGCGCATGAAATTATAGAGGGAATAGTGGGAACACTACCCCAAAAGGGAGGATCTCATCCTACCCAGGAAGAAACCCAAGTGTTTGAGAAGATTTGCGAAGTAACGAAAATTTTACAAAAAATCTCTTGAGTCTCTTAAAAGTGTTAGCGGAAATCTTCACCGCACGAATATGTTGATTACTCTTTGTAATAAGCGGTTGGATTCTTTAGATCTAAAAAATTCCGAATATGAAGGGAAGCGGAAAGAACCTCCTGGATTCAAGCATGACTCCACCAAAAAAATGAAAATCAAAGATGGCAATACCTAGATCTATCCTTGCTTTTATGCCTAGCTAGGGTTGTTAAAAGATAGCGCTTGTTGGGAGGCAACCCAATTTTATTTTGTGTTTTTTGTTTTTGCTTCTGTTTAGGAATAAATGATCCATCTAGCCTCTGTTTGGATGTGGTTTTATGTTTTAATTAGTGTTTGTGCCAAGTAGAACCTATAGGATAACCTACGATGATAGTTGATTTGATTCTGCTGAAAAACAGAAACTTTGCACGCACGTATTTAGTTATGATAAATCACAGGAACGTGTTTTTTCGTTGATTCTTTTTTCTTCTGATCAGCAAACAAATTGTGCAGGACTTCCTATTTTGGTAGAATTTTTAGAGTTCCAGAAGTTTGCGTTAGTTACAGATTGGTACAGACTGTTCTGTTTTTGACAGATTCTGTTTTTCGTGTGTTGTTTGCTTATTTTGATGAATCTATGGCTAGTAAAATAGTTTATAAACCATAGAGAAGTTGTAATACAGTAGGTTTAACACCAATATAAATAAAGAATGAGTTCATTACAGTACCTTGAAGTAGTCTTTTGTTTTCTTTCTCTAACGGAGCTCACGAAATTTCTGTTGAGTTTTGTGTTGTGAAGTTTTCAAGTTTTGGGTGAATTCTTTTGATGGATTATGGAACAAGGAGTGGCAAGAGCCTAAGCCTTGGGATTCCCATGGCACCCCCAAGATAATACAAGGACACCAAAAAGTCAAAGCTTGGGGATGCCCCGGAAGGCATCCCCTCTTTCGTCCACTTCCATCGGTAATTTACTTGGAGCTATATTTTTATTCACCAACATGATATGTGTTTTGCTTGGAGCGTCTTGTATTATTCGTGTCTTTGCTTGTTAGTATACCACAATCATCCTTGTTGTACACATCTTTTGAGACATCCATACATGAATTGGAATTTGTTAGAATATTCTATGTGCTTCACTTATATCTTTTGAGCTTGATAGTTTTGCTCATAGTGCTTCACTTATATCTTTTGAGCGTGATAATTTTTGCTCTAGTACTTCACTTAGATCTTTTTGAGCACGGTGGTGGATTTGTATTAAAGAAACTATTGATCTCTCATGCTTCACTTAGATTATTTTGAGAGTCTTTAATAGCATGGTAATTTGCTTACTGTTAATATACTTGGTGTTCAAGATATGTGAAACTTTCTTTTGAGTGAATTGAATACTAAGATAAGTTTGATGCTTGATAATTGTTTTGAGATATGGAGGTGATAATATCAAAGTCGTGCTAGTTGGGTGATTATGAATTTGAGAAATACTTGTGTTGAAGTTTGCAAGTCCCGTAGCATGCACGTATGGTTAAAGTTGTGTAACAAATTTGAAACATGAAGTGTACCTGGCTTGTGCATCCTTATGAGTGGCGGTCGGGGACGAGCGATGATCTTTTCCTACCAATCTATCCCCCTAGGAGCATGCCCGTAGTACTTGAATTTTTGATGACTTCTAAATTTTTGCAATAAGTATATGAGTTCTTTTGACTAATGTTGAGTACATGGATTATACGCACTCTCACCTTTCCACCTTTGCTAGCCTCTTCGGTACCGTGCATTTCCCTTTCTCACCTTGAGAGTTGGCGCAAACTTCGCCGGTGCATCCAAACCCCGTGATACGATATACTCTATCACACATAAACCTCCTTATATCTTCCTGAAAACAGCCACCATACCTACCTATCATGGCATTCCCATAGCCATTCCGAGATATATTGCCATGCAAATTCCATCATCATCATCATGACATACATTACTTTTGTCATATTGCCATTGCATGATCTTGTAGTTGACATCGTATTTGTGGCAAAGCCACCATGCATTATTTTCCATACATGTCACTCTTGATTCATTGCACCATCCCGGTACACCACCGGAGGCATTCATATAGAGTCATATATTGTTCTAAGTTTCGAGTTGTAATCCTTGTGTTGTAATCAATAGAAGTGTGATGATCATCATTATTAGAGCATTGCCCAAAAAACGCCAAAAAAAAAAGAAAGGCCCAAAAAAAGGGCAATGCTACGATCTCTTTTGCCACACTTGTGCTTCAAAGTAGCACCTTGTTCTTCATGTAGTGAGTCTCATATATTGTGCTTCAAAGTAGCACCTTGTTCCTCATGTAGTGAGTCTCATAAGTTGTCTTTTTATACTAGTGGGAATTTTTCATTATAGAACTTGGCTTGTATATTCCTACGACGGGCTTCCTCAAATGCCCTAGGTCTTCGTGAGCAAGCGAGTTGGATGCACACCCACTAGTTTTCTTTTATTGAGCATTCATAGCTCTAGTGCATCCGTTGCATGGCAATCCCTACTCCTCATGTTGACATCAATTGATGGGCATCTCCATAGCCCGTTGATTAGCCTCGTCAATGTGAGACTTTCTCCTTTTTTGTCTTCTCCACACAATCCCCATCATCATATTCTATTCCACCCATAGTGCTATATCCATGGCTCACGCTCATGTATTGCGTGAACGTTCAAAAAGTTTGAGATTATTTAAGTATGAAACAATTGCTTGGCTTGTCATCGGGGGTATAGAAGTTGGGAACATCTTTGTGTGACGAAAATGAAGCATAGCCTAACTACATGATTTTGTAGGGATGAACGTTCTTTTGCCATGTTATTTTGAGAAGACATGATTGCTTTGATTAGTATGCTTGAAGTATTATTATTTTTGTATCAATATGAACTTTTGTCTTGAATCTTTCGGATCTGAATATTCATATCACAATTAAGAAGATTTACATTGTAATTATACCAAAGTATCACTCCGCGTCAAAAAATCTTTTTTATCATTTACCTACTCGAGGACGAGCAGGAATTAAGCTTGGGGATGCCTGATACGTCTCCAACGTATCTATAATTTTTGATTCCTCCATGCTACTGTATCTACTATTTTGGACTATATTGGGCTTTATTTTCCACTTTTATATTACTTTTGGGACTAACCTACTAACCGGAGGCCCAGCCCAGAATTTTTGTTTTTGCCTTTTTCAGTATTTCGAAGAAACAGAATATCAAACGGAGTCCAAACGGAATGAAACCTTCGGGATCGTGATTTTCCAACCGAACGTGATCCAGGAGACTTGGACCCTACTCCAAGCAGTGCCCGAGGAGGTCACGAGGGTGGAGGGCGCCCCCCTGGGCACGCCCCCCTACCTCGTGGGCCCCTCGTGGGCCCCTCGGAGCTCCACCGACGTACTCCTTCCTCATATATATACCTATGTATCCCCGAACGATCAGAACAGGAGCCAAAAACCTAATTCCACCGCCGCAACCTTCTGTATCCACGAGATCCCATCTTGGGGCCTGTTCCGGAGCTCCGCCGGAGGGGGCATCCACCATGGAGGGCTTCTACATCATCACCATAGCCCCTCTGATGAAGTGTGAGTAGTTTACTTCAGACCTTCGGGTCCATAGCTGGTAGCTAGATGGCTTCTTCTCTCTTTTTGTATCTCAATACAATGTTCTCCCCCTCTCTCGTGGAGATCTATTCGATGTAATCTTCTTTTTGCGGTGTGTTTCTTGAGACTGGTGAATTGTGGGTTTATGATCGAGTATTATCTATGGAAAATATTTGATTCTTCTATGAATTCTTTTATGTATGATTGAGTTATCTTTGCAAGTCTCTTCGAATTATCCTTTTTGGTTTGGCCAACTAGATTGGTAGTTCTTGCAATGGGAGAAGTGCTTAGCTTTGGGTTCAATCTTGCGGTGTCCTTACCTAGTGACAGAAGGGGCAGCAAGGCACGTATTGTATTGTTGCCATCAAGGATAACAAGATGGGGTTTTTATCATATTGCATGAATTTATCCCTCTACATCATGTCATCTTGCTTACGGCGTTACTCGATTTTTACTTAATACTCTAGATGCATGCTGGATAGCGGTCGATGAGTGGAGTAGCAGTAGTAGATGCAGAATCATTTTGATCTACTTGTTTTGGACGTGATGCCTATATACATGATCATTGCCTAGATATACTCATAACTATGCTCAATTCTATCAATTGCTCAACAGTAATTTGTTCACCCACCGTAGAATATATATGCTCTTGAGAGAAGCCACTAGTGAAACCTATGGCCCCCGGGTCTATTCGCATCATATCAATCTATATCACTTTATTTACTTCCTTTGTTTTTACTTTGCCTTTTACTTTTTACTTTGCATCTATCTATCAAAAATACCAAAAATATTATCTCTATCAGATCTCACTCTCGTAAGTGACCGTGAAGGGATTGACAACCCCTAAGCGTTGGTTGCGAGTTGCTATCGTTTTGTGTAGGTACGAGGGACTAGTGCGTGGTCTCCTACTGGATTGATACCTTGGTTCTCAAAAACTGAGGGAAATACTTACGCTACTTTGCTACATCATCCTCTTCTCTTCGAGGAAATCCAACGCAGTGCTCAAGCGGTAGCACCGAGCCCCTGGGGACTCGTCGGCAAAGGGTGTCCGGATCGGGTAGGCTTAAGAGGAAGGCGGTTAGGGCCGAAACACCGCTACAGAGGTATGGTAAAAACCTGCTCTGTGATCATTGTGTTTGAAATGTAACAGTGTCCTTCGTGTCTTGGCAGAAAGAGGAATAGCCGGACTATATCCGGAAATCCTGCCAATCACGCCTCTACCAGCCGGATTCCAGTACTGGCTTGAAGAGAGGAGGCGGACGCGTGGCCGATGCCGCATTGTCCTCCGGCAGAGGATGCAGATATGCTCTCCGCTACGAATTCTGAAGTAGAGAGTGCCATGAATCACCGGCGCCGACAGGTCGTACTTCGCAACAACATCTTTTCCAAAGAGGCATTTAATGCTTTCAATTCGGGAGACGCATACATCCGATCTACTCAAGGCGGGCTTGCCCGAGCAACGGACCAGTATACCAAAGATATACGGGTAAGAAAATTTGAGAATCATGTATAGCAGTAGCCCCTGAGACTTGAAACGGTTGGAACAACTGTTTTAAGGATCAATTTATGCACAGGTCCTTGTAGATAAGAATGAGCAATTGTCTCGAGAACTGGAGGAGTGCA
The DNA here is from genome assembly GCF_018294505.1 of Triticum aestivum. Classification (NCBI taxonomy): domain Eukaryota; kingdom Viridiplantae; phylum Streptophyta; class Magnoliopsida; order Poales; family Poaceae; genus Triticum; species Triticum aestivum. The sequence continues at coordinate 635,944,869 of NC_057798.1, forward strand.
AGACCCAGCTGAGGGCGATGGTTGTCAAGTCAGAGGAATCCCAGAAGGCCTCATCTGGTAACATTTGTCTCAATTGTATGGAGATGTACCAGTTAGTAAGTGGCTTGTATGATAAGTCTAACAGAAAATTCTGCAGACAATCCCAGGGTGAATCCGGAGGTCGTAAGAGATAACGAGTTGCGTCTCCAAAGGTAGCTAAAAGCTGGCGAACGTGTTCTTACGCAAGTTAGGCAGGAGAAGAACAATCTTCAAGATGCCAATGTCCGGTTGGACGTCGAATTAAAAGATGTTCGCGCTCAGCTGGCGGACTCCGTGAAGGAGAACAAAAGGCTTCGTCGCGACATTTATGGTAAGTGCCTAGACGAACTGTAGTACAGCTCGGCGAGGAAGCATATTGAAAGAATTTTTATTTGTAGGTAGGTTGACGGGCCGGCCTGAAGAGGAGATGCCCGCGTCTGCAGGCGATTTGCTGGAAGACCTCTCATAGCTGCACGAGCGAGCTCGGCAGGTGATGCAGGGCATTGCTCAGGCCTTGTGACCATCAAGCTTCCTGCCGAAGGGCATGGGGAGCTCATGGATATGCTCCAAGGAGCACGGCGGCGCTTCCGATTGTGGAAGATGTCAGCCTGCCGACAAGGTGCAAGAGAAGACTGGGCTATGGTGAAGACGCGCTACACCAAGCTTGACCCGAACCATATGGCCGAAGTCAGACCGGCGGGGCCAGATGGGCAAGAAATTCTCGTGAGTCTAGTGTATGGCCAGGTAGCATTAGCCGCAAAGTATTCCCAACAGGATTGTAAGCTAGATAGCCTGTTGGATGGTATAGAGGAGGAATATAGTCAGTCCAAGTGATTGTGTAATTCAATGGACATAAGTAGTCCCTAGCTGGATTAAAATCATTTGTCATGGCAGACCTTTTTGCTTCAGCCCCCGGAGCCGACAGTCTGGGGTGTATCCGAATACCCGCTCAGTTATACAGAACCGGTGTATGCGTGGAAACCAGGCATAGGGGTCATGAGTGCTTGAACAGACAAGACCCAACTAGTTATGTTATATTACATGGATAGCAAGAAACATCTTCCAGGGAGAATAGTTCCGTTAGGGGTTCCTTTCCCTGGGTACGCATGCAACAATGTACATGTCCGGACTACGAACAGGGATGCATGATACAAAAACTTCTGGGGATTCATATTGTAATAAACAAGAAACATCTTTTGTTCATCGACCGAATATTCCCTTAAGAACGCTAGCTTTCGGCTTCTCCCAGTCTGAGGTACACATCCGGCTGAACCGGCAGTAACAATCGCAGAGGTGCTCCCCTTATGCCCTAGCCGAATTAACGGGAACGTAGGGCATAAACACAAGAGCCAGGCAACCCAGCATGGCCACATCTTAAGTCATATCGATGCATATAATGGTGGGAAAAGGGGCACATATGGAAAAAGAATACATATGTGATAGGCAAGAAGCCATGAAAAAATTATGTTTAGCTTCCGTATAGGAAGCCCCCAGGTATAGCTTACACACATAGTGCAGCCCGAGTGATCCGAGCATCCGCATTGTATTGAGTACTTTGTATGAAGAGGAAAAAAGGTCTAGGAAGGAAAAAGGAGGGAACATAATTAAAAAGGAGGGGGTAAGGAGACGAACACTGAGTTCGGCGCTAGGCGTAGAGTCTCCGGAGTCTGGCCTCGTTCCATGGGTTCGGCTTGAGTCTGTTATCATATGCATTACGTAGGCGGTACGCTCCTCCGGTGAGAACTTTATCAATGACGAAGGGACCCTCCCACTTAGGTTTGAGCTTGTCCTTCTTCTTCTCCGGTAGGCGTAGAACGAGTTCGCCAATATTATAAGTTTTGGCCCACACTTCTCTGCTTTGGTACCGTCGAGCTTGCTGCTGATAGAATGCAGAACGGGCTTTTGCGATGTCGCGTTCCTCCTCCAGGGCATCTAAGTTATCCTACCGATCCAACTCGGCTTCCTTCTCTTCGTACATGCGCACGCGAGGCGAATCATGTATTATGTCGCAGGGTAGTACTGCTTCTGCGCCGTATACCATAAAAAATGGTGTATATCCGGTGGTGCGATTCGGCGTGGTCCGCAGCCCCCAGAGTACGGAGTCGAGCTCCTCGACCCAGTGCGTGTCCGATTCTGTCAAGGATCGCACTAGTCTGGGTTTGATGCCGCTCATGATGAGACCGTTTGCATGTTTGACCTGGCCGTTTGTTTGGGGATGGTAGACGGAGGCGTAATCGAGCTTAATGCCCATGTTGCCGCACCAAGTTTTCACTTCATCGGCTGTGAAGTTTGAGCCATTATCAGTGATGATGTTGTGGGGGACGTCGTATCGGTGTACAACCCCGGATATGAAGTCTGTCACTAGTCCGGATTCGGCCGTTTTGACTGGTTTAGCTTCTATCCATTTGGTGAACTTGTCCACCATGACCAATAAGTATTTTTTCTTATGGCTTCCCCCTTTAAGGGGTCCGATCATATCCAGCCCCCAGACCACGAAGGGCCAAGTGATGGGGATTGTTTGGAGAGCGGTAGGGGGCATATGACTCTGATTGGCGAAGAGCTGGCAACCGACGCAATGTTGGACAAGGTCATGTGCGTCTGCTCGGGCAATAAAAGCATGTACGAAAGGCCTTGCTGATAAGCGCCCGAGCCGCGGCGTGGTGCCCGCCGAGTCCGGCATGGATTTCGGCCAATAGCTGCCGCCCTTCCTCTTCGGAGATGCATCTTTGGAGCACTCCGGTCGCACTCTTCTTATAGAGTTCTCCCTCATGTACTTTGTAGGCCTTGGAACGCCGCACAATACAACGTGCTTAATTTTGGTCCTCAGGGAGCTCCTGCCTATTTAGGTAGGCTAAGAAAGGCTCGGTCCACGGGGTGATTACAGCCATGATTTCGTGGGCCGAAGGTGTTATTTCGGTGGCGGAGCCTCCGATTACGTCTGATGGTTCGAAATCTGGGGGTGTGTTCGGATCCGTGCTAGTGTTGCCGGACTCCCCTTCCCATACCACGGATGGCTTGAACAGCCTTCGAAAGATCGAGGATGTCGCCTAGAGGGGGGTGAATAGGCGCTTTAAAATAATTACGGTTTAGGCTTAAACAAATGCGGAATAAACCTAGCGGTTAATTTGTCAAGCACAAAACCTACAACAACTAGGCTCACCTATGTGCACCAACAACTTATGCTAAGCAAGATAAGCAACTATGTGATAGCAAGATATATGACAAAGAACAATATGGCTAAAACAAAGTAAAGTGCATAAGTAAAGGGGCTCGGGTAAGAGATAACCGAGGCACGCGGAGGCGATGATGTATCTCGAAGTTCACACCCTCGCGGATGCTAATCTCCGTTTGGAGCGGTGTGGAGGCACAATGCTCCCCAAGAAGCCACTAGGGCCACTGTAATCTCCTCACGCCCTCGCACAATGCAAGATGCCGTGATTCCACTAAGGGACCCTTGAAGGCGGTCAACGAACCCGTACAAATGGCGACCCTTAGGGGCGGTCACCGAACCCGTACACTTTGGCAACCCTTGGGGGCGGTCACCGGTACCCGTCAAATTGCTCGGGGGGATCTCCACAACCTAATTGGAGACCCCGACGCTTGCCCGGAGCTTTACACCACAATGATTGAGCTCTAAACACCACCAACCGTCTAGGGTGCCCAAGCACCCAAGAGGAACAAGCTCAAGGGCACCAAGCACACAAGAGTAATAAGCTTCTCAACTTGTAACTTCCACGTATCACCATGGAGAACTCAAACCGATGCACCAAATGCAATGGCAAGGGCACACGGAGTGCCCAAGTCCTTCTCTCCCAAATCCCACCGAAGCAACTAATGCTAGGGAGGAAAATGAGAGGAAGAACAAGAAGGAGAACACCAAGAACTCCAAGATCTAGATCCAAGGGGTTCCCCTCACATAGAGGAGAAAGTGATTGGTGGAAATGTGGATCTAGATCTCCTCTCTCTTTTCCCTCAAAAACTAGCAAGAATCCATGGAGAGATTGAGAGTTAGCAAGCTCGAAAAAGGTCAACAAATGGGGGAAGAACACGAGCTCAAAGGATAAGGTTCATTGGGGAAGAAGACCCCCTTTTATAGGAGGGGAAAAATCCAACCGTTATGTGCTCAGCCCGCACACAAGCGGTACTACCGCTTGGGCGGAAGAAGCAGGGAAAAAGAGCAACAAGACATGAACCTTGGGGCGGTAGTACCGCATATAAGCGATACTACTGCTCATCCCAGCGGTACTACCGCTCCTACTGCCGCTTCTACTGCCGTTGAACCCGACACGAGAAAACCACGTCTCGAGTCGAGGCGGTACCAGCGCGGAACCGGAGTCGTACTACCGCTTATGGCCATGGGCGGTACTACCGTTGTGGGACAGCGGTACTACCGCTTGTGGCGATAAGCGGTACTGCCGCTCCGGCCCAGCGGTACTACCGTTGGCGCCATCCTTATGCCATTTCCGCGAAAACAAAGTATACTCCAAGGAAAACCAGAACTGCCATAACTTCTGCAAATGAGCTCCGAATTGAGCAAACTCAAGCTTGTTTGAAACAAGACAACGAGTAGCATCAAAACAGCGACATAGAAGAAGAGGCAGGGGAGGTATGCTTAGCAAACAAAGGAGTGAAACCTCCAACAGAGAAGAACCGGCATACCCTCCAACATCGGAAACATCATAGAAGATGTATGTGAACTCCGTTTTCGATGAACTCGAGCTTGTCACAAAAATGACCATACGCTCCAAATCTCACAAGGAGAAGAACCAAACAAGAACCAAAAAGATGATGCAAGGATGCAATGGTTTGAGCTCTCTACGAACGATACGATCAAGCAACTCATCGAGAGCCCCCCTTGATAGTACGACAATCGATCCTATAACCCGGTCTCCCACAACTACCATGAGACCAGTAAAATAGAAAACCTATCAAGGGCAAACCTTTGCCTTGCACATGGTCCACTTGAGCTAGATGATGACGACCTTGTCCTTCTCAAGATGGACCACCTTTCTTGATTGCGTTGGGTCAATGGAGACTAGATGATTGCTCCCACATACTCCATTATGGGTGAGCCACTCTTCTGCACATCTTCACAAGTCCAATGTCACCACAATGGACGGCAAGCTTCAAGCATTTGATCTCTTCGTGATGCTTCACTTGAACTTGCACACCACAACCTAACCCCACAAAGAACTCTCACGAAGATCATGGGTTAGTACACAAAGCATAATTGACAGTGCTTACGATACCATGGGATCGCTTGATCCCTCTCGGTACATCTTCTACGCTTGGTGAGTTGATCAACTTGTTTCACTCTTGACTTACTCTTGATCAACCTTGAATCTTTCCAACTCTCTTCATTTGGATGATGTCTTGAAGGTAAACATGAATGATCACACAATCTTCTTCTTCAAGACATGCTTGCAATTAGCTCAACACTCACATGACCAATCTTTGGATAATTCCTTAATAGCACCTTGGTCAACTCATAAACTCCTTGAAACCAACACATGGACTTCAAGAAAAACCTATGGACAAAACCTTCAAATATAACTCAAGGCAACCATTAGTCCATAGAGATTGTCATCAATTACCAAAACCAAACATGGGGGCACCGCATGTTCTTTCAGCCTTTCCAGGAATATGTTAGGTGGGACAGGGTCGCGTTTAGCACTGATGCGGGCGAGGATATCCGCCGCTTGATTGTTTTCTCGAGCCACATGGTGAAATTCGAGCCCCTCGAACCGAGCTGACATTTTGAGGACGGCATTATGGTAGGCCGCCATCTTTGGATCATTGGCATCAAAGTCTCTGTTTATTTGTGATATCGCGAGGTTTGAATCCCCACGCACATCCAGGCATTGAATGCCCATAGATACTACCATCCGAAGACCGTGCAACAGAGCCTCGTATTCGGCTGCGTTGTTGGAGTCTGTGTATAATATTTGGAGTACGCATTGGACCGTGTCTCCGGTGGGAGACGTCAGGACTACACCTGCTCCCAGACCGGCCAACATTTTAGAGCCGTCGAAGTGCATGATCCAGTTAGAGTACGCGGCGTACTCTTTAGGGAGTTCGGCTTCTGTCCATTAGGTGACAAAGTAAGAGAGTACTTGCGACTTGATGGTCTGCCATGGCTTATATGTTATGTCAAAAAGAAAGAGCTCGATGGCCCATTTAGCAATCCGGCCCGTAGCGTCGCGGTTGTTTATTATGTCGTTGAGTGGTACTTCGGAGGCCACTGTAATCGAACACTCTTGAAAGTAGTGTCGTAGCTTCCGGGATGCCATGAAGACCGCGTATGCTATCTTTTGATAGTGTGGGTATCGGAATTTGCATGGGGTGAGGACCGTTGATACGTAATATACCGGCTTCTGGAGCGGGAACTTGTATCCGTCAGCCTCTCGTTCAACGACGAGCACTGCGCTTACAACTTGATGTCTTGCAACTATGTACAATAGCATAGGTTCGCCAATAGTTGGTGCTATTAGGACTGGATTACTGGCCAACAAGGTCTTTATTTCGTCCAGTCCGGCCGCGGCTGCATCCGTCCACACGAAGTGTTCGGTGCGCCGAAGAAGGCGGTAAAGAGATAATGCCTTTTCTCCTAACCAGAAGATAAAGCGGCTTAAGGCAGCCACGCATCCAGCTAGTTTCTGGATATGCTTGAGGTCTGTTGGGATAGCCAACTGCGATAGAGCTCGGATTTTTGCCGGATTCGCTTCAATTCCTCTATTGGAAACAATGAAGCCGAGCAGTTCCCCAGAGGGAACGCCGAAAACACATTTTTTTCCGGGTTCAGCTTGATGCCGTATGTTCGGAGGTTATCAAACGTAAGCCTCAAGTCCTTGCTACGTCTTGAGCTTGCGTTGGTTTTCCTCGAAGAGGAGAGGGTGATGCAACAAAGTGTAGCGTAAGTATTTCCCTCAGTTTTGAGAACCAAGGTATCAATCCAGTAGGAGGCTCCTCAAAAGTCCCACGCACCTACACAAACAAACTGAGAACTCGCAACCAACGCAATAAAGGGGTTGTCGATCCCTTCACGGCCACTTGCGAAAGTGAGATCTAATAAAGATAGTATGATAAGATAAATATATTTTTGGTATTTTATAATATAGATGCAAAAAAGTAAAGATGCAAAAAAAGGTAGATTGAAAGCAAATATGATAAGAGATAGACCCGGGGGCCATAGGTTTCACTAGAGGCTACTCTCAAGATAGCATAAGTATTACGGTGGGTGAACAAATTACTGTCGAGCAATTGATAGAAAAGCGCATAGTTATGAGATTATCTAGGCATGATCATGTATATAGGCATCACGTCCATAACAAGTAGACCGACTCTTGCCTGCATCTACTACTATTACTCCACACATCGACCGACTCCTGCCTGCATCTAGAGTACTAAGTTCATAAGAACAGAGTAACGCATTAAGCAAGATGACATGATGTAGAGGGATAAACACATGCACTTTGATATAAACCCCATCTTTTTATCCTCGATGGCAACAATACAATACGTGCCTTGCAACCCTTTCTGTCACTGGGTAAGGACACTGCAAGATTGAACCCAAAGCTAAGCATTTCTCCCATGGCAAGAAAGATCAATCTAGTAGGCCAAACCAAACTGATAATTCGAAGAGACTTGCAAAGATAACTTAATCATACATAAAAGAATTCAGAGAAGATTCAAATATTATTCATAGATAAACTTGATCATAAATCCACAATTCATCGGATCTCGACAAACACACCACAAAAATAGTTTACATCGAATAGATCTCCACAAGAGAGGGGGAGAACATTGTATTGAGATCCAAAAAGAGAGAAGAAGTCATCTAACTAATAACTATGGACCCGTAGGTCTGTGGTAAACTACTCACAACTCATCGGAGGGGCAAGGATGTTGATGTAGAAGCCCTCCGTGGTTGATTCCCCCTCCGGCAGAGTGCCGGAGAAGGCTCCAAGATGAGATCTTGCGGATACAGAAGGTTACGGTGGTGGAAATTGTGTTTCGTGGTGCTCTTGGATGTTTTCGGGGTACGTAGGTATATATAGGAGGAAGAAGTACGTCGGTGGCTGCCCGAGGGGCCCACAAGATAGGGGGCGCGCCCTACAGGGGGTCATGGCCCCCTATCTCGTGGGGCCCTCAGAAGCTTCTTGACTTGCACTTCAAGCTCTCCGGATCAGGTTCGTTCCAAAAATCACGCTCCCGAAGGTTTCATTCTGTTTGGACTCCGTTTGATAATCCTTTTCTTCGAAATACTGAAATAGGCAAAAAAACCAGCAATATGGGCTGGGCCTCCGGTTAGTAGGTTAGTCCCAAAAATGATATAAATGTGTAAAATAAAGCCCATAAACATCCAAAAGGGGTAATATAATAGCATGGAACAAACAAAAATTATAGATACGTTGGAGACGTATCAAGCATCCCCAAGCTTAATTCTTGCTCGTCCTCGAGTAGGTAAATGATAAAAAGAGAATTTTTGATGTGGAATTCTACCTAGCATAATTCATAATGTAATTTTCTTTATTGTGGCATGAATGTTCAGATCCAAATGATTCAAAATATAAGTTCACATTGATAAAAGAGATAGTAACACTTCAAGCATACTAATCAAAGTAATCATGTCTTCTCAAAATAACATGGCAAAAGAAAGTTCATCCCTACAAAATCATATAGTTAGGCTATGCTTCATTTTCGTCACACAAAGATGTTCCCAACTTATATACCCCCGATGACAAGCCAAGCAATTGTTTCATACTTAAATAATCTCAAACTTTTTCAACCTTCACGCAATACATGAGCGTGAGCCATGGATGTAGCACTATGGGTGGAATAGAATATGATGATGGGGATTGTGTGGAGAAGACAAAAAAGGAGAAGGTCTCACATTGACGAGGATAATCAACGGGCTATGGAGATGCCCATCAATTGATCTCAACATGAGGAGTAGGGATTGTCATGCAACGGATGCACTAGAGCTATAAATGAATGCTCAACAAAAGAAAACTAGTGGGTGTGCATCCAACTTGCTTGCTCACGAAGACCTAGGGCATTTGAGGAATCCCATCGTATGAATATACAAGCCAAGTTCTATAATGAAAAATTCCCACTAGTATGAAAAAGACAACTTATAAGACTCACTATATGAAAAATATGGTGCTACTTTGAAGCACAATATATGAGACTCACTACATGAAGAACAAGGTGCTACTTTGAAGCACAAGTGTGGAGAAAGAGATAGTAACATTGCCCTTTTTTATTTTCCCCTTTTTTATTTTTTTTATTTTTTTTGGGCCTTTCTTTTTTTTCTTTTGGCCTTTCTTTTTTTTCTTTTTCTTTTTGGGCAATGCTCTAATAATGATGATCATCACACTTCTATTGATTACAACATAAGGATTACAACTCGAAACTAGAACAAGATATGACTCTATATGAATGCCTCCAGCGGTGTACCGGGATGGTGCAATGAATCAAGAGTGACATGTATGAAAAATAATGCATGGTGGCTTTGCCACAAATACGATGTCAACTACATGATCATGCAATGGCAATATGACAAAAGTAAAGTATGTCATGATGATGATGAGCGGAATGGTGGAAAGTTGCATGGCAATATATCTCGGAATGGCTATGGAAATGCCATAATAGGTAGGTATGGTGGCTGTTTTGAGGAAGATATAAGGAGGTTTATGTGTGATCGAGCGTATCGTATCACGGGGTTTGGATGCACCGGCGAAGTTTGCACTAACTCTCAAGGTGAGAAAGGGCAATGCACGGTACCGAAGAGGCTAGCAAAGGCGGAAAGGTAAGAGGGTGTATGATCCATGGACTCAACATTAGTCAAAAGAACTCATATACTTATTGCAAAAATTTAGAAGTCATCAAAAACCAAGTACTACGCGCATGCTCCTAGGGGGATAGATTGGTAGGAAAAGACCATCGCTCGTCCCCGACCGCCACTCATAAGGATGCACAAGCCAGGTACACTTCATGTTTCAAATTTGTTACACAACTTTAACCATACGTGCATGCTACGGGACTTGCTAACTTCAACACAAGCATTCTTTAAATTCATAATCACCCAACTAGCATGACTTTAGTATCACTACCTCCATGTCTCAAAACAATTATCAAGTATCAAATTGATCATAGCATCCAATTCACTTCCTATGATAGTTTTTATTATACCCAACTTGGATGCTCATCATTCTAGGACCAACTTTAAGATCATAGCAAATACCATGTTGTTCTAAAAGACTCTCAAATATTATAAGTGAAGCATGAGAGACTAGCAATTTCTTCAAAATTAAGACACCACCGTGCTCTAAAAGATATAAGTGCAACACTAGAGCAAAAACAATCAAGCTCAAAAGATATAAGTGAAGCACATAGAGTATTCTAGCAAATTCTAATCAAATAGGCTTCTCCCAAAAGGTGTGTACAGCAAGGATGATTGTGTTAAACTAAAAATCAAAGACTAATATAATACACGACGCTCCAAGCAAAACACAATCATGTAGCGAATAAAAATATAGCTCCAAGTAAAGTTACCAATGAACGAAGACGAAAGAGGGGATGCCTTCCCGGGGCATCCCCAAGCTTAGGCTTTTGGCTATCCTTGAATACCTTGGGGTGCCATGGGCATCCCCAAGCTTAGGATCTTGCCACCCATTATTCCATAGTCCATAAAAGCTTTACCCAAAACTTGAAAACTTCACAACACAAAACTCAACAGGAAATCTTATAAGCTCCGTTAGTGAAAGTAAACAAAACCACCACATAGGGTACTGCAATGAACTCATTCCTTATTTAATTTGGTGTTAAACCTACTGTATTCCAACTTCTTTATGGTTCATAGACAGAATTACTAGCCATAGATGCATTGAAATAAGCAAACAACACACGAAAAATAGAATGTGTCAAAAACAGAACAGTCTGTAGCAATCTGTAACTAACGCAAACTTCTAGAACTCTAACAATCCTACCAAAATAGGAAGTCCTGGAAAAAAAATTGAACAGAAGAAAAAATAATCAACTGAAAAGCACGTTCCTATGATTTAACAAAATTATATTCGTGCGCACAAAGTTTCTGTTTTTCAGCAGAATCAAATCAACTATCATCGTAGGTTATCCTATAGGTTCTACTTGGCACAAACACTAATTAAAAGATAAAAACACATATAAACAGAAGGTAGATGCAAGATTTATTACTAAACAGGAACAAAAACAAAAAAACACAAAGAAAATTGGGTTGCCTCCCAACTAGCGCTATCGTTTAATGCCCCTAGCTAGGCATAAAAAGCAAAGATAGATCTAACGAGTGCCATCTTTGGCACTAAACTCATAAGTAGCACGCATGATAGATTCATAAGGTAATTTGACTTTCTTTCTTGGAAAGTGCTCCATGCCTTTCTTTAAGGGAAATTGGAATCTAATGTTCCCTTCCTTCATATCAATAATCGCACCAATCGTTCTAAGGAAAGGTCTACCAAGAATAATAGGGCAAGAAAGATTGCAATCTATATCAAGAACGATAAAATCTACGGGCACCAAATTTCTATTTGCAACAATAAGAACATCATTGATCCTTCCCATAAGCTTTTAAATGGTGGAATCCGCAAGATGCAAATTTAACGAGAAATCATCAAGATCATGGAAACCTAGAATATCACATAAAGTTTTCGGAATCGTGGAAACACTAGCACCCAAATCACATAAAGCAAAACACTCATAATCTTTAATTCTAATCTTTATAGTAGGTTCCCACTCATCATTAAGTTTTCTAGGTATAGAAACTTCCAAATTAAGTTTTTCATCATAAGATTGCATCAAGGCATCAACAATATGTTTGGTAAAAGCTTTGTTTTGACTATAAGCATGAGGAGAATTAACAACGGATTGCAACAAGGAAATACAACCTTTTAAAGAACAATTATCATAATCAAATTCCTTGAAATCCCAGATAGTAAGTTCAATATTATTAGAAGTTGAGGATTCTCCAATCTCACTTTTACCAAATTTAGCATTAAGATCTAAAGACTCCGAATTTTTGGGACACCTTCTAGGCAAGGTTGATTCATCATCACTCCCATAATCATCAAAATTCATATTGGAAAACATAGATCTAATTAGAGATGCATCAATAACTTTAAGATCCTCATCATTATTTTCACGGAAACTAGAAGAACACGCTTTTATAAAGATTTCTTTTTTAGCACGCAATCTAGCGGTTCTTTCCTTGCACTTGTCAATGGAAATTCTCATTACTTTGAGAGACTCGTTGATATCATGCTTAGGAGAAGAAGATCCAAGTTTAAGAGAATTAACATCAAGCGAAAGTCTATCAATGTTCCTAGCCAAATCATCAACTTTGAGCAATTTTTCTTCAAGCAAAGCATTAAAATTCTTTTGAGAAATCATAAATTCTTTCACACTATTCTCAAAATCAGAGGGCATCTTATTAAAATTACCATAAGAATTATTGTAGGAATTTCCATAATTATTAGAGGGATTACTAGGGAACGGTCTAGCATTAAAATTTCCTCTATAAGCATTGTTTCCAAAACTATTCCTACCAACAAAATTCACATCCATAGACTCATTATTATTCTCAATCAAGGAAGACAAAGGCATATCATTAGGATGAAGAGGAGTATTTTTAGTAGCAAACATCTTCATAAGTTCATCCATCTTTCCACTCAAAACATTGATTTCTTCTATAGCATGCACTTTTTACTAGAAGATCTTTCGGTGTGCCATTGAGAATAATTAGCCATAATATTATCAAGCAATTTTGTAGCATCTCCTAATGTGATTTCCATAAACGTGCCTCTAGCAGCCGAATCTAACAGATTTCTAGAAGCAAAGTTCAAACCGGCATAAAAATTTTGTATGATCATCCATAAATTCAAACCATGAGTAGGGCAATTGCGAAGTGTCGGGGAAACTGATCCACGAACACCTATGGGACCGGCGGACCGAGCCCCTTTCGGTTCGGCGGGGGGCGGAGATCGCACGAAGAGCAGATCGAGGCGAAGCACACGAGCGGTTTACCCAGCTTCGGAGCTCTCTGGAGAGATAATACTCCTACTGCTGCTTGTCTGATTGTATTGAGTTCTTGCTCGGGAGCGCTAAGTGCTACAGTACACTCTAGCTGCTAACGAGACCGAGCGTGAGTGTTTTCTGGCTTCGAACCTTCCGAACCCCTCTCTACGTTGCGCATGGGCCTCCTTTTATATGCTCAAGGGGTCACCGACAGGTGGCAAAGTAGACAAGGGTAAAAATGAAAAAGGACTTGTGGTTGGTACAACAACCTGTACAATGTATCATACCTAACCCTGACGGCAGGGGACAAAGACATTAAATGCCCGTCTACGTCGCCCAAAACAGTGCAGAAAAGGACCGTCAGGGGCGCCACCGCTCGCCACGACGGCAATCTTGTCAGCACCGCTTGCCACCGCGTACCGCTGGCTGCATAGCCTCTCACCACGTGTGCCTGGAAAGGCCCCAGGGCGACACGTTGGTGGATGCGCTGGAGCGTAGGTACAGGGTGGTAGCGTGCCGCGGCAAGTGCCTTGCCGCGGTCGTTGTCTTGTCGCGTCCCGAGGCTTGTCGCTCCCCGGGCCTTGCCGGGACACATGGCGCATCGCGGCAAACTCCTTGAGATGCCTTGCTGGGCCTTCCCGGCAAGCTCCTCTTGCCGGGGCCTTGTCTCCTTGGCTTACATACTTTGTTCTTGAATGGCTCCACAGGAACCGCGGAGGACCTTGGCGGTCACCCAGCAAGCCTTGCCGCGGGTGGCTGCAACTGCCCGTGCACAAGTTCGGGATACTAGGGTACCCCTACTCTAGTACACCGACAGGAGCCCCCGGGCCTGGGCCACACATGGTGCCGAGCGCTATTGGGCCAGGCCCAAAACAGGGCACGGGCACGCGCGGCCTGGGTTACGCCGTATCTTTCTCCGTATCCACCGCGATCTCTCCCATGACGCCGCATACGCCGACCGCCGATCCCTTCGCCGCTGCTGCAGCGCCAGGCTCCGAAGAGCCCCAGCCCGGCGCCTATCTGAAGGCCGGCGACGGCATCTTCATCAAGCTCCCCTGGGCTTCAAGCTCCAGGGCGCCGGTCGAAGGGGAGATGCTGGACGGAGAAGTACTTGCCTCCGTCAGGCTGAAGCTGGTTGACGCGCCAAGCAGCAGCAGCGACGAGCCTGAAGAGGAGCGGCTGCTGCGGAAGCTGCTGTCACTCTACCGCGCCCGACAAGCCAAGCTGGTGTCCCGCGAGGCACTTGTCGCGAAGGCGGGAGTTGACATTGAGAAGCGCGCGGAGGAGCTTCGGGGCCTCAGGCAGGAAGCTCTCCGGTCCTTGGCGGAGGAGCGGGAGCAACTTCTCGAGGAGCGGAAAGCCTTCCTCCTCGAGAAGGCTGAAGCTGAAGAGAAGCAACGGCTTGTCGCCGAAAACCTATTTGCACAGGAAGGAGAGTTGGCGCAGCGCAAGGTCAATCTTGACAGCCACGAGGAGGAGCTTGCCGCGCGCGAGCAAGCAATTGGCGGGGCTCTCAAGGAGGCAAGGGATGCTGCCGCAGCTGCCGAGGCCGCCAAGAAGGAGCTGGAGACGAAGGTGGCGCAGCTGGAAGCCGATCTCAGGGCGAGCGGCGAGGAGCTTGCCGCGCTCAAGAGTGAGCGGGAGAAGGACGCTGCCGCTCATGGTGAGCTGCAGGGTCTTCTCGCTGAGAGGAGCAAGGAGCTCAGCGCCGCCAAGGACTCCAACGCAGATCTCGAGTTGAAGCTGGCCACTTTGACTCAGACGCTGGACGGCGCCAGGGAGCGGGAAGCGGCCTTGTGGGAGAAGATCAAGGCCGACGAGGCACTGCTGGCGAATGCTGCTGCCGCCCAGGACACTTTCAGGGAGATCGTGGAGCACTGGACCGAGGGTCTTGTGGATGCCGCCGCGGCCATCGACAGGGAGCTGGCGCAGCTGGGGATGGAGGATTTCGGGTACTCCTCCGATGAGCACCTCCAACCCAGCGCCAAGCTTAGCTTGTTCTTCGAAGGCGTGGCGACGGCCCTCCAGCGACTCCGGGAGAAGATCCCAAAGCAGCTGGCCGACGAGTCGCGCAAGATCTGCGCAGGGGCTCTCCAGAAGGTGCTGGTGAAGGTGGCCTTTCGCAATCTAGGCCTCAACCTCACCAACGTCCTCAGGTCCTTGCCGTCAGATGCCGATCTGGAAGCGCTCAAGGCCCTTTTCGCACCCATTGTGGACAAGGTGAGCGGGATCAAGAGGGTTGAGGGCGATCGCGTAGATTAGGCCACCCATTTTCTCTTTTCCTTGTCGCTGCTGGTCATGTCATGAAAACAATCTATTAGAGCCGCGACAAGTTATCTTGTAATATGACTCTATTTTGGATATCAATTTTCTACGTTATCTCCTTTACTTGACTCCTTCCTTTGTATGTTTTTACCCTACGCTTTTAGGGAACTCGTCGGCATAGGCACCCTTGCCGCGAGCGCTGAGTGCGGAACGTCAGCAGCCTGCTGGCGGTGCCGCTGCCGACAAGAAACCTTGTCGCAACTAGTCGCAGCTCACTTAAGTTGTTGAGCGGACTCGAAACAAAGTAAGGGCGCAACTAGCTACGAGTTGGTTCCTCCGCGCACAGGTTTTCCATACAAAGCTAAGGTCGTTCGAGGAAGATAACTTAAAATTTTTAACTGATTGCTCAAACTTTGGCAACTTAGCTTTTCTGTCATTTGCTTTTCGGTAAGGCGAACACTTCCTTGAACGACGCCTGGTCCACACCATTATCTCCTTTCCCTCCCGGCAAACTTGTGGGCGAGGGAACCTTCCTTCCTTTGAGAAAGAGAAAGAAGAGAAAATAACGATACGGAGCCTTACGACTCGTTATTGCTTACCGATGGTAGGCGCTGCACAAAGTGTCAGATACATGCATGCAAAGAAATATAGAAAGCATGAAATTGACAAGACGTGCGGAGCACATGAGCTTTACTTATGCACGGGGTCTGCGCCCGGCTTTGTACAAAGGATTACATGCAACATCGGCAAGACTTGTACAAAAGGTGGTTGCCGGAACAGGTTCCGGCAACCGCGCCTTATGGGTAAAACTTACGAAGATGCTCAATCTTCCAGGAGTTGCTCACCGGAATGCCATCTTCGGTCTCAAGGCGGACAGCGCCAGGCCTAGTGACTCGTTTCACCCGGTAAGGGCCTTCCCACTTCGGCGTCAACTTGTTGGAATTCTTGGCAGATTGAACGCGCCGAAGAACAAGGTTGCCTTCCTCGAGACTCCTGGCATTAACTTTGCGGCTATGATAGCGGCGCAAAGCTTGCTGGTATCGAGCAGCTCGTACAGCAGCCTGAAGACGGTCCTCCTCAAGGAGCAGCGCGTCGTCTTGTCGCAGCTGCTCTTGCTCAAGCTCATCATAAGCGAGCACTCGAGGTGACCCGTATACGAGTTCCATGGGGAGAACTGCCTCTACTCCATAGACTAGAGCAAAAGGCGTCTGGCCGGTGGCTCGATTTGGTGTCGTCCTGACCGACCAAAGAACCACCGGCAGCTCCTCA
The DNA here is from genome assembly GCF_018294505.1 of Triticum aestivum. Taxonomy (NCBI): domain Eukaryota; kingdom Viridiplantae; phylum Streptophyta; class Magnoliopsida; order Poales; family Poaceae; genus Triticum; species Triticum aestivum. The sequence goes on from NC_057798.1 coordinate 635,961,471, forward strand.
ATCCAGTTCTTTCCGCACTTGTGCAGCCTGTCGAAAGTCCTGGTCTTGAGCCCGCGCAGCACTTCAGCATTTGCCCTCTCCGCTTGACCGTTGCTTCTCGGATGAGCAACAGAAGCGAAGCAGACCTTGGCGCCAAGATCTTAGACATACTACATGAAGGTGCGACTCGTGAATTGTGTGTCGTTGTCGGTGATGATCCTGTTAGGGATCCCGAAGCGGCAAACAATCGACCTGAAGAACTTGACTGCTGACTGTGCTGTCACCTTCCTCACTGGTTCCACTTCCGGCCACTTTGTTAACTTGTCGATTGCAACGTACAAGTACTCAAAGCCCTCGACAGCTCGAGGCAAAGGGCCGAGGATGTCGAGCCCCCAGACCGAAAATGGCCAGGATAAAGGGATCGTCTGGAGAGCTTGAGCTGGCTGGTGTATCTGCTTGGAATGGAACTGGCACGCTTCACACTTGGTTACTTGTGCAGTTGCATCCTGGAGGGCTGTCGGCCAAAAGAAACCTTGCCGGAACGCTTTGCCGGCAAGTGCTCTTGCGCCAATTTGGTGACCACATATGCCTCCATGTATCTCTACCAACAGCTTTTGTCCATCTTCCCGGTGAATACACTTCAATTTCACGCCGTTGAGTCTTCTTCTGTATAGTGTGTTGTCGACAAACTGGTACATACTTGACTGCCGGGCTACTCTTTCCGCTTCTTCTTGCTCTTCGGGAAGCTCTCCTGTCTGAAGGAAACGGACAATCTGCTGTGCCCATGTTGGAGCTTGCGGCTCGACAACAAGGACTAAAGGCACATCTGCTGCTGCGGGAACATCCGCTTCTACGGCGAGAACCTGCGGCTTAGCCGGAGCTTGATGTTCCCCGGCAAGCTTGCCGGAGCAAAACTTGTCGGAAGCGTCTGCTTCAATGGAACAAACCCTAAGGCTCGCCGGAGCAGACTGCTCCTCAGCACACTTGGCGTCGATCTTGGCGACCTTCTTGGCGGCGGCTTCGGGGAGCTCTGCCAGAAAATAGTCGCCAAAAATCAACTTCCTCTTCTTGCTCTGTCCAGTTGACGGTGTTACAGAAGGTTGAGTCAGCTTGAGCACAAAGATCCCTGGTTCCACAGGTAATTTAAGTGCGGCGCACTTTGACAGGCCATCGGCAATGTCGTTCTGAGCTCCTAGAATATGTTCCATCTGTAGGCCGTCAAAGTGCTGTTCTTGCTTTCTCACTTCATCAACATAAGCTTCCATCAACGGACTCTGATAATTCTTGTTAACTTGGCGGACGACAAGCTGTGAGTCTCCCCTGACAATGAGCTTCTTGATCCCAAGGTCTGCCGCGATCCTGAGACCGGCAAGCAAACCTTCATACTCTGCGGTATTGTTTGTTGCTTGCTCCTTGGGAAAGTGCATCTGGACTACGTACTTGAGGTGCTCTCCGATGGGTGCGACAAATAGCACGCCCGCACCGGCGCCTTGCAGCGAGAAGGCACCATCAAAGTACATCAGCCACTCTTTGCTTGCTTCCTTGACAGGGATGCTTCTCTCCGGAATTTCTTCATCTTGTGTTGGCGTCCATTCTGCTATGAACTCTGCCAACGCTCTGCTTTGGATAGTCGAAGTGCTCTCAAACTTAAGGCCAAAGCTTGATAGTTCCAATGCCCACTCGGCAATCCTGCCTGTTGCTTCTGGATTTTGCAGTATCCTCTTCAGCGGAAAACGAGTGACGACTGTGATCTCATGTGCTTGAAAATAATGGCGCAGCTTTCTCGAGGCCATGAGAAGGCCGAAAAGCAATTTCTGCACACCAGAGTACCTCGACCTAGCCCCCTGCAGAAGGGAACTGACAAAGTAAACCGGGCGCTGCACCATTCTCTTCTGCATCTTCTCAGGCGACTGCGCAGATCCATCTTTGTCGGGACCAGAGCTTGTCGGTGAAGTCCTCTGCTTGTCGCTGGATGCATCTGCCGTGGTTGCCGGCTCATCATCCGCCTCCCTCTCCGCCACTAACGCAACACTAACCACTTGATTGGTTGCCGCTATATATAGCAGCAACTTCTCTTGCGGCTTAGGTGCGACAAGTGTTGGAGTGGAGGACAGGTATCTCTTTAAGTCCTGCAGCGCAGCCTCCGCTTCCGGAGTCCATTTCATTGGACCTGCCTTTTTCAATATTTTGAAAAATGGCAGGGCGCGCTCAGCAGACCTAGAGATAAACCTGCTGAGAGCAGCTACGCAACTGGCAAGTCTTCGTACATCCTTGACGCGCTTTGGTGCTTCAATCTGCTCGATGGCCTTGATCTTGTCGGGATTGGCTTCAATTCCCCGCTGAGACACGAAGAACCCGAGAAGCTTGCTGGAGGGGACCCCGAACACACACTTCTCGGGGTTAAGCTTGAGGTTGATCTTGCGCAGATTTGCAAAGGTTTCATCTAAATCTTGAATCAGGGTCGCCTTGTCCTTGCTCTTGACCACTATGTCATCCATGTAGGCTTCCACATTTCTGTGCATCTGCGGCTCAAAAGCGTGGTGGACTACCCTTGCAAATGTTGAACCAGCATTCTTCAAACCGAAAGGCATCCGTACGAAACAGTACGTGCCACACGGGGTGATGAATGCGGTCTTCTCTTCATCCTCTTCTGCCATGAAGATCTGATGGTATCCTAAGTATGCATCAAAAAATGAAAGCAAGTCACATTCGGCCGTGGAGTCAACAATCTGGTCGATGCGCGGCAAGGGAAATGGGTCTTTGGGACAAGCTTTATTGACATCGGTAAAGTCGATACAAAGCCTCCATTTCCCATTAGCTTTGCGCACGACAACAGGATTGGCCAACCACGTAGGATGGAGCACTCCTCTGACAAGGCCTGCTGCTTCCAATTTCTTGATTTCTTCTGCGATGAATTCTTGGCGCTCCACTGCCTGTTTCCTGACTTTCTGCTTGATGGGCCGCGCATGAGGACAAACGGCCAGGTCGTGCTCAATTACTTTCCTGGGAACACCGGGGATGTCAGACGGTTGCCACGCAAACACGTCGACATTCGCCCGCAGGAAAGCAACGAGCGCGCTTTCCTATTTAGGGTCGAGAGTGGCACTGATGGTGAAGGTACCACCAGTGCCGTCCTCCTTGGCGGACACCTTCTTGGTCTCCGGTGGAGCTGCCATTGCCTTCTTACACTTGCCGGTGGAGCTCGATGGTGCGTCCTCGACGGTAGCGCAGCACTCCGAAGAGGTGCGTTTGCCGGAGTGGGCATCAGAACTCTTGCCGGACTTGGTCTTCTTCTTCGCCCCGGGAGCTTCAACGGCAAGTGGTTTGCGATCCGCTGCGGCTGCTGCCTCCCGGTAGATCTTGTCGGCGCAGATAAGGGCATCCTTCTTGTCGCCAGGAACAGAGATGACACTTATTGGGCCTGGCATCTTCAGCACGTTGTATGCATAGTGAGAGGCTGCCATAAATTTGGCGAGTGCTGGACAGCCGAGTATCCCATTGTAAGGCAATGGAAAGTCAGTGACGTCAAACGTGACCCTCTCAGTTCTGAAGTTCAACTCGCTGCCAAATGTCACCGGCAACGTGATCTTTCCCTTCGGCTTGCTCCTTCCCGGATTGATTCCTTGGAACGTGCCGGTCTCTTCGAGCTCACTATCAGGGATCTGGAGTTTCTGGAGTACCGCGGAGGAGATCAGGTTCAAGCCGGCCCCGCCGTCAACTAGCATCTTAGTGACCTTGAGGTTGCGGATCGTTGGTGAAACCAACATCGGCAAGCACCCGACCGCAGTTATGCGATCAGGGTGGTCCTCAATATCAAAAATGATAGGCGTGCTGGACCATTTCAGAGGCCTGCGTGACTCGACGGGTGGTTCTGCTGCATTGACTTCCCGCATCCACTGCTTGAGCTGGCGGTGGGAAGTATGCAGAGATGCACCACCGTCAACGCACAGGACCTCTGTGGCTTTCTGGAACTCCTGCTCATCAGTCTCGTTGTTATCCATATCTTCATCCTCGTCGTCTTCTTCATCCTTGTCGCGGCCGCGGGGAGGTCGGTCTCCTTGCCGCTGCTTTGCTTTGCCGCAGCGTCCTCCTCGGCCGGGGCGTTTCTTGCCGGCTCCTCCAGCACCTTCATGAGCCTTCTCCTTGTCGCGTCGCTCGTATTCAGCCTTTTGCTGTTCAACAAGCTGCTCGACCTTCTTGCAGCTCTGGAGGTCATGGCCCTTAGTGCGGTGGATTTTGCAGTACTGCTTGTTGGTGCCGTCCTGCTTGTCGGCAACCGCCACAGCCTGGTAGTTGGTGCCGCCGGAGCTACCATCTTTGGCTTTCTTGGCGCCACTTCCGTTGCCGGACTGCTCAACGACTAGCACATCTTTGCCTTTCTTTTTCCTGTTGTTCCGCCGCCGGTTTTCTTTGCCGGAGCGGTCCCCTCACTATCTGATCCTGCTGCTTCTGTATTCTCTCCGGGGAGTTTCCTCCCTTCCTCAGCACGCGCACACTTATCGGCCAGGGCATATAGCTCACTGACGTCTTTGATCTTGCACATCGCCATCTCCTCCCGCATCCTGCGGTTTCGCACGTTCTGATGGAACGCGCTGATTACCGCGGCAGGGTGGACATCTGGGATGTTGTGCTGTACGCGGCTGAATCTCTGAATGTACTTGCGCAGGGGCTCTCCTTCCTTCTGGGCGAGCAGATGAAGGTCGCTTTCTTGGCCAGGAGGCTTGTGGCCGCCTGTAAAAGCACCGACAAACTGATGGCATAGGTCTGCCCAGGAGGATATGGAGTTGTTTGGCAAGTGCATGAGCCAGGATCTGACATTGGGCTTGAGTACTAGCGGGAAGTAGTTGGCAAGGATCTTGTCGTCCCGCCCCCCAGCAGCTTGCACCGCGATGGTGTAGATGCTGAGGAACTCCGACAGATGCGACTTGCCGTCGTACTTCTCTGGCACATCTGGCTTGAAATTCTTCGTGCTGGGCCACTGGACTTGCCGCAGCTCACGAGTGAAAGCGGGGCAACCTACCGCGTACGGCAAGTCGCCTGGTTCCCCTGGCGCATGCATGTCGACAGAGGGCCCAGCGCGCTGGTCAGATTGACGCCGCGCTTCTCTTCGGTGCTCGATGCGAGTACGAGCGTCTTCTTGCTGTCGTTCGGGAAGGACTTGGCGTTGATCGCGACGAGCTCGTGGATCCGATGATGCGTTGGAGTCGCTGTCGAGGTGGACCCGGCGAGTCGGCGATCTTGGCCTTCAGGGTGGAGAGTGCACAGTGGTTGCACCTCCACCGGTTCTGTCGCCATCGGCTCGCGCCTGGCGGTCCTGCCGTGGCAGCGACGTACTCGGCGGTCGCGGAGTGTCGCCGTTGGCGAAGCCGATGAGACTCTGAATGGTGGCCCTCCATTGATCGGTCTTGTCCGCCGTTGGAGGGTAATCCAGGAGCAGTTGAGCTCGCGCCAAAGCTTCTGCTGGAGTGGTGGGCGGTAGTGGCGAACGGTGCGAGGAGCGGGATGTGCTCGGACTTCTAACTATGTTAGAAGGAGCAGTATCCCGTCCAGGCGACCGTGTCTCGCTCGTGCCAGCGCATTGGCGTGCATGCTGGTCTTGAGCACCTCGAGATCCTCCAGCTCGATCTTGGTCCAACAAGCGTATGGTACTACGAATACCATGACGCTGTCGGTCCTGCGCCTCCTGAGGTGGGCGCGGTACATGTACGGACGCCGAGGTCTGTGCAGCCTTCTCCTTGGACCTGGCAGCACCGTGGGTTTCCTCGTCGATGTCCGTTCTTCCGCACCCATGCGCGCCCGAAAGCAGGAAATAAACAAAACACTTACGCTGGGGGCTGCTTGGAGGAAGGGTTGCCGGGTCCGGCAAGGTGATCTCGGACATGTCCTCTGCCATCGCGGTGGGATCATCCTCGATGACAATCACCTGGGCCTTGGCTCTCTTCGCCGCTCTCTGGGCCAGCGTCCTGAAAAGGAATAAGTTCAGGGTAAAAGCAAGTCAGATACAAGACAAAAGCAACAAAATTGAAGAGTTACAAGAACAGCAAAGAATCTTACTCTTCTTCTTCCTCGCCGGAGCTGAGCGCGGAGAGATCGAAGTCCGGCTCGCCTCCGGTGCGACGAAGCGGAGGAGTAGGTTCCCTTGCCCGCTTGGCAGGGGCAGTAGCGGTGGACCGGGAAGACCCCGCTCCAGTTGCCACAGTGGCGTGAGGAGCTCCCGCGGCAACACTGCTTGCCGCGGTAGAGCGTGTCGCGCAGCACGGCGGCTGTTGACCCGTCTGCCGCTCCGCTACGTCCCGGGCCAGCGTCCTGAAAAGGAATGGGTTCAGAATGAAGCAAATCAGATACAAGACAAAGCAACAAAATTGAAGAACTACAAGTACAGCAAAGAATCTTACTCTTCTTCTTCCTCGTCGGAGCTGAGCGCGGAGAGATCGAAGTCCGGCTCGCCTCCGGTGCGACGAGGCGGAGGAGTAGGTTCCCTTGTCCGCTTGGCAGGGGCAGTAGCGGTGGCCCGGGAAGACCCTGCTCCAGTTGCCGCAGTGGCTTGAGGAGCTCCCGCGGCAACACTGCTTGCCGCGGTAGAGCGTGTCGCGCGGCACGGCGGCTGTTGACCCGTCTGCCGCTCCGCTACATCCCGGGCCTTGCGGAGACGCCTTCTTGGTGGAGCTGGGGGCTTGACTTGCGACGAGCTGCCTGAAGGTTCGAGCCCGACAAGCTCTCCCTCGCCGGGCTCGCTCGGCTCCTCTTCGGGCCCGACAAGTTCTTCCTCGCCGACAAACTCCTCGCGCTCGGCAAGGCTTGCCGCCTCTGCTGCCTCTGCCTCCTGCATGGTGAATCCGAACTCCCCCGCGGCAACGGCTGCTGCCACCTCTTCTAGCCTAGTGGCAATGCGCTGCATCTCATTATCGGTGGTGTCGCGGGTGAGGCTCTTCTGTTCATCGGGGCGGATCGGCACTTCTACCAGGCCGTCAAAGAAATCCCGCACGACGTCGTCTGCGGGCTCTTGCCAAGTCGGGACGATTCCGTGCGAGTCGCACAGCGGCATCATTGCGCGGATGCGGTCGAGCAAAGATTTGTTGCACAACGGAACCACATCCCTCGGCAACACGAATGGATGTTGAGGATCGCGCTTGAACAGCTCCAGGAGCATCGCATCCAGCTCCAGGACGGTGAAGTTGAAGTTGAGGCCCGGGGGCAGCCTCATGATATCCGCCGAGTTCTGGAACTCCCAGGCGGGTCTCCTCCTCTCCTGCAAGGGGGCGATGCGGCGGCGGAGAAAGTCTGCGCCAACGGTGCCTATGGTGAGCCCGGCAAGCCTGAGGCGAAGGATCCGGGTGACGGCAATCTTCAGCCTGTCGTCTTTCGGGGCCACATTGCTCCAATCATTGCCACGCACTATTGGGGCTTGGCGCAGCGCAGTAAATGGCTGCGGGTTCTCCTCGACGATCCAGCACCATTCTGCTCTCCATTCCTCCCACTTGCTGCGGAGCTCCCCCTCCAGATAAGCTTCCTTCTTGCCGACTCTTGAGATCCAAGCGATCCCGCCGGCAAGAGGCTCTCCTCTCTCAACCCGGGGCATAAAGAAGTGGCGGAAGAGGGCTACATTTGGGTGGACTCCAACAAAGTTTTCGCAAAGATGTGCGAAAACTGCCATGGTCAGAACGGCGTTGGGGGCGAAATCAAGGAGGCGGAACCTGTATGTGTTCATAATGTCACAGAAGAATTCAGAGAAGGGCAGGCAGAGCCCGCAGTAGAAGAACAGCGCGAAGAAGGGTTACCCGTTTGGAGCCAGTTCCGATGCGGCAGCCGGGAGTACCCTCGTGCGCGGATGCGCTCGCGTCTCCGTCGACCAGAAGAGGTAGTAGTACTCCCTCAGCTCCTTCGTGGCAAGCTGAGGGGGAAGAGGGCCCGCTCCTTCCGCAGCACCGCGAGCCGCTGCGCCTCGACCGACTTCACGCCCTTCCCCTTGTCGGCTTTCGGAGCCATGGCGGAGGCAGTGGGGGAGATCAACGGCGTTGATGGTGCTGGTGGCAATGGGAGGCGGAGCGCTGCTCTCGAGAAGAAGGGGGGAGCGGCGGAGATTTGGGAAATGGAGTAACAACCGGCAGGATGGGCGAACTGTCCCTATTTCCCCTGCTTATAAAGAGGGAGGGGCGGACGTTTCGCCCTTCCGAATAAAGAAACCACCCACGATCTCTCCCACGATGCCGCATTCGACGCGTGCCGTTGGGGGAGGGCGCGGTGGATACGGAGAAAGATACGGCGTAACCCAGGCCACGCGTGCCCGTGCCCTGTTTTGGGCCTGGCTCAATAGCGCTCGGCACCGTGTGTGGCCCAGGCGCAGGGGCTCCTGTCGGTGTACTAGAGTAGGGGTACCCTAGTATCCCGAACTTGTGCACGGGCAGTTGCAGCCACCCGCGGCAAGACTTGCCGGGTGACCGCCAAGGTCCTCCGCGGTTCCTGTGGAGCCATTCAAGAACAAAGTATCTAAGCCAAGGAGACAAGGCCCCGGCAAGAGGAGCTTGCCGGGAAGGCCCACCAAGGCATCTCAAGGAGTTTGCCGCGACGCGCCACGCGTCCCGGCAAGGCCCGGGGAGCGACAAGCCTCGGGACGCGACAAGACAACGACCGCGGCAAGGCACTTGCCGCGGCACGCTACCACCCTGTACCTATGCTCCAGCGCATCCACCAACGTGTCGCCCTGGGGCCTTTCCAGGCACATGTGGCTAGAGGTTGTGCAGCCAGCGGTACGCGGTGGCAAGCGGCGCTGACAAGATTGCCGTCGTGGCGAGCGGTGGCGCCCCTGACGGTCCTTTTCTGCACTGTTTTGGGCGACGTAGACGGGCATTTAATGTCTTTGTCCCCTGCCGTCAGGGTTAGGTATGATACACTGTACATGTTGCTGTACCAACCAAATGTCCTTTTTCATTTTTACCCTTGTCTACGTAACGGGTGGTGGGATCGACGAGGACGGAACAGCTGCCGCCGAAGTCTTCTTCTTCGGTGGCATGTCGATGAAGAAAATGAAAATCTAGCCCGTGTGAACGCCGGATCAGGTTCACACAATCTCGACGCCCCCTACCTGGCACGCCAAAGATGTTGGGGAAACTGATCCACGAACACCTATGGGACCGGCGGACCGAGCCCCTTTCGGTTCGGCGGGGGGCGGAGATCGCACGAAGAGCAGATCGAGGCGAAGCACACGAGCGGTTTACCCAGCTTCGGAGCTCTCCGGAGAGATAATACTCCTACTGCTGCTTGTCTGATTGTATTGAGTTCTTGCTCGGGAGCGCTGAGTGCTACAGTACACTCTAGCTGCTAACAAGACCGAGCGTGAGTGTTTTCTGGCTTCGAACCTTCCGAACCCCTCTCTACGTTGCGCATGGGCCTCCTTTTATATGTTCAAGGGGTCACCAACAGGTGGCAACGTAGACAAGGGTAAAAATGAAAAAGGACTTGTGGTTGGTACAGCAACCTGTACAGTGTATCATACCTAACCCTGACGGCAGGGGACAAAGACATTAAATGCCCGTCTACGTCGCCCAAAACAGTGCAGAAAAGGACCGTCAGGGGCGCCACCGCTCTCCACGACGGCAATCTTGTCAGCGCCGCTTGCCACCGCATACCGCTGGCTGCACAGCCTCTCGCCATGTGTGCCTGGAAAGGCCCCAGGGCGACACGTTGGTGGATGCGCTGGAGCGTAGGTACAGGGTGGTAGCGTGCCGCGGCAAGTGCCTTGCCGCGGTCGTTGTCTTGTCGCGTCCCGAGGCTTGTCGCTCCCCGGGCCTTGCCGGGACGCGTGGCGCGTCGCGGCAAACTCCTTGAGATGCCTTGGTGGGCCTTCCCGGCAAGCTCCTCTTGCCGGGGCCTTGTCTCCTTGGCTTAGATACTTTGTTCTTGAATGGCTCCACAGGAACCGCGGAGGACCTTGGCGGTCACCCGGCAAGCCTTGCCGCGGGTGGCTGCAACTGCCCGTGCACAAGTTCGGGATACTAGGGTACCCCTACTCTAGTACACCGACACGAAGCATCAATTTCATTCTTTCCCAAGATTGGGCAACATGCTCATGATCAAGTTGTTTAAAATTAATAATATCATTCCTAAGAGTGATGATCTTAGCGGGAGGAAAATACTTAGAGATAAAAGCATCTTTGCACTTGTTCCAAGAATCAATACTATTTTTAGGCAAAGACGAAAACCAAACTCTAGCACGATCTCTAAGTGAAAACGGAAATAACTTCAATTTGACAATATTGTTATCCGTATCTTTCTTCTTTTGCATATCACACAAATCAACAAAAAAATAGATGAGTAGCGGCATCTTCACTAGGAAGGCCGGCGAATTGATCTCTCATAACAAGATTTAGCAAGGCGGTATTGATTTCACAAGACTCAACATCATTAAGAGGAGCAATCGGAGTACTAAGGAAATCATTATTATTGGTATTCGAGAAATCACACAATTTGGTATTATCTTGCGCCATGGTAACAAGTAATCCAACAAACAAGCAAGTAGAAAAAGGCAAGCGAAAAAGAGAGGAGGAGATTGGGAAAGAGAGGGCGAATAAAACGGCAAGGGTGAAGTGGGGGAGAGGAAAATGAGAGGCAAATGGCAAATAATGCAAATGCGAGGGAGATGGGTTTGTGATGGGTACTTGGTATGTCTTGACTTGAGCGAAGACCTCCCCGGCAACGGCGCCAGAAATCCTTCTTGCTATGTCTTCAGCTTGCGTTGGTTTTCCTCGAAGAGGAGAAGGTGATGCAGCAAAGTGTAGCATAAGTATTTCCCTCAGTTTTGAGAACCAAGGTATCAATCCAGTGCAATAAAGGGGTTGTCAATCCCTTCACGGCCACTTGCAAAAGTGAGATCTAATAAAGATAGTATGATAAGATAAATATATTTTTGGTATTTTATAATATAGATGCAAAAAAGTAAAGATGCAAATAAAGGTAGATTGAAAGCAAATATGATAAGAGATAGACCCGGGGGCCATAGGTTTCACTAGAGGCTTCTCTCAAGATAGCATAAGTATTACGGCGGGTGAACAAATTACTGTCGAGCAATTGATAGAAAAGCGCATAGTTATGAGATTATCTAGGCATGATCATGTATATAGGCATCACGTCCATAACAAGTAGACGGACTCCTGCCTGCATCTACTACTATTACTCCACACATCGACCGACTCCTGCCTGCATCTAGAGTATTAAGTTCATAAGAACAGAGTAACGCATTAAGCAAGATGACATGATGTAGAGGGATAAACACATGCAATATGATATAAACCCCATCTTGTTATCCTCAATGGCAACAATATAATACGTGCCTTGCAACCCTTTCTGTCACTAGGTAAGGACACCGCAAGATTGAACCCAAAGCTAAGCACTTCTCCCATGGCAAGAAAGATCAATCTAGTAGGCCAAACCAAACTGATAATTCGAAGAGACTTGCAAAGATAACTCAATGATACATAAAAGAATTCAGAGAAGATTCAGATATTATTCATAGATAAACTTGATCATAAACCCACAATTCATCGGATCTCGACAAACACAGTGCAAAAAGAGTTTACATCGAATAGATCTCCACAAGAGAGGGGGAGAACATTGTATTGAGATCCAAAAAGAGAGAAGAAGCCATCTAGCTAATAACTATGGACCTGTAGGTATGTGGTAAACTACTCACAACTCATCGGAGGGGCAAGGATGTTGATGTAGAAGCCCTTCGTGGTTGGTTCCCCCTCCGGCAGAGTGCCGGCAAAGGCTCCAAGATGAGATCTCGCGGATACAAAAGGTTACGGCAGTGGAAATTGTGTTTCGTGGTGCTCCCGGATGTTTTTGGGGTACGTAGGTATATATAGGAGGAAGAAGTACGTCGGTGGCCGCCCGAGGGGCCCACGAGACAGGGGGCGCGCCCTACAGGGGGAGGCACGGCCCCCTATCTCGTGGGGCCCTCGGAAGCTTCTTGACTTGCACTCCAAGCTCTTCGGATCAGGTTTGTTCCAAAAATCACGCTCCCGAAGGTTTCATTCCGTTTGGACTCCGTTTGATAATCCTTTTCTTCGAAATACTGAAATAGGCAAAAAAACAGCAATATGGGCTGGGCCTCCGGTTAGTAGGTTAGTCCCAAAAATGATATAAATGTGTAAAATAAAGCCCATAAACATCCAAAAGGGGTAATATAATAGCATGGAACAATCAAAAATTATAGATACGTTGGAGACATATCAGTTGTTTATTAGGGTTTGGACGTGTCTTGTTTTTATGACCACGTCGTCCACATATGCATCCATTGTTTTGTCGATTTTCTTTTCCAGGCATGTTTGAATCATGCGTTGATAGGTTGCACCGGCATTTTTAAGCCCGAAAGGCATAGTGTTGAAGCAGAAAGGACCATATGGCGTTATGAAAGCCGTTGTAGCTTGGTCGGATTCTGCCATCTTTATTTGATGGTATCCAGAGTATGCGTCTAGAAAACACAGTGAGTCGTGTCCTGCGGTGGCGTCGATGATTTGGTCGATGTGAGGGAGGGGGAAGGGATCCTTGGGGAAAGCCTTGTTGAGGTCTTTGAAGTCGACGCATAGGCGCCAGGATTTGTCCTTCTTTGGTACCATTACCAGGTTTGCCAGCCAATCTGGATGCTTGATATCTCTGATGAATCCGGCCTCGAGTAGCTTGGCTAGCTCTTCCCCCATGGCTTGACGTTTGGGCTCTGAAAAGCGCCTTAGAGTCTGCTTGACGGGCTTGTATCCTTTTAGTATATTGAGGCTATGTTCGGCCATTCTGTGTGGGATGCCCGGCATGTCCGAGGGATGCCAGGCGAAAATGTCCCAATTCTCACGTAGGATGTCTCGCAGTGCAACGTCCATTGTGGGGCTCAACTGTGTCCCGATGGAAGCTGTCTTCTTGGGGTCCGTTGGATGGACCTGGAATTTTACTATCTCATTTGCGGGTTTAAATGAGGTGGACTTGGGTCGCTTGTCGAGTATCACGTCGTCCCTGTCCACAGTGGCACGCAGCGTTGTTAGTTCTTTGGCTGCTAGGGCTTCGGATAATGCTTCCAGGGCTAGTACTGTGGTTTTGTTTTAGGCGTGGAGTGCGACATCCGGATCACTAGCTAGAGTGATGATTCGATTGGGTCCAAGCATTTTAAGCTTCATGTACCCGTAATGGGGTATAGCTTGAAAGCTTGTAAACGTGTCCCGCCCTAACAGGGTGTGGTATCCGCTGCTGAAAGGAGCCACTTGGAATGTGATTTCTTTGGACCTATAATTCTCCGGAGTGCCAAATACCACATCGAGTGTGATTTTTCCCGCACACCGTGCTTCCCAACTAGGGATGATTCCCCTGAAGGTTGTGCTGCTTTGCTCAATGCGGCTTTTATCAATTTCCATCTTACTGAGTGTTTCTTCGTAGAGCAAGTTTAATCCGCTTCTGCCGTCCATGAGTACTTTAGTGAGCCAAAAGCCGTCCACGATTGGGCTAAGGACCAAAGCAGCTGGTGCCCGGACTGTCTGGAATTGAGGTTCATCACTGGCACTGAAAGTTATAGTAGTGCCGTTCCACGGATTTATTTTTGCCACGTGGCAGATTTCAGCGGAGCTTCGATGAGCTCGCTTGCGCCTATTGTTTGAGGCAAAAGTCTCGAAGACTGTTAGTGCCGTATTGTTTTCTTTGGTGGGATGTTGTTCTGCTTTATGGCCTACAAGAAGATCCTCGCCACTTTTTGCTACCTGCCGGAGTATCCAACATGCTCTAAGGCTATGCGTCGGTGTAGTGTCCAGCATGCTGTGGAGTTTAAATGGCCCATTGAGCCATTCTTCCAATACGGTTCCACGCCCTGGGGTGGGCTTTGGTTTCTTGGTGATTGGATCGGCTGACTTACGAGAGTTTGCCCGTTTAGCTCAGACAAAGGTTTTAGTGAGAGCCGGACTATCCCAAAATTCTGTTTGGGTTTTCCAGGCGCTTTCCATCGCACAGTACTTCTGTACTATGGTTGCCAAGTCAGCAAAGTGTACTATGTCACGGCGACTTATAGCATTAAGGATTCTTTTGTTCATGCAGTTTTTGTAGAAAAGTGAGGTTGCGTCCTCCTCATGACAGTCCTTGACCTTGTTTAGCACAAGGAGGAATCTGGCCCAGTAGCGATGTACTATCTCTTGGGGCTCTTGTCTGATATGGGAGAGAAGTTTTAAGTACGGTTGGGTGGGTGTAGCTGAATCTGGATTCTGATCCGATCTAACGCCCTGGGGCAGGGGAGCTTCCAGGCTTGACAGCTCGGGATCCGGGGTGCTGCCCAATTTTTCTGGCCCAATACCCGATTCTAAGTCCGGGGTCTGGGTCATGTCTTCCCTTGAGCGGGTGTCCGGCTCAGAGAGCTCGGTGATCCGGACATAACTCGTCCTCAAAATAGAGGGGTAATCCGTATGTGGCTCCTCCACTACCGCTATCTCGTGGGTGACCGGCGGGGATTTAATATCCCTTTGGTCGGGTTTAAGCCCGATCTGGTCATAGTCTGTGGTGACTCCCAAAGCAGTGATGCGATCCAAGAGCTCATTAAGGGAGGATAGCTCCATCGGATCCATCTGTTCGGCGAGTTCCAAATTGACGTGGAGGCTATGCGTGATGACCCGAGAGGTCATCGTCGGCGCGACAGCCGATTGGGCGGCCATGATGAAGTCGCCTAGTCAGAGAGTTTGGCCTACAGCCAGCGCTCCCCTAGAGGTGATGTTGTCCTTGACAACGAGACGGGCCATCGAGCCTTGCTGTGACGACATAGAGGAACTCTCAACGAAATCACCAATGTCGGTGTCAAAACCGGCGGATCTTGGGTAGGGGGTCCCGATCTGTGCGTCTTAGGCTAATGGTAACAGGAGGCAAGGGACACAATTTTTACCCAGGTTCGGGCCCTCTTGATGGAGGTAAAACCCTACTTCTTGCTTGATTGATATTGATGATATGAGTAGTACAAGAGTTGATCTACCACGAGATCATAGAGGCTAAACCCTAGAAGCTAGCCTATGACGATTATGATTCTTCTCTAAGGACTAGACTCTCCGGTTTATATAGACACCGAAGAGGGCTAGGGTTTACATGGAGTCGGTTACAAGGAAGGAAATATAATATCTGGATTGCCAAGCTTGTCTTCCATGCCAAGGAGAGTCCCACCTGGACACGGGACGAAGTCTTGAGTCTTGTATCTTCACGCTCCAATAGTCCGGACAAAGTATATAGTCCGGCTGTCCGGATACCCCCTAATCCAGGACTCCCTCAACGGCATCTTTTCAATAGCATCTATTTTAGCTTTATCAACTTCAATACCTCTTTCAGAAATTTTATGCCACAAGACAATACCTTCATTAACCATAAAGTGGCACTTCTCCCAATTCAAGACAAGATTAGTTTCTTCACATCTCTGCAAAACTCGATCAAGGTTGCTCAAGCAATCATCAAAAGAAGTTCCATAAACGAACAAAGCATCCAGGAAAACCTCCACAATCTTTTCACAAAAGTCAGATAATATAGTAGTCATACATCTTCCAAAGGCAGCAGATGCATTGCATAAACCAAAAGGCATACGTCTATAAGCAAAGGTAATGAAAGGGCAAGTAAAAGTGGTGTTTTCTTGGTTCTCTTTTGACATGGGTATTTGAGAGAAGCTAGAATAATCATCTAGAAAGTAGAAATGTGTATGCTTGGATAGTCTTTCTAACATTTGATCAATAAAAGGTAGTGGGTAATGATCTTTTCTAGTAGCTTTATTTAATTTGCGAAAATCAATTACCATTCTATAACCTGTAACAATTCCTTGTGGAATCAATTCATTCTTATCATTAGGAACAACAGTAATACCTCCCTTCTTAGGAATACAATGAACTGGACTTGCTCATCTACTATCAGTAATAGGATAAATTATACCTGCCTCCAGAAGCTTTAGTATTTCATTTCTTACCACTTCTTTCATCTTAGGATTTAACCGTTGTTGATGGTCAACAACTGGTTTAGCATCAGGCTCCAAATTAATTTTGTGTTGACGTAGAGTGGGACTAATGCCCTTAAGATCATCAAGAGTATATCCAATAGCAGCACGATGCTTTTTCAGAGTTTTCAATAATTTATTTTCTTCATGCTCTGAAAGGTTAGCACTAATAATAACAGAATATATCTTCTTTTCATCAAGATAAGCATATTTCAAAGTATCAGGTAATTGTTTAAGCTCAAACACGGGATCACCTTTGGGTGGAGGAGGATCCCCAAGTATTTCAACAGGAAAATTGTGTTTCAAAACAGGCCCTTGATTAAAGAACATTTCATCTATTTCCCTTCTTTCATTCATAAACATATCATTCTCATGGTCTATCAAATATTGTTCTAAAGGATCAGTAGGAGGTACGGCAATAGAAGCAAGAAAAATAATTTCATCCTTACTAGGCAATTCTTTATCATGGGGTTGTCTATGAAATTTATGGAAATTAAAATTATGAGACATATCCCCTAAACCAACAGTAACAATATCTTTCTCACAGTCTATCTTAGCATTAACAATGTTCAAGAAAGGTCTACCAAATATAATGGGAAAATCATCTTGTGGGGAACCAAGGACAAGAAAATCAGTAGGGTATTTTATTTTCCCACACAAGACTTCAACATCTCTAACAATCCCAATCGGTGATATAGTATCTCTATTGGCAAGCTTAGTAGTAACATCAATATCTTCTATCTCAGCAGGTGCAATATCATTCATAATTTATTGGTATAAGGTAAAAGGTATTGCACTCACACTAGCACCCAAATCACATAAGCCATGGTAACAATCATCTCCTATTTTAACAGAAACAATAGGCATGCCAACAACAGGTCTATGTTTATCTTTGATATTGGGTTTAGCAATCCTAGCAGCTTCTTTACAGAAACAAATGACATGCCCATCAATATTATCAACCAAGAGATATTTAACCATAGCAATGCTAGGTTCAACTTTAATTTGTTCAGGGGGTTTAGGTGTTCTAGTATAACTCTTACGAACCACGAATGAAGCTTTAGCATGTTCCTTTATCCTAACAGGAAAAGGTGGTTTCTCAATATAAGCAATGGGAATAATAGGATCAACATTATAAGTAATAGTTTCTTCTTCAACTTTAATAGGTTCTACTACTTTAACTTCAATGGGAGGATGATATTTAAACCACTTCTCCTTAGGGAGATCAACATGAGTATGAAATGATTCACAAAAAGAAGCTACTATATCAGAGTCAAGTCCATATTTAGTGCTAAAATCACAAAAAGCATCGGTATCCATAAAAGATTTAACACAATCAAACTTAAGGTTTATACCTGACTCCTTACCTTTGTTGAGTTCCCAATCTGCAGAGTTGCGTTTAATTCTTTCCAATAAATCCCATTTGAATTCAATATCCTTCTTCATAAAAGAACCAGTACAAGAAGTATCGAGCATGGATCGATCATTATGAGAAAGCCGAGCATAAAAGTTCTGAATAATAATTTCTCTTGAAAGCTCATGATTGGGCATGAATATAACATTGACTTAAGCCTCCCCCAAGCTTGAGCGATACTTTCTCCTTCATGAGGCCAAAAATTATATATATAATTTTGATCACGATGAACCAGATGCATAGGATAAAACTTCTGATGAAATTCCAATTTCAATCGATTGTAGTTCCATGATCCAATATCATCACATAGTCTATACCATGTAAATGCCTTTCCCTTCGAAGATAAAGGGAAGACCTTCTTCTTGACAACATCCTCGGGCAAACCCGCAAGCTTAAATAATACACAAACTTCATTCACATAGATTAGGTGCATATCAGGATGTAATGTTCCATCTCCTGCATAAGGACTAGCTAGCAGTTTCTCTATCATACCCGGAGGAATTTCATAATAAATATTTTCAGTAGGTTCAATAGGTTGAGGGGCAGCTCTTTGCTCTTCCGATCGAGGTGAAGATACCCCGAACAAACCCCTCAAAGGATTATTCTCCATAGTAACAAGTGACAGTAAATTTCAGCACACTATATAAATGTTTCCTTACCAAATTCCACTTACCAAAGGCGCTTCACTCCCCGGCAATGGCGCCAGAAAAGAGTCTTGATGACCCACAAGTATAGGTGATCTATCATAGTACTTTCCATAAGTAAGAGTGTCAAACACAATGAGGAGCAGAAGGAAATGACAAGCGGTTTTCAGTAAGGTATTATCTGCAAGCACTAAAATCATCAGTAACAAATAGTTGTGTGATAAGATATTTCATAATGGGTAACAAGTAACAAGAGTAACTAAGGTGCAGCAAGGTGGCCCAATCCTTTTTGTAGCAAAGAACAAGCTTGGACGAACTCTTATATAAAGCAAAGCACTCCTGAGGACACATGGGAATTATTGTCAAGCTAGTTTTCATCATGCTCATATGATTCGCGTTCGTTACTTTGATAATTTGATATGTGGGTGGACCGGTGATTGGGTGCTGCCCTTCCTTGGACAAGCCTCCCACTTATGATTAACCTCTCTCGCAAGCATCCGCAACTATGAAAGAAGAATTAAGATAAATCCAACCATAGCATGAAACATATGGATCCAAATCAGCCCCTTACGAAGCAACGCATAAACTAGGGTTTAATCTTCTATCACTCTAGCAACCCATCATCTACTTATTACTTTCCAATGCCTTCCCCTGGTCCCAAACAATGGTGAAGTGTCATTTAGTCGACGTTCACATAACACCACTAGAGGAGAGACAACATACATCTCATCAAAATATCGAATGGATACCAAATTCACATGATTAATTATAACAAGACTTCTCCCATGCCATCAGGAACAAACATAACTACTCACAAAGCATATTCATGTTCACAATCAGAGGAGTATTAATTATCATTAAGGATCTGAACATATTATCTTACGCCGAATAAACCAACTAGCATCAACTACAAGGAGTAATCAACACTACTAGCAACCCACAGGTACCAATCTGAGGTTTTGAGACAGAGATTAGATACAAGAGATGAACTAGGGTTTGGAGAGGAGATGGTGTTGGTGAAGATGTTGATGGAGATTGACCCTCTCTCGATGAGAGGATCGTTGGTGATGACGATGGCTTCGAATTCCCCCTCCCGGAGGAAGTTTCCCCGGCAGAACAGCTCCGTTGGAGCACTAGATTGGTTCTACCCAGGTTCTGCCTCGAGATGGCGGCGCTTCATCCCGAAAGCCTCCTCCTAATTTTTTTCCATGTCAAAACACACCACGTAGCAGAAGATGGGCATCGGGGCCCTGCCAGGTGGCCCACAAGGTAGGGGGCGCGCCCAGGGGGTAGGGCACGCCCTCAACACTTGTGGATGGCAGGTGGCCCCCCTCTGGTTCTTTCTTCGCTCAATATTTTTTATTTATTCCAAAATAATTCTCCGTGAGGTTTCAGGACTGTGGGAGTTGTGCAGAATAGGTCTCTAATATTTGCTCCTTTTCCAGCCCATAATTCCAGCTGCTGACATTCTCCCTCTTCATGTAAACCTTGTAAAATAAGAGAGAAAAGGCATAAGTATTGTGCTATAATGTGTAATAATAGCCCATAATGCAGTAAATATCAATATAAAAGCATCAAGCAAAATGGATGTATCAACGAACTTGTGTTGGAATGCTACGGTCGAAATGGGGGTCATGTTCATCGGGAGGGGTGTGGTGTACCGCAAAACGGGACTCCACTAGCTATTGTTCACCCACTGTTAGTCCTGGCCATGGGCGGCTGTTGACACCAGATTTTGGCATAGTCAAGAACTTATTTAAGATGACCTCAAATGGAGAAGTGTTCTACATGAACGATTTCCGTATTTTTGATATGAACATCTTTAAAGTTTGGGTCATCGCCATCCGATTTCATCTCGAAGGCCGAAACTATGCTCAAAGTACTAAGATCTTATATTCAGAGTATAGTTTGGCCGATTAAGCCCCAAAGAGGACCTCAAATGGTAAAATGATCTACATGGATTGTCTTCGTCTCGTCGAAACAATCAATTTTTATATAAAAATCGTTCCAATCCGAGTTCATATGCAAAAGTTAGAGCCATCGGAATACAGCCCTGTCACGAGGCAAAAACTGGCGCGCGCCACGAGACACCCTGTCTGACGGGTAGCGCGAATAATAGCTTGTTTTGCGCGACCAATTTGACCCTCAAGATGACCTCTGATCAAAAAATGTTCAACATGAAAGTTGTTCATCTTGTTGAAACGGTCAAGATTGCTTTTGGTCTAGTTTCCATCCGAGATCGTTTACCACCTCAAAAAGTATCCGCAAGGTGCAACAAGTTTAAACCGAACAGTTTTGGAAAGTTCAGACAAAACTAATCCGAATTTGACTAGGGTTTTGGACGTGAATCCAAGCCTTTTCCTTGCACGGGAAGTCCAGCCGCCTCTTATATATGTAAGGGGTGACGGCCGATTGAACAACACATAATCGATCAATTCATCTACAACTTTTACCTTTACTTTTCCTTCTCCCTTGTTCTTCTTGTTCCTCGTTCTTCGTTCGTTCTTCTTCATTGCAGGGCGGCGACCCCGAGGCCCTAGGGGCGGTCAGGATGACCTAGGGCAGTCCATAGCCTCCACGCGCCCTGACGGGATCCCTCTCGGGCGTGTGAGGTTTCGGGTCTACAAAAGCGCCCGCCGGATTGCTTGCGTTCCGCGCTTTCGGACGGGTCTCCTTCGACGTGAGCTGCGGTGCATCACCCTCGGCGTTGGAGGTACATGGTGACGTGTTCGTGTGCGAACACACTTTTTGGCGACTCCACTGCGGACGAAGCTTTGAACAGTCTCCGGCCTGTTCTTGTTACGAAGAGATCGTCATCTAGGGTTTGCAATCTACAAAGGTAATATGAACACCCAATTCCCCTTTGTAGATGCAAATAATTCATATGTTGTTGCTAGATCGCCTAATGAGCATAATGTATCGGATAGCCCTAGTTTTGTCAATCATGCATCTAATTATGCGCAAGGGCCGATGCAAAATAATCTCCATGCTTCAAATTCTTATGATTTTAGCAACGTACAACATATGTATCCTAACTCTCATGCATCGGTAACCCCACAAATCCATATGCCGATGAACAACATGATGAGTTTGGTAAATCAATTTGAAACACCTCATGTTAAACTTCCCAATAGCACACAAGAAAGTGTTTCACCCTTTTATTCATTGGCAACTAATTTGCAATATGTGAATCCAACCTTGCTGATGGATGGGAGAATTGGCTACACATCATGTTAGTAAATTTTCAGCACCGTATGCAACTGTAGATGTTTATAATTCGGCTCTGCATCTTCATGGTCATAGCCTAATAAGTGAAAACTTTACAGGAACACATGTGCCATCATCAAATACTGTAGCATATAATGCATACTCTACGCAGTTCAAGAATTTCGGCAACACTCATGAATCATTGCCGAAAAAAATTGAAAGTATTGCGGAGGAATCCCTTCCAGAAGCGATTGTGGCTACATTAAAAAAGAGCTTGGCACAAAACAAGAGAATTAATGCTCTTTGCCTTAAACAATATGAAAAGGGGTTGTTTCCTGATTATGCTGCAATAAAGGTTAGAGTTTTGCAGGAAGATGAAACTTCATCAATTGGTAGTATTGATGAGAGAGCATATGGTTATACAGAAGTGCATACACCTCCACCTAGTACCGCAACATATTATACACCCCCTACACAATTGCAAAACTTCAGTAACACTAACACTTCATTGCCGAAAGATCCTAAAAGCATTGGAAGCAAACTAATCTAGAGCGGGCTGAAATTGAGAGGGGAGTTAAAGCTTTGCATGATAGGGTGCAAGTACTTCGCCAAGAGAGAATTGTTAGGGAATTAGCTCAAAGAAAAGAAGCCTTGCCAATTGATATAACAGGTGAAAAGAATGATGATTCGGAAACTAAAAGTGCTTCGGTTGAAAAAGCCGAGTCAAGTAGTATATATTCCGAATCCATCAAATCCAAAGAGGCAAACATTGTTGAGAAAGGGCCTGGAAAGTATAGCAAGACAGCCATACTTGAGTTTTCTGAAGTTAGTGGAACCTACTTCCTGCCCTATGAGTTTCGTGCCATAGAAATTGACGAGCTTCAAGAACAAGAACAAGTAGCTGAAGAAAGTTTGGTGGACAAATATCTTCAAACTAATGATGCATGAAATCAAGAAAAAGATGATGACAAGGCGTTGGGGAGCTATCCGAAGGCGGAGCAAGATATTCTTCAAATCACACCACCATCACGCTCTCCCAACATATTTGAAGAGGTATGTCTAGCAATTAATTTACCTGTTTTCAGATTTGGTCATGACTTAGTTGTTGATGCATATATTAGAAAAAAATTCATAAGAAATATTGAGAGACCAATGAAGAAGGGTAATATATTTGTTAGCAATCAGATTGTCACAAAGCATATTGGTCAACACATTACACCATTCATAAAGACCGATAGCGAAAAATTATTGCAGCCAAGGCTTTCCCCATTGCTTTGTCTAAAGTTCATATCTAATTGGGTAGCTTTGCTTATTTCTTACTTGGCTTACACTTGCCCTCAATTGAGACATGTATGTTCTAACTATTTTAGTTTCAGAAATTTAAAGCCAAGGTTAAAATCTTCTGAGTAAACTGATGCAAGTATAGTTTCTTATCCAATGACATCGGTAAGAGAATGCAAAATAAAATTCATAGCCGAATGGGGTGATACAAAATCTGAATCATTCGTTTGCTTAACTCCAAAGCCGTTCTCACAATAGGATCGGCTAGAAAATAAAAGGTTTGCCTTCAATTCAAGCATGTGTGATCAAATATTTGATTTGTTGCTGAAAAATAATTACATAAGAATTCTTGATCACCATGTCAAGCCATCAATTCAAGGACGAATGTATTGTAGGTTGCATCATTCATTCAAACATAATTTTGAGGATTGCAATACATTTCGTCAAATAGTTAAATCAGCCATTGATAAAGGACGATTAAAGTTTGTTGAAACACCAAGAGATGACCAGTCTGTTCCGATTGGTCCCGATGGCAAAAAGTTTTTGCATCGGCTGCTTCAAGCTGATCCATTTAAAGAGAATGTAAAGCTGCAGGTGATGGGATCAAACTTTCAAGTAAAGAAGTTGTTAAAGGGCATAACGAACATAATCTTGAGGGCGAGAGTTCCCTCAAAGCTACAATGGAGACGCCAAGGACTGGGGGGCAGCAAGCAAATCCAATGATCGATGAAAGCAAACCAAAAGAAAACAAAGGCCGAAATAAGCGCAAGTGTAAGAGATCAAAAATCGCCTTCGTTGAACTATTGAATAAATATCAAAAGAAGAGTGAAGAGAAGAATGCTTATCGGTCAAATCATGCAAAGAAACCAAGATCACCTCCAAGGTGCAAATATGAGGATCGGTATTGGCAAAGTGAGAATTTTAATGCAACATATTCATATCCTTATTTTGGGCCGCAATGCCAATACCGTGGATGCCTCCTTATGCTCATATAGATCCATATCTATCATGGGACAGGTATGATACAATGGCACATTCTCCATATTATTTTATACCATCTCACCAATATTATGCAGCTCCAAGAAAATTAACATTTGAACAATCATGCATCAAAGACCGTTTCAATCATAAGGAATCGGTCCAGAGCTCAAGGAATAAGAAAGAGGTGGTAAAGCAAGTTTACCGCGTGAAAAGAGATGATCGTGAGTGTGCTACTTCAGATTTGATCTCAAATAACAAAGAGCCAATTAAAGTGTTGACATTGGCTACAAAAGACAAAGAAGTGAAACAATCAATTGGTAAAAATCAGAGTGCCAAATCTGAAGAAAAGAAGTTGAGGGTGCACAAGGCCCAAAAATAGTTGCCATTGGTTGAAACAAAATCACAGTCGGGGTGCTCACTCGGCTTATCATATTGGCAAAAGAAGGAATTACAAAATCTTAGTGCACAAGAGCTGAGAAAGAAGAACATGGCATGGGTTCCCAAGAAGATCAATCAAAACAAAAATGATGTGCATGCTTCTTTTGTAACAAGTACAATAAAATTGAAGAAGGAAAAGAATGAAAGCAACAAACAATTAAGCCGAAGGTGCGCATCACAACATCAAAGCACATCATCCATTTTCTTCAACCATGTCATTGATGCCTTTGCCATGGAGTTCATCCCTAGGTATGATCAATTACCCTCCATGGATTCATTTTGGTCCATGGATGCAACATAATTTTCTATATCATGAGAGGGTATTACCAAATCACTATACATTTGGTTAGTTTCATTTTTGTTGCTAATACAAAGGGGCCAAAATATTTCATTGCTATTTTATTTGTTTATTTCGGCTATACATGCTTTAGTGGATGAATTCTACATGGACCTCATGGTAATGGCCGATACTTAACTATCGTCCTAAGAAACTATCTGATCATGGCCGGTGTGGAATTCTAACATCGTCCTTAGTTCAATTAGAGACCAAGACAAGGTACATGTTAAGTGATATTAGCCTTGTCTCTCTAGTACTATGGAGATTATGTTTTGATGGTTTAATTCGTAGCAATGGCCAAAGTGTTGGTGTTGTTTATATATCTTCTTATGGCACTAGTTTTGAAGCCTCATGCCACTTAGAATATTTTTATGCACGATTAATCAAAGCCGAATATGCATTGTTATTCGGATTGAATATTTTTACTTGCTATAGGTGCTAAACATATTGAGGCTTCCGGTGATTCGTTATTAGTAGTGCAACAAATACCCAAGGGTTATCAATGTTTTGACGAATCACTTATAGTTTATCTTTTGGTATGTCTAGATGCAGCATTTACCTTGGGTTGCTTTAAAATTGTTCATATATCTAGACATGACAATTCGAAAGAGTTGGCACAACAAGCATCCGGCTACTATGTTAATCATGGTGTATTGCATTTCTATCAATAGCCGATGCTAGATCTTGTCAACATAAGTAAGGCCGAACCGAAGCCCACCGCTTCGGCCACTAATGAAACTTTTATGCAGGCGGAGTAAGGATTCAAGAAAGTTCATTGTTGATTATCTGCAAGATTCTAGCAGAAGGGTGAACAATATGGTTGATGGATGGTTTTGACATGCATATCAATGGAACTTTATAGTCGGATTAATGAAGTTGAGAAAGTTTCACCCAAGCTTGCAGCAAAATATTCAACAAGCAATGGCCGATATAAACTTATTGTCCTAAGAATATGCAAAATGGCTGATGGAGTGTTGACATCGTCCTTAGAGCAATCTATGTGCAAGTTATTTTTCGGCACACAAGCTTTGCCAAAAAACAGGGGGACATGTGTTGACACCAGATTTTGACACAGTCAAGAACTTATTTAAGATGACCTCAAATGGAGAAGTGTTCTACATGAAAGGTTTCCATATTGTTGATATGAACATCTTTTAAGTTTGGGTCATTACCATCCGATTACATCTTGAAGGCCGAAACTATGCTCAAAGTACTAAGATCTTATATTTAGAGTATAGTTTGGCCGATTAAGCCCCAAAGAAGACCTCAAATGGAAAAATGATCTACATGGATTGTCTTCGTCTCGTCGAAACGATTGATTCTTATATAAAAATCGTTCCAATCCGAGTTTGTATGCAAAAGTTAGAGCCATCGGAATACAGCCCTGTCAGGAGGCAAAAACTGGTGCGCCCCACCAAACACCCTGTCTGACGGGTAGCGCGAATAATAGCCTCTTTTGCGCGACCAATTTGACCCTCAAGATGACCTCTGATCAAAAATTGTTCAACATGCAAGTTGTTCATCTCGTCGAAACGGTCAAGATTGCTTTTGGTCTAGTTTCCATCCGAGATCGTTTACCACCTCAAAAATTACCCGCAAGGTGCAGCCAGTTTAAACCGAACAGTTTTGGAAAGTTCGGACAAAACTAATCCGAATTTGACTAGGGTTTTGGACTTTAATCCAAGCCTTTTCCTTGCATGGGAAGTCCAGCCGCCTCTTATACACCTAAGGGGTGACGGCCGATTGAACAACACACAATCAATCAATTCATCTACAACGTTTACCTTTACTTTTCCTTCTCCCTTGTTCTTCTTCTTCCTCGTTCTTCGTTCATTCTTCTTCATTGCAGGGCGGCGAACCTTGAGGCCCTAGGGGCGTTCAGGCCGACCTAGGGTAGTCCATAGCCTCCGCGCACCCTGACGGGGTCCGTCCCGGGCGTGTGAGGTTTCGGGTCTACAAAAGCGCCCGCCGGATTGCTTGCGTACCGCACTTCCGGACGGGTCTCCTCCAACGTGAGCTGCGGTGCATCACCCTCGGCGTTGGAGGTACACGGTGACGTGTTCATGTGCAAATAGCGGCCCGGCCCGACGCTGCTCCCGGGCCGGGCCCGGGCCTAGATTTTGAGCCCAAAGGCCGGGCCCGGGGCCTAGATTTTGAGCCTAAAGGCCGGGCCGGGCCGGGCCCGGGCCCGTCGTTTTCGTGTTTTCCTGAAGGACGGGTCGGGCGGCCCGAAGCCCGACGGGCTTTTACGTGTTCGGGCCGGGCTCAGGCCCAGAAAATAGGCCCAACGGCCGGGCTGGGCCGGGCCCGGGCCTGGGTTTTTTGCGTCGGGCTTGGCTGGGCCCAGCCCGAAGCCCGGCCCGAGGTATGGCCAGGTATACCCACTGTTGACTTCCTTCAGCCTCCACTTGCACTGTTCATCCATCGTGTCATCCTCCTGCCTCCACCAGCTACTGTTCATCCACGGGCTACTGTTCATCCAGTCCTCCACCGGCTACTATTCAACCAGCCCTCCACGGGGTCCTGTTCATCCACCCCAACCAGCTCGGTTGTGGAGGCCTCCTCTCAGGGTCCTGTTCATCCAGTGGCAACCGCCTACTACCACGGGGTCCTGTTCATCCAACCCCCACCGGGAACTGTTCATCCAACCCAACCACGTCTCGAATCGTTCAACCAACCCCCACATTCACTATTCATCAAGAGGCAGCTGGTTCGATCGGTTTTAGTAAGCAGCAGCAGCAGCGATCAATCGGGTTCAGTTAGTAATGAAGGAGTCGGTCGGGTTCAGTTAGCAGCAAAGGGATTGATCACTCGGGTTCAGTAACGCAGCTAGTGCATTCACTCGGGTTTAGTAAGCGAACGCCTCGCTCGGGTTCAGTTAGAGCCCAATGCCTCGCACACACACGCGTACGTGTACGAGAGAAACGCACAATCCCTTCATACATCGCTCGGCCCCGACCACCCACACGTAACTAGGAACTCCCCGAAATTTTCCTCGCCCTCGCTTCTACCACAATTTTTTTCGTCGTGGACGGCCCAAAGAATGTCATGCAGGTGTGTTTTCGTCCTTCCCTCATGCAGGTGCGCCTTCAGCCTGCCCAGGACTAAAAACCCATTTTCTGTCATGATTTTTTGTCATAGAAGTAGGAGCCCACCACATCTATAATGATACCGGGTTTTGTCACAATTATCGTCATAGAAGTGTCATAAGCATGACATAAAATTTGTTCATTCGGGCCAAAATGTCACGGATGTGTCTTTTTTTTGTAGTGATATGGAGGGAGAGCTAGCTAGTGATACAAAGGTAGGAGTGGGGAAAGGGAAGGAGGGAAAAAAATATAGTGAGGAAAGAATCTAACCTAGAAAGAGAGGTCATTAATGGGGAGAGAAGAGGGGTAGGAGAAGGAAGGACTAATTGAGGGAGGGAGAGGAGGGAGAGGTAAATGGGGAGGGGGGTGGGGGAAAGGTGGCACCTGCACATAGTAGTAGCGCGGGGTGGACAGAGGCGCTACTGCTAATCTCCATAGCAGTAGCGCGTGCCTTCACCATGCGCTGCTGCTAATCGGAGCCCACTTGTTGGCACCAAATACGCATAGCAGTAGTGGGGGCAAATTTAGCGCGCTACTGCTAAAGCCATAGTAGTAGCGCGGTTTTCTGGCCATCGCTACTACTATGGGCAGCCCTAGTCGGTGGTGATGGGTCCACTTAGTAGTAGCGAGTTACTTAAGGCCCGCGCTACTGCTACTTTGCAACCTGTAGCGCATGTATTTGTCCCTCGCTACTACTAATTAGCAGTAGCACGCCCTCTGAACCCGCACAACTGATAAGCATCTGTAAGTGCATCTAGTGCCACCCCTAGTTGGTTTTGGAGTATTGATGACAAACATGGTTGAGGGACTAATGTGTTTGTGAGAATTGCAGGATAACACATGTAGTAGTCCCTCATTGATTCGGTTTACCTACCAGAGATGGCCCCTAAAAATGTGTGAAGACATTGAAGACAATGGCGGTTCGTTAAGACATTCACGGTGAAGATTAGGACGTGTGAAGATATTCACTTGAAGACTATGGAGTGCGAAGACATAGCTATTTTGTAGTTTCATTCTTCTCTATTGAGTCATTGGA
Source organism: Triticum aestivum (assembly GCF_018294505.1). Classification (NCBI taxonomy): domain Eukaryota; kingdom Viridiplantae; phylum Streptophyta; class Magnoliopsida; order Poales; family Poaceae; genus Triticum; species Triticum aestivum. The sequence goes on from NC_057798.1 coordinate 635,989,856, forward strand.
ACCACCATACTGTTAAATGGGGTCCAAGTGAACAAAGTCAGAGTGACTGATGTGATGCTCAACCAAATCCTATGTCTTCGAGCGAAGACAATGAGAGCAGACCTTATCTAGAGCTGGATGAGTCAACTTTGCTTGTAGCCCAAGCCAAGCTATCGCGTGTGTTTGAAATCCGACCATTGGACACCTGTCGGTTCCTTAGTGACCCAGGGTCATTTCGGACATATCAGGTCGGGTTGCCACTTGGCTATAAATAGCCTACCCCCTACACCATAAATTGGTGGCTGCTCAGAGTTAGTGCACGACTTTTGTCGTTTTTGAGCAACCCACCTCTGAAGCATTTGAGAGAGAGATCCTTGCGAGGACTAAGCCCAAAACTCCCAGAGCCAAAGAGTGTTAGGCATCACTGAAGTCTTTCTGTCCGCGTGATCTGAAGACTTGTTACACTTGAGGACTGTGAATCCTCCAGTCGGTTAGGCGTCGCGCTCTGAGCATCCAAGAGACATTGTGGATTGCCGGTGAACAAAGTCTGTGAAGGTTTGGAAGTCTACCTTGAAGACTTACCAGAGTGATTGGGTGAGGACCGGGTGTCCTTAGCTCAAGAGGAATAAGGTGAAGACACTGTCTTCTAAGTTCAATCTCAGCCTCCCTAACCAGACGTACAATTGTCACAGCAACTAGAACTGGCCTACCAAATCCTTGTCTTCACCAAGCAACTAGTTCTATCCCTTACTCTCATTACTCTTCAACTTGTCTTCGTGAAGTCATTGCCTGCTTGCCTGATTCATTTGACTTCACTGTGTGAAGACTTTTATCTGTTTGGTTTCATACTATCTTCCATTCTGATCCTGTCTACCTAGTTGCAGTTAGTCTTCGTGCCTTCACTGTATTGTATGCTTGACTAATGCTTACGTAGTGTAGTTTTCATTCTGTTGCTTACTGTATAGGTTTAGTTTACTTGTTTGTCTTCAAAGCCACCGTGTTTAGAAGACTTTCATAAAAATTGCCTATTCACCCCCCTCTAGTCGATAACTAACACTTTCAGCATCTACCTATAAGGTTTTCCCTAGTAGTGTCTCTCTATTTCTAGGGACCTACCATCCCCTTAATTACTCCCCATCGATTGATTTATGCCGCTCTCTTCGTCTTCTTTACCAATGTCCTTCCTTTTCATCTCCCTAGTTATTTGCAGCCGATGGTTCTTTGTTCCTCGTTCATCTTCTCCCCAATGGATTGCTTCATTCCCGTTGCCTACACCGAAGTTGGTTATCCGCATCCCATCAAAAGATCTGTTAGGTTTCGCCCTAGAAGCAATTGCTCGAGGCAAAGAATTTGAAACCCTTATCATCATCGCCCATCACCTGCTAATAACCCTGGATTTACCACAAGCGTGCGAAGAATTTCAAGGATGCATCAAAATCAACCTCCCCGGTCCTCATGCATGATGTCGACATCGCCCCTGCTCACCTCCTGAATGTCTCTTATAGTATCACATTCCCATCACCACACCAATAACTCCTCTGGGTCACCATTCCCATCCCTCACTGTCTTGGCCTTCTTATTTAGTTTGATGTATTTGAGGTATGGATTCTTTATTTTTTGTGTTTGATTGCACCAACGGCTACACAAATGGAGTTCATTAATGATTGCCATGCATCGGGCGCCATGTACGCATCCGACATGGCTGTGAGGCCGGAATAAAGGCTCCCCAAACTCCGCCGCTACTAGTTGCTGATGTTACCTACAGCCTCCCAAGCACGGGTTGGTGGTGCTAATTGAACCAATCATTATTGATGATGTTGCTTTTTTTGTTGAACCATAGATCAGTTGAAGGCGTTGGGGATCATGGTGGGTGCAAGGTGACATGGTGCCTCCAAGTCTGATGCGCTTGGCTGTCGATATTGTGTCCTGTCTGCGACATCTTCACTATAGACAACCACTTCTCTCTCACCCGTCACGTCAGTAACAAATCCTCGATACTTCGGTGACCCTAAGGAATTTGCCCGTGATCAGGTAGATACCCCTTAATCCATGATTATAAATCTCCTAATTAACCTCTCCATGTCATTGGTTTCACATATCACGTGGTCTCACTCTGTTCCTGCAAGTGCTACTAGGAAGACGAATAATCTCCAAATTAACCTTGTCATGTTGTTGGTTCCACTTCCCGCATGGTCTGACCATGTTCTACAAGTGGTGCAGGGCAAGTGGAATTTGGAATCCCTTTTTCCCGTTGGTACCTACCTCATGGCATAATGCTGCTATTTTCAAATTCAGCGTAGACACGTTTCAATCATCTTAGGCCATCTATACAACGCGGGGGCTGAGCCCAGGCGATGGGATATAATCCTTGGTCTTCACACCGACTTCCCGGTTGATCCTAGGATTTTGTTTTTGCGTTGATGCCTACATGACCGTCGGGCGGTACACGGAGTTCCTTGCATTATTAGGAGAGGAGGAAGCAGAACAAAGTGTTTGTCAGATGTCGTTTAGCATTGGAGATGATTAGGTGCTTTGCATTAAAAACATTAAGTCGATTTTTTGAATGTTTGTATTATCCATCTCACAATGCATTTTTATTTGTTTGTCTTGGACAGTTGTCAAACCGTACTATGAGAGTTTGTATATCAGACCAATGAAGCATAAATTGTTATGGTACATGGAGGGTTGGGCATATTTAACTCACCATAAATTGTAAGAAACATTTCGTACTGCAAATAAATAAGATATCAGTTGGGTGCTCAATTATTACTTGTCATGCGTTACCTCTCACATCATATGGCCATATCTCCGTATTTTATTTTTGTCGATGGTTATCGACGTGCCTACATGATTTTTTACATTTGAGTACAGGCATTTACATGTCTATTTTTGAAGCCACTACAAGTCAACTAAGTAGTTTTACAGAGGTAAATTGGACACTGAGGACATTAATGCCATCATAGTGCTAAGTCTTTTGTAAGTTCGCACCAAACTCTATATGTTCAACACAAATTTCAATATTCCATTGGATCTTTAATTGTCATCTTCATTTTTCATTCGATCACACTTTTCATTGAAGCTACTTATAATAGGCAAAAAAAATCCACATAACGCGTGGGTTATCCTCTAGTAGAAGTAGTGAACACCCCCAAAATCAGAGAAATTACTAAACCTACGCAGTTTGGTTTATGTAGTGATTGTTGATGCTGTAAATATGTCAGATGTTGGGTTCCGGCAGACCCTTAAGGTTCGAACTCTGGGGCGCGCCCGAAGATCTTCCCCTTACCGATCCACGTCCAATCACCTCACGAGAATCTAAGCTCAACGATGAACAACACGAGGGACACAAGATTTATACTGGTTCGGGCCACCGTTGTGGTGTAATACCCTACTCCGGTGTGTGGTGTGGTGGATTGCCTCAGGGGATGATGATGAACAGTGCAGGGAAGAACTGCCTCGCGAGAGGTGTTCTTGAGCTAGTGCAATGAACTGCTTGGATGAGTTCGATCGCCTCTCGGTCTAATAAGCACTCGATGAGATGCCCTCTACTGTGGTGGCTATCCCTATATATATAGAGGCCCTGGTCCTCTTCCCAAATATTGAGCGGGAAGGGCGCCAACAACGGCCGTCTCGAAGGGGAACATCTAGTACAAGTTATCCTGACTAAAGTTGGTCTTTGGCTGCCAAAGGCACTGGCGATGACACCGTCTTGGGCTCCACGGTGACCTCCATCCTGCCACTCTGCTGGTCTTGGTCTCGCTGCACTGAAATGGCAACCTTTGTCTGATGCCTCGGTACTCCATGTCTGTGCTTTCCCCCTTTGCACCAAAGAGGAAACAAGGACACTGCATGGGCCGGTGCCCGCCTGGTCCCGATCGTCACGGCTCGCCTCACGAGCACCTCGCGAGGTACCCTGCCTTGATCTCTCCGCCTTCTCGCGAGCCTGCCTGGCGAGGCCGTTCATGAGGAAGTCGTGTGTCGTCCGCCCCGCGAGGCTTGGCCCCTCGCGAGGGTCTTGAGTCTTGCGTTGATGAAGATGGGCCGTACTGGGCCATCACTCGAGCCACGCCGTAGGCCGCAGGCAGGCAAGTCTGGGAACCCCTGTTCCTAGAACGCCGATAGTAGCCCCCGGGCCCAAGGCGCGCTCGGACTTGGCTTAGCAGAGAAGCGAAGGGACAAGTGCGGAGCACCGCGGGCCCCATCAGCCTGCGGCCTTGGGCGCCGCGTGGTGGTTGATTAGACATGGGTGCCTCCGCTTCCCCATGCTCCCTCATTATGCGCGTGGCTAGGCAGCCACGACGCTTGCACACAGTTATTCTCCCTTTGTTGCATGCGCGCTTCTTGTTCCCTTTTCCTCCTCGAGCCTCTGCTTCCGCCTCCAATACATCTTGAGTTCTCCCCCTTTCCATTGCCATGGCACCAACGAAAAAGGATAAGGGGAAGAAACTTGCGCCTTCGTCCAGCGCGCCTCTGGCGGCTGCTCCCGCCGTCAACAAGTCACTCATACTCAATCTGGAAGCCCTGGAGAAGGTCTGCTCCGCGCTCGCCTCCAGCTTCAATGAGTGCAGGAAGACGACGGTCTGGCCCGCGTCCCATGCCTCCTTCGACAGGATCGTCACAGAGGTCTGATTCTTTGCTGATGCCTTGTGGGCGGGCCTGGTTCCCCCCTTTTTCGCTTTCTTCAATGCAGTGCTTTCCCATTACCAGATCCACATGATGCATCTTGGCCCCCAATCCATTACTTTGCTTGCTGTCTTCGCCTTCGTCTGTGAGGCCATGGTGGGGATTCCTCCTTCCGTTGCCCTTCTACGTCACTTCTTCTCTCTGCGCTTGTCTGACCCTTCTCGGTGTTCGGGATGCGTGAGCTTCTAGGCCGTGCCAGAGACAGCTGCCTTGGGGATCGATTTTGGCCTCCCACCTTTTGCGAGCGGGTTCCGGGAGCGATGGCTGTATGTGGACATTAGGGTGCCCAGCCCCCTGCTCGTGCACCCAACATCGTCTACTATTCCCAATCCTGGTTGGGGTCACAAGGAGCTTACGTCCCCCAGCTTGCTTTCGCCTGGCATCGCTTCGACAGGCTGAGGAAGCTCAGGGTGACAGCGCCCCAAGTGGTGAAGGAGTTCCTCCAGCGCCGCATCGCTTCACTCCAGCGCCATTCCCGCCCAATGTGGGCTTACTCCGGTCGTCAGGACCGTATGAGGCTCCAGGAAGGGGATCTCACGCCTGAGACACTGAAGAAGGTGCTGCAGGTCCTGACTGGCGACCCCTCTCCTGGCAGCGTCCGTCATGGAGGCGCCCTGTTGTATCTTTGCACAAACAGGGTCGAGTTCGTGAGGCAAATACCCCGCTTCGACAAATGGGGGCTGCGCCCGGCTGGCCTTGCGGGGCCCCGCGAGAACCCGGTTGCCGCGGTCCTTCCCCTAGTTGCCCGTGCCGACCTTGCCTCAGGAGTCGTTGCAGGGAGGCAAGCATTGGCAGGAGCTGGGGGGCCTGATGTCGAGGTGCTGATGTCGCACGGGGCTCCCGAGGCATCATCATCCAGAGCTTACGGAGCCCCCCTCGAGGTGGTGGCTGATGAGGGGGCACGACTTGCGGCTCCCGAGGCCGAAGCCCCCGAGGCCTCGACAGGCCACCAAGGGGTGGCACCTGATCGCTCCTCTCAGGCTGGTGCCCTTGATGTAGGCCGCCCTGATGCTCCAGCTCCTATGCCGCGCGTCGGCCCTCACGTCACGAGCTTGGGCCGGTTCCGCATAGATTTCGAGGCCCTTCGCAAGAGGAAGGAGGCTTTCGGTGGTGATGATCGCCGGTGCCGCCCATTGAAGCACAGGAAGTACTTGGTCGTGGACGAGTAAGTCCCTCCTTCTTATAGCTCCTTGTTTGTTGTTCCCTCTGCTGACCGTGGCCTTTCAGGATCCCTTTTGATGAACCTGCAGAGCCAGCCGAGGAGCCGCTTCCTTAGGATTCTCCTCCACCATCGGCCTTGATCGCCCCAAGTCTGTGCGCCACCCTTGGCGCGAGCTCGGCTGGAGAGGTAGGCCGGCCTGTGGTGCACCTTGAACCTGTGGGCGCGTCGCTCCTCCTTCGCGAGCTCCCCCTAGACCCAACCAGCTTGCCCCGGGCTCCTCCACTGATCATAGGCGGCGAGTGGTTGAAGTCGATCTTCGGTTCCTCATCGGGAGGTGGATCGGTGCCCGGCTGGGTCCCTTGTGGGGCCCGCCCAGCAATCGTGGGGCGCTAGCCCCCAGCCCCCTGCTGAGAAGGGGCGAGCCACTCCAGGGTCCTCCGCCAGCATCGACGATGGAGGATGATGTTAACAACGTGCTCAGGCGTGCGCGAGAGCGCAGCGCTGTCAGACGAGAGTTCCTCCAGAAGGCGACAGACGCAGTGAGCCAGCTTGGTGCAGAGCTTGCAGGCGAGGACGCGCGTCTTGAAGCTGAAGGCGTGCGGCTGATCGAGGAGCGGCGCAAGCTGAAGGCGGCTGTCAGTCTCGCACGCCATCAGCGTGATCTCGACAATGCCAAGGCTAAGGCATCTCTGGTGGCCTCTCAGGAGGCCTGCGCCCGGGCCATTGAGGAGGCTCGGGAAGCAGGTAGGCGACGCGAAGCCGCGGAGGAGCACGCGTGGGAGCTCCAAGACTGGTGCAACTCCCTGGAGCAACAGGTGGAGTTGCGCCGAGCCGCCCTTGCGTCGCTGAAAGGGGCGCCCGCTGAAGAGGAGGAGCTCCAGAGGTGCGAGGAAGCGCTAACATTGGAGGCTGCCGAACGCAACCTCGATCTGGAGCGGTTGGAGACGAGGGAGCGCTAGGTCACCCAGGCTGAGGACGACATCGGTGCGCGGGAGGCCCGGACCTAGGAGGAGATCGACTGTCGCATGGCGGAGGCTCGCGTCGGCCTTGAGTGCGAGTATGAAGAGAGGCTGGAGTTGATCAAGGCCGAGGCTGCGGGCAGAACTACTGCCCTCAGGTCCACGCTGACCAAAGCCACGCGGTGAGCTGAGGCCTCTTCTGCCGCCCTAAGCACGACGCAGGCTGAGCTGGCCTCTTCCCGTGCTGAGTTGCTCCTTCTTCAACGACGGGTCGATGATGCCGAGGCCGTTGCGCAGCGGAATGCGGACCAGATCCGTCAGTGGCAGACGCTGGAACACATGCATGGACCCATGCTTCGGACTCTCAGGGAAAGGGCCAACGTGGCCTTGGGCAATATCTGCGAGGCAGCCGCTGAGGAGCCGCATGTGACCAACTACGCTGGCAATCTCCAGTTCTTCACTAACGTGGTGACGCATTTGGAGAGCCGCTCTGAGAGGTCTCGCCAGCTAGTGGAGGAACAGAGCCGCAGCCTACTCGCGCGGGCATTCTCCCACGTCTTCAGCTACCTCCAAAACATCAACCCCCTCTTCGACTTCGACACCGCCATCGCCCCGGTGCCTGAGGCCGTCCGAGGCAACCTAGCGCAGTGGGTGGAGGACAATGTAGATGCACTCGTCCGGGCCTTCACTTCTAATGATGATGGGGTGATCGTTGCTGCTGACGAGGGCGACGTGATGAACGGTGGCGAAGACGGTGCCAACAACAGTGATGGGGAGGCCAGCGGCGACGACAGCAGTGCCAGTGACGCCTCAGGGACGCCCTGGGGGACACAGCGAGCGACATGTACGACTGATCCCATGCTTCCCCCTCCTGTTTGTCCTGCGCAAGAAGAGACTCGGGCGTGGCCCTAAAGGTCGTGAGAGCATTTTGGGAGGGGGAGCCCCTCATGTAAAAATATTGTTGCCTATGTGCTATCGAGATCGGCGCCGGATGGGCGCCTGCATGATGTCGTGATTCCCGCGATGAGTAGGTTGTCGTGGTTTTACCTTCGTCTTGGCGGGTCTCGAGTAGGCTCGCAACATCCATCCGGGGGCCTCATGAGGGTCCCGTTTGACCATGCGGCAAGAGCCTGGCGAGAGCAAACGCCGGCCGCAGGACGGCGGGCGCACGTGATGGGCCCTACCCTACTCGCGAGGGGCTCGTGAGAGGGAGGCGGTTAGCGCGAATTCCAATTCGAATAGAAATCAGAGCACGAGAAAGCACACGAATAAGACACGACACCCCTCCCGCATACGCAAACACAAATTCGACTTCAACTTAGATCCGAAACGAGAAAGTTTGTTCGCACGAAAAGAGGCAAAAGCAAAAGGCCGCGTGATACGTCTCCAACGTTTCTATAATTTTTGATTGTTCCATGCTATTATATTACCCCTTTTGGATGTTTATGGGCTTTATTTTACACATTTATATCATTTTTGGGACTAACCTACTAACCGGAGGCCCAGCCCATATTGCTGTTTTTTTGCCTATTTCAGTATTTCGAAGAAAAGGAATATCAAATGGAGTCCAAACGGAATGAAACCTTCGGGAGCGTGATTTTTGGAACGAACCTGATCCGGAGAGCTTGGAGTGCAAATCAAGAAGTTTCCGAGGGCCCCATGAGATAGGGCCCCCCCCCTATAGGACGCGCCCCCCTGTCTCGTGGGCCCCTCGGGCGGCCACCGACGTACTTCTTCCTCCTATATATACCTACGTACCCCGAAAACATCCGGGAGCACCACGAAACACAATTTCCACCGCCATAACCTTCTGTATCCGCGAGATCTCATCTTGGAGCCTTCACCGGCACTCTGCTGGAGGGGGAATCAACCACGGAGGGCCTCTACATCAACATCCTTGCCCCTCCGATGAGTTGTGAGTAGTTTACCACAGACCTACAGGTCCATAGTTATTAGCTAGATGGCTTATTCTCTCTTTTTGGATCTCAATACAATGTCCCCCCCCCCTCTCTTGTGGATATCTATTCAATGTAAACTCTTTTTGCGGTGTGTTTGTCGAGATCCGATGAATTGTGGATTTATGATCAAGTTTATCTATGAATAATATTTGATTATTCTCTGAATTCTTTTATGTATGATTGAGTTATCTTTGCAAGTCTCTTCGAATTATCAGTTTGGTTTGGCCTACTAGATTGATCTTTCTTGCCATGGGAGAAGTGCTTAGCTTTGGGTTCAATCTTGCGGTGTCCTTACCCAGTGACAGAAAGGGTTGCAAGGCACGTATTGTATTGTTGCCATCGAGGATAACAAGATGGGGTTTATATCATATTGCATGTGTTTATCCCTCTACATCATGTCATCTTGCTTAATGCGTTACTCTGTTCTTATGAACTTAATACTCTAGATGCAGGCAGGAGTCGGTCGATGTGTGGAGTAATAGTAGTAGATGCAGGCAGGAGTCCGTCTACTTGTTATGGACGTGATGCCTATATACATGATCATGCCTAGATAATCTCATAACTATGTGCTTTTCTATCAATTGCTCGACAGTAATTTGTTCACCCACCGTAATACTTATGCTATCTTGAGAGAAGCCTCTAGTGAAACCTATGGCCCCCGGGTCTATCTCTTATCATATTTGCTTTCAATCTACCTTTATTTGCATCTTTACTTTTTGCTTCTATATTATAAAATACCAAAAATATATTTATCTTATCATACTATCTTTGTTAGATCTCACTTTCGCAAGTGGCCATGAAGGGATTGACAACCCCTTTATTGCGTTGGTTGCGAGTTCTCAGTTTGTTTGTGTAGGTGCATGGGACTTTTGAGGAGCCTCCTGCTAGATTGATACCTTGGTTCTCAAAACTGAGGGAAATACTTATGCTACACTTTGCTGCATCACCCTCTCCTCTTCGAGGAAAACCAACGCAAGCTCAAGACGTAGCAAGAAGGATTTTTGGCACCGTTGTCGGGGAGGTCTTCTCTCAAGTCAAGACATACCAAGTACCCATCACAAACCCATCTCCCTCGCATTTACATTATTTGCCATTTGCCACTCGTTTTCCTCTCCCCCACTTCACCCTTGCCGTTTTATTCGCCATCTCTTTCCCAATCTCCTCCTCTCTTTTTCGCTTGCCTTTTTCTGCTTGCTTGTGTGTTGGATTACTTGTTGCCATGGTGCAAGATAATATCAAATTGTGTGATTTCTCGAATACCAATAATAATGATTTCCTTAGTACTCCGATTGCTCCTCTTAATGATGTTGAGTCTTGTGAAATCAATGCCGCCTTGCTGAATCTTGTTATGAAAGATCAATTCGCCGGCCTTCCTAGTGAAGATGCCGCTACTCATCTATTTTTTTTGTTGATTTGTGTGATATGCAAAAGAAGAAAGATACGGATAACCATATTGTCAAATTGAAGTTATTTCCGTTTTCACTTAGAGATCGTGCTAAAGTTTGGTTTTCGTCTTTGCCTAAAAATAGTATTGATTCTTGGAACAAGTGCAAAGATGTTTTTATCTCTAAGTATTTTCCTCCCACTAAGATCATCACTCTTAGGAACGATATTATGAATTTTAAACAACTTGATCATGAGCATGTTGCCCAATCTTGGGAAAGAATGAAATTGATGCTTCGCAATTGCCCTGCTCATGGTTTGAATTTATGGATGATCATACAAAAAATTTATGCCGGTTTGAACTTTGCTTCTAGAAATCTCTTAGATTCGGCCGCGGGAGGCAAGTTTATGGAAATCACGTTAGGAGATGCTACAAAATTGCTTGATAATATTATGGCTAATTATTCTCAATGGCACACCGAAAGATCTTCTAGTAAAAAAGTGCATGCAATAGAAGAAATCAATGTTTTGAGTGGAAAGATGGATGAAGTTATGAAGATGTTTACTAATAAAAATACTCCTCTTGATCCTAATGATATGCCTTTGTCTTCCTCGATTGAGAATAATAATGAATCTATGGATGTGAATTTTGTTGGTAGGAATAGTTTTGGAAACAATGCTTATAGAGGAAATTTTAATGCTAGACCGTTCGCTAGTAATCCCTCTAATAATTATGGAAATTCCTACAATAATTCTTATGGTAATTTTATAAGATGCCCTCTGATTTTGAGAATAGTGTGAAAGAATTTATGATTTCTCACAAGAATTTTAATGCTTTGCTTGAAGAAAAATTGCTCAAAGTTGATGATTTGGCTAGGAACATTGATAGACTTTCACTTGATGTTAATTCTCTTAAACTTGGATCTTCTTCTCCTAAGCATGATATTAATGAGTCTCTCAAAGTAATGAGAATTTCCATTGACAAGTGCAAGGAAAGAACCGCTAGATTGCGTGCTAAAAAAGAAAGCTTTATAAAAGCGTGTTCTTCTAGTTTCCGTGAAAATAATGATGAGGATCTTGAAGTTATTGATGCGTCTCCGATTAGATCTATGTTTTCCAATATGAATTTTGATGATTATGGGAGTGATGATGAATCAACCTTGAATAGAAGGTGTCCCAAAAATTCGGAGTCTTTAGATCTTAATGCTAAATTTGGTAAAAGTGAGATTGGAGAATCCTCAACTTCTAATAATATTGAACTTACTATCTCAGGTTTCAAGGAATTTGATTATGATAATTGATCTTTAAAAGGTTGTATTTCCTTGTTGCAATCCGTTGTTAATTCTCCTCATGCTTATAGTCAAAACAAAGCTTTTACCAAACATATTGTTCATGCCTTGATGCAATCTTATGATGAAAAACTTAATTTGGAAGTTTCTATACCTAGAAAACTTAATGATGAGTGGGAACCTACTATAAAGATTAGAATTAAAGATTATGAGTGTTTTGCTTTGTGTGATTTGGGTGCTAGTGTTTCCACGATTCCGAAAACTTTATGTGATATTCTAGGTTTCCATGATCTTGATGATTGCTCGTTAAATATGCATCTTGAAAGTGCGTTATATCGACTAGAGGGCGTGGTGAATAGGCGATTTTTATGAATTCTTCATTGAGGAATTTGTCGATGAGGAAATTCCTTAGCGAAGAACTACTTGCAGCGGAATAAGTACTCAGAAGTAAGCATGACAAAATACACACATGGTCATCATGATTAAATGAAGACAAACACAGAGTATAGAAAGCGTAAACACAGGATAACACAAGATGAAGACAAACAGACTAAAGAAATTGAACTAAGGAAATTGAGAAAGTCTTCAGTCAAAGTCTTCAAACACAGATATGAACAAACACTCAACACATTAATGAGGAAATGAAAGAGTTGAGGAAATAGAACCAGTAAAGTTGGTGAAGACAATGATTTGGTAGACCAGTTCCAACTGCTGTCTCAGTTGTACATCTGGTTGGAGCAGCTGAGTATTTAAACTCGAGGACACACGGTCCCGGACACCCAGTCACTGAGCACGCAGCTCAGGACACCAAGTCCTCACCGTATTCTCCTTGAACTAAGGTCACACAGACCTCGTCCAATCACTCGTGGTAAGTCTTCAGGCGACTTCCAAACCTTCACAGACTTCAGTCACTCGGCGATCCACAATTCCTCTTGGATGCTCTAGACCATGACGCCTAACCTTCTGGAAGAAGCACAGTCTTCAAAGGTAACAAGCGTCGGATCCACGCAGGATCAATCTCTTCAGTGATGCTCAATCACTTTGGGTTTGTGGGTGTTTGGGTTTGGATTTTCCTCACTCGATGATTTTCACTCTAATCGGAGGTTGGGTTGCTCTCAAATGACAAGTGTCAGTTTCTCTCGGAGCAGCCAACCAGCTAGTGGTTGTAGGGGGCGGCTATTTATAGCCTAGGGAGCAGCCCGACATGATAAGACATAAATGCCCTTCAATGATATGACCGTTATGCGGATAAGATATTTTGGGAGAGCTGGCGGGTAGCATAGCAACGGTCGGAAATTTGACTCTCAAATTCCTCAGGGCTATCATGTTCCTCACTGTGTAGGCAATCCGCACTAGCGAATTCCTAACTCCTCAGTCAGACCAAATTCCTCAGCGACCAGAAGAACTTCGTCTCTGTCTCTGAAGAAATTGACTGAACTGTATGAGATTTCCAATGGCTTCACTCGAAGGGATTGGTAGGTGTAGGATTTTGAGTTGAGCATCACATGGAAATTTTTCCTTAGTATTTCCTCGACCCCCTTTAACAGTACTGTGTTTCCTATGACTCAAGAAGGAGAAAACCAAAACTATGAAAACGAAAGTCTTCAAGCTTCATATTCCTCGCATGTATATCAAGTCTTCACGGACACACCAATTTCTTCACTTTCAAAGTCTTCATGAAAGTCTTCAGAAATACCAAAATCTTCAGTCGAAGATATTCATTTTTAGGGGCCGACTTTCTCTGTAAATATCAAACTCCTCATAGACTTATAGACCTGTGTACACTCATAAACACATTAGACCCTTAACCTATAAGTCTTCAATACACCAAAATCACTAAGGGGCACTAGATGCACTTACACATCTTGCGGATTCCACCATTAAAAAGCCTATGGGAAGGATCAATGATGTTCTTATTGTTGCAAATAGAAATTTGGTGCCCGTAGATTTTATCGTTCTTGATATAGATTGCAATCTTTCTTGCCCTATTGTTCTTGGTAGACCTTTCCTTAGAACGATTGGTGCGATTATTGATATGAAGGAAGGGAACATTAGATTCCAATTTCCCTTAAAGAAAGGCATGGGTCACTTTCCAAGAAAGAAAGTCAAATTACCTTATGAATCTATCATGCATGCTACTTATGAATTTAGTGCTAAAGATGGCACTCGTTAGATCTATCTTTGCTTTTTATGCCTAGCTAGGGGCGTTAAACGATAGCGCTAGTTGGGAGGCAACCCAATTTTCTTTATGTTTTTTGTTTTTGCTCCTGTTTAGTAATAAATCTTGCATCTACCTTCTGTTTATATGTCTTTATTTTAATTAGTGTTTGTGCCAAGTAGAACCTATAGGATAACCTACGATGATAGTTGATTTGATTCTGCTGAAAAACAGAAACTTTGCATGCACAAATATAATTTTGTTAAATCACAGGAACGTGCTTTTGCGTTGATTCCTTTTGCTTCTGTTCAATAAACAAATTTTCCAGGATTTCCTATTTTGGTAGGATTTTTAGAGTTCCATAAGTTTGCGTTAGTTACAGATTGCTACAGACTGTTCTGTTTTTGACAGATTCTGTTTTTCGTGTGTTGTTTGCTTATTTCAATGCATCTATGGCTAGTAATTCAGTCTATGAACCATAAAGAAGTTGGAATACAGTAGGTTTAACACCAAAATAAATAAAGAATGAGTTCATTGCAGTACCCTATGTGGTGGTTTTGTTTTCTTTCACTAACGGAGCTTATAAGATTTCCTGTTGAGTTTTGTGTTGTGAAGTTATCAAGTTTTGGGTAAAGCTTTTATGGACTATGGAATAAAGGGTGGCAAGAGCCTAAGCTTGGGGATGCCCATGGCACCCCAAGATATTCAAGGATAGACAAAATCCTAAGCTTGGGGATTCCCCGGGAAGGCATCCCCTCTTTCGTCTTTGTTCATTGGTAACTTTACTTGGAGCTATATTTTTATTCGCTACATGATATGTGTTTTGCTTGGAGCGTCGTGTATTAGTCTTTGCTTTTTAGTTTACCATGATCATCCTTGTTGTACACACCTTTTGGGAGAAGCCTATTTGATTAGAATTTGCTAGAATACTCTGTGTGCTTCACTTATATCTTTTGAGCTTGATAGTTTTTGCTCTAGTGCTTCACTTATATCTTTTAGAGCACGGTGGTGTCTTAGTTTTGAAGAAATTGCTAGTATCTCATGCTTCACTTATATTATTTTGAGAGTCTTTTAGAACAGCATGGTATTTGCTATGATCTTAAAGTTGGTCCTAGAATGATGAGCATCCAAGTTGGGTATAATAAAAAATATCATAGGAAATGAATTGGATGCTATGATCAATTTGATACTTGATAATTGTTTTGAGATATGGAAGTAGTGATATTAAAGTCATGCTAGTTGGGTGATTATGAATTTAAAGAATTCTTGTGTTGAAGTTAGCAAGTCCCGTAGCATGCACGTATGGTTAAAGTTGTGTAACAAATTTGAAACATGAAGTGTATCTGGCTTGTGCATCCTTATGAGTGGCGGTCGGGGATGAGCGATGGTCTTTTCCTACCAATCTATCCCCCTAGGAGCATGCGCATAGTACTTGGTTTTTGATGACTTCTAAATTTTTGCAATAAGTATATGAGTTCTTTTGACTAATGTTGAGTCCATGGATTTTACGCACTTTTACCTTTCCGCCTTTGCTAGCCTCTTCGGTACCGTGCATTGCCCTTTCTCACCTTGAGAGTTGGTGCAAACTTCACCGGTGCATCCAAACCCCGTGATACGATACGCTCTATCACACATAAACCTCCTTATATCTTCCTCAAAACAGCCACCATACCTACCTATTATGGCATTTCCATAGCCATTCCGAGATATATTGCCATGCAACTTTCCACCATTCCGCTCATCATCATCATGACATACTTTACTTTTGTCATATTGCCATTGCATGATCATGTAGTTGCCATCGCATTTGTGGCAAATCCACCATGCATTATTTTTCATACATGTCACTCTTGATTCATTGCACCATCCCGGTACACCGCCGGAGGCATTCATATAGAGTCATATCTTGTTCTAGTTTCGAGTTGTAATCCTTATGTTGTAATCAATAGAAGTGTGATGATCATCATGTTGGGGAACGTAGTAATTTCAAAAAAATTCCTACGCACACGCAAGATCATGGTGATGGCATAGCAACGAGAGGGGAGAGTGGTGTCCACGTACCCTCGTAGACCGTAAGCGGAAGCGTTAGCACAACGCGGTTGATGTAGTCGTACGTCTTCACGATCCGACCGATCCAAGCACCGAACGTACGGCACCTCCGAGTTCAGCACACATTCAGCTCGACGACGATCCCCGGGCTCCGATCCAGCAAAGCTTCGGGGATGAGTTCTGTCAGCACGACGGCGTGGTGACGATGATGATGTTCTACCGGCGCAGGGCTTCGCCTAAACTCCGCGACGATATGACCGAGGTGGAATATGGTGGAGGGGGGCACCGCACACGGCTAAGGAACGATCCGTAGATCAACTTGTGTGTCATGGGGTGCCCCCCTGCCCCCGTATATAAAGGAGGGAGGGGGGAGGTGCGGCCGGCCTAGGAGGGGGCGCGCCAAGGGGAGTCCTACTCCCACCGGGAGTAGGACTCCCTCCTTCCTTGTTGGAGTAGGAGAAGGGGAAAGAGGGGGAGAGGACGAAGGAAAAGGGGGCCGCACCCCTTGTCCAATTCGGACCAGAGGGGGGCTGCGCGCCTCCTTCCTTTTGGCCTCTCTCCTCTATTCCCGTATGGCCCAATAAGGCCCATATACTCCCCGGCGAATTCCCGTAACTCTCCGGTACTCCGAAAAATACCCGAATCACTCGGAACCTTTCCGAACTCCGAATATAGTCATCCAATATATCGATCTTTACGTCTCGACCATTTCGAGACTCCTCGTCATGTCCCCGATCTCATTCGGGACTCCAAACTCCTTCGGTACATCAAAACTCATAAACTCATAATATAACTGTCATCGAAACCTTAAGCGTGCGGACCCTACGGGTTCGAGAACTATGTAGACATGACCTAGAACTATTCTTGGTCAATAACCAATAGCGGAACCTGGATGCTCATATTGGCTCCTACATATTCTACGAAGATCTTTATCGGTCAAACCGCATAACAACATACTTTGTTCCCTTTGTCATCGGTATGTTACTTGCCCGAGATTCGATCGTCGGTATCCAATACCTAGTTCAATCTCGTTACCGGCAAGTCTCTTTACTCGTTACGTAATGCATCATTCCGTAACTAACTCATTAGCTACATTGCTTGCAAGGCTTATAGTGATGTGCATTACCGAGAGGGCCCAGAGATACCTCTCCGACAATCGGAGTGACAAAACCTAATCTCGAAATACGCCAACCCAACATGTACCTTTGGAGACACCTGTAGTACTCCTTTATAATCACCCAGTTACGTTGTGACGTTTGGTAGTACCCAAAGTGTTCCTCCAGTAAACGGGAGTTGCATATTTCTCATAGTTATAGGAACATGTATAAGTCATGAAGAAAGCAATAGCAATATACTAAACGATCAAGTGCTAAGCTAACGGAATGGGACAAGTCAATCACATCATTCTCCTAATGATGTGATCCCGTTAATCAAATGACAACTCTTTTGTCCATGGTTAGGAAACATAACCATCTTTGATAAACGAGCTAGTCAAGTAGAGGCATACTAGTGACACTATGTTTGTCTATGTATTCACACATGTATTATGTTTCCAGTTAATACAATTCTAGCATGAATAATAAACATTTATCATGATATCAGGAAATAAATAATAACTTTATTATTGCCTCTAGGGCATATTTCCTTCAGTCTCCCACTTTCACTAGAGTCAATAATCTAGTTCACATCATCATGTGATTCAACACCAATATTCA
Source organism: Triticum aestivum (assembly GCF_018294505.1). Taxonomy (NCBI): domain Eukaryota; kingdom Viridiplantae; phylum Streptophyta; class Magnoliopsida; order Poales; family Poaceae; genus Triticum; species Triticum aestivum. The sequence goes on from NC_057798.1 coordinate 636,007,191, forward strand.
CATCTGTATGTGATTAACACCCATAGTTCACATCCTCATGTGACCAACACCCAAAGGGTTTACTAGAGTCAATAATCTTGTTCACATAGCTATGTGGCTAACACCCAGAGAGTACTAAGGTGTGATCATGTTTTGCTCGTGAGAGAAGCTTATTCAACGGGTCTGTCACATTCAGAGTCGTATGTATTTTGCAAATATTCTATGTCTACAATGCTCTGTATGGAGCTACTCTAGCTAATTGCTCCCACTTTCAATATATATCCAGATTGAGACTTAGAGTCATCTGGATCAATGTAAAAGTTTGCATCGATGTAACTTTTACGACGAACTCTTTTATCACCTCCATAATCGAGAAACATCTCCTTATTCCACTAAGGATAATTTTGACCAATGTCAAGTGATCTACGCTTAGATCACTATTGTACTCCCTTGCCAAACCAGGGCAGAGTATACAATAGTTCTGGTCCATAGCATGGCATACTTTTATAGAACCTATGACTGATGCATAGGGAATGACTTTCATTCTCTTTCTATTTTCTGCCGTGGTCGAGATTTGAGTCTTACTCAATTTCATACCTTGCAACACAGGCAAGAACTCTTTCTTTGACTGTTCCATTTTGAACTACTTCAAAAAAAATATCAAGGTATGTACTCATTGAAAAACTTATCAAGCGTCTTGATCTATCTATATAGATCTTGATGCTCAATGTGTAAGCAGCTTCACCGAGGTCTTTCTTTGAAAGAAATCCTTTCAAACACTCCTTTATGCTTTGCAGAATAATTCTACATTATTTCCGATCAACAATATGTCATTCACATATACTTATCAGAAATGTTGTAGTGCTCCCACTCACTTTCTTGTAAATACAGGCTTCACCGTAAGTCTGTACAAAACTATATGCTTTGATCAACTTATCAAAGTGTATATTTCAACTCTGAGATGCTTGCACCAGTCCATTGATGAATCGCTAGAGTTTGCACATTTTGTTAGCACCTTTTGGATTAACAAAACCTTCTGGCTGCATCATATACAACTCTTCTTCCAGAAATCCATTCAAGAATGCAGTTTTGACATCCATTTGCCAGATTTCATAATCATGAAATGCAGCAATAGCTAACATTATTCGGACAGACTTAAGCATCACTACGGGTGAGAAAGTCTCATCGTAGTCAACCCCTTGAACTTGTCGAAAACCTTTCGCAACAAGTCGAGCTTAGTAGATAGTAACACTACTATCAGTGTCCGTCTTCCTTTTGAAGATCCATTTATTTAACATGGCTTGCTGATCATTGAGCAAGTCAATCAAAGTCCATACTTTGTTCTCATACATGGATCATATCTCAGATTTTATGGCCTGCCATTTCGGGGAATCTGGGCTCATCATCGCTTCCTCATAGTTCATAGGTTCATCATGGTCTAGTAACATGACTTCCAGAACATGATTACCGTACCACTCTGGTGCGGATCTTACTCTGGAAGACCTACGAGGTTTGGTAGCAACTTGATCTGGAGTTTCATGATCATCATCATTAACTTCCTCACTAATTGGTGTAGGAATCACTGGAACTGATTTCTGTGATGAACTACTTTCCAATAAGGAAGAAGGTACAATTACCTCATCAAGTTCTACTTTCCTCCCACTCACTTCTTTCGAGAGAAACTTCTTCTCTAGAAAGGATCCATCTTAGCAACGAATAACTTGCCTTCAGATCTATGATAGAAGGTGTACCCAATAGTTACCTTTGGGTATTCTATGAAGACGCACTTCTCCGATTTGGGTTCGAGCTTATCAGGTTGAAAAACTTTTTCATATAAGCATCGCAACTCCAAACTTTAAGAAACGACAGCTTAGGTTTACTGCTAAACCATAGTTCATACGGTGTCGTCTCAACGGATTTAGATGGTGCCCTATTAAACGTGAATGCAGCTGTCTCTAATGCATAACCCCAAAACGATAGTGGTAAACTGATAAGAGACATCATAGATCGCACCATATCTAGTAAAGTATGATTACGACGTTCGGACACACCATAACGTTGTGGTGTTCCAGGTGGCGTGAGCTGTGAAACCATTCCACATTGTTTTAATTGAAGACCAAACTCGTAACTCAAATATTCGTCTCCATGATCAGATCGTAGAAACTTTATTTTTCTTGTTACGATGATTTTTCCACTTTACTCTGAAATTCTTTGAACTTTTCAACTATTTCAGACTTATGTTTCATCAAGTAGATATACCCATATATGCTCAAATCATCTGTAAAGGTTAGAAAATAACGATACTTGCCATGAGCATCAACACTCATTGGACCGCATACATCAGTATGTATTGTTTCCAATAAGTCAGTAGCTCATTCCATTGTTCCGGAGAACGGAGTTTTAGTCATCTTGCCCAAAAGGCACGGTTCGCAAGCATCAAATGATTCATAACCAAGTGATTCCGAAAATCCATCTTTATGGAGTTTCTTCATGTGCTTTACACCGATATGACCCAAACGGCAGTGCCACAAATAAGTTGCACTATCATTATCAACTTTGCATCTTTTGGCATCAATATTATGAATATGTGTATCACTACGATCGAGATCCAACAAACTATTTTCATTGGGTGTATGACCATCAAAGGTTTTATTCATTTAAACAGAACAACAATTATTCTTTGACTTTAGATGAATAACCATATCGCAATAAACATGATCAAATCATATTCATGTTCAACGCAAATGCCAAATAACATTTATTTAGGTTTAACACTAATCCCGAAAGTATAGGGAGTGTGCGATGATGATCATATCAGTCTTCGAACCACTTCCAACACACATCATCACTTCACCCTCAACTAGTTTCTGTTTATTCTAAACTCCTGTTTTGAGTTACTAATCTTAGCAACCGAACAAGTATCAAATACTCAGGGGTTACTATAAACACTAGTGAGGTACACATCAATAACCTGCATATCAAATATACCCTTGTTCAGTTTGCGATCCTTCTTATCCACCAAATATTCAGGGTATTTCCGTTTCCAGTGACCATTTCCTTTGCAGTGTAAGCACTCAGTTTCAGGCTTTGGTTCAGCTTTGGGCTTCTTCGTGGGAGTGACAACTTGCTTGCCATTCTGCTTGAAGTTCCCTTTCTTTCCCTTTGCCCTTTTCTTGAAACTAGTGATCTTGTCAACCATCAACACTTGATGCTCTTTCTTGATTTCTACCTTCGTTGATTTCAACATCACGAAGAGCTCGGGAATCGTTTTCATCATCCCTTGCATACTGTAGTTCATCACAAAGTTCTACTAACTTGGTGATGGTGACTAGAGAACTCTATCAATCACTATCTTATCTGGAAGATTAACTCCCACTTGATTCAAGCGATTATAGTACCCAGACAATCTGAGCACATGCTCACTAGTTGAGCGATTCTCCTCCATCTTTTAGCCATAGAACTTGTTGGAGACTTCATATCTCTCAACTCGGGTATTTGCTTGAAATATTAACTTCAACTCCTGGAACATCTCATATGGTCCATGACGTTCAAAACGTCTTTGAAGTCCCGATTCTAAGCCGTTAAGCATGGTGCACTAAACTATCAAGTAGTCATCATATTGAGCTAGCCAAACATTCATAACGTCTGCATCTGCTCCTGCAATAGGTCTGTCACCTAGCGGTGCATCAAGGACATAATTCTTCTGTGCAGCAATGAGGATAAACCTCAGATCACGGACCAAGTCCGTATCATTGCTACTAACATTTTTCAACTTAGTTTTCTCTAGGAACACATATAAAAACATAGGGAAGCAAAAACATAGGGAAGCAACAACGCGAGCTATTGATCTACAACATAATTTGCAAAATACTACCAGGACTAAGTTCATGATAAATTTAAAGTTCAATTAATCATATTACTTAAGAACTCCCACTTAGACAGACATCTCTCTAGTCATCTAAGTGATCACGTGATCCAAATCAACTAAACCATGTCCGATCATCACGTGAGATGGAGTAGTTTCAATGGTGAACATCACTATGGTGATCATATCTACTATATGATTCACGCTCGACCTTTCGGTCTCCGTGTTCCGAGGCCATATCTGTATATGCTAGGCTCGTCAAGTATGACCTGAGTATTTCGCGTGTGCAACTGTTTTGCACCCGTTGTATTTGAACGTAGAGCCTATCACACCCGATCATCACGTGGTGTCTCAGCACGAAGAACTTTCGCAACGGTGCATACTCAGGGAGAACACTTCTTGATTATTAGTGAGAGATCATCTTAAAATGCTACCGTCAATCAAAGCAAGATAAGATGCATAAAGGATAAACATCACATGCAATCAATATAACTGATATGATATGGCCATCATCATCTTGTGCTTGTGATCTCCATCTTCGAAGCACCGTCATGATCACCATCGTCACCGGCGCGACACCTTGATCTCCATCGTAGCATCGTTGTCGTTACGCCATCTATTGCTTCTACGACTATCGCTACCGCTTAGAGATAAAGTAAAGCAATTACAGGGCGTTTGCATTTCATACAATAAAGCGACAACCATATGGCTCCTGCCAGTTGCCGATAACTTCGGTTACAAAACATGATCATCTCATACAATAAATATAGCATCACGTCTTGACCATATCACATCACAACATGCCCTGCAAAAACAAGTTAGAGGTCCTCTACTTTGTTGTTGCAAATTTTACGTGGCTGCTACGGGCTTAGCAAGAACCGTTCTTACCTACGCATCAAAACCACAACGATAGTTCGTCAAGTTAGTGCTGTTTTAACCTTCGCAAGGACCGGGCGTAGCCACACTCGATTCAGCTAAAGTGAGAGAGACAGACACCCGCCAGCCACCTTTAAGCACGAGTGCTCGTAACGGTGAAACCAGTCTCGCGTAAGCGTACGCGTAATGTCGGTCCGGGCCGCTTCATCTCACAATACCGCCAACCAAAGTATGACATGCTGGTAAGCAGTATGACTTGTATCGCCCACAACTCACTTGTGTTCTACTCGTGCATATAACATCAACGCATAAAACCTGGCTCGGATGCCACTGTTGGGGAACGTAGTAATTTCAAAAAAAATCCTACGCACACGCAAGATCATGGTGATGGCATAGCAACGAGAGGGGAGAGTGTTGTCCACGTACCCTCGTAGACCGTAAGCGGAAGCGTTAGCACAACGCGGTTGATGTAGTCGTACGTCTTCACGATCCGACCGATCCAAGCACCGAACGTACGGCACCTCCGAGTTCAGCACACGTTCAGCTCGATGACGATCCCCGGGCTCCGATCCAGCAAAGCTTCGGGGATGAGTTCCGTCAGGATGACGGCGTGGTGACGATGATGATGTTCTACCGGCGCAGGGCTTCACCTAAACTCCGCGACGATATGACCGAGGTGGAATATGGTGGAGGGGGGCACCGCACACGGCTAAGGAACGATCCGTAGATCAACTTGTGTGTCATGGGGTGCCCCCTGCCCCCGTATATAAAGGAAGGAGGGGGGAGGTGCGGCCGGCCTAGGAGGGGGCGCGCCAAGGGGAGTCCTACTCCCACCGGGAGTAGGACTCCCTCCTTCCTTGTTGGAGTAGGAGAAGGGGAAAGAGGGGGAGAGGAGGAAGGAAAAGGGGGCCGCACCCCTTGTCCAATTCGGACCAGAGGGGGGTTGCGCGCCTCCTTCCTTTCGGCCTCTCTCCTCTATTCCCGTATGGCCCAATAAGGCCCATATACTCCCCGGCGAATTCCCGTAACTCTCCGGTACTCCGAAAAATACCCGAATCACTCGGAACCTTTCCGAACTCCGAATATAGTCGTCCAATATATCGATCTTTACGTCTCGACCATTTCGAGACTCCTCGTCATGTCCCCGATCTCATCTGGGACTCCGAACTCCTTCGGTACATCAAAACTCATAAACTCATAATATAACTGTCATCGAAACCTTAAGCGTGCGGACCCTACAGGTTCGAGAACTATGTAGACATGACCTAGAACTATTCTTGGTCAATAACCAATAGCGGAACCTGGATGCCCATATTGGCTCCTACATATTCTACGAAGATCTTTATCGGTCAAACCGCATAACAACATACTTTGTTCCCTTTGTCATCGGTATGTTACTTGCCCGAGATTCGATCGTCGGTATCCAATACCTAGTTCAATCTCGTTACCGGCAAGTCTCTTTACTCGTTACGTAATGCATCATTCCATAACTAACTCATTAGCTACATTGCTTGCAAGGCTTATAGTGATGTGCATTACCGAGAGGGCCCAGAGATACCTCTCCGACAAACGGAGTGACAAAACCTAATCTCGAAATACGCCAACCCAACATGTACCTTTGGAGACACCTGTAGTACTCCTTTATAATCACCCAGTTACATTGTGACGTTTGGTAGTATCCAAAGTGTTCCTCCAGTAAACGGGAGTTGCATATTTCTCATAGTTATAGGAACATGTATAAGTCATGAAGAAAGCAATAGCAATATACTAAACGATCAAGTGCTAAGCTAACGGAATGGGTCAAGTCAATCACATCATTCTCCTAATGATGTGATCCCGTTAATCAAATGACAACTCTTTTGTCCATGGTTAGGAAACATAACCATCTTTGATAAACGAGCTAGTCAAGTAGAGGCATACTAGTGACACTATATTTGTCTATGTATTCACACATGTATTATGTTTCTGGTTAATATAATTCTAGCATGAATAATAAACATTTATCATGATATAAGGAAATAAATAATAACTTTATTATTGCCTCTAGGGCATATTTCCTTCACATCATTATTAGAGCATTGCCCAAAAAGAAAAAAAGAAAGGCCAAAAAAGGCCCAAAAAAGAAAAATAAAGAAAAAAAATAAAAAAAATAAAAAGGGCAATGTTACTATCTCTTTTCCCACACTTGTGCTTCAAAGTAGCACCTTGTTCTTCATGTAGTGAGTCTCATATATTGTGCTTCAAAGTAGCACCATGTTTTTCATATAGTGAGTCTCATAAGTTGTCTTTTTCATACTAGTGGGAATTTTTCATTATAGAACTTGGATTGTATATTCCTACGATGGGCTTCCTCAAATGCCCTAGGTCTTCGTGAGCAAGAAAGTTGGATGCACACCCACTAGTTTTCTTTTGTTGAGCATTCATTTATAGCTCTAGTGCATCCATTGCATGGCAATCCCTACTCCTCATGTTGACATCAACTGATGGGCATCTCCATAGCCCGTTGATTATCCTCGCCAATGTGAGACCTTCTCCTTCTTTGTCTTCTCCACACAATCCCCATCATCATATTCTATTCCACCCATAGTGCTATATCCATGGCTCACGCTCATGTATTGCGTGAAGGTTGAAAAAGTTTGAGATTATTTAAGTATGAAACAATTGCTTGGCTTGTCATCGGGGTTATAGAAGTTGGGAACATCTTTATGTGACGAAAATGAAGCATAGCCTAACTATATGATTTTGTAGGGATGAACTTTCTTTTGCCATGTTATTTTGAGAAGACATGATTACTTTGATTAGTATGCTTGAAGTGTTACTATTTCTTTTATCAATATGAACTTTTATTTTGAATCATTTGGATCTGAACATTCATGCCACAATAAAGAAAATTACATTATGAATTATGCTAGGTACCATTCCACATCAAAAATTCTCTTTTTATCATTTACCTACTCGAGGACGAGCAGGAATTAAGCTTGGGGATGCTTGATACGTCTCCAACGTATCTATAATTTTTTATTGTTCCATGCTATTATATTACCCCTTTTGGATGTTTATGGGCTTTATTTTACACATTTATATCATTTTTGGGACTAACCTACTAACCGGAGGCCCAGCCCATATTGCTGCTTTTTTGCCTATTTCAGTATTTCGAAGAAAAGGAATATCAAACGGAGTCCAAACGGAATGAAACCTTCGAGAGCGTGATTTTTGGAACGAACCTGATCCGGAGAGCTTGGAGTGCAAGTCAAGAAGTTTCCGAGGGCCCCACGAGATAGGGGGCCGCCCCCCTGAAAGTGCGTTATATCGACTAGAGGGGGGTGAATAGGCAATTTTTATGAATTCTTCACTGAGGACTTTGCCGATGAGGAAATTCCTTTGTGAAGAACTACTTGCAGCGGAATAAGTACTCAGAAGTAAGCATGACAGAATACACACATGGTCATCATGATGAAATGAAGACAAACACAGAGTACAGAAAGCGTAAACACAGGATAACACAAGATGAAGACAAACAGAATGAAGAAATTGAACTGAGGAAATTGAGAAAGTCTTCAGTCAAAGTCTTCAAACACAGATATGAACAAACACTCAACACATTAATGAGGAAATGAAAGAGTTGAGGAAATAGAACCAGTAAAGTTGGTGAAGACAATGATTTGGTAGACCAGTTCCAACTGATGTCTCAGTTGTACATCTGGTTGGAGCGGCTGAGTATTTAAACTCGAGGACACACGGTCCCGGACACCCAGTCACTGAGCACGCAGCTCAGGACACCAAGTCCTCACCGTATTCTCCTTGAACTAAGGTCACACTGACCTCGTCCAATCACTCGTGGTAAGTCTTCAGGCGACTTCCAAACCTTCACAGACTTCAGTCACTCGGCGGTCCACAATTCCTCTTGGATGCTCTAGACCATGACGCCTAACCGTCTGGAAGAAGCACAGTCTTCAAAGGTAACAAGCGTCGGATCCACACAGGATCAATCTCTTTAGTGATGCTCAATCACTTTGGGTTTGTGGGTGTTTGGGTTTGGATTTTCCTCACTCGATGATTTTCGCTCTACTCAGAGGTTGGGTTGCTCTCAAATGACAAGTGTCAGTTTCTCTCGGAGCAGCCAACCAGCTAGTGGTTGTAGGGGGCGGCTATTTATAGCCTAGGGAGCAGCCCAACATGATAAGACATAAATGCCCTTCAATGATATGACCGTTAGGTGGATAAGATATTTTGGGACAGCTGGCGCACAGCACAGCAACGGTCGGAAATTTGACTCTCAAATTCCTTAGGGCTATCATGTTCCTCACTGTGTAGGTAATCCGCACTGGCGAATTCCTAACTCCTGAGTCAGACCAAATTCCTTAGCGACCAGAAGAACTTCGTCTCTGTCTCTGAAGAAATTGACTGAACTGTATGAGATTTCCAATGGCTTCACTCGAAGGGATTGGTAGGTGTAGGATTTTGAGTTGAGAATCACATGGAAATTTTTCCTTAGTATTTCCTCGACCTCCTTTAACAGTACGGTGTTTCCTATGACTCAAGAAGGAGAAAAACAAAACTATGAAAACGAAAGTCTTCAAGCTTCATATTCCTCACATGTATATCAAGTATTCATGGACACACCAATTTCTTCACTTTCAAAGTCTTCAGGAAAGTCTTCAGAAATACCAAAATCTTCAGTCAAAGATATTCATTTTTAGGGGTCGACTTTCTCTGTAAATATCAAACTCCTCATAGACTTATAGACCTGTATACACTCATAAACACATTAGACCCTTAACCTATAAGTCTTCAATACACCAAAATCACTAAGGGGCACTAGATGCACTTACAATCTCCCTCTTTTTGGTTATTGATGACAATATAGGTTAAGTTTTCAACGGGGATAAACATATGAAGTGTAAGTACTGATATTGAGGAATTTGATTGCAAGATATAGAAGAACTCCCCCTGAAGATGTGCATAGAGAGGAATTTGCTTTTGAAGCAATGCACACTTGAAGAGTTGAATCATGGAGATCTCCCCCTATGTCTTGTAATTCATACATGCATTTGACATATAATATGAAGAATTTGAAATGCAAGATGAAATATGGTGCCTGAGGAGATTCAGCATGCGTGAAATAATATTAACGAGGAACAAGCATGCATAATCAGAGCATAGTGCATCAAAAGTATCAGAGCACCATCGGGTTTAAGATTACAACTCGATCCAATAAAAGTTTCAGAAGAACGAGAGTTGTAACTTAGCAAAAAAACGCCCATATAATAGACCTGCTTGAAGACTAACTCAGATTTCTCCCCCTTTGTCATCGAATGACCAAAAGGATCAAAACTGAGGACTAACGCCCCTGAAGAATATCAAGTCGATGGAGGAGCGCCAGCGTTGCTGGGGTCGGTTGTCGTAGTAGGGCCTGCCGTAGTGTCGTCCAAGTCTTCATTTTCATCAGTGTCGCGCGATGAAGAATAGGAGCTGGCCACCAAGGAAGGAACCTTGACCTTCTTGAATTTCTTCGGTGGAGGTGCAGACCAGTCAAATTCTTCCTTGAGACCCATGTTCTTCAGATCTTTGGCGCTGTAGATATGAGATAGAACAGCCCAGGTACGGTTGAAGGTTTCATGGAGGTAGTATTGGTTTTTCTTCATAGCATTGTGGGTTGAGGTCATGTTGTAAAGAATGGAACCAAACTGACGCTTGACCCATTTATGATTGCGATCAACTTTCTGATGAAGACTAAGGAGTAACTCACGATCAGTCATCACCCTGGAACTAGCATTTTCTTCAGCGGTCTGAAAATCATCAGCAGTGCTGGCATGTTCTTCAGTTTGCTGAGCAGAGGCTTCAGCTTGAGGAATTTCTTGTTGCGATGGGGCTGCAACATTGGTGAACTTCTTAGTCAGGTTGACAAATCTGACTTTGGCTCTTTGCCAATCAGCATAATAAGCATTGAAATCATCGCTGAGGGCTTTGATTTCAGACTGGATCGTGAGGAGTTCATCAGGTGTCATTTTGACAACGTTGTTCTTCAGGAACTTCTCTTTCCTGAACTGAGCCTTCTTGATTTGTCTGGCCTTCTCAAATTTCCATTTCTCTTCAGAGATGAAATGGGTCAGCATGTGACTTTGGCCAGGAGTCAAATGAAAATCAGGCATAGGAGTGTTTGGGTCCTTGTGCCAAAGATCAATGTAGTCGAGGATTTCCTTTGGATCCAAAAGCAGTGGCACTGTTGTTCCTTTAGCTCTAGCGGCCCTTTCTTGTAGGTCTCTGATGATTTCTGCAAGTTCATCATCATCAAATTCATCGTCAGATGGAACTTGGAAGGAAACTTGTTTCTTCTTCGGACTAGGCCGAGGACCTCGTCCACAGCGGCCTTTGTCTTCAGCAGAGTGGGGCCTGATGAAGAATTTGGTGCAGCTGAGGAACTTGCTGAGACACCAGAGGCAATGGAGATGCTTGTAGTCCTTTGGCATGTGGCCAGATGTACAAGTGTTGAGGACTTTGTCGGAGCAACTGAGGACTTTGGAGGAGCAGGAGCAGCATGAGGGACTGGCCGTGAGGGCTTTGAAGATTCTGGCCGTGAGGGCTTTGAAGATTCTGGCCGTGAGGGCATTGCTGAGGAACTTGGCCGTGAGGGCATAGTTGGTGAAGCACTTGGCTTGTGAGTGGGCTTCTTTGCCATAGATTTTCTAGGCTTAACAGAGGCCTCAGTGGCAGCAGCAGCAGCAGAGCCTTCATTGAATTTCCTCACTGCTTCTTTGGCTTGTCTTGCCAACTTGGCTTGGCGTTTGGCCCATTCTTCAGGAAAATCCTCACCGCGCTTGAGGCTGGTGGGATCAGCTTTTTGACTAGGTGACAATGGAGCTCTTGGGCATGGAGGATTTAGAGCGAATTTCCTCATATACTTTGGAGTTACATATCTGTACTCCCTCCATTCTCTTGCCCATCTCCTTTCAATCCTCTGTATGCGCACCTTGCGCTGATTTTTGTTCTCTTTTCCAAACTTGGCTTCATCAGGTGTGCAATAGTCAACATAGATGTCCTCAGGAATTTCAAATGCAGTCATGACCTTAGGCTTCTTTCCTCCTTTCTGTGGTTTCTTACCGTCTGCCATATTCTTCAGATGAGGAATTTGAACAATCGAATTCTCTGAAGAAGTATGCAACTTTTCTTCGAGGAATACTGCAAATGAGTTAAGTTGACGAGAACCTAGTGATTCAGCAGTGGACATGAGTACCTATGAACAGAGCATAGTTGCGAGGAATTTGAAGAGGTCATATGCATTCTCAGAAGATTTTCAAAATGAACAAGTTTGAGGAATTTGACCAGATGAGTCTTGAAGAATTTCACTAAGCGTTCTTTGTCTTAGGTTCCAGAGTTGTATAGATTGAGGATCCACACAATTGAGGAATCTTGAAGATAAATGATGCTTAGAGAAACGAATCAAGAACAGATGACTAGTGAGATGTTTTGTGTGTGAGGATTTGAAGAATAAAACGCCTTTGAAGATTTTGTAGAGAAAATTTGAATCAAAGAGGGCAGTAAAAGTAACTTTCAATTACCCTTGATGACAAACACGACGAACTGAGAAGTGTAGATTTGAAGCTCGTCAGTTCAGATCTTCCACGCCCTAATTTGGCGGAGGAAGACAGCTACGGCGGCGGGGGGTGAAGATTTCCGCAGCCGGCGCAAGTACGACGGCGAAGAGGTCGAGGCAGTGAAGCTCTTCCTCACCAGCGACGATGGAGTAGCGGCGGCGCTAGGGTTTGAGAAGCTCGAGCGAGAGAGAGAGAGAGAGGTCGAGCGGAGTAAAGGAGGTGAGGAAGGGTGAGGGGGTATTTATAGTCACAGTGAAAAACTGTTCGCCCGAAGATTTAGGACGAATGTGCCCTTGGCCCTTCTCATTCGCTTGACATGTGTCACCCATGTACTGAAGGTGGAGATCGTGTTAGATCGTGGGTGAAGATAAGTCTGTCGTGGGATACGGGACGGTTTGAGCGGAAAAACCGAAAATTTTGGATAAGATTGGTTTTAAAGTTCCGTTCGCAATTTCTTCAGCTGACAGGACACAGTGAAGATTTTGAACGAGTTTCAAATAGAACGCACATGAAGAATTTGTGAATAGATTGGGTTGAGTATAGCATAGAGGGGGAAGGGTCCGATCACATTCACTTAGCAGAAAAAGCAACTTGAAGAAATAGCCATAAGTGAATGTTGTAGAGGACATAAACCCATATATATATAGCCAATGAAGAAAACTGACGGAAACAGTGAAGATTTTGTAAAGTTGAAGAATTTGAAAAACTGAGGAATTTCAAAACCGAGGAAAAACTCAAATTGAAGATTTTCAACTTTTGTGGTGGCGTGACCCACCGTATAAGAATGATGATTTCAGACACCGCGTACAATTGTCGTAGGGTTCTGAGAATCAAATTCTTCATTAATTTCTTCACACTTAGAGTGTTATTCTTCATTGATTGAAGAAAAACGTTTCTTCATGTGTTGCACATCTAAGTCATCAATTTTGCATAAGTGTTAGGATGTGTGTCCTTTTCAAAGAACATTCGAAGACTCTAAGATATTTAGCTCACACCGCAACTTGCTAAATCTCTTCTCATCCAAGGGCTTTGTGAAGATATCAGCTAGCTGTTCTTCAGTCTTCACATGCTCAATAGAAATGTCGCCCTTCAACACATGATCATGAAGAAAATGATGACGAATCCGAATGTGCTTTGTCTTCGAGTGCTGAACTGGGTTGTGAGCAATCTTGATGGCACTCTCATTGTCACAGTAGAGAGGCACATTCTTCATGTTGATGCCGTAGTCCTTGAGAGTTTGCTTCATCCACAGCAATTGAGCATAGCAAGAACCAGCAGCAATGTACTCAGCTTCAGCAGTAGACAGTGATACGCAGTTCTGTTTCTTCGAGGACCAACAGACCAAAGATCGTCCGAGGAAATGACAAGTGCCAGATGTTGACTTGCGGTCCACACGATCACCAGCATAGTCAGAGTCAGAATATCCAATGAGATCAAAAGTAGAGCCCTTGGGGTACCATAATCCTAGTGTTGGTGTGTGAGCTAGATATCAAAGAATATGCTTCACAGCCTTATGGTGTGATTCCTTCGGTGTAGCTTGAAATCGGGCACACATGCAAACACTAAGCATAATATCTGGCCTAGATGCACATAAGTACAATAAAGAACCAATCATGGAGCGGTATACCTTGTGATCGAAGTCAATACCATTTTCATTCAGTGCATAGATGGCCATTTGTGGGCATAGGAATTTTGACTCTTTTGCAATCTTGCATGCCGAATTTCCTCAGAACTTCCTTGAGGTATTTCTCCTGAGATATGAATATGCCATTGTGTTGTTGACGAATTTGAAGACCTAAAAAGAATTTCAACTCTCCCATCATAGACATTTGATATTCTTCACTCATCATATAGGCAAATTCATCACTATAACGTTGGTCAATACAGCCAAAGATAATATCATCAACGTATATTTGGCACACAAACAGTTCACCATCATAAGATTTAGTAAAGAGAGTAGGGTCGAGTGAACCGGGTGTGAAGCCATTCTTCACGAAGAATTCCTTCAAAGTATCATACCACGCCCGAGGGGCCTGCTTGAGGCCATAGAGGGCCTTGTTGAGTCTGAAGACTTTATCAGGATTCTTTGGATCTTCAAAACCTGGGGGTTGAGCAACATGTACTTCTTCCTCAAGCTTACCATTGAGGAATGCACTTTTCACATCCATTTGTTGTAAGATAATATTATGATGGTTAGCATAAGCAAGTAATATGCGAATAGCCTCAAGTCTAGCAACAGGTGCAAAAGTTTCATCGAAATCAATTCCTTCAACCTGTGTGTAGCCTTGAGCTACAAGTCATGCCTTATTCCTCACCACAAGACCATTTTCATCTTGCTTGTTGCGGTAGATCCACTTTGTGCTGATGATATTATGCTTGCGAGGATCTGGACATTTGACCAGTTCCCAGACATTATTAAGCTCGAACTGATGTAATTCTTCTTGCATAGCCTGAATCCACTCAGGCTCCAGAAATGCTTCATCTACCTTAGTAGGCTCTGTGATAGAGACAAAAGCATAGTGCCCACAAAAGTTAGATAAATGTGAAGCTTTTGAGCGTGTGAGAGGACCTGGTGCTTCAATGTCATCGATGATTTTTTCAACTTGCACTTCTTTTGCAACGCGAGGATGAGCTGGTTGTCGTTGAGGAATTTGATCAGCATTTTCCTCAGGTACATCAGCTCGACGATCTTCGCGTTCTGGAATGAATTCTTCAGTAGATTCTTCGGTAGGAATGATATCCTCAGTAGCCTTGAACTTGATAGAATCCTCGGGTGCTGGTTCATCTATCATAGAAGGTAGGTGCTCTCTTTGCGAGCCATTAGTTTCATCGAACCGCACATCTACAGTTTCAACAATCTTATGAAGAGTGATGTTGAAGACTCTGTAGGTGTGCGAGTCCTTTCCGTAACCAAGCATAAAACCTTCATGTGCTTTCGGTGCAAATTTAGCATTGTGATGAGGATCTCTAATCCAACATTTAGCACCGAAGACTTTGAAATAACTCACATTGGGTTTCTTGTCAGTGAGGAGTTCATAGGCAGTCTTCTTGAAGAATTTGTGAAGATATACTCTGTTGATGATGTGGCACGCGGTATCAATTGCATCAATCCAAAAACGATGAGGTGTTTTGTATTCATCAATCATAGTGCGAGCCATCTCAACAAGAGTTCTGTTCTTGCGCTCCACGACGCCATTTTGCTGAGGAGTATAAGGAGCAGATAACTCATGAGTAATACCAAGTTCATCAAGATAGTCATTAAGACCAGAATTCTTGAACTCAATTCCATTGTCACTCCTGATGTGCTTGATCTTCACACCGAAGTTGGTTGAAGCCCTCGAGGAAAATCGTTTGAAGACTTCCTGCACTTCATGTTTGTAAGTAACAATGTGTACCCATGTGTAACGAGAGTAATCATCAACAATAACAAAGCCATATAGAGATGCATCATTAGTCACATCAGAATAATGATTAGGACCGAAGAGATCCATGTGAAGCAATTCAAATGGTCGAGTGGTGGTCATGATAGTCTTCGTTGGATGCTTGGCCTTAGTCATTTTCTTAGGTTTACAGGCACCACACAAGTGATCCTTGAGGAATTTGACATTCTCAATGCCAATGACATGCTTCTTCTTCGCAAGCGTGTGCAAATTCCTCATGCGTGCATGACCAAGTATCGATGCCATAGCCAGCCTTCTGAAGCTTTTGCAAGTAAGCACACGGCAGGTTG
The DNA here is from genome assembly GCF_018294505.1 of Triticum aestivum. Taxonomy (NCBI): domain Eukaryota; kingdom Viridiplantae; phylum Streptophyta; class Magnoliopsida; order Poales; family Poaceae; genus Triticum; species Triticum aestivum. The sequence continues at coordinate 636,023,236 of NC_057798.1, forward strand.
TGGTCCTGTAGAGAAATCAACAATGTACAAGTCTCCTCTCCTAAAGCCTTCGAATACTTTGGAATTGTCAGCTTCCATGATCACAACACAATGATACTTTCCAAAGACAACAACCATATCAAGATCACAAAGCATTGAGACAGACATGAGGTTGTATCCTAAGGACTCGACAAGCATGACTTTGTCCATGTGTTGATCCTTAGAGATCGCAACCTTACCTAGACCCAATACCTGACTTTTGCCTTTGTCAGCGAATATGATATGCTTCAGATGTGACGGAGTTAAGAGAGCATCCATCAATAGATTCTTGTCACCAGTCATGTGATTTGTACATCCACTATCGAGGACCCACTCATTTGCTTTGGGTTGATCATCCTGCAGATGAATTAGTGCAGCTTACAAACTCATATACTTCATCAGTGAAGAATATGACATCAGTATCATTAGTTCAATTTCATCAAGTAATTTGATCAGATAATCAGTATGAGGACGGGTGAAATGAAAGTTCATTTCATCATGATTCGCCTGCGTCCTTTCAGGCATTGTTCAGGTCTCCAGCAAATTCTTCAGTCGTTTTGAGCATGACTGGAGACCTGACCCTGCATAAGAGATTAGTTCTTTTTCTTCACCACCCACATCTGGAGGGGTGGCAAAGAATTCATCACTCTGCGAGCACCATATGAGAAAGGTGGCATGGACGCCAGTCCACTTCGTTTCACATAAGAGGGGTTAGGGTAAGCATATGAATAAGCAGAGAAGTTCTTCGAGGACTTATGAACATAATGATTTGAAGAATAATGCGCATATTCATAGCCCTTAGCTCTACCCTGCGAAACAGAGTTGTTAGCACGACGATGTTCATATGAGGATTTTGATCCTTTTGAGGAATTTGATCCATGTGAGGAATTTGGTCCGTATGAGGACTTGGATCCATATGAAGAATTTGGTCCGTATGAAGAGTTTGATCTGAGGTCCCTATTCTTCATTGGTGGTGTCATGAGGACATTCACCTGAAGACTTTCAACATAACTTTTGGGAACCCAGATTTTCTTCATAGGGCAACCGTTCCTGCAGTTAGTGCCAACACATCTAGCAAATACTTCACCATTCTGATTTTTGAACAGTTTATAGTTGGAGCCAAATGACTCATCAGAAGAATGAGGAGATTCACATGTAAAGCCAGATAAGTTAGATGGATCAACTGGAGGTCCCTTTGCAGCAACCCATGAGGTTTTGGGGTACTGCTCAGGCTTCCAATATGTTCCATTAGCATTGAGTTTCCTCTCAAAGGCAATACCCTCTTTCCTAGGGTTCCTGTTGAGGATCTGCTTCTTAAGCACATCACAAAGAGTCTGATGCCCTTTGAGACTTTTGTACATGCCTGTCATATACAATTCCTTCAGCCTTGCATCGTCAGTGATACTAGCAATGTCCTCATATGAGGAATTAGTGATATCAGAGGCAGGTGAAGAATTTGTAACATTTGAAGCATTTGAACATTCAGGTGAAGAATTAGCAAATTCATGTTCAATGCACTTTAAGCATGGAGGATCAAATTCTTCCTGAGTGGCGCTGATTTGTTGAGCAAGTAATGAATCGCACTCCTTCTGAAGATCTTCATAACTCACTCTTAGCTTCTCAAATCTTGCTTTCTTTGAAGAAATTCATAAGAAAGCTTCTCGTGATCAGTTAAGAGGGTTTTATGATGACTTTGAAGGTTGTCAAATTTAGACTGAAGTCTCTGAAGATTTTCAGTTAAGTCTTTAGTGCGGTCCATTTCATCACCCAACATATCATCACTTTTGTCTAGCATGTTTTGAAGTTTTTCAATAGCCTTTTGTTGTTTCACAGCAATCTTAGCAAGTTTGGAGTATCTAGGCTTAAGATTTTCATCAGATTCATCCTCACTTGATTCAGAGGAGGGGTATTTAGTTACCTTGGCAGCCTTTGCCACGAAGCAATAGGTGGGAGCGTAGTCGTCATTGCCTTCATCAGCGTTGTTGGTGTTGCCATTTTCTTCAGAGTTGAAGATAGACTTGCTGACAAATGCAGTAGCAAGAGCTAGACTTGCCACACCTGACTCAGACTCCTCGGATGCCTCCTCTTCCTCATTATCCTCAGATTCAGCCTCAGAATCCATTTCCTTGCCAATGAATGCCCGAGCCTTCTTGGAGCTGCTCTTCTTGTGAGATGAAGACTTCAAGGATTTTGATGATGAAGACTTTGAAGATTTCTTCTTCTTCTTGGCATCATCAGAACTGTAATCCTTGTATTTCTTCTTCTTTAGTTCCTTGTCCCACTGAGGACAATCTTGAATGTAGTGACCAGGCTTCTTGCATTTGTGGCATAGCCTTCTCTTATAGTCACTTGATGAGGAATCACTGCTCCTTGAAGATTTTCCAAAGCGACCACGTCTCGAGAATTTCTGGAATTTCTTCACGAGCAGTGCTAGCTCCTGGCTCAATTCTTTAGGATCACCAAGGCTACTACCAGAATCTTCACATTCTGATTCAGACACTGCCTTGGCCTTCAGGTCACGTGGTTTGCCATAGCTTGAACCATAGAGATCTCTCTTTTCAGCAAGCTAGAACTCATGAGTATTTAGCCTCTCGAGGATATCAGCGGGATCTAGTGACTTGTAGTCAGCACGCTCTTGAATCATCAGTGCCATAGTGTCAAATGACGAATCGAGTGATCTCAGCAATTTCTTCACCACCTCATGATCGGTGATGTCAGTGGCACCGAGCGCTTGAAGCTCATTTGAGATATCAATGAGGCGATCGAAGGTTTGCTGAACATTTTCATTGTCGAGTCTTTTGAAGCGGTTGAAGAGATTGCGAAGAACGTCAACACGAGAGTCACGTTGAGTTGAGACTCCTTCGTTTACTTTGGAGAGCCTATCCCAGATAAGCTTAGCAGTTTCCAAAGCACTCACTCTACCATACTGCCCTTTACTCAGATGACCACATATGGTATTCTTTGCTTGAGAATCGAGTTGCTTGAATCTCTTCACATCAGCAGCATTCAGGGAAGGTGTGACTGAGGGAACACCATTTTCCACAACGTACCAGAGATCGTTGTCAATTGCTTCAAGATGCATTCGCATCTTATTCTTCCAGTAGGGGTAGTCCGTGCCATCGAAGGTAGGACACCCAACAGAGACCTTGATCATACCTGCAGTCAACATAACTAGAACTCCAGGTGGTTAAACCAAAATCACATAGAACAAGGGAGTACCTTGCTCTAATACCAATTGAAAGTGCGTTATATCGACTAGAGGGGGGGTGAATAGGCGATTTTTATGAATTCTTCACTGAGGAATTTGCCGGTGAGGAAATTCCTTAGCGAAGAACTACTTGCAGCAGAATAAGTACTCAGAAGTAAGCATGACAGAATACACACATGGTCATCATGATGAAATGAAGACAAACACAGAGTACAGAAAGCGTAAACACAGGATAACACAAGATGAAGACAAACAGACTGAAGAAATTGAACTGAGGAAATTGAGAAAGTCTTCAGTCAAAGTCTTCAAACACAGATATGAACAAACACTCAACACAGTAATGAGGAAATGAAAGAGTTGAGGAAATAGAACCAGTAAAGTTGGTGAAGACAATGATTTGGTAGACCAGTTCCAACTGCTGTCTCAGTTGTACATCTGGTTGGAGCGGCTGAGTATTTAAACTCGAGGACACACGGTCCCGGACACCCAGTCACTGAGCACACAGCTCAGGACACCAAGTCCTCACCGTATTCTCCTTGAACTAAGGTCACACAGACCTCGTCCAATCACTTGTGGTAAGTCTTCAGGCGACTTCCAAACCTTCACAGACTTCAGTCACTCGGCGATCCACAATTCCTCTTGGATGCTCTAGACCATGACGCCTAACCATATGGAAGAAGCACAGTCTTCAAAGGTAACAAGCGTCGGATCCACGCAGGATCAATCTCTTCAGTGATGCTCAATCACTTTGGGTTTGTGGGTGTTTGTGTTTGGATTTTCCTCACTCGATGATTTTCGCTCAAAGTCCTCGGAGGATGGGTTGCTCTCAAATGACAAGTGACAGTTTCTCTCGGAGCAGCCAACCAGCTAGTGGTTGTAGGGGCGGCTACTTATAGCCTAGGGAGCAGCCCGACATGATAAGACATAAATGCCTTCAATGATATGACCGTTAGGTGGATAAGATATTTTGGGACAACTGGCGCGCAGCACAGCAACGGTCGGAAATTTGACTCTCAAATTCCTCAGGGCTATCATGTTCCTCACTGTGTAGGCAATCCGCACTGGCGAATTCCTAACTCCTCAGTCAGAGCAAATTCCTCAGTGACCAGAAGAACTTCGTCTCTGTCTCTGAAGAAATTGACTGAAGTGTATGAGATTTCCAATGGCTTCACTCGAAGGGATTGGTAGGTGTAGGATTTTGAGTTGAGCATCACATGGAAATTTTTCCTTGGTATTTCCTCGGCCCCCTTTAACAGTACGGTGTTTCCTATGACTCAAGAAGGAGAAAAACAAAACTATGAAAACGAAAGTCTTCAAGCTTCATATTCCTTGCATGTATACAAGTATTCACGGCCACACCAATTTCTTCACTTTCAAAGTCTTCATGAAAGTCTTCAGAAATACCAAAATCTTCAGTCGAAGATATTCATTTTTAGGGGTTGACTTTCTCTGTAAATATCAAACTCCTCATAGACTTATAGACCTGTATACACTCATAAACACATTAGACCCTTAACCTATAAGTCTTCAATACACCAAAATCACTAAGGGGCACTAGATGCACTTACACCCCCCCCTATAGGGCGCGCCCCCTGTCTCATGGCCCCCTCGGGCGGCCACCGACGTACTTCTTCCTCCTATATATACCTATGTACCCCGAAAACATCCAGGAGCACCACGAAACACAACTTCCACCATCGTAACCTTCTATATCCGCGAGATCTCATCTTGGAGCCTTCACCGGCACTCTGCCGGAGGGGGAATCAACCATGGAGGGCCTCTACATTAACATCCTTGCCCCTGCGATGAGTTGTGAGTAGTTTACCACAGACCTATGGGTCCATAGTTATTAGCTAGATGGCTTCTTCTCTCTTTTTGGATCTCAATACAATGTTCTCCCCCTCTCTTGTGGAGATCTATTCGATGTAAACTCTTTTTGCGGTGTGTTTGTCGAGATCTGATGAATTGTGGGTTTATGATCAAGTTTATCTATGAATAATATTTGAATATTCTCTGAATTCTTTTATGTATGATTGAGTTATCTTTGTAAGTCTCTTCGAATTATCAGTTTGGTTTGGCCTACTAGATTGATCTTTCTTGCCATGGGAGAAGTGCTTAGCTTTGGGTTCAATCTTGCGGTGTCCTTACCCAGTGACAGAAAGGGTTGCAGGGCATGTATTGTATTGTTGCCATCGAGGATAATAAGATGGGGTTTATATCATATTGCATGTGTTTATCCCTCTACATCATGTCATCTTGCTTAATGCGTTACTCTGTTCTTATAAACTTAATACTCTAGATGCAGGTAGGAGTCGGTCGATGTGTGAAGTAATAGTAGTAGATGCATGTAGGAGTCGGTCTACTTGTTATGGACGTGATGCCTATATACATGATCATGCCTAGATAATCTCATAACTATGCGCTTTTCTATCAATTGCTCGACAGTAATTTGTTCACCCACCATAATACTTATGCTATCTTGAGAGAAGCCTCTAGTGAAACCTATGGCCCCCGGGTCTATCTCTTATCATATTTGCTTTCAATCTACCTTTCTTTGCATCTTTACTTTTTGCTTCTATATTATAAAATACCAAAAATATATTTATCTTATCATACTATCTTTATTAGATCTCACTTTCGCAAGTGGCTGTGAAGGGATTGACAACCCCTTTATTGCGTTGGTTGCGAGTTCTCAGTTTTTTTGTGTAGGTGCGTGGGACTTTTGAGGAGCCTCCTACTGGATTGATACCTTGGTTCTCAAAACCGAGGGAAATACTTACGCTACACTTTGCTGCATCACCCTCTCCTCTTCGAGGAAAACCAACGCAAGCTCAAGACGTAGCACCGCGTCTGGAACCTAGTCTAGTCTCCGACGTCTTCTCACCAGCGCGGAGCTAAGTGCTGCCACTGGGCGTGGGAGGGAGCCCCCGAGGCCCGAGGGCGGCTCTCCGAAGACTCCGGGGCGTGTACAGCCCCAACTCATTATTACGTGAGAGTGTCACGGGCGGCGAGCTTCACAGGCACTAGGCCTTCTTCACATGTACCGGCCTTGCTTCATATCGCCAGATGAGGGGCCCTCCTTGCGCCACTCTTGACCACCATCGACGACGATCGGAAACCAGGATGACGCCAATGGGGAAAAGAGGACGCCAGCGGTTCCCCCGACGACCACGGGTCCTCTGCAGGGGCAGGCCCTGGGGCACCTCCCCGACAGAGGGCCTACCTCCGAAGAACGCCTTGGTCCGCATGCCGTGGGGAGGAGCCTGGCTCCCGGCCCCTCTCCTACTGCCCCAAGTGCCCTCCTCTTGAGGGGAGGGAGACTGCTACACTGGGGCAACCATCCGCTGCAGCAACCTGAACCTCCTGCGACCCACGGTTAGCATAAGCTTGCTCCTGAGGAATTAGCGGTACCCGATAGTTGCTGCCGCCGGCTCGGTTGTCAAGGCTTCCGTGAGGCTCCTGAAAGTGCTTGGCTTCTGGCGTCTCTTCCTCCCAGCCTGGCCCGAGGAACGAGCCGTGGTCTTCTTCCAGTGCGTAGTCTCGATCCACCATGTGGGGCACATAGGCCTCCGGGGTCACCACCCCAAAGGCCTCGCCGTAGTGCTCCGCGCGCCATGCAGTTCGACTTGAAGCTCCATCTTGGGGGAGGTAGGGCGGCGGGCCGCCAGGGTCGTAGGCGGTGATGCGCATGCCCTTGCTTACCAGGGGCGGTGCCGGCGCGGCTTGTCGTCCGGCACTGATGGCCAGGCCGGTGTTGATGAGGCCTTGAGGTGCGCCCGGGGGCGCGTGGGCGCGGATTGGTCCGCAGCGTGATCCGCCCGGGGCCTGGGGTGGAAGTTGGACGCAGAACAGGGGAGCCCCTGACGCAGCGGCATCCAGGAGCTCGGCGACGCACTCTAGCAGCACGTCGTGGCTGCTTTCTTGCAGTCTGCACCGCAGCAGTTCTCGCGCCACCGTGAGCGCGACCTTCATGTTTGCCTGCTCCCGTCGGGTGTGCGGTGTTGTGGCCGCAGCATGGCTTGAGGCCCTCGCCGCCGATCGTACCTGTCATGGAGTGAGGGCAGGCGACGCTTGACCGCGTCGCCCGCGCCCCTGCAGCGCTCTGCGGGACGTGGGCTGCCTGAGGTGCGAGGTTGAGGTCACCTTGGGCAGGCGGCACGGCATGGGCAGGCCATGCCGCCCAGCAGTCGGAGTTGGCCGTCGGGTCGCCAGACATGGAGGCGGTGAAGCGGCGAAACACAGGACGGAAGAGGGGAGGTTCCGGCGCACCCCTACCTGGCGCGCCAAATGTCGGATGTTGGGTTCCGGCAAACCCTTAAGGTTCGAACTCTGTGGTGCGCGCGAAGATCTTCCCCCTACCGATCCACATCCAATCGCCTCGCGAGAATCTAAGCTAAACGATGAACAACATGAGGGACACAAGATTTATACCGGTTCGGGCCACCGTTGTGGTGTAATACCCTACTCCAGTGTGTGGTGTGGTGGATTGCCTCAGGAGGTGATGATGAACAGTACAGGGAAGAACTGCCTTGCGAGAGGTGTTCTTGAGCTGGTGCAATGAACTGCTTGGATGAGTTCGATCGCCTCTCGGTCTAATGAGCACTCGATGAGATGCCCTCTACTATGGTGGCTATCCCTATATATATAGAGGCCCTGGTCCTCTTCCCAAATATTGAGCGGGAAGGGCGCCAACAACGGCCGTTTCGAAGGGGAACATCTAGTACAAGTTATCCTGACTAAAGTTGGTCTTCGGCTGCCAAAGGCACTGGCGATGACGTCGTCCTGGGCTCCACGGTGACCTCCATCCTGCCGCTCTGCTGGTATTGGTCTCGTTGCACTGAAATGGCAACCTTTGCCTGATGCCTCGGTACTCCACGCATGTGCTTGCCCCCTTTGCACCAAAGAGGAAACAAGGACACTGCAAGGGCCGACGCCCGCCTGGTCCCGATTGTCACGGCTCGCGTCACAAGCACCTCGCGAGGTACCCTGCCTTGATCTCTCCGCCTCCTCGCGAGCCTGCCTGGCGAGGCCGTTCCTGAGGAAGTCGTGTGTCGTCCGCCCCGCAAGGCTTGGCCCCTCGCGAGGGTCTTGAGTCTTGCGCTGATGAAGATGGGCCGTACTGGGCCATCACTCGAGCCACGCCGCAGGCCGCAGGCAGGCAAGTCTGGGGACCCCGTTCCGAGAACGCCGACAAAATATAATTGAAATCTCCATGTATTTGAATTAGATATTGCGGAAAATAAAAAGAATATTAATTGTTCATATTATATGTGTGCAAATGAGAGGTAAGTCCCATTACTTACACATAAGACATGAGATGACCAAATATATTAGTATATTCCATCTCTCCAACCAAATACTAAAATGTACTTCCTTCGTTTTGAATATAAGATGGTCTAACTCTTTTTTATGAATCAGATGTATAGACGCGTCTCAGTGTGTTCGTTCACTCATTTTCCTCCGTATGCACTCCATATTGAAATATCTAAAACGCCTTATAAGGTGAAGGAAACGGAGGTGATACTAATCATTTGTTTAATCTAATTTGTCCCAGGCAAACATATGAGTAGAACCAAGGTCCCCATCTTCCCCATGCGTTGGGCGCACCTCTTTTTCCCGTCTCCAATCCGGAAGTGGCATGGAAGGGGGCGGTGGCGGGTTGGGCGCTTCGGCCATAGCGGTAGGGCGGGAGGATTCTGGGGAAGAAATGGTGGGAATGAAGATGGTGTGCCACATACTGGCGAGCTTGGGGATGACATGGGGAGGATGTCGCGGGTGTCCGCTATGTGTCCGCGCGGACACAAACCTGACACAAATGTGGGCCGGAAATGGGTCCAAGTGGACGAGAAACATACATTTGTATGTTTGTGTCGGCGCATTGGGCCGTGTTTTTTGCGCGTACGGGCCCAAACGAATCCGGGCGGACCACATGGGTCAGCGTGTTGGAGTTGGACAAAGTTTCTTGGCTTGTCAAAGTTTCCTCCTTGTTTCTCCCTTTGTAATGAATGATATTTTCTCGTCTGATATATTTTTTAAAACTATAACAACAGGGCTGTTATATTCATTGTAAAGAAGAAGACGGTACAAGGACCCAAACTACTCAGTTTATTAAAAAAAAAACGGGCGAAAATCTAAACAACAAGAAGCCACGCCTAACAACCTAGGCCTAAAGCACCACAAAACATACAAGACGTGAGCAAGGTAGACAACTCATGACACACATAGCCGGGCACTCGAGCGTCGCTCGCTTCTAAAGTGCACACTGAAACTATCACATCAATGCAATCTACCACGAGCATATTCATCAACCTCGGCGACACCGGAGAGGGACGGCATGCCCGAAAGGAGGCGGACATATGCCGCCCTGATCCCACAACCAATATAGCTCACATCGCGCTTCTCATCTGATATCATGGACCGTCTTTTATAGTTTCTTCTAGCTGCTTTGTTAGAGATAATCTATTTAGTGCATTGATGAAAAAGAAAAGGCGAACCCATGGTGTGCTTAGTGTGGTTAACATGGAAATTAGGAAACGATGTGAATTATTTGTATGATATCATATATTTGTTATACTCGTGAGTGCACTTATAAATTGTTGATCCTGCAAATAAAATTGGCATGTCACTCAGAATTCTAATAACATACTGCAAAAACTACAAAAAAATCACAATTGTTCATATTGTTTTTGTGCATATGAGAGGTAACGTCACCACTTCTACATAAGAAGAGAGATGGATCAAATCTATTTTCAATTCTATTTCTCCAGCCAAGCACTAACTTGCAACCATTGTATTTTACCGTATTTTGCCCCAACCAAACATATGAACGTAACCAAATACTCAGTGAAACAGACTGTAAATTTTTTTTAAAAAACTCTCAGTGAAACAGAACCATATGAAAGAAACGCCCAAATCCCACAGACGGCGCCACGTCATCAATCCGCGCCAGCACCCTCATCCCACCTTCTGATCTCAATCCAACGTCGCATCTCCACCGTCTCGGCACCTCCCTCCCGCCCCCAGTCGCCCAAATCTTGCAGTTCCCTCCTAAATCCTCCCAATATAAACCAACCCCCCACCCTCAAATCCCCAATCCCATCGCAAGCACCAGACTGTCCAAAGCAGCTCCTCTTCTTCCTAATCACACTCCCCCAAATCCAGCGGCGATGTCTGGGCTTGGCAAGGGCGGCAAGGGGCTTGGCAAGGGCGGCGCCAAGCGCCACCGGAAGGTCCTCCGCGACAACATCCAGGGCATCACCAAGCCGGCGATCCGGAGGCTGGCCAGGAGGGGCGGCGTGAAGCGCATCTCCGGCCTCATCTACGAGGAGACCCGCGGCGTCCTCAAGATCTTCCTTGAGAACGTCATCCGCGACGCCGTCACCTACACCGAGCACGCCCGCCGCAAGACCGTCACCGCCATGGACGTCGTCTACGCGCTCAAGCGCCAGGGCCGCACCCTCTATGGCTTCGGAGGCTAGATTCCTGCCGTGCTGTGCCTGTGCTGGTGGCGGTCGTGTGACCTGTGTGATATGTGTCGTGGTGGATGGGGTTTACTTCTCTGGCGTGCGTTTGTGTCGAGTATTCTGTAATACTACCAGTTTGCGTTCAATGAAAGTACTCTGATCCTGAATTCTGATGAAATTCTTCAGTGATGAATCGTGTTACCGTTTTTCTAAGACTGACTGGTTTGATCTGTGCAGCTAGAATTTTACGCAGTTGCAATCTGATCAGTCTTTTGCCGAGCATTGCAATCTGGACGAGTGCTTCCGCTACAGTTTCCATGTTTCAATTTCGGTTCAGTGCGAATGAATCCTGCTCTTATTTGCAGTATTGTGAGTAAAGTAGTGCACAAGGAACAGGATTCAGCATCTAAAGATGCTGAGATGTTGGAGTGCTGTAAATATTTTTGAATGAAACCTCTGAAGCATCTATCAGTTGAAATGCTACATGCTACATTTATAAGTCTGTAGAATGTGGAACAACTATCTGATGCTCAGCGCTAAGCAGAGTTTTTCTTCCTAATAAGAATCTCATTCCTCAGGATTGTACTGTAGAGATTATCTTCTTTCACTAATAACCTTGTTCCTGAAAGGGACACACGGTACAGCCAAATCACAAGATGATTCCCATTTTTCTTTCTGAGAAATTCTAAGTTGCCGTCACTAATTCTCTAGAGCAGGAAATGCTTACCGGTGTATGTTTTGCCAAATTCCCAATCATCAGCCACAACATTAAAATTGGTCACTGATCATGGCTGCGCGGTCGCTTGAGGCCTGTTCGAAAGCAACCAGCCCTCTGTGATCTTATTTGATGTGCCATATCCAGAGCCACCCATTGCTGATTAGGACCATGAAGAAGCTCTTCCCATACACTTGAGACTGCGCACCGCCTTCAGGAAGGCACTTGACGCTGTTCATAGGGAAACACGACAATTTCGGCCAACAATCTGACATCTATTTAGATGTTCTTTGGACAGGCTGTTACCAATGGATTTATTACCTGACCACGTGAATTTTTGCTGCTCTGTGAAACAGCTGTTCATTCTCTACATCTATTCTTTCTTTGGAAATACAGCTAATTGCTAAAGCTTTACAGTTGACGAAGTTGAAGTCTAACACAATTTAGACCCAAAGCACATCAGCGTGGATATTTCTGGCATTTCCTTCATGCAAATTATCCTCTAAAACATTAAATCTTGAGGATAGAAAGATCACAATAACAACACATTTGTTAAACGATTTATTCATGAAACCATCTAGAAGATGCATCTATTTAAGTATGCCATAGCGGTACTTGCCAATTTACTGAATTCGAGTGGGAAGTATTACAAAATCCTAATACACGCATCTTGGATACTATTCTCTTTTCACCCTTTTTCAAAATATTTGTAGTTATAGCTTTGCCTTAAGTCAAATTTCTCAACATTTGACCAAGTCTATGGAACAGTTGTACTAGAACCGTGAAAATTAATTTGGATCAGAGGGAGTACTAATATGTACAACATCAAAAACATCAAATATACGTAGCACGTAAATTTGATACAATTTTTTATAAACTTGGTCAAATTTGTCTTAGGACAGAGCTAGAACTTTAGATAATTTGGAACACATGGATTAATACTCAATGGCCAATGGTCAACTTTAAGTAATTATTAAAATTCCCTTTTAACACAATTTTAGTAATACGAAATCACTAACAAAATCGCAAAGCACGCCAACAGTCCTCACCCACTCCTAGGGGACGCCTTCTAGAAGGCCCACGACACTCGGCCTAACATGGCCAGGTTTTTCACCTGAGGAATTGAGGAAGGAGGAGGGATTTCAAATTGTTGAAAAAATGAGCAATTTACCGAATGATTTTATTAACAGAAATATTAGATAAAGCATAACTAGTATAGCAGTGCTAAAACAAGTCATGCGATTTGACAAAAAGAAGGTAAATAGCATCTGCATATATGAGCTAGAACCGATCATCTCCCGAGCAGACAGTAGATCAAGATGCATATATGAGGTAGATCCTAACATGTCTAGGGCAAACACTAGAACAAGGAACTGTGGCAGGACCTCTAACAGGAAAAACAAGAACACGTACGGTACAGCAGCCGGAGCAGAGGCACTGGACTTGGGGTCGGTGTCCTCCATGTCGTCGAGGAGGTTGTCGACGTCGGGGAAGTAGTCGTCGTCAGGGAAGTAGTCGTCGGAGTCCGGGGCGTCCGTGACGAAGAAGTCAGTAGTCACGCAGAGCGCTCCCCGAAAACCTTATCACCCTTCTCCCGTACAGGACTCAAAGAGGTGCGGTTTCGGAGGCCTACTGTCCCGACTCGCGGTGCACGCCGCAAGCCGGGATGAGGAAGACAGCAGTAGCTCAGAGATTGGAACCGGTGGCGAGAGAAAGGAGAAGTTCTGGTGCATCTCTCTGAGAGGAGCGACCTCCCTTTTATAGGCGCAAGAGAAGGAGGCGAGAGGGCAGTGATGGGAGGCGAAACGAAGAGAGGGAGACGAAGCGAACGGACTTCAGCCGAAGACGCGCCCCGTTCGGATTCAGTGTCCACTACGAAAAACGTTTCAGCTCCCGCGTGACCTTTCATATACCCGTCGTGCGTGGCAAAAATTTAACATCGGCTCGGCTCATTCCCGTGGCGCGGCGCGGCGCGGCGTGACGAGGCGAGGCGTGGCGAGGCGGGCGACGGAGGAGGAGCGCGCGTGGATATCCCTCTTGTTCTCATGCTCATACAAGTGGGGAAAGAGCCTCCCTTATAAAGAGGTCCAACTCCCTCTAAACTAGCAATGTGGGACTAAACTTTAGTTCCACCTCTTGCCTTGCACGAATGGGCTGCGTGAGCCTCTAGGATTTATTAGGAATTTCTGAAACTGCTATTGGACTAGGCCCAAATAGACAAAAATTCCAGCAATCCCCCACCAGATCCCAGAGGCACACAAAATTTGCCTTTGGTTCCAAAACACTGTTTATATACCGGTACTCAAGTGGAGACTGTTAAGTTGAACTTCCACCTAGAACCTTATGCTACACTAGTAAGCAACTTGAACAGTGGACTGAGCCTTGAACTGCAACTTTTCTGCGAATCTAGCTTCACATAAAGCCTTGACCGATACGTGGCTACCGTCGGTCTTCCCCACGGGTGGAGCTTATGCGTCATACTCCGAGACCTTTCATGAGTTTACTAGAGAGAACCCTACTCTCATAGATTGCGACGTTTAATAATCAGACTCATATAGGTGCATTCTTCAAAAGATGTTTTGTAGGACAACATCTCTGCTTCAAAGAGCCACTTAGAACACATTAAGATCTACATCAACCTGCCATGCAGATTAGGAGAGTATTGCATCTTCATGGAGTGGTATTTTTTAACAGTAAGGGTACTCTCCTCCCAGTTGACCAACAGCTTGTCTTCCACATCTAATTCACGGGATCTCCGATCACAAAGAATAGGTTACCACTGTGAACAACTCATATTGTGGGTCTCATACCCATCTCCCTCCATGCATTATCTATCACATTACGTGATAGACCCTTAGTGAAAGGATCTACCAAATTTTTAGACATTTGGATATAATCCAATGCAATAACTCCGGAGTTTCTCATTTTTCTGACGGACTTTAACCTTCTCTGAACATGTCTTGATGATTATCCTTTGAGTTGTTCACTTTCATGATCACAATTTGATTGTCGCAGTTCATAAGGATACCCGGTACAGGTTTCTCAACAACCGGCAAGTCATTCAAGAGCCGGCAAAGCCAATTTGCTTTGACCGTAGCTGTATCTAGTGTTGTGAGTTCTGCTTCCATTGTTGCCTCGTTAAGATGGTCTGCTTGCGAGACTTCCAAGAAACAGCGCCACCTCCATGAGTGAATACATATCCGCTCGTGGCCTTTATCTCATTAGCATCTGAGATCTAGTTTGAGTCACTATACCCTTCAAGCACCTTCGGATGCCCAGTGTAGTGAATTCCATAATTCACAGTGCCTTTCAAATAACGCGAAACTCTCTCTAGAGCTTTCCAATGCACATCTCCTGGTTCTGAGACAAACCGGCTCAGTTTGCTGACAGCAAAAGAGATGTCAGGTCTTGTAGCACTGGCTAAGTACATAAGCGAGCCAATAATCTGAGAATATTTCAATTGGTCTCTAGCAATTCTTCGATTCTTTCGAAGCAACACACTAGCATAATATGGTGTTAGAGAGGGCTTGTAGTCACTGTAGCCAAAGCGACTCAAGATTTTTCCACATAGTGAGATTGAAGCAATGTAATCCCACCATCATCGTCTCCCAACAACTTGATGTTCAGAATGACATCAGCCACTCCTAAATCCTTCATCTCAAAACAACGAGATAGGAAATCCTTGACCTCCTTAATAACATTCAGATTTCTTTCGAAAATCAGTATGTCATCAACATACAAGCAAAGCATAACCCCCTCGCCCCCACCATGGCGATAGTACACACATTTGTCAGCTTCGTTCACAACAAAGCCTGCAGCTGTTAAAGTTCTTTCGAACTTCTCATGCCACTGTTTGGGTGCTTGCTTGAGTCCATACAAAGACTTCAACAACTTGCACACTTTCCCTTCCTGACCATCTATTACAACCCCATCTGGTTGTTCCATATAAATTTCCTCGTCCAACTCTCCATTTAGGAAAGCAGTCTTAACATCCATTTGATGAACGAGAAGACCATGTGAGGCAGCTAGTGAAAGTAGAACTCAAATAGTGGTCAGTTGAGCCACAGGTGAGTAAGTATCAAAGAAGTCTTCACCTTCCTTTTGGGTATAACCCTTAGCCATGAGCCGAGCCTTGTACTTTTCAATAGTACCATCAGGCCTAAGCTTCTTCTTGAATACCCATTTGCATCCTATAGGTTTGCACCCATAAGGACGATCAATTATCTCCCAAGTTTCATTCGCCAAGATGGAATCCATCTCGCTACGAACTGCTTCCTTCCAGTAGTCAGCATCTTCAGATGCATAGGCCTCTGAAATAGAACTGGGAGTGTCATCTATGACATACACAAGAAAATCATCACCAAAGGACTTTGCAGTCCTCTGTCTCTTGCTCCTAGTAGGAACTTCGTTGTTCTCATCCACAGGACTTTCAAAGTGTTCCATCGAAATGGCAGGTTCAGTAATTGTAACTGGTTCCTGATTCGATGAACTAGGCATCTCCTGATTAGATGAGGTAGCCATATCCTTCATGGGAAAGATATCTTCAAAGAAAGTCGCATCATTCGACTCCATGATCGTACCGACATTCATGTCAGGTACCTCAGATTTTACAACCAAGAATCTATAACCAATTCTATGAAAAGCATATCCCAGGAAAACACAATCCACAGTTTTTGATCCCAGCTTCCGCTTCTTTGGAACTGGCACATTGACTTTCGCCAAACAACCCCAGGTTCGTAGATAAGAGAGCTTTAACCTTTTCTTCTCCCATTCCTCGAATGGAGTTATCTATTTGTTCTTTGTGGGAACTCGGTTTAGGACATGACATGCAGTCAATATCCCCCCCCCCCACCATGCCTTGGAGAGACCCGGTGTATCTAACATGGCGTTAACCAAATCAGTTAGAGTACGGTTCTTTCTTTCGGCCACCCCATTTGACTGAGGTGAATATGGAGGCGTCCTCTCATGGATTATACCATGTTCCGCACAAAAAACATCAAATTCATTGGAAAAATACTCCCCACCATGGTCGGACCTAAGCCTCTTGATTTTTCGATCAAGTTGGTTTTCCACTTCAGCTTTATAGATCTTGAAAAAGTTCAAATCAGAAGATACACACGGCAGTATCTAGTGGAGTCGTCAATTAAAGTCATGAAATATTTCTTTCCACCTTTTGTCAAAACACCATTCATTTCACATAGATCTGAATGTATGAGTTCTAGTGGTGCAAGATTTCTCGTTTCCGCAGTCACATGAGACTTACGAGGTTGCTTAGCTTGTACACACACTTGACACTTGGATCCCTTAATGATGGTGAAACTAGGGATTAAGTTCAACTTCGCTAGTCGCGACATGCAACCAAAGTTAACATGACAAAGACGTGAATGCCACACATTTGATTCACTATTGTTGCAAATATGATTAACAACTTTATTGCAAACGTCTGATAAGGATAAACGAAACAGGCCTCCTGACTCATAGCCTTTACCAACAAAGGTTCCATACTTGGAAATTACAAATTTATTCGACTCAAAGACAAGCTTGTAGCCATCTCTACACAGAAGAGATCCGCTAACAAGATTTTTATTGACGGAGGGGACATAATGCACGTTCTTCAGCCGCACGATCTTCCCCGAAGTAAACTTCAGATCGACCGTGCCAACACCACGAACAGAAGCACTTGAACCGTTGCCCATCAGCACAGTGGAAGTCCCTGCGGTCTGATAAGACGAAAACATGGAAATATCATCGCATATATTGTTGGAAATATGCCCTAGAGGCAATAATAAAAGTATTATTATTATATTTCCTTGTTCATGATAATTGTCTTTTATTCATGCTATAATTGTATTATCCGGAAATCGTAATACACGTGTGAATACATAGACCACAATATGTCCCTAGTGAGCCTCTAGTTGACTAGCTCGTTGTGATCAACAGATAGTCATGGTTTCCTGGCTATGGACATTGGATGTCGTTGATAACGGGATCACATCATTAGGAGAATGATGTGATGGACAAGACCCAATCCTAAGCATAGCACAAAGATCGTGTAGTTCGTTTGCTAGAGCTTTGCCAATGCCAAGTATCTCTTCCTTTGACCATGAGATCGTGTAACTCCTGGATACCGTAGGAGTGCTTTGGGTGTATCAAACGTCACAACGTAACTGGGTGGCTATAAAGGTGCATTACAGGTATCTCCGAAAGTGTCTGTTGGGTTGGCACGAATCGAGACTGGGATTTGTCACTCCGTGTAAACGGAGAGGTATCTCTGGGCCCACTCGGTAGGACATCATCATATGCGCAATGTGACCAAGGAGTTGATCACGGGATGATGTGTTACGGAACGAGTAAAGTGACTTGCCGGTAACGAGATTGAACAAGGTATTGGATACCAACGATCGAATCTCGGGCAAGTAACATACCGCTAGACAAAGGGAATTGAATACGGGATTGATTAAGTCCTTGACATCGTGGTTCATCCGATGAGATCATCGTGGAACATGTGGGAACCATCATGGGTATCCAGATCCCGCTGTTGGTTATTGATCGGAGAACGTCTCGGTCATGTCTGCATGTCTCCCGAACCCGTAGGGTCTACACACTTAAGGTTCGATGACGCTAGGGTTATAAAGGAAGCTTGTATGTGGTTACCGAATGTTGTTCGGAGTCCCGGATGAGATCCCGGACGTCACGAGGAGTTCCGGAATGGTCCGGAGGTAAAGATTTATATATAGGAAGTCCTGTTTCGGCCATCGGGACAAGTTTCGGGGTCATCGGTATTGTACCGGGACCACCGGAAGGGTCCCGGGGGCCCACCGGGTGGGGCCACCTGCCCCGGGGGGCCACATGGGATGTAGGGGGTGCGCCTTGGCCTACATGGGCCAAGGGCACCAGCCCCAAGAGGCCCATGCACCTAGGGAACCCTAGAGGGAAGAGTCCTCAAGGGGGAAGGCACCTCCGAGGTGCCTTGGGGAGGATGGACTCCTCCCCCCCTCTTGGCCGCACCCTTTCTTGGAGTAGGGGGCAAGGCTGCGCCTCCCCCTTCTCCCCTGCCCCTATATATAGTGGAGGGGAGGGAGGGCATCCATACCTGAGCCCTTGGCGCCTCCCTCCCTCCCGTGACACCTCCTCCTCTCCCGTAGGTGCTTGGCGAAGCCCTGCGGGATTGCCACGCTCCTCCACCACCACCACGCCGTTGTGCTGCTGTTGGATGGAGTCTTCCTCAACCTCTCCCTCTCTCCTTGCTGGATCAAGGCGTGGGAGACGTCACCGGGCTGTACGTGTGTTGAACGCGGAGGTGCCGTCCGTTCGGCACTTGATCATCGGTGATCTGAATCACGACGAGTACGACTCCATCAACCCCGTTCACTTGAACGCTTCCGCTTAGCGATCTACAAGGGTATGTAGATGCACTCTCTTTCTACTCGTTGCTGGTCTCTCCATAGATAGATCTTGGTGATACGTAGGAAAATTTTGAATTTCTGCTACGTTCCCCAACAGTGGCATCATGAGCTAGGTCTATTGCGTAGATTCTTTGCACGAGTAGAACACAAAGTAGTTGTGGGCGTTGATGTTGTTCAATATGCTTACCGTTACTAGTCAAATCTTGTTTCGATGGTATTGTGGGATGAAGCGGCCCGGACCGACCTTACACGTACTCTTACGTGAGACAGGTTCCACCGATTGACATGCACTCTGTGCATAAGGTGGCTAGCGGGTGCGAGTGTCACATCCCTAGTTCTGACAATGCCTAGTGCATGCATTAGAGTGTTACATCATGTTTAAATTTCATTTAAACCTGAGATGGGGATTGACTAAGCCCTAACACCAAATGAATTCAACTAGGGTCAAAATAAAACCTTTTTCATTGAACTCAAAATGTCCTCTAAAAATGTTCAACATTTCTGGTTTGAGGTGGAAGCATCTACCAAAAATGGTTTATATTTTTGCAGGGCATATTTGGTCACTGAATTAAACCATATTGTATTTGACTTTGGGCATTTAAATTCTATAAATAATTTAAATGTTCAAATAAATGTTGGAAAATTGTTAGGGGTCACTGAAATAATTCAGAAAACACCCATAACTGTTTCCAGGATTTTATAAAATGATTTGATATTTTAAATCAAATCAAAAACAAATTGCAGAAAATAGAAAAGATAAAACAGAACAGAATTATAAAAGAGAGAGAGAAAGACCCGTACCTGGGCCACTTACCTGTAGCCGGCCCAGCTCCCCCACCTGGCGGCCCAGCCCACCTCCTCCCCCTTGTCATCTTCCTCCCCTCGCACCGAAGCAGCTCGGTGGCGAGCGCCGATGCCGCCTCGGCCACCTCCTGCTTCCACCGAGGCGTTCCCGAGCCTCCCCCTCACGCCACGCACTTCCCCTCGCCCCCTGCACCTCCCCTCTCTTCCCCTGGACCCCGTTCCCTCCTCTGCTTTCCTCCCTGCACGCGCCCGAGCGGAGCTCGTCGTCGCCGACGCCGTTCGCCGTAGCCACCGTGCTCCTCACTGCCACCCGAAGTACCCAGGAGATCCGCCTCGACCACCTCTTCCTCCTCGCCGAGAAGCGCACCGCGGGAGCCCCTGCAACGTCGCCACCGCCGTCTTCTTCAACCTCGGGACCGCCGGCCATCTTCGTCAAATTCGTCGGCTCCGGTGCCTCCCCAAGCTCCCCGAGGCCACCGTCGCAACCCCTGTGAGCTACTCTTCCATTCCCCCTCCTCCTCGCGCTCGTTCCCGTACCCTAGCCGCCTTTTCACCGGAGCCGATTGCTCCTCGCCGCCGGCCATGGCGTGGCCGTGGCCACAGCCACCGCAGCTCGCTCCTGAGCCCACCCGCGTGCTCACCGCAACCTCAGGAACCCAAAGCACTTAACCATTCGTCCTCCCGTGCACTGCAGCGCCGATCCCGCGAAACCCCGAGCTCCGGCCGCCGCCTCGGGCTCCATTCCGGCGAACCCCGGCCACCCCCGCACCTCCCGTTGGTCCCCCTAGATGCGCACGGGCGCGGGCTACCTCCTGGTGCCCTTGGCGCGTCGATCCGATGCCCCTAGCGCAAGTCCGGCGTTCCCCCGCCGTGCGGAATGGTCACCGCCGGCGAAACTCCGGCGACTGCCGATGTGGCACGCCTAATTAGCACTAATGACCACACTAAACACCCCACAGCCACTGACAGTGGGCCCCACCCCTGGTCAAACCCCAGTCAGCACTGGGTTTGACCGGGATTAGCTCATGTGTCACTGACGTGTGGACCCCACACGTCAGGTTTGACCTGGACGGCGCCCGTTGACCTGCTGACGTCATGCCAACGTCATGCTGACGCAATATTCATTTTCTGGAATTTAGTTTATTTTATTATTTCAGAAAATTCCAGAAAATGCCCAAAACTTCTAAAAATCATAGAAATTCAACCGTAACTCCAAATTAAATAATTTATATATGAAAAATTATCAGAAAAATTCAAGGAATCCATCTGTACCATTTTCATGCATGTTAGAACAACTTATCACTACTGTTTAGGGCAAATGAAGTAAAGGGCATTTAAATAATCACATATGGAGTTTGAATTTGAATCTTGTATTCAAACCAACTTCATT
The DNA here is from genome assembly GCF_018294505.1 of Triticum aestivum. NCBI lineage: Eukaryota > Viridiplantae > Streptophyta > Magnoliopsida > Poales > Poaceae > Triticum > Triticum aestivum. The sequence continues at coordinate 636,044,240 of NC_057798.1, forward strand.
TAATCTGTTGCTAGTTGCATTAGCTCAAAACACATTCATTTTGCCATGTCATGATCATGCATCATATTGTGCATTGCATTGATTGTGTTCCCTTTTGTGTTGCCGGTATTTGTCCCCTCTCGATAGACGTGATACCGATGATGCGATTGTTGACACTGATGAAGACTCAATGCTATCTTCAGAAGTGCCAGGCAAGCAAAACCCCCTTGTTCATTCCGATAAAATCCCACTCTCTCGCTCCTGCTCTCTTTTACTGCATTAGGACAACATCGATTCATCTGTTACTTGCTGCGGTAGCTGAACCCCTTTATCCTCTGCATGACCTGTCATTCCACAGTAAATAGATGAAACCCACTAGCATGAGTAGGAGTTGTTTGAGCCCTGTTGTGCCTACTCATTCATGTTTGTTTGTCATGCCTGCTACTGCTTAGAGTTGAGTCAGGTCTGATTCATCGGGGATGAATCAGAGGCGTGTGAACATGTCCTACCGTGTGTGAGCTAAGTGTGTGAACACGATTTGGTAAAGGTGTCGGTGAGAGGCCATGTAGGAGTACATGGTGGGTTGTCTCATTGAAGCCGTCCTTAGGAACTGAGTTCTGTGTTTATGATCCATGATTCAGCTACTACCATACATTGGGCCCTGAAATATGACCCCGCTCGACTTCTTATTCACCCTAGTCCTCTGTCCAGGAGTTGCAAGTAGTTTCTGGTGTTTGTAGCTTACTGGAGGCCGTGGACAGCGTTGACCGTAGGGGTGGGCTGTGATGCGGTAGGTACGTGGCACGGTGTACCGGATGCCCGTTTGGTATCTCGGGAACCCTGTTCACATCGTTTGGGGCTGTGAGCGAAACTCCGGCCGGATCTCCTCATGGATGGAACCCGAATAGGCGATAAACCTGGACTAGAGACTTGAGTGTTTAGGTAGGTCGTGGTCTACACCCACGTCGGCTTTCGCTTGAAGTCTGCCGAGCACATGTCGTGTGCAGACGCTAAGTGGTGGAAACATGTATGAAGAAGTACACCCCTGCAGGGTTAATATCATCTATTCGAATAGCCGTGTCCGCGGTAAAGGACTTCTGGGTTGCTTATATCAGTTCATAGACAAGTGAAAGTGGATACCTTAAAATACGCAAGATAAGCGTGAGTGCTATGGATGGCGTTCTCGTAGAGGGACGGGAGCGGATCCATAGTGGTGTATTGATTGGTGAATATGTGGACTCGTGTGCGCCACCTCAAAAGAGTTACATTGCAGTCGTAGTTCAGGATAGCCACCGAGTCAAAGCTGGCTTGCTGCAGTTAAACCCCACCATCCCCTTTGTTGATAATGATGCATATGTAGATAGTTCGGATGTAAGTCTTGCTGGGTACATTTGTACTCACGTTTGCCTATTTTATGTTTTTGCAGAGAGACTTCGGTCTCGCTAGTAGTTCCACGTGGACTTCGACGTTTAGCTTGATACCTCAGCTACGATCTTGTGCCTCGGCAGGATTTGGTAGATAGTCAGGCTTCTCAGCCTTTTTCATTTATAGATGTCTGTACTCAGACATGATAGCTTCCGCTTGTGCTTTGATTTGTATGCTCTGATTGTTGGGTCATGAGACCCATGTTTGTAATATCGCGCTCCTCGGAGCCTATTGAATAAATTACTTGAGTCGTAGAGTCATGTTGTGATGCCATGTTGTATTTGCACATATCGAGCATATTGTGTGTATGTTATTGAAATGCTTGGTATGTGTGGGATCTGACCATCTAGTTGTTTATCTTTAGTAGCCTCTCTTACGGGGAAATGTCTCCTAGTGTTTCCACCGAGCCATGGTAGCTTGCTACTGCTCCGGAACACTTAGGCTGGCCGGCATGTGTCCTTCTTCGTTCCTGTGTCTGTCCCTTCGGGGAAATGTCACGCGATGAATACCGGAGTCCTGTTAGCCCGCTACAGCCCGGTTCACCGGAGTCCTGCTAGCCCAGTGCTACAGCCTGGATTCACTCGCTGATGACCGACACGTTCGATGCTGGGTCATGGATGCCTGTCCCTGTAAGTCTGTGCCACTTCGGGTTTACGACTAGCCATGTCAGCCCGGACTCCTTATCATATGGATGCTAGCGACACTGTCATATACGTGTGCCAAAAGGCGCAAACGGTCCCGGGCAAAGGTAAGGCGACACCCGTGGGAATACTGTGCGTGAGGCCGCAAAGTGATATGAGGTGTTACATGCTAGATCGATGTGGCATTGAGTCGGGGTCCTGACAGCGTTGGTATCAGAGCTTGACTGCCTGTAGGATTACCAAGCCAAACTGGTCGAAGTTGAGTCTAGAAATTCTTTAGTTATGTAAGGGAATTGATTGTGGGATGGAACGTAAGGCTCTTTTTTTACTCCTTATACCTTATGCCTTCTGATCTGAGTCATCATCTTCTCTTCTACGGGGATTAAGAACTAGGCTATCTCCTCTTTCTATCAGGATCACGCGTTACTAATCCGTAGACTTATAGATTGTTGGATTTAAGCTTGAGTTCAGTTTCTACTACTTCCGTATGTTAATTGTTGATCTCGAAATCTTGATATTGTGCTTCTGAGTGGTTATGCCACCATTTTTGTGAATGTCTCAAATATTTTCTGAGCATTTACAGCCGTTATGCTGTCCGAGTCATCCCAGGTTTCTAAAGAGTCTGATGCATTTGCAAAATCCTCTCCCTCTGGTTTCGATGTTCCTTTATGCCAGCTCAATCACACTAATTGTTGAGTTGAGGTATTCTATTGCCTCGACATATATGTTGGAGATATTATTATGACCCTAGGTGTCTTAGGGGATCATCTAGTAGTCTAGCCATGATTTATGTTCCAGTGTGATGACTCTGGCCGTCATTATCGAAAGCATCCCGTGATGCCATTTAGTAGTAGGTATTCTATCCCTGGGTTTTGAACCCGAGATTCACCCTACTTGCTTCATGTTGATAGTAATTGCTAGTGCCTTTAGGATATTAGTAACCTTTGCGATAGTCCTTGAAGTCCGTGGTACCTTCTTCTTCCAAATACCATGAACTACTTATGGCAGAAGTTCCTCGTTGAACTGAAATATCACAACAGGATTATTCTTGAGGAGTTCTCCATTCATAAATCGTGACTCTGCCAGTTCTACTTTTCTGCATGGGTTATCCGGAAGAAATATGTTGAACTTGGTTCGACATACTAATTTATGCATCCACAACTCAGAAAATTATATGTTCCTCTGAGTTGTTCTCTTTAGTTGCATTCTGACCCTCGTCTATCAATCGATAGTCAAGAGTATGCGTGCGTTCGTTTATCGATGCCTATTACTCTTGTGGTCCGTCAAGCCATTCTATCGCAGAATGACTAGGAGAAACAAACTCCAGTACCTCTTCCATATCCAGGATTGGGTCAAAATAGTTGTGTTCCGCAGATCAAGATACAATCCAGCTTCTGGTCTGCTCTACCCTGAAGTATTACCTTCTTTATGACAGGAATTTCATGAGAATTGCACCACCTTTTGTGAATTCTTGACATAGTGATACTTCACGCCATCCTTTTTCATTCCTCGGTTCCGTGTTGTTGCAGCCGGAGTGCCGACAAGTGAATTATGATGTGTGAAATCAATACTCCTAGCAACTCCGTTGCTTGGTAGTTAAATGGACAATAACGTCATCCTTAGCGAGTTGACTATTGAATCATCACCCTAAGGTTGATTGTGCTACCTAGTCCAATTTTCCTGGTGCACTCCTCGATTGATGAGATAGGATTTGCTAAGTCCTCACTCATTCGATCATATCGTCTTGCCCTCAAAAGCGAGATTGTTCTCGAGCTTAGTAACATACCGGTGGTTCGTGATTTTCCGAATATCTTCTCGAAAGTATCACCAGGCTGTCACCTGACTGTTATGTTGAGCTCGTGATCAAGTTGGTTTCTTGTGAACCACCTTCTCTCCAAGAATCGGTGTTAGATATCCCTGAGCTAGTTGGTTAAGCTAAACGACAACTTGGAGGGTTGGAAGATAAAAGCTTGCCTGACTTAGTTCGTTCCAAAGAGATATTCTTGTGTAGTGTGTGTTGAAGAAAGATGATATCTTCATCGATTGGTCCCTGTGGTCAGTTGCTGGACCTATCGTCTTATCAATCCTTTGATTTGAGTGTGGGCTATCGTCAAATCAAGTCAGAATCAACGATGCTCGTAATGTTGTCTTCCTCGTGGTTGATCCCTCAAGCATACACCATTATATCTTTTGGGTCTCACCAATGCTATCACCGTGTTCACACGATGGTGGAAGTCCAGTGATATGGAAATTCTGATGAGTTGTTGTTGGGTCCATTGACAACATCCTTATCTCCTCCATGATGTTGTTGAACATTAAGTTAGTGTTGGAAACTTTTGAAAGCATTTTCTTCATGCTAGCTCATGAAGTACTTGTTTGATGAAAGGAGTGACTTCCTTTGATTCACGTGCATTTTGATGTGAGCTGCCGTCGTGAATTCGAGAAAGTTTGTTTTTGCTCTTTTGGAATCATCCCAAGTCGGTCATGCACGTGCGAAGAATTCTGTGGTCTGTTAGACTGATCATCTTCATTCCATATGTGTCCCGAGCACACCAAGCCACTGATTGATTTGTTCAGGGAGAAGAAGTTCCTTCATAAGAGCTAATCATATAACTTATGCAAGGACTTCGTTATCCACGGTGATGGTTCCCAACCAGAACTCGGTAGTGTTTTATTGTAAGACTACCACGTGGTCATCCTTGTCCGAGACAACATGTTCACACGTGCGTAGCAGAACCAGCTCATGTTTTGGAGCTTGCTATCGTAGTTCATTTCCCGAGAATCCCGCAACGTCATCTCGTCGACTTGTGTTGCAAACCTTCATTTTTCTTCCTAGACTCGATGGGTCTGGAATATTCTGACACCAACCAGATCTGAATCTCAGGCAGATATGATGGTTGGAACATTTCCCCAAGAACTATAATATTGGTCGCGCAATAACCGGTAAAGTGGATGTCGTGGCCAACACACCCAGCCGGAAGACCTGTTATTATAATATCTTGATTGAGGAAGTTGGCCACCTCCCCATATGGATTTCGTAGGGTTTACCCCCTAGTTGCCCCTATGGATTTTTGTGTTCCCGAAGTCCGACCTTTACTTGATGTTCTAGATACCAGATCATTTCTATGAATGGGTTACACTAGCACATCAAGGAGAACATTAGAAGCGGAGTGCTAAATGTCTCTCGGTCGATCATCCAGATTTTGTTCCTTGGCTTCGCTAAGGTGTAATCTGAGAAGTGTTATCTTCCTTTGCATCTGCATCATCCATCATCATTCATCGTGGTAGCAAGTTGTGTTGCCAGGATCCTTGACACGGATGTTGGTAAAACCTTGATGAATATGGAAATGCTCAAGTTCTTGAGAGCACGCACAAGCGCTACGTGTTATCATCGGCACTAACTGGGATTGCTCTCAGTTTCCTCGGCAATGCTATGATCTTTTCAAATAGTGAATTCACTCTTTATTGTTGGGTTCTTCCCCAGTTACCAGAATCATTCCCAGCATTTGCATTTTGTTCCTAGCTTGCACCGCTAATGTGCCATTCTACCACGGGTCTCTTCCATCTCCGGTGATAAGGAAACTCATCCATTACGTTGTCTTCAACAAGGTAATCCACATCATCCAAGTCCGAGTATGCCATTCTACCGACCCCGCCAATCGATTGCTGTAATTGCCTTAGGCTGATATAGAGAGTCTCAATGATCTCTATATCAAAGGTAATTCTTTTTGCCACTTAAGGGGATATATCTTCGAGTCACCTTCCCTAAGGTGCATCATAAGGGTGCCATGTCAACTCAACTCCTCGCTACGTTGACAACCGATCACCACATTCTTAAGTCTGGAATTGTGGTCTACCTAGCGAACCCTCGTCATCTGTCTTACTCCATTTCTTCAGATCTGTGCTTCGTCTCTCAGCTCAAGAGATGTTGCTATGTCTCATCCCATGAGTTGATCCTAAGTTGTTCGGTCTTCTCGAAGATCGATTGTTCTAGAGTTTTTCCTTTCCCCTTCTTGTCATGATTAGCTGGAGTTCTCAGAGCAAGACGACAAGACAAAGATGGTGTTCAAATCAACGTTCATTTGACGTGCAACCTGGATCGTGAAGATTGTGCTAGTTTGCGTTCCCCTTTCACCTTACCCTACGCTTGAATCTCGAGACGAGATTCTTGTTTAGTGGGGGTGAGTTGTCACATCCCTAGTTCTGACAATGCCTAGTGCATGCATTAGAGTGTTACATCATGTTTAAATTTCATTTAAACCTGAGATGGGGATTGACTAAGCCCTAACACCAAATGAATTCAACTAGGGTCAAAATAAAACCTTTTTCATTGAACTCAAAATGTCCTCTAAAAATGTTCAACATTTCTGGTTTGAGGTGGAAGCATCTACCAAAAATGGTTTATATTTTTGCAGGGCATATTTGGTCACTGAATTAAACCATATTGTATTTGACTTTGGGCACTTAAATTCTATAAATAATTTAAATGTTCAAATAAATGTTGGAAAATTGTTAGGGGTCACTGAAATAATTCAGAAAACACCCATAACTGTTTCCAGGATTTTATAAAATGATTTGATATTTTAAATCAAATCAAAAACAAATTGCAGAAAATAGAAAAGATAAAACAGAACAGAATTATAAAAGAGAGAGAGAAAGACCCGTACCTGGGCCACTTACCTGTAGCCGGCCCAGCTCCCCCACCTAGCGGCCCAGCCCACCTCCTCCCCCTTGTCATCTTCCTCCCCTCGCACCGAAGCAGCTCGATGGCGAGCGCCGATGCCGCCTCGGCCACCTCCTGCTTCCACCGAGGCGTTCCCGAGCCTCCCCCTCACGCCACGCACTTCCCCTCGCCCCCTGCACCTCCCCTCTCTTCCCCTGGACCCCGTTCCCTCCTCTGCTTTCCTCCCTGCACGCGCCCGAGCGGAGCTCGTCGTCGCCGACGCCGTTCGCCGTAGCCACCGTGCTCCTCACTGCCACCCGAAGTACCCAGGAGATCCGCCTCGACCACCTCTTCCTCCTCGCCGAGAAGCGCACCGCGGGAGCCCCTGCAACGTCGCCACCGCCGTCTTCTTCAACCTCGGGACCGCCGGCCATCTTCGTCAAATTCGTCGGCTCCGGTGCCTCCCCGAGCTCCCCGAGGCCACCGTCGCAACCCCTGTGAGCTACTCTTCCATTCCCCCTCCTCCTCGCGCTCGTTCCCGTACCCTAGCCGCCTTTTCACCGGAGCCGATTGCTCCTCGCCGCCGGCCATGGCGTGGCCGTGGCCACAACCACCACAGCTCGCTCCTGAGCCCACCCGCGTGCTCACCGCAACCTCAGGAACCCAAAGCACTTAACCATTCGTCCTCCCGTGCACTGCAGCGCCGATCCCGCGAAACCCCGAGCTCCGGCCACCGCCTCGGGCTCCATTCCGGCGAACCCCGGCCACCCCCGCACCTCCCGTTGGTCCCCCTAGATGCGCACGGGCGCGGGCTACCTCCTGGTGCCCTTGGCGCGTCGATCCGATGCCCCTAGCGCAAGTCCGGCGTTCCCCGCCGTGCGGAATGGTCGCCGCCGGCGAAACTCCGGCGACTGCCGATGTGGCACGCCTAATTAGCACTAATGACCACACTAAACACCCCCACAGCCACTGACAGTGGGCCCCACCCCTGGTCAAACCCCAGTCAGCGCTGGGTTTGACCGGGATTAGCTCCTGTGTCACTGACGTGTGGACCCCACACGTCAGGTTTGACCTGGACGGCGCCCGTTGACCTGCTGACGTCATGCCAACGTCATGCTGACGCAATATTCATTTTCTGGAATTTAGTTTATTTTATTATTTTCAGAAAATTCCAGAAAATGCCCAAAACTTCTAAAAATCATAGAAATTCAACCGTAACTCCAAATTAAATAATTTATATATGAAAAATTATCAGAAAAATTCAAGGAATCCATATGTACCATTTTCATGCATGTTAGAACAACTTATCACTACTGTTTAGGGCAAATGAAGTAAAGGGCATTTAAATAATCACATATGGAGTTTGAATTTGAATCTTGTATTCAAACCAACTTCATTTAATCTGTTGCTAGTTGCATTAGCTCAAAACACATTCATTTTGCCATGTCATGATCATGCATCATATTGTGCATTGCATTGATTGTGTTCCCTTTTGTGTTGCCGGTATTTGTCCCCTCTCGATAGACGTGATACCGATGATGCGATCGTTGACACTGATGAAGACTCAATGCTATCTTCAGAAGTGCCAGGCAAGCAAAACCCCCTTATTCATTCCGATAAAATCCCACTCTCTCGCTCCTGCTCTCTTTTACTGCATTAGGACAACATCGATTCATCTGTTACTTGCTGCGGTAGCTGAACCCCTTTATCCTCTGCATGACCTGTCATTCCACAGTAAATAGATGAAACCCACTAGCATGAGTAGGAGTTGTTTGAGCCCTGTTGTGCCTACTCATTCATGTTTGTTTGTCATGCCTGCTACTGCTTAGAGTTGAGTCAGGTCTGATTCATCGGGGATGAATCAGAGGCGTGTGAACATGTCCTACCGTGTGTGAGCTAAGTGTGTGAACACGATTTGGTAAAGGTGTCGGTGAGAGGCCATGTAGGAGTACATGGTGGGTTGTCTCATTGAAGCCGTCCTTAGGAACTGAGTTATGTGTTTGTGATCCATGATTCAGCTACTACCATACATTGGGCCCTGAAATATGACCCCGCTCGACTTCTTATTCACCCTAGTCCTCTGTCCAGGAGTTGCAAGTAGTTTCTGGTGTTTGTAGCTTACTGGAGGCCGTGGACAGCGCTGACCGTAGGGGTGGGCTGTGATGCAGTAGGTGTTGGAAATATGCCCTAGAGGCAATAATAAATTGATTATTATTATATTTCCTTGTTCATGATAATCGTTTATTATCCATGCTAGAATTGTATTGATAGGAAACTCAGATACATGTGTGGATACATAGACAACACCATGTCCCTAGTAAGCCTCTAGTTGACTAGCTCGTTAATCAATAGATGGTTACGGTTTCCTGACCATGGACATTGGATGTCGTTGATAACGGGATCACATCATTAGGAGAATGATGTGATGGACAAGACCCAATCCTAAGCCTAGCACAAGATCATGTAGTTCGTATGCTAAAGCTTTTCTAATGTCAAGTATCATTTCCTTAGACCATGAGATTGTGCAACTCCCGGATACCGTAGGAGTGCTTTGGGTGTGCCAAACGTCACAACGTAACTGGGTGGCTATAAAGGTACACTACGGGTATCTCTGAAAGTGTCTGTTGGGTTGGCGCAAATCGAGATTGGGATTTTGTCACTCCGTGTAAACGGAGAGGTATCTCTGGGCCCACTCGGTAGGACATCATCATAATGTGCACAATGTGACCAAGGGGTTGATCACGGGATGATGTGTTACGGAACGAGTAAAGAGACTTGCCGGTAACGAGATTGAACAAGGTATCGGTATACCGACGATCGAATCTCGGGCAAGTACCATACCGCTAGACAAAGGGAATTGTATACGGGATTGATTGAGTCCTTGACATCGTGGTTCATCCGATGAGATCATCGTGGAACATGTGGGAGCCAACATGGGTATCCAGATCCCGCTGTTGGTTATTGACCGGAGAACATCTCGGTCATGTCTGCATGTCTCCCGAACCCGTAGGGTCTACACACTTAAGGTTCGATGACGCTAGGGTTATAAAGGAAGTTTGTATGTGGTTACCGAATGTTGTTCGGAGTCCCGGATGAGATCCCGAACGTCACGAGGAGTTCCGGAATGGTCCGGAGGTAAAGATTTATATATAGGAAGTCCTGTTTCGGCCATCGGGACAAGTTTCGGGGTCATCGGTATTGTACCGGGACCACCGGAAGGGTCCCGGGGGCCCACCGGGTGGGGCCACCTGCCCCGGGGGCCACATGGGCTGTAGGGGGTGCGCCTTGGCCTACATGGGCCAAGGGCACCAGCCCCTAGAGGCCCATGCGCCAAGATAAAGGAAAAAGGGGAGAGTCCTAAAGGGGGAAGGCACCTCCGAGGTGCCTTGGGGAGGATGGACTCCTCCCCCCTCCTTAGCCGCACCCCTTCCTTGGAGGAGGGGGCAAGGCTGCGCCTCCCCCCTCTCCCCTGCCCCTATATATAGTGGAGGGGAGGGAGGGCATCCATACCTGAGCCCTTGGCGCCTCCCTCCCTCCCGTGACACCTCCTCCTCTCCCGTAGGTGCTTGGCGAAGCCCTGCAGGATTGCCACGCTCCTCCATCAACACCACGCCGTTGTGCTGCTGCTGGATGGAGTCTTCCTCAACCTCTCCCTCTCTCCTTGCTGGATCAAGGCGTGGGAGACATCATCGAGCTGTACGTGTGTTGAACGCGGAGGTGCCGTCCGTTCGGCACTAGGATCATCGGTGATCTGAATCACGACGAGTATGACTCCATCAACCCCGTTCACTTGAACGCTTCCGCTTAGCGATCTACAAGGGTATGTAGATGCAAACTCTCCTCTCTTTCTACTCGTAGCTGGTCTCTCCATAGATAGATCTTGGTGACGCGTAGGAAAATTTTGAATTTCTGCTACGTTCCCCAACAGTGGCATCATGAGCTAGGTCTATTGCGTAGATTCTTTGCACGAGTAGAACACAAAGTAGTTGTGGGCGTCGATATTGTTCAATATGCTTGCCGTTACTAGTCTTATCTTGATTCGGCGGCATCGTGGGATGAAGCGGCCCGGACCAACCTTACACGTACGCTTACGTGAGACCGGTTCCACCGACAAACATGCACTAGTTGCATAAGGTGGCTGGCGGGTGTCTGTCTCTCCCACTTTAGTCGGATCGGATTCGATGAAAAGGGTCCTTATGAAGGGTAAATAGAAATTGGCATATCACGTTGTGGTTCATGCGTAGGTAAGAAACGTTCTTGCTAGAAACCCATAGCAGCCACGTAAAACATGCAAACAACAATTAGAGGACGTCTAACTTGTTTTTGCAGGGTATGCTATGTGATGTGATATGGCCAAAAGGATGTGATGAATGATATATGTGATGTATGAGATTGATCATGTTCTTGTAATAGGAATCACGACTTGCATGTCGATGAGTATGACAACCGGCAGGAGCCATAGGAGTTGTCTTTATTTATTTGTGACCTGCGTGTCAACTTAAACGTCATGTAATTACTTTACTTTATTGCTAACCGTTAGCCATAGTAGTAGAAGTAATAGTTGGCGAGGCAACTTCATGAAGACACGATGATGGAGATCATGATGATGGAGATCATGGTGTCATGCCGGTGACGATGATGATCATGGAGCCCCGAAGATGGAGATCAAAAGGAGCAAAGTGATGATGGCCACATCATGTCACTATTTGATTGCATGTGATGTTTATCATGTTTATACATCTTATTTGCTTAGAACGACGGTAGTAAATAAGATGATCCCTTACAACAATTTCAAGAAGTGTTCTCCCCTAACTGTGCACCGTTGCGACAGTTTGCTGTTTCAAAACATCACGTGATGATCGGGTGTTTTATTCAGACGTTCAAATACAACGGGTGTTGACGAGCCTAGCATGTACAGACATGGCCTCGGAACACACGCAAAACACTTAGGGTTAACTTGACGAGCCTAGCATGTACAGACATGGCCTCGGAACACGGAGACCGAAAGGTCGAACATGAGTCGTATAGAAGATACGATCAACATGAAGATGTTCACCGATGATGACTAGTCCGTCTCACGTGATGATCGGACACGGCCTAGTTTGACTCGGATCATGTAATCACTTAGATGACTAGAGGGATGTCTATCTGAGTGGGAGTTCATAAGATGAACTTAATTATCCTGAACATAGTCAAAAGGTTTTTGCAAATTATGTCATAGCTCACGCTATAGTTCTACTGTTTAGATATGTTCCTAGAGAAAATATAGTTGAAAGTTGATAGTAGCGATTATGCGGACAGTAGAAAGCTTATGTCCTTAATGCACCGCTCAGTGTGCTGAACCCCAAACGTCGTCTGTGGATGTTGCGAACATCGGACATACACGTTTTGATAACTACGTGATAGTTCAGTTAAACAGTTTAGAGTTGAGGCACCAAAGACGTTTTTGAAACATCGCGAAACATATGAGATGTTTTGAGGGCTGAAATTGGGATTTCAGGCTCGTGCCCATGTCAAGAGGTATAAGACCTCCGATGACTTTCTTAACCTGCAAACTAAGGAGAAAAGCTCAATTGTTGAGCTTGTGCTCAGATTGTCTGAGTACAACAATCATTTGAATCGAGTGGGAGTTGATCTTCCAGATAAGACAGTGATGGTTCTCCAAAGTCATTGCCACCAAGCTGTTAGAGCTTCGTGATGAACTATAACATATCAGGGATAGATATGATGATCCTTGAGGTATTCACGATGTTTGACACCGTGAAAGTAGAAATCAAGAAGGAGCATCAATTGTTGATGGTTGGTGAAACCACTAGTTTCAAGAAGGGCAAGGGCAAGAAGGGATACTTCATGAAACGGCAAATCAGCTGCTGCTCTAGTGAAGAAACCCAAGGTAAAACCCAAACCCGAGACTAAGTGCTTCTGTAATAAGGGGAACAACCACTGGAGCAGGATTACCCTAGATACTTGGTAGATAAGAAGGCTGGCAAGGTCGATAGAAGTATATTGGATATACATTGTGTTAATGTGTACTTTGCTAGTACTCCTAGTAGCACCAGGGTATTAGATACCGGTTCGGTTGCTAAGTGTTAGTAACTCAAAACAAAAGGCTACGGAATAAACAGAGACTAGCTAAAGGTGAGCTGACGATATGTGTTGGAAATTTTTCCAAGCTTGATATGATCAAGCATCGCACGCTCCCTCTACCAAAGAGATTGGTGTTAAACCTAAATAATTGTTATTTGGTGTTTGCGTTGAGCATAGACATGATTGGATTACGTCTATCGCAATACGGTTATTCATTTAAGGAGAATAATGGTTACTCTGTTTATTTGAATAATACCTTCAATGGTCTTACACCTAAAATGAATGGTTTATTAAATCTCGATCGTAGCGATACACATGTTCATGCCAAAAGATAGTAATGATAGTACCACCTACTTGTGGCACTGCCACGTAAGTCATATCGGTATAAAACGCATGAAGAAGCTCCATATTGATGGATCTTTGGGCTCACTCGTTTTTGAAAAGTTTGAGACATGCGAACCATGTCTATTGGTGTATATGCATGAAGAAACTCCATGCAAATGGACCGTTTTGACTCACTTGATTTTGAATCACTTGGGACATGCAAATCATACCACATGGGCAAGATGACTGAAAAGCCTCGTTTTCAGTAAGATGGAACAAGATAGCAACTTGTTGGAAGTAACACATTTTGATGTGTGCAGTCCAATGAGTGCTGAGGCATGCAGTGAATATCGTTATGTTCTTACTTCACAGATGATTCGAGTAGATGTTGAGTATATTTACTTGATGAATCACGAGTCTGAATTATTGAAAGGTTCAAGTAATTTCAGAGTGAAGTAGAAGATCATTGTGACAAGAGGATAAAATGTCTATGATATGATCATAGAGATGAGTATCTGAGTTACGAGTTTTGGCACACAATTAAGACATTGTGAAAATTGTTTCACAATTAATACCGCCTGGAACACCATAGTGTGATGGTGTGTCCGAACATCATAGTTGCGCCCTATTGGATATGATGCATACCATGATGTCTCTTATCGAACTGCCACGATAGTTTATGGGTTAGGCATTAGAGACAACCACATTCACTTTAAATAGGGCACCACGTAATTCCGATGAGATGACACCGTATGAATTATGGTTTAGAGAAACCTAAGTTGTCGTTTCTTAAAAGTTTGGGGCTGCGACGCTTATATGAAAAAGTTTCAGGTTGATAAGCTCGAACCCAAAGCGGATAAAATGCATCTTCATAGGAAACCCAAAACAGTTGGGTATACCTCCTAATTCAGATCCGAAAGCAATATGGATTGTTTCTAGAATCGGGTCCTTTCTCGAGGAAAAGTTTCTCTCGAAAGATTTGAGTGGGAGGATGGTGGAGACTTGATATGGTTATTGAACCATCACTTCAACCAGTGTGTAGCAGGGCACAGGAAGTTGTTCCTGTGGCACCTACACCAATTGAAGTAGAAGCTTATGATATTGATCATGAAACTTCGGATCAAGTCACTCCCAAACCTCGTAGGATGACAAGGATGCGTACTACTTTAGAGTGGTACGTAATCCTGTCTTGAAGGTCATGTTGCTAGACAACAATGAACCTACGAGCTATGGAGAAGCGATGGTGGGCCCGGATTCCGATAAATGGCTTGAGGCCATAAAATCCGAGAGAGGATCCATGTATGAAAACAAAGTGTAGACTTTGGCAGAACGGCTCGATGGTCGTAAGGCTAATGAGTACAGATGGATTTCAAAAGGAAGACGGACAATGATGGTAAATGTCACCATTAAGAAAGCTCAACTTGTCGTTAAGATGTTTTCCGACAAGTTCAAGGAGTTGACTACTATGAGATTTTCTCACTTGTAGCGATGCTAAGAGTCTGTTGGAATTATATTAGCAATTACTGCATTATTTATGAAATCTTGCAGATAGGATGTCAAAACATTGTTTCCTCGACGATTCTTGAGGAAAGGTTGTATGTGATACAACCGGAAGGTTTTGTCTGTCCTGAAATATGCTAATAAGTATGCAAAGCTCCAGCAATCCTTCTGAGGACTGGAGTGAGCATCTCGGAGTTGGAATGTATGCTTTGATGATGATCAAAGATTTTGGGTGTATACAAAATTTATGAGAAACTTGTATTTCCAAAGAAGTGAGTGGGAGCACTATAGAATTTCTGATGAGTATATGTTGTTGACATATTAATGATCAGAAATGACGTAGAATTTCTGGAAAGCATATAGGGTTATTTGGAAAGTGTTTTCAATGGAAAACCTGGATTAAGCTACTTGAACATTGAGCATCAAGATCTATAAGGATAGATCAAAACGCTTAATAGTACTTTCAAATGAGCACATGCCTTGACGTGATCTTGAAGGTGTTCAAGATGGATCAGTCAAAGAAGGAGTTCTTGCCTGAGTTGTAAGGTATGAAGTTAAGACTTAAAGCTCGACCATGGCAGAATAGAGAGAAAGGAACGAAGGTCATCCCCTATGCTTAAGACATAGGCTCTACAGTATGCTATGCTGTGTACCGCACCTGAAGTGTGCTTTACCATGAGTCAGTCAAGGGGTACAAGAGTGATCCAAGAATGGATCACAGGACATCGGTCAAAGTTATCCTTAGTAACTAGTGGACTAAGGAATTTTCTCAATTATGGAGGTGGTAAAAGAGTTCGTCGTAAAGGGTTACGTCGATGCAAGCTTAACACCAATCCGGATAGCTCTGAGTAGAGATACCGGATACGTATAATGGAGCAACAATTTAGAATAGCTCCAAGTAGAACAGTTATTTGGAATAGCTCCAAATAGAACATGGTAGCTGCATCTAGGAGATGACATAGAGATTTGTAAAGCACACACGGATCTGAAAGGTTCAGACCCGTTGACTATAACCTCTCTCACAAGCAACATGATCAAACCCAAGACTCTTTGGATGTTGGTCACATGGTGATGTGACCTGTCAGTGTTAATCACATGGTGATGTGAACTAGATTATTGACTCTAGTGCAAGTGGGAGACTGTTGGAAATATGCCCTAGAGGCAATAATAAATTGATTATTATTATATTTCCTTGTTCATGATAATCGTTTATTATCCATGCTAGAATTGTATTGATAGGAAACTCAGATACATGTGTGGATACATAGACAACACCATGTCCCTAGTAAGCCTCTAGTTGACTAGCTCGTTAATCAATAGATGGTTACGGTTTCCTGACCATGGACATTGGATGTCGTTGATAACGGGATCACATCATTAGGAGAATGATGTGATGGACAAGACCCAATCCTAAGCCTAGCACAAGATCATGTAGTTCGTATGCTAAAGCTTTTCTAATGTCAAGTATCATTTCCTGAGACCATGAGATTGTGCAACTCCCGGATGCCGTAGGAGTGCTTTGGGTGTGCCAAACGTCACAACGTAACTGGGTGGCTATAAAGGTACACTACGGGTATCTCTGAAAGTGTCTGTTGGGTTGGCACGAATCGAGATTGGGATTTTGTCACTCCGTGTAAACGGAGAGGTATCTCTGGGCCCACTCGGTAGGACATCATCATAATGTGCACAATGTGACCAAGGGGTTGATCACGGGATGATGTGTTACGGAACGAGTAAAGAGACTTGCCGGTAACGAGATTGAACAAGGTATCGGTATACCGACGATCGAATCTCGGGCAAGTACCATACCGCTAGACAAAGGGAATTGTATACGGGATTGATTGAGTCCTTGACATCGTGGTTCATCCGATGAGATCATCGTGGAACATGTGGGAGCCAACATGGGTATCCAGATCCCGCTGTTGGTTATTGACCGGAGAACATCTCGGTCATGACTACATGTCTCCCGAACCCGTAGGGTCTACACACTTAAGGTTCGATGAGGCTAGGGTTATAAAGGAAGTTTGTATGTGGTTACCGAATGTTGTTCGGAGTCCCGGATGAGATCCCGGACGTCACGAGGAGTTCCGGAATGGTCCGGAGGTAAAGATTTATATATAGGAAGTCCTGTTTCGGCCATCGGGACAAGTTTCGGGGTCATCGGTATTGTACCGGGACCACCGGAAGGGTCCCGGGGGCCCACCGGGTGGGGCCACCTGCCCCGGGGGGCCACATGGGCTGTAGGGGGTGCGCCTTGGCCTACATGGTCCAAGGGCACCAGCCCCTAGAGGCCCATGCGCCAAGATATAGGAAAAAGGGGAGAGTCCTAAAGGGGGAAGGCACCTCCGAGGTGCCTTGGGGAGGATGGACTCCTCCCCCCCTCTTAGCCGCACCCCTTCCTTGGAGGAAGGGGCAAGGCTGCGCCTCCCCCCTCTCCCCTGCCCCTATATATAGTGGAGGGGAGGGAGGGCATCCATACCTGAGCCCTTGGCGCCTCCCTCCCTCCCGTGACACCTCCCCCTCTCCCGTAGGTGCTTGGCGAAGCCCTGCAGGATTGCCACGCTCCTCCATCACCACCACGCCGTTGTGCTGCTGCTGGATGGAGTCTTCCTCAACCTCTCCCTCTCTCCTTGCTGGATCAAGGCGTGGGAGACATCGTCGAGCTGTACGTGTGTTGAACGCGGAGGTGCCGTCCGTTCGGCACTAGGATCATCGGTGATCTGAATCACGACGAGTACGACTCCATCAACCCCGTTCACTTGAACGCTTCCGCTTAGCGATCTACAAGGGTATGTAGATGCACTCTCCTTCCCCTCGTTGCTAGTCTCTCCATAGATAGATCTTGGTGACACGTAGGAAAATTTTGAATTTCTGCTACGTTCCCCAACAGTGGCATCATGAGCTAGGTCTATTGCGTAGATTCTTTGCACGAGTAGAACACAAAGTAGTTGTGGGCGTTGATGTTGTTCAATATGCTTACCGTTACTAGTCCAATCTTGTTTCGACGGTATTGTGGGATGAAGCGGCCTGGACCGACCTTACACGTACTCTTACGTGAGACAGGTTCCACCGATTGACATGCACTTGGTGCATAAGGTGGCTAGCGGGTGCCAGTCTCTCCCACTTTAGTCGGAACGGATTCGATGAAAAGGGTCCTTATGAAGGGTAAATAGCAATTGGCATATCACGTTGTGGTTTTGCGTAGGTAAGAAACGTTCTTGCTAGAAACCCATAGCAGCCACATAAAACATGCAAACAACAATTAGAGGACGTCTAACTTGTTTTTGCAGGGTATGCTATGTGATGTGATATGGCCAAAAGGATGTGATGAATGATATATGTGATGTATGAGATTGATCATGTTCTTGTAATAGGATTCACGACTTGCATGTCGATGAGTATGACAACCGGCAGGAGCCATAGGAGTTGTCTTAATTTATTGTATGACCTGCGTGTCATTGAAGAACGCCATGTAACTTACTTTACTTTATTGCTAAACGCGTTAGCCATAGAAGTAGAAGTAGTCGTTGGCGTGACAACTTCATGAAGACACGATGATGGAGATCATGATGATGGAGATCATGGTGTCATGCCGGTGACGATGATGATCATGGAGCCCCGAAGATGAAGATCAAAAGGAGCAAAATGATATTGGCCATATCATGTCACTATTTGATTGCATGTGATGTTTATTATGATTATGCATCTTGTTTACTTAGGACGACGGTAGTAAATAAGATGATCCCTTACAAAATTTCAAGAAGTGTTTGTTGGAAATATGCCCTAGAGGCAATAATAAAAGTATTATTATTATATTTCCTTGTTCATGATAATTGTCTTTTATTCATGCTATAACTGTATTATCCGGAAATCGTAATACACGTGTGAATACATAGACCACAATATGTCCCTAGTGAGCCTCTAGTTGACTAGCTCATTGTGATCAACAGATAGTCATGGTTTCCTGGCTATGGACATTGGATGTCGTTGATAACGGGATCACATCATTAGGAGAATGATGTGATGGACAAGACCCAATCCTAAGACTAGCACAAAAGATCGTGTAGTTCATTTGCTAGAGCTTTGCCAATGTCAAGTATCTCTTCCTTCGACCATGAGAGCGTGTAACTCCTGGATACCGTAGGAGTGCTTTGGGTGTATCAAACGTCACAACGTAACTGGGTTACTATAAAGGTGCACTACAGGTATCTCCGAAAGTATCTATTGTTTTATGCGGATCGAGACTGGGATTTGTCACTCCGTGTAAACGGAGAGGTATCTCTGGGCCCACTCGGTAGGACATCATCATATGCGCAATGTGACCAAGGAGTTGATCACGGGATGATGTGTTACGGAACGAGTAAAGTGACTTGCCGGTAACGAGATTGAACAAGGTATTGGATACCGACGATCGAATCTCGGGCAAGTAACATACCGATAGACAAAGGGAATTGAATATGGGATTGATTAAGTCCTTGACATCGTGGTTCATCCAATGAGATCATCGTGGAACATGTGGGAGCCAACATGGGTATCCAGATCCCGCTGTTGGTTATTGACCGGAGAACGTCTCGGTCATGTCTGCATGTCTCCCGAACCCGTAGGGTCTACACACTTAAGGTTCGATGACGCTAGGGTTATAAAGGAAGCTTGTATGTGGTTACCGAATGTTGTTCGGAGTCCCGGATGAGATCCCGGACGTCACGAGGAGTTCCGGAATGATCCGGAGGTAAAGATTTATATATAGGAAGTCCTGTTTCGGCCATCGGGACAAGTTTCGGGGTCATCGGTATTGTACCGGGACCACCGGAAGGGTCCCGGGGGCCCACCGGGTGGGGCCACCTGCCCCGGGGGCCACATGGGCTGTAGGGGGTGCGCCTTGGCCTACATGGGCCAAGGGCACCAGCCCCTAGAGGCCCATGCGCCAAGATAAAGGAAAAAGGGGAGAGTCCTAAAGGGGGAAGGCACCTCCGAGGTGCCTTGGGGAGGATGGACTCCTCCCCCCTCCTTAGCCGCACCCCTTCCTTGGAGGAGGGGGCAAGGCTGCGCCTCCCCCCTCTCCCCTGCCCCTATATATAGTGGAGGGGAGGGAGGGCATCCATACCTGAGCCCTTGGCGCCTCCCTCCCTCCCGTGACACCTCCTCCTCCCCCGTAGGTGCTTGGCGAAGCCCTGCAGGATTGCCACGCTCCTCCATCAACACCACGCCGTTGTGCTGCTGCTGGATGGAGTCTTCCTCAACCTCTCCCTCTCTCCTTGCTGGATCAAGGCGTGGGAGACATCGTCGAGCTGTACGTGTGTTGAACACGGAGGTGCCGTCCGTTCGGCACTAGGATCATCGGTGATCTGAATCACGACGAGTACGACTCCATCAACCCCGTTCACTTGAACGCTTCCGCTTAGCGATCTACAAGGGTATGTAGATGCAAACTCTCCTCTCTTTCTACTCGTAGCTGGTCTCTCCATAGATAGATCTTGGTGACGCGTAGGAAAATTTTGAATTTCTGCTACGTTCCCCAACAGTAGGTACGTGGCACGGTGTACCGGATGCCCGTTTGGTATCTCGGGAACCCTGTTCACATCGTTTGGGGCTGTGAGCGAAACTCCGGCCGGATCTCCTCATGGATGGAACCCGAATAGGCGATAAACCTGGACTAGAGACTTGAGTGTTTAGGTAGGTCGTGGTCTACACCCACGTCGGCTTTCGCTTGAAGTCTGCCGAGCACATGTCGTGTGCAGACGCTAAGTGGTGGAAACATGTATGAAGAAGTACACCCCTGCAGGGTTAATATCATCTATTCGAATAGCCGTGTCCGCGGTAAAGGACTTCTGGGTTGCTTATATCAGTTCATAGACAAGTGAAAGTGGATACCTTAAAATACGCAAGATAAGCGTGAGTGCTATGGATGGCGTTCTCGTAGAGGGACGGGAGCGGATCCATAGTGGTGTATTGATTGGTGAATATGTGGACTCGTGTGCGCCACCTCAAAAGAGTTACATTGCAGTCGTAGTTCAGGATAGCCACCGAGTCAAAGCTGGCTTGCTGCAGTTAAACCCCACCATCCCCTTTGTTGATAATGATGCATATGTAGATAGTTCGGATGTAAGTCTTGCTGGGTACATTTGTACTCACGTTTGCCTATTTTATGTTTTTGCAGAGAGACTTCGGTCTCGCTAGTAGTTCCACGTGGACTTCGACGTTTAGCTTGATACCTCAGCTACGATCTTGTGCCTCGGCAGGATTTGGTAGATAGTCAGGCTTCTCAGCCTTTTTCATTTATAGATGTCTGTACTCAGACATGATAGCTTCCGCTTGTGCTTTGATTTGTATGCTCTGATTGTTGGGTCATGAGACCCATGTTTGTAATATCGCGCTCCTCGGAGCCTATTGAATAAATTACTTGAGTCGTAGAGTCATGTTGTGATGCCATGTTGTATTTGCACATATCGAGCATATTGTGTGTATGTTATTGAAATGCTTGGTATGTGTGGGATTTGACCATCTAGTTGTTTATCTTTAGTAGCCTCTCTTACGGGGAAATGTCTCCTAGTGTTTCCACCGAGCCATGGTAGCTTGCTACTGCTCCGGAACACTTAGGCTGGCCGGCATGTGTCCTTCTTCGTTCCTGTGTCTGTCCCTTCGGGGAAATGTCACGCGATGAATACCGGAGTCCTGTTAGCCCGCTACAGCCCGGTTCACCGGAGTCCTGCTAGCCCAGTGCTACAGCCTGGATTCACTCGCTGATGACCGACACGTTCGATGCTGGGTCATGGATGCCTGTCCCTGTAAGTCTGTGCCGCTTCGGGTTTACGACTAGCCATGTCAGCCCGGGCTCCTTATCATATGGATGCTAGCGACACTGTCATATACGTGTGCCAAAAGGCGCAAACGGTCCCGGGCAAAGGTAAGGCGACACCCGTGGGAATACCGTGCGTGAGGCCACAAAGTGATATGAGGTGTTACATGCTAGATCGATGTGGCATTGAGTCGGGGTCCTGACAGCCAGTCTCTCCCACTTTAGTCGGAACGGATTCGATGAAAAGGGTCCTTATGAAGGGTAAATAGCAATTGGAATATCACATTGTGGTTTTGCGTAGGTAAGAAACGTTCTTGCTAGAAACCCATAGCAGCCACGTAAAACATGCAAACAACAATTAGAGGACGTCTAACTTGTTTTTGCAGGGTATGCTATGTGATGTGATATGGCCAAAAGAATGTGATGAATGATATGTGATGTATGAGATTGATCATGTTCTTGTAATAGGATTCACGACTTGCATGTCGATGAGTATGACAACCGGCAGGAGCCATAGGAGTTGTCTTTATTTTTTGTATGACCTGCGTGTCATTAAAGAACGCTATGTAAACTACTTTACTTTATTGCTAAACGCGTTAGCCATAGAAGTAGAAGTAGTCGTTGGCGTGACAACTTCATGAAGACACGATGATGGAGATCATGATGATGGAGATCATGGTGTCATGCCGGTGACGATGATGATCATGGAGCCCCGAAGATGAAGATCAAAAGGAGCAAAATGATATTGGCCATATCATGTCACTATTTGATTGCATGTGATGTTTATCATGTTTATGCATCTTGCTTACTTAAGACGACGGTAGTAAATAAGATGATCCCTTACAAAATTTCAAGAAGTGTTCTCCCCTAACTGTGCACCGTTGCTACAGTTCGTCACTTCTAAGCACCACGTGATGATCGGGTGTGATGGATTCTTACGTTCACATACAACGGGTGTAAGACAGTTTTACACAGCAAAAACACTTAGGGTTAACTTGACGAGCCTAGCATGTACAGACATGGCCTCGGAACACGGAGACCGAAAGGTCGAGCATGAGTCGTATAGTAGATACGATCAACATGAAGATGTTCACCGACGTTAACTAGTCCGTCTCACGTGATGATCGGACACGGCCTAGTTGACTCGGATCATGTGATCACTTAGATGACCAGAGGGATGTCTATCTAAGTGGGAGTTCATAAGATGAACTTAATTATCTTGAACATAGTCAAAAGACCTTTTTGCAAATTATGTCGTAGCTCGCGCTTTAGTTCTACTGTTTTATATATGTTCCTAGAGAAAATTATAGTTGAAAGTTGATAGTAGCGATTATGCGATCAGTAGAAAGCTTATGTCCTTAATGCACTGCTCGGTGTGCTGAACCCCAAACGTCGTTTGTGGATGTTGCGAACATCGGACATACACGTTTTGATAACTACGTGATAGTTCAGTTAAACGGTTTAGAGTTGAGGCACTAAAGACGTTTTCGAAACGTCACGGAATATATGAGATGTTTCGAGGGCTGAAATTGGGATTTCAGGCTCGTGCCCACGTCAAGAGGTATGAGACCTCCGACGATCTTCTTAACCTGGAAACTAAGGGAGAAAAGCTCAATCGTTGAGCTTGTGCTCAGATTGTCTGAGTGCAACAATCACTTGAATCGAGTGGGAGTTAATCTTCCAGATGAGATAGTGATGTTTCTCCAAAGTCATTGCCACCAAGCTGCTAGAGCTTCGTGATGAACTATAACATATCAGGGATGGATATGATGATCCTTGAGGTATTCACGATGTTTGACACCGCGAAAGTAGAAATCAAGAAGGAGCATCAATTGTTGATGGTTAGTGAAACCACTAGTTTCAAGAAGGGCAAGGGCAAGAAGGGATACTTCATGAAACGGCAAATCAGCTGCTGCTCCAGTGAAGAAACCCAAGGTTGAACCCAAACCCGAGACTAAGTGCTTCTGTAATAAGGGGAACAACCACTGGAGCAGCATTACCCTTGATACTTGGTAGATGAGAAGGCTGGCAAGGTCGATAGAAGTATATTGGATATACATTATGTTAATGTGTACTTTACTAGTACTCCCAGTAGCACCAGGGTATTAGATACCGGTTCGGTTGCTAAGTGTTAGTAACTCGAAATAAAAGCTACGGAATAAACGGAGACTAGCTAAAGGTGAGCTGACGATATATGTTGGAAGTGTTTCCAAGGTTGATATGATCAAGCATCGCACGCTCCCTCTACCATCAAGATTAGTATTAAACCTGAATAAGTGCTCTTGCACCTATAGGAATGGTTTATTGAACCTTGATCGTAGGGATACACATTTTCATGCCAAAAGATATAAGATAGTAATGATAGTACCACTTACTTGTGGCACTGCTATGTAAGTCATATTGGTATAAAACGCATGAAGAAGCTCCATGTTGATGGATCTTTGGACTCACTCATTTTTGAAAAGTTTGAGACATGCGAACCATGTCTATTGGTATATACGCATGAAGAAACTCCATGCAAATGGATCGTTTGGACTCACTTGATTTTGGATCACTTGAGATATGCAAATCATACCACATAGGCAAGATGACTGAAAAGCCTCGGTTTCAGTAAAATGGAACAAGATAGCAACTTGTTGGAAGCAACACATTTTGATGTGTGCAGTCCAATGAGTGCTGAGGCATGCAGTGAATATCGTTATGTTCTTACTTCACAGATGATTCGAGTAGATGTTGAGAATATTTACTTGATGAAACACAAGTCTGAATTATTGAATGGTTCAAGTAATTTCAGAGTGAAGTTTAAGATCTTCGTGACAAGATGATAGAATGTCTATGATATGATCATAGAGATGAATATCTGAGTTACGAGTTTTGGCACACAATTAAGACATTGTGGAAATTGTTTCGCAATTAATACCGCCTGGAACACCATAGTGTGATGGTGTGTCCGAACATCATAGTTGCACCCTATTGGATATGGTGCGTACCATGATGTCTCTTATCGAATTACCACTATCGTTCATGGGTTAGGCATTAGAGACAACCACATTCACTTTAAATAGGGCACCACGTAATTCCGTTGAGATGACACCGTATGAATTATGGTTTAGAGAAACCTAAGTTGTCGTTTCTTAAAAGTTTGGGGCTGCGACGCTTATATGAAAAAGTTTCAGGTTGATAAGCTCGAACCCAAAACGGATAAAATACATCTTCATAGGACACCCAAAATAGTTGGGTATACCTCCTAATTCAGATCCGAAAGCAATATGAATTGTTTATAGAATCGGGTCCTTTCTCGAGGAAAAGTTTCTCTCGAAAGAGTTGAGTGGGAGGATGGTGGAGACTTGATGAGGTTATTGAACCGTCTCTTCAACTAGTGTGTGGCAGGGCACATGAAGTTGTTCCTGTGGCACCTACACCAATTGAAGTGGAAGCTTATGATATTGATCATGAAACTTCGGATCAAGTCACTACCAAACCTCGTAGGACGACAAGGACACGTACTACTTCGGAGTGGTAAGGTGATCCTGTCTTGGAAGTCATGTTGCTAGACAACAATGAACCTACGAGCTATGGAGAAGCGATGGTGGGCCCGGATTCCGATAAATGGCTTGAGGCCATGAAATCCGAGAACGGATCCATGGACTTTGGTGGACTTGCCCGATGATCGGCAAGCCATTAAGATAAATGGATCTTTAAGAAGAAGACGGACGTGGATGGTAATGTCACCGTCCATGAAGCTCGACTTGTGGCGAAAAGTTTTTCACAAGTTCAAGGAGTTGACTACGATGAGATTTTCTCATCCGTAGCGATGCTTAAAGTCCGTCGGATTCATGTTAGCATTAGCTGTATTTATGAAATCTGGCAGATGGATATCAAAACGAGTTTCCTTACCAGTTTTCGTGAGGAAAGGTTGTATGTGATACAATCAGAAAGGTTTTGTCGATCCTAAGGATGCTAAAAGGTATGCTAGCTCCAGCAATCCTTCTAAGGACTGGAGTGAGCATCTCGGAGTTGGAATGTATGCTTTGATGATGATCAAAGATTTTGGGTTTGTACAAAGTTTATGAGAAACTTGTATTTCCAAAGAAGTGAGTGGGAGCACTATAGAATTTCTGATGAGTATATGTTGTTGACATATTGATGATCAGAGATGATGTAGAATTTCTAGAAAGCATATAGGGTTATTTGAAAGGTGTTTTTCAATAGAAAACCTGGATTAAGCTACTTGAACATTGAGCATCAAGATCTATAAGGATAGATCAAAATGCTTAATAATACTTTCAAATGAGCACATACCTTGACATGATCTTGAAGGTGTTCAAGATGGACCAGTCAAAGAAGGAGTTCTTGCCTGAGTTGTAAGGTACGAAGTTAAGACTTAAAGCTCGACCACGGCAGAATAGAGAGAAAGGACGAAGGTCGTCCCCTATGCTTAAGACGTAGGGTCTTCAGTATGCTATGCTGTGTACCGCACCTGAAGTGTGCCTTGCCATGAGTCAGTCAAGGGGTACAAGAGTGATCCAAGAATGGCTCACAGGACATCGGTCAAAGTTATCCTTAGTAACTAGTGGACTAAGGAATTTTCTCGATTATGGAGGTGGTAAAAGAGTTCGTCGTAAAGGGTTACGACGATGCAAGTTTGACACCTATCCGGATAGCTCTGAGTAGAGAGACCGGATACATATAATGGAGCAATAATTTAGAATAGCTCCAAGTAGAACAGTTATTTGGAACAGCTCCAAATAGAGCGTGGTAGCTGCATCTAGGAGATGACATAGAGATTTGTAAAGCACACACGGATCTGAAAGGTTCAGACCCGTTGACTAAAACCTCTCTCACAAGCAACATGATCATACATAAAACTCATTGAGTGTTAATCACATAGTGATGTGAACTAGACTACTGACTCTAGTAAACTCTTGGGTATTAGTCACATGGCGATGTGACCTGTGAGTGTTAATCACATGGCGATGTGAACTAGATTATTGACTCTAGTGCAAGTGGGAGACTGTTGGAAATATGCCCTAGAGGCAATAATAGAAGTATTATTATTATATTTCCTTGTTCATGATAATTGTCTTTTATTCATGCTATAATTGTATTATCCGGAAATCGTAATACACGTGTGAATACATAGACCACAATATGTCCCTAGTGAGCCTCTAGTTGACTAGCTCGTTGTGATCAACAGATAGTCATGGTTTCCTGGCTATGGACATTGGATGTCGTTGATAACGGGATCACATCATTAGGAGAATGATGTGATGGACAAGACCCAATCCTAAGCATAGCACAAAGATCGTGTAGTTCGTTTGCTAGAGCTTTGCCAATGCCAAGTATCTCTTCCTTTGACCATGAGATCGTGTAACTCCTGGATACCGTAGGAGTGCTTTGGGTGTATCAAACGTCACAACGTAACTGGGTGGCTATAAAGGTGCATTACAGGTATCTCCGAAAGTGTCTGTTGGGTTGGCACGAATCGAGACTGGGATTTGTCACTCCGTGTAAACGGAGAGGTATCTCTGGGCCCACTCGGTAGGACATCATCATATGCGCAATGTGACCAAGGAGTTGATCACGGGATGATGTGTTACGGAACGAGTAAAGTGACTTGCCGGTAACGAGATTGAACAAGGTATTGGATACCAACGATCGAATCTCGGGCAAGTAACATACCGCTAGACAAAGGGAATTGAATACGGGATTGATTAAGTCCTTGACATCGTGGTTCATCCGATGAGATCATCGTGGAACATGTGGGAACCATCATGGGTATCCAGATCCCGCTGTTGGTTATTGACCGGAGAACGTCTCGGTCATGTCTGCATGTCTCCCGAACCCGTAGGGTCTACACACTTAAGGTTCGATGACGCTAGGGTTATAAAGGAAGCTTGTATGTGGTTACCGAATGTTGTTCGGAGTCCCGGATGAGATCCCGGACGTCACGAGGAGTTCCGGAATGGTCCGGAGGTAAAGATTTATATATAGGAAGTCCTGTTTCGGCCATCGGGACAAGTTTCGGGGTCATCGGTATTGTACCGGGACCACCGGAAGGGTCCCGGGGGCCCACCGGGTGGGGCCACCTGCCCCGGGGGGCCACATGGGCTGTAGGGGGTGCGCCTTGGCCTACATGGGCCAAGGGCACCAGCCCCAAGAGGCCCATGCGCCTAGGGAACCCTAGAGGGAAGAGTCCTCAAGGGGGAAGGCACCTCCGAGGTGCCTTGGGGAGGATGGACTCCTCCCCCCCTCTTGGCCGCACCCTTTCTTGGAGTAGGGGGCAAGGCTGCGCCTCCCCCTTCTCCCCTGCCCCTATATATAGTGGAGGGGAGGGAGGGCATCCATACCTGAGCCCTTGGCGCCTCCCTCCCTCCCGTGACACCTCCTCCTCTCCCGTAGGTGCTTGGCGAAGCCCTGCGGGATTGCCACGCTCCTCCACCACCACCACGCCATTGTGCTGCTGTTGGATGGAGTCTTCCTCAACCTCTCCCTCTCTCCTTGCTGGATCAAGGCGTGGGAGACGTCACCGGGCTGTACGTGTGTTGAACGCGGAGGTGCCGTCCGTTCGGCACTTGATCATCGGTGATCTGAATCACGACGAGTACGACTCCATCAACCCCGTTCACTTGAACGCTTCCGCTTAGCGATCTACAAGGGTATGTAGATGCACTCTCTTTCTACTCGTTGCTGGTCTCTCCATAGATAGATCTTGGTGATACGTAGGAAAATTTTGAATTTCTGCTACGTTCCCCAACATATATGCACATTAGCACCCGTGTCAATCAACCAATCAGGAGAATGACATACTGAAAGAATAGTGGGAAATATACCATACCCAGCATCCTTCATGTCAGTGTCTCCAATAACAATATTAGCGGTCTTGCCTCCTTTTCCATGATGACGCTTGTCATAGCGATTAGGGCAACTTGGAGCCCAATGACCACGATCCCCACACACATGACAAACACCTTTCTTCTTGTCATTCTTATTCTTGAAGTTCGTGTGCTGCACAACCTTGTTCTTCCCATCAAACTTTGCTTTACCATCAAACTTGCCCTTGTTCTTGAACTTGTGGGGCTGGAAGTTCTTCTTCTGTACCAGATTGGCACTAGAACCTCCCTCAATACCTCGAGCACGGTTGTCCTTTGCTCTCGCATTTTCTTCCACATCAAGAGTACCAATGAGATCCGAAACGGAAAACTCCTGCCTCTTATGCTTCAGTGAGGTAGCAAAGTTCCTCCATGTGGGAGGAAGCTTAGTGATGATACCTCTAGCAATAAACTTGTCCGGTAGGATACAATTGAAGTGCTCAAGTTCTCTAGCAAATGCCTGTATCTCATGAGCTTGCTCAACCACGGAGCGCTCTTCAGTCATCCTGTAGTCATAGAATTGCCCCATGATGTACAGCTCAGTGCCAGTATCCGAGACCCCAAACTTGGCCTCGAGTGCGTCCCACATATCTTTTCCTTTATCAATTGACGCATAAGCATCAACTATGTTCTCACCAAGAACACTCAAGAGAGCAGCCTTAAACAAGGTATCCATTTTCTGAAAAGCTTGTGTCTGTTGGGCATCTTGCTCTCCTTCAGGTTTGCCAAGAGTGGCGTCATAGAAACTCATGGTTTGAAACCACAAGACTGCTCTCACGCGCCACCTCTTATAGTGGATACCCTCAAACATAGGAGGTCTCATGGAAGCAGCAAAACCACTTGGGGTAAATTGCCTATAATAAGGTTTTTGGATTGTTGGAAAAATGAGCAATTTACCGAATGATTTTATTAACAGAAATACTAGATAAAGCATAACTAGTATAGCAGTGATAAAACAAGTCATGCGATTTGACAAAAAGAAGGTAAATAGCATCTGCATATATGAGCTAGAATCGATCATCTCCCGAGCAGACAGTAGATCAAGATGCATATATGAGGTAGATCCTAACATGTCTAGGGCAAACACTAGAACAAGGAACTGTGGCAGGACCTCTAACAGGAAAAACAAGAACACGTACGGGACAACAGCTGGAGCAGAGGCACTAGACTTGGGGTCGGTGTCTTCCATGTCGTCGAGGAGGTTGTCGACGTCGGGGAAGTGGTCATCGTCGGAGAAGTAGTCGTCAGAGTCCCGGGCGTCCGTGACGAAGAAGTCAGTAGTCACGCAGAGCGCTCCCCAAAAACCTTATCATCCTTCTCCCGTACAGGACTCAAAGAGGTGCGGTTTCGGAGGCCTACTGTCCCGACTCGCGGTGCACGCCGCAAGCCAGGATGAGGAAGACAGCAGCAGCTCAGAGATTGGAATCGGTGGCGAGAGGAAGGAGAAGTTCTGGTGCATCTCTCTGAGAGGAGCGACCTCCCTTTTATAGGCGCAAGAGAACGAGGCGAGAGGGCAGCGATGGGAGGCGAAACGAAGAGAGGGAGACGAAGCGAACGGACTTCAGCCGAAGATGCGTCCCGTTCGGATTCAGTGTCCACTACGAAAAACGTTTCAGCTCCCGCGTGACCTTTTGTATACCCGTCGTACGTGGCAAAAATTTAACATCGGCTCGTTCCCGCAACCCGTGATGCGTCGTGACGAGGCGTCGCAGGCGGTGGAGGAGGAGTGCGCGTGGATGTCCCTTTTGTTCTCATGCTCATACAAGTGGGGAAAGAGCCTCCCTTATAAAGAAGTCCAACTCCCTCTAAACTAGCAATGTGGAACTAAACTTTAGTTCCACCTCTTGCCTTGCACGAATGGGCTGCGTGGGCCTTTAGGATTTATTAGGAATTTCTGAAACTGCTATTGGACTAGGCCCAAATAGACAAAAATTCTAGCACAAATGCCCCCTCATAAGGGAGAACGGGGCAAGAACGCCACTGTCGATGTTGACGTGAAATCGACTAGGGCTTTCCTCGTCTCTGGACTCCCACCACCACAACCTCGAACCGACCATCTCCAACATCCCGGAAGAAGCTTGTGTTGTCATCCTTTCAGTAAAATGCATCTGGTGGCTTGGGGCTTTGGGGGGCGTTTAGTGTCCCAGTTATCGAACTGTGTTTCGTTGCTTGTTTGGACCTATTCTCCGAGTTTGAAGCCAATCCCTAGACCTCATCCATTCTTTCAAGTATGCTTGAATGAGTATAAACTGAGCAAAGGTGACTAGAGTTTACGGTGGTCGGTCGCCCCCGGTCGATGGCCATTCCCGGCTTGCATTTCTTTGGCACCTCCTTATTGCCTTGCGAGATACAACCCCACACCATCATGCGTTTCGGGACAATGGATCACCTTGTTGCACCCACGTGACGCTGTAAATGGATCCAAGTAGGTTCCAGTAAACTGCACGGAGTATCTCCCGTCGGGGACACACATCATTATCCAATCAATCCATCTATGAGTGAAACTAAACTTTTGCACTGTTTGCTTAAGGTAGCTCCAGTCCATCCTATCATATGCCTTTGAGAGATCAAACTTATAAGCACAAAAACTCTTATTCGAATATTTCTCTCGTTTAATGTGGTGGATGCATTCGAAGGCAATTTGAGCATTATCACCAAACATCCTTCTAGGGATAAACACGATTTGTGTGGGTGAAATAATATCATCCAAAAGAGAAGTCCCATCTTGTGTTTTTTTAAGTATTAAATGAGCAAATCGGCACATCTCTAGAGAACAAAAAACGCCCATGAAAAGGAAAGGAAGGGCTTCATGTGCCGGATCTCGTCCCTGCCGCCACCAAGGAGGTGAACGTCGTTGCCCCGAGGCAGTGGCTGAGCTACGGCAAGGCCGAATGGGCCGTGGCCCGCCTAGCCATGCAATTTTAGTGTATGCTTCATTATGGGCCATGAAACACAGTCCCAATAACTATTTCCTACAATCAGCCCGCCTAGCTTTGTGGGCCAAGCTCCGCCATTGCCCCGAGGCACCAAAATCAACATAACAAGATGAAATACATGTTTGGTTCATATATACTAAGAGCATCTATAAACGGCATTCTCAAATCCTTCTCAAACGTCCGCGAACGCGTCCGGTCAGTAACTAGACATGATAGAGAAGAAAAAAAGTGATCAAATCGGACCTCTCATATCATCCCCACGTTTGGACTGTTCGTGAACCCTCATATTGAGGACAAATGTAGGGAGGATATGAGGGCTCATGGACGCGCCCGATCAGTCCGCCATGGACCACCTTTTGTCTTTCCTTTTCCTTCTTTCTCTATCTCCACCAATCATATGCAAGTGACAAATAGGGGCTCAACACGGACACGTCCGGTCTCTGATTGAGCGCGTTCGCGAGTGTTTAGGCGTCAAATTTGGGTTGTCATCATTCACCATTTTTTTTTTGCCACGTATGCCTAAGGTTAGGCGTTGGCAATTGATGCCATATTTTGTCGCACTTGAGATAATCTTGTCACACTTTTCTCGATCATTGACATGTGTGGTCTAACTTGTGATGTGACATAAAAGAAATATTGCCACAAGTGTGGCAAGAAGATCATCTCAATCAAACTGCTCTAACAATGTGCGACAACTTAATACGTCAACCAAACACGTCCCAAATGTTAGAATAGTTTACTCTTTACATACCGAACATTCAACCACAGCAGAAAATTCACACGGCCCGATTCAAATAAAGCATAAAAAATCTTGCGCTCGGGATGGGGTGGGCAGGTACAGCACGTGGGGCCAGTAACACGGGGGTGTATCCCCTCTTCAATGGAAGCATCGGGCGTGGGCCCCACTCGTCATACCCCAAAACTGAGGCGACGCCCACCCCTCTCTCTCTCCCTCCTTTAAACCCCAGGGGACGGCGTACAGCGGACGCCAACCAAACCAAAGGGGGAGGCGACTGGCGACAGAGCAGCGGGGCAGCGGGCCGGCAGACGGAGAGGGGCGCGGCCGTCTTCCCAAACCCGTAAGCGCCTCCCTCCCTCCCTCCAGAACCTTCTAGAACGTGCGCCCGCCCTGACGCGCCCCTGCTTCCACGCTCGTCGCTGCATCCGGTGCTTCGCCTTCCCCTCGGGGGCCGTTCGCCTGTTCGGTAGGGTTGGTGCTTCCGTTCCCGATAGAGTTAGGGTTCGTTTGGTTGCTCGCAACGGTGCGCGCCGCGTCGTGCGATCTTCGATTTCAGTTCGGTTGTGCGTTCGGTTCCCTTTCCTGTGCTCGTCCGCGGCGGTTAGGTCCGTCATTTCGGGTGTTTGTTGTGGGGTTTCTCAGACTGATGGATGCGAGGCAGGTGTCCTTGTAGAAATTTCCGTCTCTGCGAGATTCTCGGAGCATGTTCCTCGAGACCTAGGCCGATTTTCCGCAATGCCGCTGGTCTCTGCTTCGATTTGGTCCTCCTGACTCTCGTTTGCTTCGTTTTATTTGGGGAATTGGGAGGAATAGGTTGTCCGATTCGATCTCTCCGCCTCGTTCGAGATGATTGATTAGTTCGGCTCTCTCGTGCGGGGTGTTCTCTTGCCCTCGTGTGAGCCTGATTGCTGATTCCACAACTGTCATTCGCAATCTGTGGAAGTTTGTTCTGCCCATTTCTGCAAATCTGCGACAGGGTTGTGTTTTGCGCTTGCAAGCTGCTTGTTGGTTTATCCAGGCAACCCTGATTCGCCATTTATTTTGGTGGGTTTTGTTGTGGTTTTGGCCCGTCCTGGTTCTGAGGACTGGCATCGCGCGGTAGCAATGGTGGTTTTAGTTTGTTGCTTGGATTCGTTTTGATTTGTGCCGGTTGTTTCTGTTGCTACCTCCAGGAGTACGGGCGGCAACGCTTCTCTCTGTTCCCTTCCGGTAGGATATATCCCTGTGGATTATGATTTCCATTAAGCGCCTGAAGAATGTTCGGTTTCTGAAGAATATTGTAACATCAAATGCGTGTCATAATGTTATTGTTGTGACCCTTCATGTTGTTTCTGTGCTGAGATTGTGAGATTCTTATAGGACCATACAGTTCATTCTCTTTCAGTCTATCACACACAGTTTGTACCAATATCATGATTATGCAGCAAACATATTACGGTTAGTGGTTCATTCTATTTGATATCATTAACTTTACTATTACCTGCCGTAAGGATGACCTGTACTTCATTATTTACAGAGATAACCTAGCAAGAAAACAACACAGCATCTCAGACTCAACTGACCATTGTTATGTTCTATTGCATGTTTTTGTAAGTAGCATCTAAGATGAATCACACAGTGCATTTGAATTTGCACTGTGTAATGTATTTTTGAAGTTTTACCATTTGTTTTGAAACTTCTACTGTTTCTTGTATTGATAAATATGCGCACTACAGTTCATATTTCTCCTGTTCATTTGAAATGCACTCTTCATATTCATTTGTTGAGATGCTAGTAAGTTTGTTCGCCCCGTTTCTGTATATAATCTGCGACGGGTTTGTGGTTTGTGCTTGCAAGCTGTTTGTTGTTTTATCCAGGCAACCCTGATTCTCCATTTATTTTGGTGGTTTTTGTTCTGGCTTTGATCCGTCGTCTATAGTTGTAAGGAGTGTCATCGCGCAGTAACAATGGTGGTTTTAGTTTGTTGCTTGGATTCATTTTGATTTCTGCGGGTTGTTTCTGTTGCTGGCTCCAGGAGTCCGGGTGGTAATGCTTCTCTCTGTTACCCTTTGGGTAGGATATATCCCTGTGGATTATGATTTCCATTATAAGCGCGTGAAGAATATTCGGTTTCTGAAAAAACATTGTAACCTCAAATGCCGAGACTGAGATTCTTCAAGGACCATAAAGTTTATTCTATTTCAGTATGTTGCACACGTTTTGTACCAAAATCATGATTGTGCACCAAACATGTTACAGTCAGTGGTTCATTCTATTTGATATAATTAACTTTGCTATTACCTGCCATAAGGACAATCATTACTTCATTGGTTACAGAGATAACCAAGTACGAAAATAACACAGTGTCTCAGACTCAACTGACCATTGTTATGTTCTGTTGCATGGTTTGTAAGTAGTATCTAAGATGAATCACACAGTGCATTTGAATTGGCACTGTGTAATGTATTTTTGAAGTTTTACCATTTTTTTGAACTTCTACAGTTTTGTGTATCGATAAATATGTGCACTGGAGTTCATGTTTCCCCTGTTCATTTGAAATACACTCTTCATATTCTTCTGTTGAGCAGGCTCAAATATATTTTACTTGGTTCTTCTTTCAGGAGGGTCCTCACCATGGATCTTTCCAGTTCACTGGCTTCAACCAGTGATGAAGAGACAAGGGCACTTAATGCATTGCTTGATGCTTTCAGTTGTGCCTTTTCACTTGAAGATATAGCCAATGCATACTGCAGAGCAAACGGCGATGTCAACAAAGCTGGGGATTTCTTGACTGACCTTCAACTTTCGATGCCCCAGAGTGATGAAGTTGACTCGAGCGTTGGGACCAATCTTCCCCAGTTTGGTAAGGCAGTTGAGGAAAATTCTCTGGACAACTCAAACCAAACAAGGAATCTTTCCTGTGTCGGGAAAGCAGCTGAAGAAAGCTCTGTGGAGAATTCAAGCCAAACAAGAACACGTGAGAAGTCACAGAAGTCTAGTGCTTCATTTGGCACCGTATCCAGCATGTTAGGAAAAGGATCTGCCCGAGCTACTACAGCTCCTGCCAATACAGCACCAGGAAAAGGAAAACCTATAAAGGTTGAACTGCCAGAGTACATGCGAGATGATTTGAAAACAGATGAATCTGATTCTGCACCAAAGAGAGAGACTTTGAATAACAGAGATGTTGAGGAATTCCTATTTTCTATGCTTGGAGAAGGATTTAAGCTCAACATGGAAGTGATCCGTGATGTTCTAGGTAAACTTTTCGTGCAATGCAAAGTCATTTTATCCAAAAAGTGTTATTTGAAGCCACATTTTTAATGTGCTAACTGCTGAATTGTTTTTGCAGGCAGCTGTGGGTACGACATGAAGAAGGTAATGATAGATCGTTGCTGTCAAGATTATGCTCTTTCTGTTTTGTCCTGATTGTCATTAATGCGGCAGAAGGGTTTAGATTTCTGGCTTTATGGTAGGCAGCTTCATATACCGTATGTTTTTTGGCATGGTATTGACTGTGCTATTTTATGCAGAGCATGGAGGAATTAATGTCATTTTCTACAAAAGATCTAGGCAAAAGGCCAGAGAATGAGCATATTGCAGTACAAGTAAGCTTGTTCGCCCCCTTCCCCTTCTTACTGATTTGGCATCTCCCATATGTTTTTGCTTGAACTAAATAGTTTTTGTATTGAGCTTTCTTTCTATAGTGCTTGTTAATTCTCTGTGCTGTTCAGCTGAAATCTTCTGACGGACTGCTTGTTTGTTATGAATTGCTGCGCCATTACGTACTGAAATTTTGGAAACTGGCTTTAGTTGTTCCCTTTTACCGTATCATTTGATCATTTTCTTGTGTTGATGCATTTTTGTTGAGTTGTAAGATTGAAGTTCGTAGTTGAGTCGAGTACCCTGGATACTATCACTTTGTGGTCCATTCCAATGCTAGTGCATGCGAAGGTTCCTTCTGTAGGCTGGATATTTTAACAAATAATTATGTTCTACTCCCTCCTTTCCTAAATATAAGCCTTTTAGAGATTTCAATACGGACTACACACTGATGTATATAGACATATTTTATAGTGTAGATTCACTCATTTTGCTCCTATGTATAGTTTGTATTGGAATCTCTAAAAAGGCTTATATTTAGGAACAAGGATGCACTTTCATTTGTTAAGCATGTTATATAAGGATTTGATTGATATTTTGCCCAAATATATTTCTTTTGCAGGACACGGCGGTAGAATCCTCTTTTTCCATGGGGAGCTGCTTAGGATCACAATCCACATCTAGGTTTGTCCTTTCCTCTCTTTGTTACTGGTTTATTCCTTTTTGCTCCATCATGAATGTGACATTTTGCTTCATCCGTCATTTCTCTTTGCGTGGATGGTGGCATAACCCAAGACCACAGATTACCCCTGGAGAGTTACTAGAATCAATATTCACTGCACCTGAAAGATCTGAGGAACCAAAAGTAAGGCGGTATGAATTGGGCGCAAATCGAAGGAGAGTTCCAGATCAGAAACCAGTCGTAAAACCTCTTGAGGACATTTCACCACCCTCTACGGATCTTCCGGTGAAAATTATCCTAGGCAGCAAAGGTATATTGTTTATGCTTGGACTTCCTTTTTTTTGTAAATTTTTGTTAAATTATGTACTTTTTGAGGAAAAGACTTGGCAGAAAGTTGCATCAACATTGTTAGTTAATCATGTAACAATATGTACTGTTGACGCAAAGCTCTAGATCTCTAAAGCTGACAGATAAACCAACTTTCATGCATTAAAAGTTCAGCTCACTATGCTAAAGAGCTGTTCAGCAATGTAAAAGTAATAAAATATTATTTTCTCTCTATCCTATGCATAAATTAAAGCCATCAGTAATGCTGAGCTCTTGGCCATAATGCCAGCCCAAATCATGATCTTCACCAACTTGGATTTGGTTCTCTCGCGAAAATCCTGAGTTGCAGAGATGAGAACCATGAAAAGCAAGATCCTGAATAAGAAAATGCTACTTTCATTCACATCTTTGTACTGAATGTATGCATTAGGATTTTGGTCACACGTACTCCTTCGGCAATGCATGATGGAAAAGCTACAATTACTCCTTGCTACCTATTCTTGAAATAGTTGATATATTCTTGGACTTCGGAATGACATGTGCAATATGATTTTTTTGCTTATTCTATACTTCAGTAACATATTACAATGATTCCAAGGAACCAGTTACTGTTAGGTTACAAAACCTTTGCAGCTTGATACTGATGTTACCAGATGTATTTGATTTGACATAATTAAAATTTAAAGGACAACTCCAAAGTTGTCGTATGGCTTTTTCAGGCTGAAATATGGTCAGACATACATAATCAGCAAATGGTTTTGTTTGTGCTGTATGCTTCATGAACATCATTTTGAAAGTATTCCTTCAGTAAACAAATATAAGAGTGTTCAGATCACTAAAGTAGTGATCTAAACGCTCTTATATTTCTTTACAGAGGGACCCAAACTGAGAGGTGTTGCACCCCCCTGAAATGAGTGCATGTACATCACACCTCCTACGTAATTGTTAAAAACTGTGAACATGAAGCCTCTCTAAGTCAGCTGGTCTCTGATTCTTGTTTCATGCTATGAACTATTTATGATGTTCATCACTATCATTTGTGTATTTTGGGTACATGTAGAACCAGTTGTTCGTGATGAGGATGATTACCAGAACTATCGTAAGGCTGCAAAGCAGCACTGGGATATGATGAAGCAGTACTATGGGAAGGTCAGGGGTGTCTCCATGATGATGATTTGCTTATTTTATTTTATTTTGTGCATATAGTTGTTGTTGGTTTTTCATCTATACTGAAGATATTATTCTGAAAATTACAGGCTGTTGATGCTTTTAGGGAGGGTAACAAGAAAGAAGCCGAGTATCTTATGACAGAAGTAAGTGTTACCTGTCTTTTTGGGCAAGGGATAATTATTGCTGAGCTACTGGAGGGAAAACGTAGCAACAAAATTTGATGAAAGTGTTTCAAGCTTTTAGTACTAAATCACTTTTCTGTGGGCTTTCAAGGGAAAGAACTATTATAGGATGGCTCGATTATCTGATGAAAAATCTGCTGCTGAGATCACCAAGTCCAAGTAAGTGCCCTTCTTTTCTCATATGGGCTGAAAGTTGTTGGATTTTATTTGTGTAATATGAATTTGTGATGATGAAATATGTGAGTCCGAATTGACAGAATCAACCTTTTGGTCTTGCTGCAGACAAGAGTCCAAAAATGAGTTATGCCTTGATCTGCGCTCACAGGATGCAGCAAACGTAGCAAATCTTCTGAGACTTCATCTTAGGCAGTTGGCTAACATCCCATGTAATGAATTTGGTACATGACCCTTCGAGTTTCTGACTTCTTTTGATAGGAATAATTTGAT
This sequence comes from Triticum aestivum, assembly GCF_018294505.1. NCBI lineage: Eukaryota > Viridiplantae > Streptophyta > Magnoliopsida > Poales > Poaceae > Triticum > Triticum aestivum. Next base: position 636,082,592 of record NC_057798.1, read on the forward strand.
TTACCCAATTTTGCAGCTTTTGAGAATTTGAGAGTTATTATTGGTGTTGACGATGGCACTTTCAAGATGGGACAAAGAAGAAGGAAGGTGTGATGTTCAAAATAACCGGTTAACTGAGTTTTAATTCTGAATTTGCACTAGCTGCATGCATGATCCAGAAATAAATCCCTGCAATGAACTACTTCTGTTTTATCCAAAGTACTGATAGTAAAAAAATACTAACATCTAGGTGTTTTACTCTAATATCAATGCTTCAGATGATTGCTTAATTTCATTTTGGGGCCATATTGTTTTTCCAAATTTCTCCAGTTGTGTTTCGTTGCAAGCTCATTAATCAAGCCAATGACCAGATTTTGCAAAATTATGTCATATAAAGTTATAAAGATAATCCGAGTTTAACATGGGGAACTTGAAATATTATTTGTATTCAGTTAATGTGCAGATGTTGTACATTAGTTATTATTGAATAGTAGAAAATCCTCAGAACCATGCTGGTGTATGCTTGTGATTTAAGGAACCTTGCTTAATTCTTATCCTTGTTTCTTTTCCCCCCTGGGTTGAGATATTCTGTCTTATCCTTTGTGGTGCCATCAACGAGATTGAATGGAAGTGTGCCTGAAGTTTGTGTGTGCACTCTCCATGATTCACTTTCCATGCCTGCTTTATTGGAACGTTTGTTTGGCCAATGCTTGTGAATATGTTATTTGTTTTTGTTATGAATGAGCTTTATAAAATCTGATAGATAGTTCATTCTGGTGGGAAATGTCAAACAATTTACAAATCGCAGGTTACATTTGAATAGCTGATTTTGCATGTAGATAGTACTGTATGTCTTATATAACTTATTAATAAACTTGAATGACCACAGGTTGAGAAGTTTCTGGAGAAGAAATCAGTCGAGTGGACCGAAGATGAGGCCAATCCTGGGACCATTCTCATTCCGATTAATCAAGTGAAAGACCAGTGAGTATAGCTTGGTGTACAAAGGTCGTCCGACACAAGCTGACAGAAGATGCTCTTAGCTGCTAGTTTTATCATTTGGTGCCGTTTTGAATCTAGGCGCTTTCTGTTCATTTTGGGATATGGAGGATGGGGAGTGTGTTGCATATTCCTTTTCGTTCACATACAGGAGATATTTCCGGCCGGCCTAAACATTACGATTTGGCCGAGATGATTTAGCTGCAGTCTTAACCCTGGAAACGATCTTCTAATGCATTCTGCATTTGATTGTTCTAGTGCAGTAGTGACGTGTAAACAGATTCCTTAATGCATCCTCTGTTTGCCAGCAACCCCCCGTCGTCTCCTCTTAGTAATAATGACCAAAGAGCCGCACCTACCATACACTAATTGTACATGGCCTTTTCTACCATGTTCACCACAGGATACATATCAACACAATAACATTATACGCTTGTGTCAAAAGGCTAATGATAAAGCATCTTGTCAAAAGGAAATCGTGGTGCAGTAGTTTGTTTACATCCCGATATAATTTTCTGACGAAACAAAAACACAGTAGGAAAGTAGTAACAAGCTAGCACGAGTACTATTTATGTGACTAGACCACCAAAATGAGCTTAAAACTTTGATTCAACGAGCCTAATTGTCTTCTGCAACAGTTCAACTAAAGCCAAAGGACATTTTGTTATGAGCTCAACATACCCTTGGCTTGCCATCAAGTCATTGGTTTCCATTGTACTCAAAGAGGCAATAAATTGAATGCAGGTATCATTCAACCTACCACAGCGATGCTGATAAGCCAAAGCGAATGTAGTCACCACGGTCTTGGCATCAATGTTTTCACAGAGGATGCTTTCACATATAATCTTGAGCCTCTCCATGGCATACCGATCCGCCGCGACAAGCAAATGCCTGATAGTCTCCTGGTAGTCATCTTGGCCAAGATCATCCCTGGCGGGCAGTGAATCAGTGTATATAAAATGGAGCAGGCCCTCAAAGACAGCGGGCTGCATGTCAGCAACGGTAATATGCCTCGTGTCCTTTTCTCTCCTCGCGCCATACAGCTCCGCTTTGAAGACCGGCGACCGCATCGCAAGCAGCACCTTGTGGGCAGGAAAAGCTTCCCCTTGGACCTCGAAAACCACGTCGGCGCCCTCTTTCTCGCGCAACAGCTTCCCGAGATGCTCCATGATGTCGGACGGCGGCACCTTAAACGGCTTTGCGTCCTCGGCAATGGTGATGACACACTCAATGGTGAGGCGGTCGTCGCGGAGGTAAGGCGACGCCTCGAGCTCGCTCCTTTCCATGAACTCGAGGAAGCCGGAGGCGAAGTTACTGCCGGAATCGTAACCGTGTGTCCCGGTCATGGTATGCGGCGGCGAGCATCCGGCCATGTCCACCAGGCTGAGCTGAAAGGACGCCCTCACCCTGGCGTCCTTGTCCTTGCTGCGTAGAAGCAGGAACACCTGCACATAGTCTTTCACGCGATCGAGGATCCCTACGGGGCAGAACAACACCTGCCAGTCGTATCCTCCGACGGCGAACACGGCCGACGGTACGGCGTTGAGGTCTCCGACTCGGTCGCGGTGCTGGCTGTACCCTGCGATCTCGAACACGTGAGAGCCCCAGCCCCGCCGCACCTGCACCGCGTTCGCGGCCACGGGCGAGCCCTGCGCCGTCTTGGTCGAGAGGTGGGAGGCCTGCCCCGTCTTCTTGGCGTGGCGCGTGGTCGACGCTGTGCATCCCATCGCCGCGCTCGGGGGCTTGGGGTTTGCTTGAGGAGAGCAGGGGGAAGACGTAGGAAGCTGGCGGAAGAGCGCGCGACCGAGGAGAACGGCGTTTCGGTGCCCGGGTGCATCTGCACCCGGTCAATAAAAAATTCGTAAAAAAATCAGAAAAATTCAAAAAATTCTAATTTTTTTTTGGGTGGTAGATAATTTGATGCGTGAGGTACACTTCAATTTTCAAAACATTTGGATTTCTGTGCAACTCTCAGCAAAAAAGACAAATCAGACCAGAACAGTATATGAACAGTACATATTTTTATAGACCTCCAATTTATCTTTTTTGCTGAGAGCTGCACAGAAGTCCAAATGTTTTGAAAATTGGAGCGTACCTCACGCATCAAATTGTCCACCACCCAATTTTTTTTGGATTTTTTTGAATTTTTCTAGTATTTATTTTGATTTTTTTCGTGAGCGCAGGTGCAGATGAGCTCGGGCTCAGATTCGAATTTTCCGCGACCGAGGAGAACGACGTTTCGGTGCCCGGGTGCATCTGCACCAGGTCAATAAAAAATTCGTAAAAAATTCAAAAAAATTCAAAAAATTCTATTTTTTCGGGTGGTAGACAATTTGATGCGTGAGGTACAATCTAATTTTCAAAACATTTGGACTTCTGTGCAACTCTCAGCAAAAAAGACAAATCAGACCAGAACAGTATATGAACAGTACATATTTTTACAGACCTCCGATTTGTCTTTTTTGCTGAGAGCTGCACAGGAGTCCAAATGTTTTGAAAATTGAAGCGTACCAGGCCCTTTTGTGAGAGAGAAAAAGGTAAACGGGGCCTCTGCCTCGGTTTGGACCAAGACTCTTCCCCTTTGTTGTAGGAGAGAAAAAGGTAAGCGGGACGTCGATCCTCGTGTCGTGATTCCTTTTGCCTAGATTTTGACCTTGTTTGTTGAATCTAAAAGAGCTAAATACACAAGTGGTGTTTGAACTTGCCATGGATGTTCACTAGTTTTAAAATTTGGCATGAACATGCAAATACATTGCTAATTCCTTTCATATACGTAAAGTGCTTCGACGTGGCACCGTATATTGCTGATGTGGCACTAACATGGCATGGGCCCACTTGTAGCAAGGAAAGAAGATTATTCTGGATGGATAGTATATGTCCCTATGACTAGTGGGCCCACCAGTCAGGGGAATTAAAATGAAAAATGGCGAATACTTGATCTGAACCAAGAACTAAAGCTAATTGGCAGAGTGTGTCTCATCACCACACGGACATGATCTTTTTGTAAAGTGTAGCTCCCGAGGCTTAATTTTTTTTGAGGGGGTAAAACAACTTTATTCATCAAATTCCCCAGAATGTGGGATACATCTAGAATCATGGGGTTGGCCTAGCCAAATGTGGCGCCCTGACCCTCTACTAAGAGAAAACTCAGCTAACTTATGTGCTTCCATATTGGACGCACGTCCTTCAAAAGAAAAACTACAAAGAAAATGAGCTGATCGAGATACAATCTCCTTCACTACTGAGCCATTCTTTCCCAAACTGGTTTTGTTGATGTCTGATATTGCCTGTTTGGAGTCAGAAGCAATTGCCACATTGTGTAAGTTGAGATCTTCTGCTAGAGCAAGTGCCTCTCTACATGCAATAGTTTCCAAGATTAAAGGATCCTCTAGTCCGGCAATAACCAAGGCTGAACTTCCAAGGTAGTTACCATTTTGATCATGGCAAACCGCCGCTGCTGAGCCGCCTCTTCCTGCTCTGACCCTAGAATCCACATGGATCTTCGCGTAGCCTGCTGGCGGATGGGCTGCCGGGCGTCCTGGTCACCAGCAACTCGTTCTGAAATTCTTCTAGCTCGGCTATCTGTCAACACGTTAAGCTCTTGTATGAAGTTTCTTAAAATAAATGAGTTGCTTGCGGGGTTGGGAAGATCTGCTCGTGATAGCTTTGCGTCGAGCTGTCCAAATGGCCCAAAGTGTGACAGCTAGTAGCACGAATTGCTCATGAGATAAGGACTCGATGAGTGTGAACAGACATTGCTTGGCCTTGCTCCTGAGGCTTAATGTAGTGTATTGAAAATGGTTGTGGTACTTAAATGGGCCGCCCGGGCACTCAGTGCAGCCCATTTAGCACACGTTATTTCTCTTTAAAAGGAAAAAAATGTCACTAAATAATCATAATATTAAAAGATAGATTCAAATATTCATGTGTTATTAATAGTTACCTCATGGTCAATAAATATCCGTGTGCACATATTATTTAAAAGAAACATAAACAAGGCTCCATTCCACGGTGTCGGTTATGAAAATTTGTGGTACATAAATAATGACCTCATGGTACACGAATACTCGTCTGCACACAAAATAAATATTATAGAAGTTTGCAATAAAATATCTTACTAAAAATGTTCCTGTATTTTTTTAATATTCACCTCCTATTTATAAAATACTATTTTACTAAATATTATGAATATTCATTGGTGTATAGTTTCACTCGTGGCAAGAGTGAATATTCATATAAACATTTAAATTACAAATTTTATTTAATTATACAAACATTTTCTATAAAAACATAATTATGAATTATAAAAATATGTGTATAATTGTTCAAATGTTTGAATAATTAAAATAATATTTATAACTGTAATTTTAAAATATGTTTATCATTTTATATTATGCAAACATGGTTATAATCAATATACATTATTCCAATTATATGATTGTTTTAAAAATAATACGTGAATATTTATAAAAGTACATGAACATTTTTAAGTTGGTTATTTTAGTTTTATGCAGAGCATGTGTAACACATGAATTGTTGAACTTTATTTGTATTACTGTCATTATGATTTATAGACTATTTATTTTTTGGAGGGAAAATAACAGGTGCTAAATGGGCCGCACTGATTGCAAGCCATAGTCATAGATATATATTATTCTAGTAATCCAATTTAGTGGGCGCCATGCCACGTGAGCTATATATGGTGCCACATTGGCGCAATTTACGTATATGAATGGGATTAACACCGTATTTGCATATCCGTGCCAAGTTTTAGAACCAAATCGGTGTATTTTTCAAGTTCAAGCACTACACTGAACATTTGTGGCAAGTTCCAGCACCAGTGGCGTATTTATCTCAGTCTGAAACGAACAACTATTTCAAATGAGCTTAATAAGCCAGAATCTGATTCAGGTCGTTTTCAGTGTATTTTCCTAGAGCACGTCCCACGAACCAACTTTGCGTGTGAAGCAAATCCACAGTTGATTCTGCAGAAGTTGAAGCTGAAACAAACAAGGCAAGTCTACTTCCTCCATCCAAATATATAGAGGGATGGCCGTGATGACGACACACAATGACATTGTGTGGGGAAAGGCAGGAGGTTGGGACGGGATAGGTGGGCGGCGCGAGGAGAAACAAATCGCGTGCGGAAAGAAGAAGATAAACAATGACCCTCAGGAGGAAGACGAAGCTCATCTAACTTATCCTTTTCTATTAAAGGACTGACAACAACATCGATGAGCAAAATGTCCTTTCAGGTACGTGATGGATAGATGCCCCCTATTTATATCCAGATAAATACACCGAAGGTCTTCAAACTTACGCGCGGCGGTCAGTTTGGTGCATAAACCTGTAAAATACATGATTCTAGTCATCAGACTTGCGTGAACGTGCAAATACAGTCATATTTCACGTACACGGACATATCTGCTGCCTGCATGGCACACCAGCGTGGCAAGGGCCCGCTGTTAGTGGCTAATAGCGGTGCATGTGATTTTTTTTAGGAAGACCTTTGGATTTTTTTTTTAAAAAACTGGTCGTTCGCTGGGTTGCACGCATCACTGTACAGTGTAAATGAAAATAGACAGGAAAAATAGGACGGGTGAGAGTTAGACCTGACCCGATGACCTGATGCACTAACGTCGGCATCCTAACCACCACACCTGACAATGCTTCATGCCTAATACTAAACTACTAAGATATATATCAGGATAAAAACACATATTAAAGATGCACTCCTTTTAGCAACGAAAGATGCATTTTATAATTCTAAAAAAAGATGCATTTTATAAATGAATAGAAGATGAACTAGGGTAATCACTGTCGTGGTTCTAAGTCTGACAGTAGAGAAGGGGTAGGTAAGAAGAGACAAGATCTTAGCTACGACGAAGATGTACACGCGATGTTTACGAGTTCAGACCCTTCTCGGAGGAAGTAATAGCCCTACGTCTCGGTGTCCGGAGGCGGTCGATTGGATTATGTGTGTAAAATTACAGAGTGTGCGAACCCTTGTCCCAGAGGAGGGGGCAGCTTATATAGAGTGCGCCAGGACCCCAGCTCCCCTCCATTACAAGGGGCTTAATGTACATAAAGTAAGGGCGTTATTGGTAACGCCAACATTTAGTACTCTTAATGCTCATGAAGGCTAAGGAGTAAATATCTGGCCGTTGTATGCTCTTCCGGCTTCTGGTCTTCGATATGGTCGAGTGATCTTCCTTGTGGTTGAGTGACGACGGGTAACGATCGTCGAGTGGTATGAACGTCGAGTGGATTGCACTCGACGTACGAGACTGGTGTTCTTCTGTTGACTCTTGGTCTTTCCATCTTCTAGGGTAGTGACCTTGGGTAGGACATATAGGTCGAGCCTACGACCCTACTCGGGGTCTGTATCCTCGTCAGTAGCCCCCGAATGGATTAAGGTGTGAGAGTAAAGTAAGACATCGTTGGACCTGTCCTGTGCTTCGTGTCTCCGCGAGTGTTTCCTGTTAGGCTGAACGCCTGCGTTGATACTTCGGAGTTGACTCGCTTGCCTTGATCCATTCAGAAAGTCGTCGACTGAACTGGTGGCCTCATGCGTCGAGTGTCGTGTGGGAGCGTGAGATCTCGGGCGAGATTGTCTGCGGGGAATCCCGGATTCTGCGGGATATGAAATTTCGGAAGAGCGCGCGGGTAGGAGGGCGCCAAAAAAGGGGAACCCGGACGAGCCGAGACGCCTCGATTATCGTGCCGCCTTTTTCACCACGTTCGCTGCGCGCAACTGTAGCAGGATTTGACGGGATTGCCCGGCCCCACGCGTCAGTCACTCGGAAGTGAGCCTTTATAAGGCGACGGGGCCGGGGTGCTTGCACTGTGCACGCTCGCCTCTTCTTCTCCTTTCTCTGCTCCTCCGCCAAACCAAACGCTTCCGCCTCTTACGTCGCCGCTTTCCCACCATGGTGAAGGACAAGACAGCGGCGCTAGAGCGCGCCAAGAAGGCGACGGGGGCGGCGAAGGGCAAGAAACCAAGCCGCGGATCATCATCGCGCTTGGGGTTGCCGCCAGGCTGGATCCAAGGCGATTGGATCCGGTCTTCGATCCGGCAGGAGGATCTGACCGAGCTGGAGGAGACTGGGCTGATTGTAGAGGGAGCGGCGAGGCTGCCGAAGGGAGAGACGGAGCCGCAACCTCGACCGGGTGAGTGTGTCCTGCTCGCCACCCATGTCGACCGGGGCTTCTCGCTTCCTCCGCATCCTTTCTTCCGGGTTTTTGTGAACTTCTTCGGGGCACAGCTCCATCACTTTTCCCCCAACACCATCACATATCTAGCCGCGTTCGTGTCGATGTGTGAGAACTTCTTAGGGTGTCGACCGCACTGGGGTCTATTTAAACACATCTTCACCATTCGTTCCCAGTCGGTTAAGAAGGCGAAGTCGAGTGACTCGAAAACCCACGTTATCCAAATGTGCAGGGGTTTAGGTATCCAAAAGAGGAATAGGAGTGCTTTCCCCGCTATGATCCTCCCTGAATCCGTCAGGGGCTGGCAATCGACCTGGTTCTATTGCCAGGACGTGGCGACTCCGGGCCAGTCAACTGGTCTCCCTCCTTTTTCATTCAACCGTGTCCAGACTCCTGCTCCACTAAAGGTTACTGCTGCTGAGACCGTGGAGACGAGGATGTTAGTGGACCGAGTGGTCCAGCTCATCAATGATGGTGTCACTGGAATGGACTTGCTGGAGGTGTTCCTCGCTCGGCGTATCCAGCCTCTCCAGTCTCGTGACCACCCGATGTGGTTGTACTCTGGGCCGGGCGACTCCACTCGGGTCCATCCAGAAGAAGTGCCGCTCAGCACCGTGGCCTTGTGGTTGAAGGGTATCACGGGCAATCAAGATAACCCTAGAGGATCTAGGCGAGTCGCCCCTTTCGAAAGTGACAACCCACCCGACAAGGTACTTTCTCCGTTCCGACTGTTTTCTGCTTGCATTCCGACTGTGTTTGATGTTGGCTGACTCTTGTTTTGGACAACTTGCTTTGCAGGTATTCACAGAGATGTACTCAATGCCCAACGGTGAACAAGCTCTGGCTCAGGACCAGGATGTTGGAAATATGCCCTAGAGGCAATAATAAAAGGATTATTATTATATTTCCTTGTTCATGATAATTGTCTTTTATTCATGCTATAATTGTATTATCCGGAAATCATAATACACGTGTGAATACATAGACCACAACATGTCCCTAGTGAGCCTCTAGTTGACTAGCTCGTTAATCAACAGATAGTCATGGTTTACTGACTATGGACATTGGATGTCATTGATAACGAGATCACATCATTAGGAGAATGATGTGATGGACAAGACCCAATCCTAAGCATAGCACAAGATCATGTAGTTCGTTTGCTAGAGCTTTTCCAATGTCAAGTATCTTTTCCTTAGACCATGAGATCGTGTAACTCCCGGACACCGTAGGAATGCTTTGGGTGTACCAAACGTCACAACGTAACTGGGTGACTATAAAGGTATACTACGGGTATCTCCGAAAGTGTCTGTTGGGTTGACACGGATCAAGACTGGGATTTGTCACTCCGTATGACGGAGAGGTATCTCTGGGCCCACTCGGTAATGCATCATCATAATGAGCACAAAGTGACCAAGTGTCTGGTCATGGGATCATGCATTACGGTACGAGTAAAGTGACTTGCCGGTAACGAGATTGAACGAGGTATCGGGATACCGACGATCGAATCTCGGGCAAGTAACATACCGATTGACAAAGGGAATTGTATACAGGGTTGCTTGAATCCTCGACATCGTGGTTCATCCGATGAGATCATCGAGGAGCATCTGGGAGCCAACATGGGTATCCAGATCCCGCTGTTGGTTATTGACCGGAGAGCCGTCTCGGTCATGTCTACGTGTCTCCCAAACCCGTAGGGTCTACACACTTAAGGTTCGGTGCCGCTAGGGTTGTAGAGATATAAGTATGCCGCAAACCGAAAGTTGTTTGGAGTCCCGGATGATATCCCGGACGTCACGAGGAGTTCCGAAATGGTCCGGAGGTAAAGAATTATATATGGGAAGTGCTGTTTCGGCCATCGGGAAAGTTTCGGGGGTCACCGGTATTGTACCGGGACCTCCGGAAGGGTCCCCGGGGTCCACCGGGTGGGGCCACCAATCCCGGAGGGCCCCGTGGGATGAAGTGGGGAGGGGAACCAGCCCCTGGTGGGATGGTGCGCCCCCCTTGGGCCCCCCCTGTGTCAGGACCCCGATCCTAAGTCACACCGATCTAGCATGTAACACATCATATCACTTTGCGGCCTCACGCACGGTATTCCCACGGGTGCCACCTTACCTGGCCGGGACCGTTTGCGCCTTTTGGCTCACGTATATGATAGTGCCGCTAGCATCCATATGACAAAGAACCCGGGCTGACATGGCTAGTCGTGAACCCAAAGTGGCACTAACTTACAGGGACAGACATACATGACCCAGCAACGAACGTGTCGGTCATCAGCGAGTGAATCCGGGCTGTAGCAACTGGGCTAGCAGGACTCCGGTCAACCGGGCTGTAGCAGGCTAACAGGACTCCGGAATTCATCGCACGACATTTCCCCGAGGGGACAGACACAGGAACGAAGAAGGACACATGCCGGCCAGCCTAAGTGTTCCAGAGCAGTAGCAAGCTACCATGGCTCAGTGGAAACACTAGGAGACATTTCCCGGTAAGAGAGGCTACTAAGGACAAACAACTAGATAGTCAGATCCCACACATACCAAGCATTTCAATAACATACACACAATATGCTCGATATGTGCAAATACAACATGGCATCACAACATGACTCTACAACTCAAGTATTTATTCAATAGGCTACGAGGAGCGAGATATTACAAACATGGGTCTCATGACCCAACATTCAGAGCATACAAGTCAAAGCACAAACAGAAGCTTAGCATGTCTGGGTACATACATCTACACATGAAAAGGCTGAGAAGCCTGACTATCTACCAGATCCTGCCGAGGGCACAAGATCGTAGCTGAGGTAACAAGCTAAACGTCGAAGTCCACGCGGAACTACTAGCGAGACTGAAGTCTCTCTGCAAAAACATAAATTAACCAACGTGAGTACAAATGTACCCAACAAGACTTATATCAGATCTAACTACATATGCATCATTATCAACAAAGGGGGTGGCGGGGTTTAACATGCAGCAAGCCAGCTTTGATTCGGTGGCTATCCTAAACTACGACTGCAAGTAACTCTTTTGAGGTGGCGCACACGAGTCCACATATTCACCATGTCAATACACCACTGTGGATCCGCTCCCGTCTTCCTACGAGAACGCCATCCATAGCACTCACGCTTATCTTGCGTATTTTAGAGTATCCACTTTCACTTGTTTATGAACTGTACAGGCAACCAAGAAGTCCTTTATCGCGGACACGGCTATTCGAATAGATAATGTTAACCCTGCAGGGGTGTACTTCTTCACACACGCTCTCACCACTTACCGCCGTTTACACGACATGTACTTGGCAACCTTCAAGCGGAAGCCCAGCGAGGGTGTCGGCCACGACCTGACTAACCACACAAGTCTCTCGTCCAGGTTTATCGCCTATTCGGGTTCCATCCGCAAGGAGATCCGGCCGGGGTGTCGCTCACGGCCCCAAACGATGTGTGCAGGGTTCCCAAGCCCACCTCGACGGGTGGATCTACGCTTGGTACACCGTGCCACTGTGCCTAGTCTGCCCCAAGCCCACCTGTACCGGGTGCCACTTGGTAGACTACTAACACTACCTACAAACACCAGAAACTAGTTGCAACTCCTGGACAGAGATCAAGTTGATTAATAAGCCGAGAGGGGCCGAGTTACCGGAACCCAATGTGTGGTAGTAACTGTTTATTGATCACAAACACAGAACTCAGTTCCTGAGGACGGCTGCAATGAGACAACCCACCATGTACTCCTACATGGCCTCTCACCGCTACCTTTACCAAATCGTGTTCACACACTTAGCTCTCAACAGTAGGACATGTTCACCACATTCCAATTCATCCCCGATGAATCAGACCTGACACAACTCTAAGCAATAGCAGGCATGACAAACAAGCATGAATGAGTAGGCACATCAGGGCTCAAACAACTCCTACTCATGCTAGTGGGTTTCATCTATTTACTGTGGCAATGACATGTCATGCAGAGGATAAAGGGGTCCAGCTACCGCAACAAGTAACAGATGAATCATTGTTGTCCTAATGCAATAAAAGAGAGCAGGAGCGAAAGAGTGGGATTGTATAGGAATGAACAAGGGGGTTTTGCTTGCCTGGCACTTCTGAAGATAATATAACTCTTCATCGGTGTCATTGAACTCATCGTCGGAACCACGTCTACTGAGAGGGGACAAATACCGGCAAACAAGGAAGAACACAATTCAATGCAATGCAGCAATATGATGCATGATCATGACATGGCAATATGCTGTGGTTTGAGTTAATGCAACTAGCAGCAAGTTAAATGAAGTTTATTTGAATCAAAGATTCAAATTCAAACTCCATATATGATGGTTTAAATGCCCTTTATATGATTTGTCCTAAACAGCAGCTATAAGTTGTTCTAACATGCATGAAAATGGTACAGATGGATAGATTGGATTTTTCTGATCATTTTTCATATATAATTTATCTTATTTGGAGTTACAGATAATTTTCTATGAATTTAAGAAGTTTTAGCTATTTTCTGGAATTTCTTGAGTAAAAATAAATCCAGAAAAACCTATTACTGCGTCAGCATTGCATCATGCCGACCTCAACAGGTCAACAGGCGCCGTCCAGGTCAAACCTGACGTGTGGGGTCCACTGGTCAGTGACCAAGTGCTGTACAGTGTCAATGACAGGTGGGTCCGGCCAACGGACACATCAGTACAGTCAATGTTGACGTGTGGGTCTAGGGTAATTAGATTAAACTTAACCTAGTTTAGTTAGCCAGTTAGTTAGGATGTGGGGCCCGGCTGTCAGTTTCACTGGAGGTTAATTAGTGGGGTCATCAGTGGCTAATGACGTGCCACGTCACCGGCCACCGGAGTTCGGCCGGCGGCGACCCGAAACGCGGCGGATGTTCGCCGGGGCTGCGCTACAGGCGGCAGCTGGGCAAGAGAAGGGCACAGGGAGGAGGCCCTCACTCGCGCGCATCGAACGGAGCAGGTGGGAGGTCGCGGGGTGGTCGGAGCTCGCCGGAAGTGAGCTCGCGGCGGCGCTGGAGGTCGGGTGAGTGCGGGGTTGGCGCTGTGGTGCACGGGAGGGCAAGTTAGCGTGTGCGTTATGCTCCTGGTGGCTTCCTGAGCGTGGTGACGCGCTCCTAATCGAGCTCAAGCGGCTGCAGGGACGGCGGCGACATGGCCGGCGGCAGGGGAAGCTCGGCCACGGCAGGGCTACGGCCTAGAGGGCGGGAGCGACCAAGGGAGAAGGAGGAGACGACGAGGGTGCTCACAGCGTGTCCGATGGCGTCGTCGGCGAGGTCGGGGGCGGTCGGGTTGCTGCGAATCGACGACGATGACTGTCGGTGCAGAGGGCGAAGACAATGGCGATGGCGGCACTGCAGGGCACTCCGGCGTCGTTTAGCTCGGTTGAGACGAAGAAGAGGTCGGGGCGGAGCTCTTGGGGGCGGCAGAGGGGC